>NC_090268.1:82529396-83170165 GCF_040414725.1 Anabrus simplex | reverse complement strand
GCAATTCGTCTCCTTCCTTCCTTCCTAGTCTTTCCAATCCTCTTTGACTCATCGACCCTATCTCCACATCACTGTCACTACATTCTGTCCGACACGAGCACCAATGTCTCGGTAGACCCAATATGCTACAAGCTCTAAGTCGAAAACTTAGCGATATGGTTTCGGCGAGTCATACTAACGCCATCGTGCACACGAAGGGCAAGCTAACACTACTTCTACTACAACATGTTTTCATTCCTTCCCTGAAGGGGGAGGCGGGCCTCCCAGACGGCGACGCCGTCTCTCAGGCCTGGAGATTTGTATCGGAGAAAGGCCGTGGCCTATACTGTACTAGGAACTGTCTCGGCATTCGCCTTAGTGGAGGAGATTGGAGAGCCACGGAAAACCATTCTCAGGACAGCCGACGGTGGTGACCAGCCCCTCTCCGTCTATCGAATACGGAGGCGTAGTTCGAAGGCAGAGCCATGGCCAACCCTTCCCTGCTCTGTTGGCCGATCGGAGTGCATAGTCATCGGACCACGGACCAGCCGTAGCCACTTGTGGGCAAAGAGACACTCTGCATCCGCCGACGGCGAGCTAACACCCTTTAGCTGTGTAATAGCAACTCTTTATGCGCATACACTTCTTCCCTGGGGTGTGATAGGTACATGTGATACCATCATACCATTCCATGACTTGCGCATTCTGCACATGTCGAGTCCGCCTGGTGCTTCCTTCCTGGTGTTATAAATGAAATAACCATTGGAGTATTCCTTTTTTTTAAATTTGTTTCCTCATGCGCTTGTTGACTTAAGAATAATGCAAGGATGTTTACGAATGCCAAGTAATAAAAACAAAAATTCTTTATTCATGTAAATTATGTTCGAAGATATGGAATAACATAAATATTATAAATTGATTCTAGCTATTATATTTGTTTTCCCAAGAAGGATAGTTTTAATATATTTTTTATTTCTGCTGCTTGGCGTCTAATAATTGTGTTTTGTTCACTACCATTGAAAGGGCCCATACTATTTTGTTTACATTTGTAGGTCTGCTTTCTCTCGTCCCTACAGTAGATTCAACCTCTCAGTAAGTTTGAATAATGTTTTGCTTTTGCTAAATATTCTGGATGACATCAAAAATATTATATAAATTAGGCTAGAGAATATTTATAACAATCTCCAATGTGTATTCGAATGAACGTGGTTAGACAGCTCACAGTACTATTTAATAGGTGTTGTGGTTCATCATCCTACTCGCATTCTGCTATTGCTCTCAGTTTGTGTGTGGACATGCAGCGTCATTGTGTCTTCCAGAAGAAAGGAGCAGCCCCTCAACTTCGGGATAGAGGGCGTGGTATTGAGTTTGCAGCCCACAAACCCACAGACATAAAATAGTCCTATGTTTTGTATTGATATAGATGAGTGCTGGGTTTCAGCTCCGTTATTCAGGCGGTTGATTGATGCTACTTTTGCATGGAACGGAGGATTTAAATTAATGTTGAGAATAGTAGCGCCATTGCACGATCAATGGGTCTACAAATGTGCGCTGCAGTTTGCGTGGGGAATTTCAGTAGTCTCTTCCAATTTTGTGCATGGCTCCTTTTTTGGTCGAAGTCGTACTTGTTCCCTACATTTTGTTCGCTGTAGAATATAACGAAAAGTTTGCATTTAACCCAACCATTTTTAAGTATTTTTTTCTAATGTTTAACAGAAAGTGCATGAGCCACATTGCACAACGTGGTTGAGAGATCCGTGACCGTAGACCGCTGGTAGACCGTTAAGCCAAAGGCCATGCACCTCTTAACCAGTGGAAGTATCGCTTCTAAATTTCTCTATTTCCTGATGGGATTTTTATGGCCAGAATAGTAGCACAACTGAACGCCAAGGAAGGTCACCAATTTGAGCTTCAGATTGGTCATGGAATTTCATCTCTGGCGTTCAGAGATGAACAGGATGTGAACTTTCTGCGACTCTTCCTTTCTAATCGTCCCCCGTAGAACTCCCTTGAAGAACCCTCGTTCAACTAACGTTCAAGCTAGTAACGTAATATCGTTTTCGGTCTGCGGTGCATATGCCTCGAAAAGAGACTGAACGACGTCTTAAATTAATGTTAACCGGGCGAGTTAGCCGTGCGTGTAGAGGCGCGCGGCTGTGAGCTTGCATCCGGGAGATAGTAGGTTCGAATCCCACTATCGGCAGCCCTGAAAATGGTTTTCCGTGGTTTCCCATTTTCACACCAGGCAAATGCTGGGGCTGTACCTTAATTAAGGCCACGGCCGCTTCCTTCCAACTCTTAGGCCTTTCCTATCCTATCGTCGCCATAAGACCTATCTTTGTCAGTGCGACGTAAAGCCCCTAGCAAAAAAAAAAATTAATGTTATGTTGCGAAACCCGCGTTCTCGATGTAGATAGTAGTCATGAATAGAGCTTGGATTTTAGGTAAGAACCTATTTTGTTCCTGAAAATATAATTTACGGAGGGTCGTATGCAACTAAAGACGGAAATAAGTGTTGTGTTGTGTTGTGTTGTGTTGTGTTGTGTTGTGTTGTGTTGTGTTGTGTTGTGTTGTGTTGTGTTGTGTTGTGGTCTAATTACGATGTGGCACCGACCCATTTTTATGGTAGAGTTAGGCGTCACCTAACACGGGTCTTCCATGAGCGATGGATTGTGGGGAGGGCTAATACCTTGGCCTGGCCGTCTGCCTGACCTTAACCCTTTCGATGTTTTGCTTTGGAGACCTGTAAAGACCGTGCTGTATGCGGTCCCCATAAATGCCTTGGATTCACTACGAGAACGCGTGTTCAATGCCTGTGATGCAATTCGGCAACAACCAGGAGTATTCCAACGAATGTGTGATTCCATACGAAGTAAGGTGGAAGGCTGCATTGCAATGGATGGAGATCATATCGAGCTCTTGTTAGTAATAGATCAAAAACATAGTGATCACTGATAGTAGCGGTAGCGGACTATAACTCCGAAGATATTGGGTTTGCGACCAATCTTTTTCCTTCGTTTGTTGCGTGGTGCCTCCTTTGTAAATATTGGAAACGTTTTGAAAGACTTGTGCTTCGGGTCAGTATTTCTCCAAAAATATCACATAGCGGTTTTCGCTGGCGCAGCGACGATAAATCATTATCGAGGGTATTTATTCCTTCATTGTGCGATAATTCCCCATTTCCGACTCTAATTAACATATCAGCAAAATGACTATTATCTTCAGAAGATACGAGTATTTTCATGTCAATTTTGTTATGTCCGACCAGATGTAAGAATTTTTTAATGAACCGTTCACTTCGTCAGCTCTCGTTCCTCTCGCTACAACTGGTAAGATTTGACGGAAATCTCCGGCGAACAAAACGCATGGACCTGTCTGGAGCTTCAACCGAAGTTTTGTGCATCATTGTAGCCTCATTCCATATTACTAATGACTAGGGAAAGGATTTTAAGGTGGAATGTATTGTCAGAAAAGGGAGGTTTAGTGGGGGGGGGGGGGGGTTCTGAAAATACATACAAAAAGGTGTTGATGAAATCACGTTATTAAGGTTTAAACCAGTTACACGAACTTTCCTTACCCAATTTACTGGATTCGAATAATTACTAAACTTTTTGTATTGGGTTGCACACAACATTTCACTGTCTTTGACAGTAAGTCGCTGGCGCTTTGAGCTCGATTGATTCTTATAAATATATAGAGAGAAACCCTGCTCGACATCTACAGAAAGCAATGGAATATATCTTGTCAGCACTCGTAAGAGGAGTTTCTTCAAATTTAATTCGAATTTATCTTCAGCAAATCCATCAATGTTCTCCCTAACACTGATCAACTTCATCCAAACTCTGAATCACATCAGGCAAATACTTGTAGCCGTGCACTGCAAAAAGTTCCAATTCTAGGTCTTTGTTGTTGAATAATTGTTGGGCATGCCTGATGGCTTCTGCGTCCGCTGAGTGTAGGGCACAAATGAGCATTCGATTTTATCAAAGTTCTCGCTCAAGAAGTGTTGAAGATAAAACAGATTCTTTTAAACACGCAGATAAAAAGTGATATAGAAGGGAAAAAGTGGCAACATGTAGTAATCTCAACAAAAAAAAAAAAAAAAAGGCGCAAAAGGTGTAACAAATTCTGTTTATTTCGCTTCATGTCACGTCCCAAAATACGTATATTGACTTATCGGTATGAAAGTAGCTATGTTTTTGGAATGGTGCTACACCGCAAAACCCCTTCACTACTAACGACCAATGTTGGATTAAATTGGCACTGTTACTTTCTTTTGAAATTTTATAGACGCTTGCATCATTACCGGTAACTTAAAGTTTGGTAATTCGTCTGTTGACAGTACACGTGAAACGCGCTCAGTGTAGTTGAATCTTGTGCTGTGTGAATGAAGTAATTAATTAATTAATCCTGATCCACTTTATCACCACCATTGATTATTGGACAGCATTATTCTTACGTTCTGTACAGCATACTTGACTCCCACTGGGGGCTGTTAAACCAAGGTGATACGGCAACCACTGTACATTCTCTAGTTATCACCTAGCCTTCACCATATAATCTAAACGAAACTTAGTAGCTGCGATATCTGCGATCTTTAAGCGAAACCGTGAAATTTTATTATCTGTGATAGAACTGTTAGAGTTCCCTTATTATTTCATGTGCCCTGGAGTGTTGGGCGTTGAATTGTGTTAGGGCAGTGGGAGAGACACGGGAGAAAACGACGGAAGGAGACAAGTTTTCTTTTTTATGCTCCGCTATTCTCAATGCGAGCGCAAGACAAGTCGATTTTCACGAGCAACTTCTTGAGGCACTAAAGTAGATATGTGTATTGGGACACAGTGGACGTACGTATAGCTTTATGAATTGCCAGCATCCGTTAGAGTGGATCAGCGCGCTGACTCAGCTCCACACAATTTATATACTCCACGTTTAATCAACTTTATTCAGGGAGGGATCGATTCCGGAAGCAACGGTGTCGTCATCCATCAGATATTGAATGGCAGTAACACTATAGATAGCTCGGCCTGAATACGTGAGTATCGAGCGCTCTATAATGTATCAATGCTTATCCTGTCTTCAATGTCTTTTTCGTGCAGTAAAACCGACGCCAGTAATATACATATATTTCAACCATTGAAAGGTTTTCAGAATACGGTACTTTTTAAAGCATGAAGCAGTAGTTCCATTGCGCTTGATAACTGATCCTCGGCGCTCATTATCTGTCATTCATTGACATGGTTTGTTTTGTCAATCGTTGGCATTGGTGAAATATTGAACCTACTTCAGTCATCCTGTTTCAGAATTAGATTATTTCAAGTTTGAATCCACCCTTCTCTGACATGTGTGTTGTCAAGAATTCGTGATAGGTTCTTAATAATCTTTCTTGCGCCGTAGTGATTTATTTAAATCTGATTTGTTTGTTTCTTTGTGCGTGATCAGTTTTGAGGGCGAAGAATATTTCTCTCTGCTTATATTCATAAATACAATTTAAGTTTACCGGGCGAGTTGGCCGTGCGCGTAGAGGCGCGCGGCTGTGAGCTTGCATCCGGGAGATAGTAGGTTCGAATCCCACTATCGGCAGCCCTGAAGATGGTTTTCCGTGGTTTCCCATTTTCACACCAGGCAAATGCTGGGGCTGTACCTTAATTAAGGCCACGGCCGCTTCCTTCCAACTCCTAGGCCTTTCCTATCCCATCGTCGCCATAAGACCTATCTGTGTCGGTGCGACGTAAAGCCCCTAGCAAAAAAAAAAAAACAATTTAAGTTTTGTCTTTGCCTTAAGAAAATGTTTCGCTAAAAACCTTTCCATGTCATAGAATAACTTTAGAGAACACTTGTTAACGGAGCAGGTTGGCCGTGCCGTTAGGGGCGCGCAGCTGTGAACTTGCATTCGGGAGATAGTGGGTTCGAACCCCACTGTTGGAAGCCCTGAATATGTTTTCCGAGGTTTCTCATTTTCACACCAGGAAAATGCTGGGACTGTACATTAATTAAGGCCACGGTCGCTTCCTTCCCACTCCTAGCCCTTTCCTATCCCATCCTCGACATGTCTGTGTCGGTGCGACGTAAAGCCAATTGTAAAAAAAAAAGAACATATGTTCATTGAGCACGTATATATATGTATTTACGTATGCCTGTTTGGTTGTTCAGCTATCTCGTGAAAATGGCAGGGTAAACTTTTATGAAACTCGGCACACATTTCACAGTTTTATTAACTTAGATGCGCCTGGCCGAGTGGCTCATACGGTTAAGGCGCTGGCTTTCTGAGCCCAAGTTGACAGGTTGACACCTGGCACAGTCCGGTTGTATTTGAAGGTGCTCAAATACGTCAGTCCCGTGTCGGCAGAATTTGTCGGCACGTAAAAGAACTCCCGCGGGACGAAATTCAGATACTTCGGCGTCTCCGAAAACCGTAAAAATAGTTACTGTGACGTCAAACCAATAACATTATTATTAATTTAGATACTGGGCTTTTTGACATTGCGATATTCAAATGGGGAAAGAGGGCTAGTGATGGGGTGGTGTTGGAGTGGGGGGTCGGGAGCTTGAAATGGTTCTTGCTGATATTTTGAAAACAATCAGCTTTATGTAGAAATGTTTGGAACAAAACTTACTTTAAATTGAATTTTTTTCGTCATTACAGCTTTTTAATAAAACATACAAGTTTTTAAAATGGCAATAAAATTGTCTACCGAAGCAAAGTTGTTCATTTCCGTGGCTAAATGGTTACCGTGCTGGCCTTTGGTCTCAGAGATTCCGGGTTCGATTCCTGACAGGGTCGGGAATTTTAACCATCATTGGTTAATTTCGCTGGCACGGGGGCCGGGTGTATGTGTCTTCTTCATCACCATTTCATCCTCATCACGACGCGCAGGTCGCCTGCGGGTGTCAAATCAAAAGACCTCCACCTGGCAGACCGAACATGTCCGCGGACACTCCCGGCGTTAAAAGCCATGCGTCATTTCATTTACCGTAGCAAAATTTTATTAGAAACATGCATTTCTGTGCATCTTTCAGTCGTCAGGGTTAGGGATTTTCGACCAACCTTGTTTATATCTGGGGAGGTTGCGAAATATAGATAGCATTTCTCAGACTTGCTTATCTTGACTGTTTCTTCCACATGTGAAAGTGTCATCATGATCGTAATCGGGAACTTCATGCACGTTCTTTGTCAATATATTATGTGAAGCCTGTTATATTAGTATGCCTTGTTTTAAGAATCATATCAACGGTATTATCAGTCCCCTCCTAGAAGCGTTCCGAACTGTCGAAACAAAATAAAGAAAGGGTATTGACTAAAGAAGAGGAAGTTCCAGGAATGAACAGGAATTTCCTTGTCGTATGATGTGTTGATTTTGATTACTGTTTTCAGAAATTAACTCCAATTTTATCCATATACTGTAAAGTAAATCGTTCCGGAGTTAGAGAAGAGGAAAATATGATATATCGGATTTTTTTAAATTTCCATTAATCCGCCTAAAATTACAACAGACTACAAGGATACAAAATTTAATAATAAATGAACAAATATTCTTCGTTGACAGGAATTGCGAACAAAGTGAATGAAATATAAATATCCAAAAATTGTGATTTGCAACACATTGGCCGTGTTAACTTTAAATGTAGATGGTCTGTCATTATCCTGAAGGCAATTGCTTGAATGATTTCTCTGCTAATTCTGAGTCTGTAGCAGAAGAGACTAGGAATGATGTAATCGTGCTCCTTGGCTCCAACCACAAGATCTATGTCGCCAAGTTTCTTGAAATTGTAAATATTTCCAAGTTAACTAGAAATCATAGCCGAAGTTTTGCCGTTTACAACAGTTATCTTATATTCTTCTGAAGGGCAGTGATTAAACTCGCACATGCAGTAGTTCTCAAGAAACACAACTGAATTTTAAAGCTTTAAACTTAGCTAAATAGTTATTTGTTTAGTTTACTTTAGTACCCTTTAACAGTAGAGGTGAAATTATATGGTTTCATTTGTAGAGGTTACCTTCTGAGCAAGTTTGTATCTAGACTGCCTCCAGCTCAATTCTTATTTCGATGTAAGGTGGCAGTTCAGTCTCTGTGACCATTCCTTTCTTTTTATCGATATCTGAAATGTCGTTCGGTAGCGATCCTTGTAAATTGAATCAAGAGAATCTAGTTGTTTGGGATGGTGATTTTAGTGGATTTCCCAAGGTTGAAAGAGGGAGGAGGTGGAAGATTTGCAACCGTTTATCGTAGATTAGTTTGTCTCAGAAAACACTTTGGCCTTCTCATCTCGTCTGGTCCAGACATTATCGTGTGGCTGGGATTGCTAGCTAAGGTTCAATTTCAAACCGTTCGCACAGGGTCGCCTCGCTTTTCATTTTCTTATTGCCCCTCTTCTCTGTCTTCGAAGTGGTAGGAAAGGATAAGGGGAGCAAGAGAGCAGATCGCAGCAATTTAGTTGAGAGAGAGAGAGAGAGAGAAAATTGACCTACGTTTTTCCATGCGGTTGACTTCCTGCTTCCAAGAAGTGAATGCCAGGCAGTGAATCCATTTGACGAGCCAAGCCCAGTGGCTAACACAAGTAAAGGAGAGAAGTGAGAAGACAAGGATTACTTAAACAAAAATAAGAAAATGAGAGGGTTGAGAGTAATCTTACACGACGACAAGAAGTAGCCTTGAGGAAGTTATTATATCTTCGAGAAGCATTTTTACAATATCTCAAGCGTTATTTCATTTAATAATAATATTAATGATAACACCTCGGCTAGCCAGTCCCTTGTTGTTGGAGTAGCGTGCCCGCTTCTTGAACGGTGGTTCCAGGTTCAATTTTAATTCTGAACTAAAGGTTAGAACCGTGTTATCTCTGCCTCTTGAGACCAACAGAGAAGTTATTTGATATGAAGGGTAGTGGATCCGGTCAAGAAAGCCAACCCATAGGGCTGAGGCTGTCGTTACGCTGACCACGTGGAACTCCAGTATCTTCAGTCTGTATGGAGAGCATTCGTCTTGGCAGGCCAAGGTTCAAATGGGCTGTTGCGCCTCGAACATTGGATCCCCAGCCGGCATCACAGCAAGCAAAAAGTCTTCGAAGTTCGATCTTACCTATCCTCTGTAGCCTTGCTGGTCCACCCTCGAAGTGATACAGGCGTGCTTGCTTTAAACATGCGTTGCTGCCAAATATCTTTTCTCCTCCATAACTTCTATGCATTCTTATATCTAAAGCATGGAATCCTGGGTGTTGTTTCTCTTTGATGCTTTCAGGAGTTTACGTAAATGTAAGTATAAACGTAAATGTGTCTTAGTTTGCCAGTTAAGGCTTTCACGGCCACAATAAGAAAATCACAGCAGCAATAGAACCAAGCTTTTGGGTTATTAGGCTGAATTTGTATGTGTGTAGCGTTTCGTCCACAGCGTACCATTGTCCTCGGTAATCTTGGAAATGTTGATTATAATAATGATAATAAGAATAATATGTTACTAACTTTCACTGCCATGATATACGTCTTTTTATGTCATCATCGACGCTTATCTGGTTCTAACGATAAGATTGAATATATTTTGAAGAGGATTTTCTCGACAATGAAGATGACTTCAACTAGAAAGACATGCGCTAGGCCTCTTCGGAGGCCACACTACGTCATAATCATTATTATCATTTTTTACTTTGAAATTAAAGCGGTTAGAAGTTACAGACGAAACCGTTTATTGCGACATCGCTGTTAACGACGTATTGGATATTGTAACCGGAACTGGCTTGATTACACATTTTTTAAATATGAAATTTAAAATTAAAGAAAAAATTAAGGTTCAACAAAAGCGTTGCCGCACAAAGCGTAAACAACAGGTTAGAAAACATGACAACTACAGAATGGATGTGGAAAGCGGCATGGAATCCTGAGAGGTAATGGAACGTAGCTTTTTGCGAAGAGAGAAGACGTAGAAGATAATCGCCTTTGGATTACACACATTTATTTTAAGAAAAAGGAAACTAATCAAAACTCAAAACAGAAAGATCTTTACGAACGCAAACTAAAAGGCCTGTAGACATGCGCATTACGTTAACGGAAATTTAATCACTTAATTTGAATTTAAAGAAAATTATCCAACGATGCATGATGATTAAAATGAGGACTAATCCCAATCTGCACCAAGGTAGAAATAAAACCAAACACAGAGGTACAGAAAACTTGCATCAGTACCTAAAACACATTTATGCAAGGTGACACAGAAATATCGGGAGGCAAACGCAAGGGATAGTTACAAGTTACAAAGTGTGTAAGAAAAAAATTATTACATATGAATGATGAGGGGACCAAATGAGCACGTTCCCTCACTAAGATGGTCAGATGATCAACGACACAGATCCTACCTCGCTCCCACAGGAGGAGCGTGGTAAGATCGAGAAACAGGAAATGGTGCAACCACCAAAGGGAACCAATCAGAAAACAGAATTCACCCTCGACTTTCACATTCACCAATTACGTTAACTCTTTATTTTCTCCAATCGAACGTCTCTTCGTTCTTGCTGTCACAGTGATAATAAATGTTCCAGAAGTCTTCATTTACCCAACAGGAAACGCGCTTCCAGAACTGCGCGTGTAGGTACATGTAGTTTCACGAATTTTGACAAAAAAAACGAAAATATTAAAATTTACAGAAAAATGATACTTTTGATACAACACGTAAATAAGAGTTTCCAAAACTTATTTTAAAATGATCTGCATAGGTCCAGATTTATACAATCGAAACAATTCTTCCAAGTCCAAAATTCCAAACAAAATAAAATCTTATACAACAACAAAATAAAATTAAAAACAACGAATAAAGAAATTTCAGTCCATTCCCACTGCTGCCTTTATACTGCCACAGATATAACGGCGAAATCTAACGGTCCCGTCTAAATCCTATATAAGCACAGTATTTAAAACATCGTATAAAACGGCGTATTTTTTGTCACATTTTCGGAGAAATGTATCGACTATAACGCCCAGTGTTGATTTTTGTTTGTTAAGCGTTTGGGAATTGCTGACAATGTATAGCTTATTTTCAAACTGTTGTTTTCAGTGGATTATGGATTTCAAATGTCTGTCTGTTAAATAGTCAAGGCAAGCAACGCTGTGAAGTTGTCACAGTGTGTTTAAGTATTTAATACTGAAGAAAAGTCGCAAATATTATGGCGATTATAAAATGGGGAAACAAACGTCAGCATCGCGAACGAATTGGATGTATCACAATCACCGATTTCTACAATTTGGAAGGACAAAGGGAACATCTCATTTATTAACCTAGACCACGTGCGACATTACTGATCAATTTACATTGTTGCTGGTTCTTTCCTCACTTATTACTGTATTTTATATTTTGCTGACATATTATTGCTGTATACCGGGTGGTACAGCTGCCCCTATTTTTCCCCGAATATATGCAACCAGGTAGGACGTAAATGCCTCGTAGTTCCATCTTGCGCAACACCTTACAGCAATGTTATGTGCAGTTAACCCGATGTAGACTTCTCCGCACAATAGAAAAATGGTACAAGAGGCAGTAAGTGAGGTCCATCTCAAAAACACTACCATTTTATGTAGAGCGGTGTCCAATACTCTACTAATTTTTACGAAATGTTACTATACTGTACAAACCATAAACACGCCTATAGCTGTCGGTAGAGAATTGCGCACCTGATTGGTCCAAGAGGCCATTTTCTTTTGATAGAAAGGGCGGTCGTGGTATCATAGAAAACGTGATAGGGTAAGACCAATTACAGACATGTCAATGCACCACCATTTTGTACAGTCTCATCACATCGAAATTGATAGAAACGTGTTTTGCACTGTAGTTTATAATCTGTGGCACGCAAATGCTGTACAGCAGATGTGATAGCTTACGCCATGTAATTACTACCGTTAGAGCGATCAAAAAAGGCATAAAACGGGACCATAAGGCTGTAACTCATCAGTAACTTGTCGAAGCGGGAATTTCCGCTCTCCTCGTGAATACAGAGTTACAAGGATGGCGCTTGTACATTGCAAATAGCTGCGCGGAATTACGTATGGAAGACGTACCTCGATAGGTTACTTGAAGCAGGAAGGGTTCCATCCATTCTTGAGTCATGCATTTTTAAATGTCATTTCGTATTCGCCAAGGCATCGTTTACGAAGACCTTTCTGAAGTCTCCAATATTCTTCTACGGAAGTTATAATAAACAGGTATCATAAATATCGCCACATACGCACCGATTGTGAATACCACCTGAAACATAACGCTGGACTCATTCAACCAAGTAACGCGTAGAAAATGGTTGCAACTATCTGGGCGTAAGAGAGACGCGATTCTTTAGTTCACTGTGGTGTTTGCACATTCGAGTTCAGAACTTTTAACATCGACGATCAGTATCGAAGCGATAGCCTAGGTAATTCCATTAGTACAGAGCTACGAGACCAATTCTTTGCCGCCTGCAGTGGCTACATGGCACCAATCGCAGCGAGCATACGATATGTTCGCAGGCATTTAGAGTTCGAATCTAGTTACGAGCTTTTCAATTTTATTTTTATATTATACTTGTAAGGCCATTCGTAATAAATATTTAACGTTCTTAAGTCTCAAAAGTAATTTGCCACCTTTACAAAGAAAGCATACATACGAAAGGAATAATAACATGCGACTTCCATATGGCAAACGACTACAGGGAATGAAGCGCAGTGCACGTGTTGTCAACATTCTGACCCACCCATTCAACCAAGCAACTGCGCACGTTCGACTCGAAGACCAACTAACAGCGGTCTACACTTCATACGTAGGGCACATGAAACAGCATATCGTAATCCTAGGAGCAACGTGTGAGCACGTACTGTACGGTTAGCACGAAAGCAAACATTATGTATTCACGGGATGATTATGTGAATATGGTACTACTTTATGGAGAAGCAAGGCAAAATGCACGGGAAGCCAGACGCTTGTATCAAGAACGATTTCCTGGACGAAGGCTGCCAACTGCAGATACATTTCGACGTGTTGGAAGACGGTTGCGTGCAACGGGGTCATTTCATACATTACCCCCCATTCGGGATGCTCCAGTGACGTCTGGAAATAACGACGAAGCTGTTCAAAATGCAATTGCATACAAGCCGCACACAAGCTCACGGGCCATAGGAAATGAACTGAACATCAGTCATGTATCTGTACTGCGAATATTGCACCGCCGTAAATTCCACCCTTTCCATCAACAGCTGCACCAGGAACTTCACGGAGATGACTTTCCAAAACGGATAGAATTTTCGCAATGGATATTACAAAGAGTTGAAGCTGATGTGAATTTCTTAATGGACATTCTCTTTAGTGATGAATCCAGATTTCACAACAACGGAACTGTTAATCGTCACAACTTCCATTACTGGAGCGTTGAAAATCCTCACTGGATCAGGGGAGCTCGATTTCAGGTACAATGGGGCGTCAACGTGTGGTGCGGGATACTAGGTGACAAGATAATTGGACCATATTTCTTCGAAGAAAACCTCACGGGACGACGCTATCTAGAGTTTCTTTGTGAGTACCTCCCACTCTTATTGGAGGATGTGCCCCTTATGACACGGTTACGGATGTGGTTCCAGCAGGATGGAGCTCCCCCACACTGGTCGTTGGCAGTACGGAACCACTTGCATAGGACATATCCTGGACAATGGATTGGACGAGGGGGTCTGGTCACATGGCTGGCTAGATCACCTGACCTTACTCCACTCGACTTTTTCCTCTGGGGTTATTTAAAGGAAAGAGTCTATGAGCAGGAGCCTGAGAGCCCGAATCATTTACGGCGGCTCATCACGGAAGCCTGCAGGCAGATTCCACCACATATGTTGCAGCAAGCAAGAATATCTCTCCTCCACCGTGCTCAGATGTGCATTAACGAAGCAGGTGGTCATTTTGAACATTTGCTTCATTAATCGAATGGCCATGCGTAAGCCCATCGCACCGCTGTCGGTACAATCTCACTTTATTGCAAATAGCTCTTTTAAGAGCTCCTTAAAAAGCAAACATAGCTGAGTACCTGCAATATGAGAACTGATCATGATTTAGATTTGTCGTCAACAACACGACTCTCACGAACATCAACAACGCAATAAAAATATTCGTCGTACACAGGACTCGAACCGCCTACTAACGAACACCGGTACTCTCCTCTAACTTTTAGCAAGCTCGGCTATCACGGATTGCTGTTTAGCGCTGTTGTGTTGCTGCTACTTCTAGTCATTCACCAATAATATTCTCTGTACAGGTCGTTTCTGCGACACATAATTTTCACGATTCTTTACCATCAATCGGTATTTTATCATTAATGCTGATTTGCTTGACACGAATAAACGAATTATGGAAAGCGTTGTAAGAGCAGACATTGTAGTGAATAGTCAAGGTCAATATTTTTAGGTTCGACTATAATCTGCGGGTTGCATAAAACTGCGTGAATAGGGGCAGCTGTACCACCCGGTATACTGCGAAAACACTACAAGAAAAATTCTTCTGTTCCACTCCACAAATACTGTATTGCAAATACAGTACTCATTTTACTTAGGTTTCTTTGAAGTTTTAACTGTATTCTGTTAATTTATCATGTAAGTGTGCAGCCTAAAACTTACAGATATGACACTTTCAGCAGCAACAACAATAACAAAATCGCCTATAACAACCTTAATTAACATTCCCTTCGGAGTCGTTAAAACCGGTTTCGATTGTAATTCTCTTTGAAAATTGCTTCTCAACTTTAAAAAGTGAAATATATCCCGTCTTGGACAAATATACTTCATAACATCGTAACTTACTCCTTTGGGGGTTTTCTTTTGTGTATTCTGTTCAAAGTCTACATACAATGAATTTAAGTTACTTTAGAAGTAAGATCTTCAATTAAACGAACTGAAATACCGCTATTATATACAGTAGATACATGTTTTCGATATGTTCTGGAAAAGATTACTTGGAGATTGTCTCTATCCCCCTTTAAATCCGCCATGTTTGAGGGATAGAATACTGATTGGGTGAAAATATACGGAATACATTTGCAAAAGGTTGGAGGGGAAGCTGGGGTGGTGGCGGTCGGGTTGAAGGATACATGGTGAGGGGTTTACCAGCTAAGGGAACGGAAGAGACAGGAGGAGGAGTTGAGTTAGGAGACCGGAGACAGGGTCAAAGAGGACGAGATTAAACGAAAAGAGAAACTTTTCTTCTGGCCAGAGAGAATTCTTGAGAGACTGGGCAAGAAATGTGAGAAGAATAAAAGCAGAGCAGATCGCTATTGACTTAGATGGAGAAAGCTAGTATAACGGAAGTGAATACCCTTTGTTGGGAATGTCCGAGTAGTAGAAAAATGCTCCAGAGAAAGAAAAGGATTATTGCTGGAGAACAACTGTGAATTGTGGCTAGAATATCGGGAAGGGACGTTACGTAGGAAGAACTTAAAAGGAAAGAAGATAGAAGTCTTCCTGCTGCGATGGATTATTCTGTTACATAATTGGTGTTTTGTTAGAGAAGTAGAAGTATTGGTAGTGGGGGATAATGAGGCTAGCGACATTGAAGGAGATCTGTGTGTTTGGTACAGAATTGTCTAAAGCGCTCAGTCGTCCACTTTC
The DNA here is from genome assembly GCF_040414725.1 of Anabrus simplex. Lineage (NCBI taxonomy): Eukaryota > Metazoa > Arthropoda > Insecta > Orthoptera > Tettigoniidae > Anabrus > Anabrus simplex. The sequence goes on along the minus strand of NC_090268.1, from coordinate 83,154,594 downwards.
AAGATGTAGATGTTTTTCCCTTTTATATTAATTAATGCTTTAAGAATTCGTCTTCTTCCTGGCCGTTTTCCCATTTTCTTAGTGTCGTCACTTCGTATGGATTTAGCCCAGTTGTATGGCCGGATGCCTTCCCTGGCGCCAACCCTTTGTGGAGATAGGCATTGAATATTGCATGTTTCTCTGGTGGCTTGTACTGCGATGTGTTGTGTACAAATGAAAATATGCATTAAGACGATCGCAAACACTCAGTCCCCGAGCTAGATGAATTAACCAGGCAAAGTTAACATCCTTGACCCGACGGGGAATCGAACCCGGGGCCCTCTGAAGAGAAGGCCAATACGTTGATTATTCAGCCAAATAACCGAACTAGTGCTTTAAGAAGTAATGGATATAACTTACTTTAACTAAGGTCTTCGGTTAGATAAAATTAGCGGTATATTTTGGAAGAAATTAGTTGGAGATTGGCTCTATGGCCCTTTAAATTCACAATGTTTGTAAGATAGAATACAGATTGGGAGAAAATATCTGGAGGCATAAAGCTTACAAGTGATAGGACAATTGTTTAGTGCTCGCAGGACAGGTGCAGATTTATCGATCAATGATTTTTTCGAACGCATTAAGATAAATTCAGCTACAATACAAGAGATAGACCTGAACATGTTAAGAGACTCCTGTGTACATTGCAAACCATCACTTGTACGGTTTCAAGTAAACTAGAGCACTTCATCCGTTGGGTATGTATCTACCTATGGATTTCTCAGTTGTTAATCCAAAATGTGATGTACGATTTATTTTATCTTATTGGACTGTATCTCATGGTAACCCTCTAAAATAGCTTTTCAGAAGATTAGTAGAACCCGCATCTCTATGCACTGACGTCCGGCTCCATGGCTAAATGGTTAGCGCGCTGGCCACAGGGGTCCCGCGTTCGATTCCCGGTAGGGTCGGGAATTTTAACCATCATTGGTTAATTTCGCTGGCACGAGGGCTGGGTGTAGCCTATGTGTCGTCTTCATCATCATTTCATCTTCATTACGACGCGCAGCCGGACATGCCCTCGGACACTCCCGGCACTAATAGCCATACGCCATTTCATTATGCACTAACAGGTATGAGGTGGGTGAGGGGTCGTGTGTGTGTGTGTGTGTGTGTGTGTGTGTGTGTGTGTGTGTGTGTGTGTGTAACATTGTATAGACACTTAATAGTACAAAATGTGGAAATGATGAAATTGCTAGTCAATTAATGTTACGGAACAATTCTGTATTATATTTCTGCTTTTTCTCTAGATATGTTATAATTTTTTTTATTTAATCCAAATGTGGACAATCAGTTATTATTAGGAATCGTAGAATTATAGTTTGTTGGGAATAGTATTAAGGATAGAAATAAAACTAGAACGTTTCTAGGTCTTCTGTAGACTAGCTCCCCAGAGGTGAATCATTCGTTCCCCTGCCACAGATTTTTTCAGGGAGTCATCCTCAGTATCACTTTACGTCAGGTTGTTTGACACTCACTCCTGAATTTCTCAGAACCAGATTTTTATGAAAAAAAATCATGTGCAGAATACAGTTGTATTACAATGGCACGACAAAGATATGTACTGTAATTTAAACAAAAGTATATATAATATTTGCTTATCTGAGTAGTGTCTCCTTTACAGAGGAACCTTCACTTATCCCAACTGTCAGCCACCAACAGATTTTATTAATAATACATAAGGTAACTATTTAAAGTGTGTTTGTTGTTATTACTACCATTACTATTTATTCTAGCGTAGTCTGACTCTGAACCTTAACAAGTCAAAACTCACGCTGAGCAGCACAACTCGAGGTCAGTCGTGAAGATCTTCGTATACTTTGTATACGTTAGGTAAATAATGAGCGATTCAGGAAGTTCAGTAAATGAGATAGAGAAGGATCATTCTAGGACGGTAATGGGTATGAGTAGGATGTCCAACCGTCCCGCGCGGGACGTCATTTGTCTTGCAATTCTTTCGTTTTCTATCTGAACGAATTTTCATGGTATTGTCTTCAGTACGAATTTTCACAATATGCAATTGTCCTGCCATTTAGCTTGAATTAATATAGCGTAACTGTTGCCAACAGTATGATCTTTGAAAGTGCAAGGGAGCAGGGTATAGCACTTTTGCAGAAGCGTTCGTGGTGTGGCGTGTGTGGCCATTCTGTAGCACGAAGCGCATGACCGTATACGTGCTGTATTAACTGGTATTTTAGTTTTTGTTATTTTTGAAATGGATTCGACGTCGGATAGTGATGACTACACTTCTACCTTGTCACACACATACACACAAAAATAAAGAAAGAAAGCCATCATTTAAACCCGAGAAGACACAAGGGAAAAATAAACAGGTGTCCCTGTTAAGCTGAGCAACCCAGTGGAAGGTTGGGTAACCAATCCCAGCGGGAAACTGGGTCAGTGAACCGATCAGTGCTGGGGGCTTCAAGGCTTACAACCTTGATAGTCAACAACTCGTCACTTTCGGGTGACCAACTATACACACTTGTGTGATAGACTGTATCAAACATGAAGTACGAAAACAATAATGATAAATCCCCAGGTGGTAACCAATCCACCCCCATTCATGACGGGACATATAGGTCATCGGATTCTGGGGGACCTATGCCTTCATGTGACCCAGTCAGAACTAAAAGAAAAAGGAACATCACATACCTAGCTACGATCAATATTAACTCGCTGATCAAGACCGGGAAACTTAAACATACCCTTGAAATCCTGAAAGACAAGAACATCAGCATTGCAGCCTTACAAGAGACACGGTTCCCAGATGAAGATGCCATGGAGTCTCAAGAATATATAAGGGAAAGCCTGGTAAGAGAGTCATGATGAATGTACCCTTCCTGGGGACAGGGTTCGCAGTACACCACAAACTAGTTGCTAACATACTTGGCTTCTCTTCTCCCAATGATAGAACTTCAGTAATATCCTTCAGGTCTAGCAATAGGGGATACTCTTTGGTTAACTTCCATGCTCCTACCAATGACTCTAACAAGAAAAACCCAGAGACTACAGATAAGTATTGGGACACCCTTGAGGAAACCCTAGACCACATCCCACATCACCATACGACAATACTGCTGGGAGATTTCAACGCTCAGATTGGGAGAGAACAGAAATACCGAAAGATTGTAGGAAGATACCCCGCCCATAAGAGAACCAACAAGAATGGGGAACGGCTAATCAGTCTGTGCACCAAGTATGGATTACTCTTGAAGTCTACGGCTTTTAAACGCCTACCTAGCAAGGCCATGACGTGGCGCAGCCCAAACAGCATGATGGGCGAGTTCCAAATTGACCACGTAGCAATAGATAAGAAGCACCACTGCGACATTATGAACGTGAAGGTTTTACGAGGAGCTAACATAGACTCCGATCATTACCTGTCCATGGTTAAGATGAATCTGAAACCACTGTATAAGACCAAGGCTATGCTTATGAAGAAAAAGAAGATTCCTAGGTTTGATATCACCAAACTTAAAGAAGACAATGCAAGTTACCAAGATAGTCTGAACCAACACATCAATAGGATTAACACCACTACAAATTGGGACCCACTTCGGGATGCTATAACAGACGCGGCTCAGAAGACGATCCCCAACAGACCTAAAGGAAACAAGCACCCATGGTGGTCAAACGAATGCGATGAGGCTATAGAATCCAGGCGACTAGCATGGCTCAAATGGAACCATCATAAAAACGAAACCAACCTACAAGCCTTTATTACACAAAGAAAGAACACCTCCAGCATCATAAGAGGGGCGAAAAGAAAATACAACAAAGAACTGATTAAGCAAGCCGAGGAGGATTTTGGAAAAAACAACTCCAGAGACTTATACAAAGGTCTAAAACAACAGACGACCCAGTTCACACCCCAAACTTTACACTTCCAGAGAACAGACGGATCATTGTGCCTCAATGATGATGACTGCATCAAGACCCTAGCTGATTATTTCCAAGGACTTTTGAATGCTGAAGAACCTGCGCAGCAACTCCCAGTTAGAGAACCAGCTAACCCGGACACCAAAGACATCCCTCCTCCCACCTATGAAGAAGTAAGAGAGACCATTCAACTTCTCAAGAACAACAAAGCTCCTGGAGAAGACGGAATAGTGGCAGAAATGTTGAAACAAGCTGGTGAGCAAACATTCAGGCACATACACAAAGTAATCCTGGACATATGGGCTAAGGAAAGGCTCCCAGATGATTGGACATCAGCTGTTATCCATCCAATCCACAAGAAGGGAAGCAAAACAGATCCCAGCAACTATAGAGGAATATCACTCCTTTCAGTATCGTATAAAGTCTTTTCCAAGATTCTGGAACAGCGCATAACAAGACAACTGGATAAAGAATTAGGAGAATATCAAGCAGGGTTCAGAACTGCAAGGTCTTGTGCTGAACAGATACAAAATCTGAAGACCATCCTTCAATATAGCAAGAAAAGATGCCGACAGTGGGTAGCTATCTTTGTCGACTTCCAGAAGGCATACGACTCCGTGGATAGGATCACACTCTTCAACACCTTAAGAGAACCGGGACTAAACGAAAAAATTAATAGGTTGGTGCAAGCCACCCTGCACAACACCACTTCCAAAGTTAAGTTTAGAGGTCAATTATCAGAGAGCTTCACAATCAAAACAGGGGTGAGGCAAGGAGATGGTATCTCATGCATATTATTTAACTGTGTCCTGGAAAAGATCATAAGAGAATGGACCAGGTCATTACCTGAGAACACCGGATTAAGAATGGGGTTTAAATCAGACAACCTGAGGATTCCATGCCTGGCCTTTGCTGATGACCTTACTTTATTAGCAAACGACATGCATGAGGCCACTATGCAGCTTCAAACACTGCACTCTATTGCAGCTAAAGCGGGCCTCATGATCAACATTGGAAAGACCGAGTTTATGACCAACATCAAAGATGCCCCTACAACAATGGGAGTCAGTGATACAGACCACATCAAGAGAGCTAAAAATGTGAAGTACCTCGGAGAGTGGGTATCGGAGGACCTAAGTGAAACGATGGCTCTTGAACAAAGGAGAATCATATTAGACAAGGCCTACCATGCCTGCAGAAAACTGTATGCCTCAAAGCATTTATCAAAGAATGTAAAACTGAGACACTATAATGCAGTAGTCAGACCATCAGTCCTCTATGCAGCAGAATGCCTATCCCTAACTAAAAAAACCCACTGAGAGCCCTGGAAGTGCAAGAACGGAAATTCCTGAGAAGAATAATAGGGCCAAGGATCCTACCAGATGGAAGGCGATGGTACAAACCCAACAATGAGCTCTACCAGCATCAAGAAAACCTCATAGATGCCATCAGGAGAAAACGTCTGACTTTCTATGGACACCTATACAGAATGGATCCTAATAGATTATCCCATAAGATCTTCAAGGTTGCTAACAAAGGCAAAGCTACTGGATTCCCCTGGACCAAACAAGTGGACAAAGATCTTGCAGAGCTTAATATTAATCAAGCCGCCATTACTGACAGAAATGCATACCGTTTAATGGTCAAAACTAAACCTTTCCTAACATCCCTTACATCAGCTAGCCACAAAGGAGCCGGGCATTGGTCAGAGGAGCGCAGGAAAGAATTCAGCGAGAAAATGAAGGAATACTGGGCCAACAGGAAGGCTCAAGAGGCCACTAAGAACACAATCCAGTATGCTAAAAGGGGCAGACGAAGACAAAAACACAGCTAGAACACAAGCACCGTGGTCCACAGATGGCCTAAACGCAAAAAGAGAGAGAGAAAAGTGGGAAACCAACACGCCATACTTATCTCCTGATAGAAGTAACGTCCACAGGCGTGTTGTAAACTTTGCAAGAAGACATTCAGCATATCTCATGGATGAAGGGTCTTCAACCCACAGACTGGAAAAGAAATTGTACAATAAAGATGAACGAAATGTATTTTTGTATGTTATTACTTCGGTAAGAAAGAGGGAATGTGGCAACACAGTGCTTTTGGAAATGTTAACATTTTCCTTGTTTCAAAATTGCTGACTTCCAAAATTGTGGAATGCCCCCGCTTTTGCCTGTCTTGTCTCTGATTCCTTCCTTCAACAGTTGGTCACCCTAGGTATGAGTAAGCTGACAAAGATCTCGCAGAGCAGGGCGATCACCAACTCCACGAACTACTCTTTGAATCCCTTGTGTTTTCTGTATTCACGTATGCGTACGAATCAAGACCGTCAAAGCAACTGAAAGGAAACGCATAGATGATTTTGAAATGTGCTGGAGAAGAATCCTACGAATGCTTTGGACTGCTCGAAGAACAAATGAGTCCATCATCGAGGAAATGATCATGTCTCTGAGAGGATGCTTAAATTGTTTGGCTGCATCATAAGCCGAGATGTGGGGAAAACCCTGAGAAGTGTATCGTGGAAGAGAAGATGGAAGGCAATCATCATGGGGAAGAACTGCGAGCAGGTGGCTTGGGCAAATAATTATGATTACCGGTTTGCCTCTCCAGCGCAGTCCACAGGAAGTTCAGGACCGTCCAAGATGGCGACAGTACATCAGAGAGGGTACAAGCACCAATGGGGTTACGACTCTCAGAAATGAGCAAAACCAATCACCACTGATCTGCATTTCGGGCAGTCGCCCAGGTGGCATATTCCCTGTCTGTTGTTTACCTAGCCATTTCTTAAATAAATACAAAGAATTGGAAAAATTATTGAACATCTCCCTTGGTAAGTTATTCCAATCCCTAACTCATCTTCCTATAAACGAATATTTGCCCCAATTCGTCCTCTTGAATTCCAACTTTATCTTCAAATTGTGATATTTCCTACTTTTAAAATCACCACTCAGACTTATTCGACTACTTAAGTCATCATTTCATGCCATCTCTCCACTGACAGTTCGGAATATACCACTTAGTCGAGCAACTGGTCTCCTTTCTCCTAAGTCTTCCCAGCCCAAACTTGGCAACATTTTCGTAATGCTACTCTTTTGTCGGAAATCACCCAGAACAAGTCGAGCTGCTTGGATTTTTTTCCAGTTGTCGAATCAAGTAATCCCGGAGAATTTCTGGAACATTGGAACCATACTCTAGTTGGGGTCTCACCAGAGACTTGTATGCCCTCTCTCAACATTACGATTATTGTATTCTAATAGACAATTATTCATTTCCGAAACAGTATTTAACATACAGAAGTAGATAAACGAAACATATTATGTGTATAGGCTTATTTTTCATGCTGAATTGTCCTTACGATGTTTTAAGGTGACAATGACCACGGGAGATTAAGCCTACACGCATGCATTATACGACTGTTGATAACACTGTCCGTGTTCCGCTTTTAACGTAGTAGATCCTTTGAAAATACGTATTTCACGTTAAAATGTTGAGATAATCTTCCGGTACGTTTTCCGGTCTTAATTCTAATTATTCATAAGCTCCGAACTGATACTTCTGCCTCAGGTCACCGGTAATATTTTTACGCCTAATTATCATATCTTTGGGCATAAATTATCCACATGTACTGGCCGGGATTCGAATCCTGCCCGCCTCGGTGGTGAGTTATTGACAGTGCCACTAGGCTATCACACCCCACATTTTAAATCTAATTACCGGCACCTCCGTGTTCCTCAAATTGTTCACAAGTACATCTGCTTTAACGTTGTTCTGCTCAGACTTTTCTATCAGCTCTTTTGAAAATAATGAGCTTCCTTATGAACCGCAATTAATAACTAATCTTTCTCTCAGACTTGAATGTTAGGGACAAGGTTATAAAGCGTTCCGGAAAGGTAGGAAGAAAAATCATCATTCGTTTCGAGCGAAGAGTCTTTCTTTGTGGCACTCTGATGAGAAAAAGAAAGAAAAATAGATGGGGTGCTTTTGGACGAGCATAATTATATTACAGGAAGATATTTGAGGAGATTAACGAGCTAGAGGTATTAATGGAAATATATTGGCATTCATGAGCAAGAGCAATAAGGAAACAAATAACAGTGCTGTTAAAGTGAAACATTGCCAACGTCAGGAAACTAATAAAGGGTTCATTTACTTTAACATAGTTGCACTTTCTGTTTTGCTGTATCTGTAATCGCCTGGAAACTGTGCTGAAAAAGGGGAAAAGTTTCTCGTTCTGCTGTGGAATAACACAAAACGCTAGAGACCTATATTTCGTCTTTGTTCACAGTAATAATAATGCGCTTGAAGCAGTTTATGAAATTTGTTTTACTGCGAGTAGGAAACGGTCGTTATTTAAATTTTCTATGTATATTATACATTTATATTTGACGAGCTACTGTACCCGTCGATGACGGGTTAGTTTTGTGACTGTAGCAGTAATGCCATCTAGCGCAGATGAGTGACAGCAGACCAGTCAAAGGATGCTTCAGCTGACAACAATAGTCTGTCAGTGTAATGTTATTGTTGATACGATTTAGGATTTAGTAGGTCAACCAAGACCAACTGCAATATATCAGACCTTAATGCAGCTAACGATATTAGCTGAAATGGCTCCCGATCGGTTTGTTCAAATATAAACTTGAGCCTGTGGGAAGCATCGGTTCAGTTCTTTCTGTTGGTTTGGGTTGATTAGGAAACGTTAGTGTAGTCATGTTTTCATTGAAATTTGGTTTTAAAACTATTTTGATATATTAGGACGTGTCAGTCGTATTGCATGCCTGGATTTAATTCATATTACAGGAGATGCACTCACATTCAGATCAAGTGTACTTAATGCATCGTGACGATTTCGTAGTTACAAGTAATCTGTTAGGGTGCATTAAAACATTCGAGCATACATTTGTCAATAGAGAGGATGTGTTCCCTGTACTTGATGAGCTGTTTTTTTTTTTTTTTTTCGGATAAGGCTAAAACTCTGTGTTGATGCCAATCCTAGTGCATTTCTCAATTACAGTACCTTCTGAGGATTTTAAAAGTGAGGTTATAAAAAGTGATAAAGCTATTTATTTTATCTGTGAATGAAGATTATATTCTCCTTGTTAAATTTGAGGGCAAGGTATCAACTGATATACTGCCACTTACAGTACGTATTTACGTTGCCAACGATTGGAAGTTAAAGTGCTTTATACGACAATGCATATGCTACCAGAGAATTTCAAATTGATTCTCCTATTGATTATCTGAATTGAAACAGATGTAGCAGTTTGGTGGATCATTATCAGAATCATTGTTATGAGAGAACTGAAATTCGCGACAAGGTTATGTTTCTAACGAATTTCTTGAACGAGGTAGGCTATTATAGGCCTACTTAAAAGCGTATGGTAATAGAAAGATCATTCAAATAAATGTATTTCTGAAACAAGTATTGATTTATGGGAAGAAGAATTACGGTCTGGAATAATTTACCAAGGGAACCCCCTACTGTATCTACAGTAATTCGATAAATTTCCAATTTCTTTGAAATCACTTAAGACTAAGTAGACATTTGATACGTGATCTGCCACTTGGACGCCAGCCCTAAATTCGGATCATTGGTGATTGATTGATTGATTAATTAATCAATTGACTGAATTGAAACGCATCAAATATTCCCCCAAGACTGTTATTTTAGAATGCAATCTTATATTACCTATTTCCTTTACCGTACTAGTTCATAGAAAATATTTGTATTTTGAATTATCCACATATTGCTTATCTAAATATAGGGCATTTCTAGATAGTGTTGGTCTGTTACCCAAATTAAAGTTTCTATTCTTATTATTGACAGCTTAGCAATTCAATACGATAATCAAAAGGTTATGTTTACGTATCACAGGCGTGTTTACATCGAACCGATCCGTCGGCCATGTTGTTTTTGTATTAAGGTCTGATATTATTGTAGGTGGTCTTGGGTCAACTCATTTTTTTCTTCCTGTTCGGCGATATTGGAGAATTCGAGATCTATGATTTCGCCCCCCCCCCCCCTCCCGTACGCTATCAAACCTTTTTCCCTTTTCTTGGAGTAATCGTTCTTTCACATTTTTCTTCTCATTTCAGTAGTCATTTTCATTATCTTCTTGATTTACAGCAGTTAATGATTGCGCAGTTTTTCGGCTTATAAAAACCATCACGGCAACAATGACTACCGTCGCCAGTTCGTTACTATGACGACTGAACCGTAGTTGTACTTCGTAATAACAGTTGTAAGGCCTACTTCCTCTTTAACCAACCGACCAACCGACCGACCCACCCACCCACCCATTCCATTCATTCGACCGCCTCAGTAATGGAATGAATGAAGCCTCCCATCTAGCGGTGAGGATAGGAATTATGCGGGCTGCCGAAGCCTGTCGCACTTCTCTGGGGCAATGATTAATGACTGACAGATGAAATGATATTGGAGACTTTTCCTGGAATGAAAGATGACAGGGAAAACCCGCTTCCGCTCTTTGCAGCACAAATCTCATATGGAGTGTCCGGGATTTGAACCACGGAACCCGGCGATGAGAGGCCGCATGTTGCCACCTGAGCCACGTAGGCTCTGAGTTAAAAATATATCAGGAATAAACGTTTAGAAATTAGATTCTCTATAATTGTTGTTATTTCCGAAGATTTATTTGAAAGTTCGGGGGGGGGGGGGGGGGAGAATGCGACTATCTTCGTTCTTATCCCTCGTGCGGTAAGCCGGTAAAAGATGCACGAAAACGTCAACCAAGATAAATGATACTTTTCACATGTAATGTTTGTACAGTTAATATTAATAGAGAAATGGACTTCTCTTCTTTTTTCCCACTGAATGTTACTACACTACTGTATACTGATAAAATAACATGCAGCTTAGTGCACAGTCCGGCTGTCACTGAACTTAAATTCCGAGATTCGAGAAATTGTGTTTATCTGTATTACCGTGATGTAACAAATTAGCAAACAAACAAAAAGTAAACCAGGTGCGCAAATAAACACCGAAAAGTTAGAGGCTTACGGCCCGCTCTTCTTACCCGATCTACTATTTGTAGCGAGGCCGGCGTGATTTCTTCAGTTTTGAATGGGTTTCGTTGGGTCAAAGGCGCTGACAGATGGTCCATTCATATTGATAGTCATTGAATTATTATTTCAAATAGCACTGTGCTTTTATGGGTAGGTTGTAGTCGATTTATATAACTGAAATCTCTGTCATTTCCCAAAGAAGGACAAAATATTTCTTTGATATGACATACGGCTAGTTACTGAAACGAACTCGCTGCACTCAATTTCTTAAACTTCTCTTCTTCTTCTTCTTCTTCTTCTTCTTCTCCTTCTTCTTCTTCTTTTCTAGCCTATTTCAATCCACTGGTGGATATAGGCCTCTTCCATGTGCTTCCATCGTCTTCGTAAATGATAGACGACAGGCAAATGTTTACAAACGACGCTATGTCGCCTGCTCGCTTGCTCCAGTACGCATTCACTGGTGAACTAAGGTTCATGCCGGAGAAAATGATGTATACACCCAGTCATGCATGCGTATCAGAAGGTTCAAGTCTAACTTGTAGAGTTTTAACTACGTAATAGACATCGTCAAGTAATACGAAGTTTCACAAATTTGAAACATTCATTGTAGAACGTCAGTTTTTTCGCGATTTTCTTTCAAATTCTGTCACCATGTTACTGGAATCTTGGGGACTTGTTGAAATAATTTAGACACCTGGGGCATGTGGGCGTCAGCTTATTTGCACCGTTGATGTAAACCAAACCTACTTGTGACTTTTGTATTCCTAAGTAGAGCTAAACCGATGTAAGAAGAAAATACTTCAAATGTGCAGACAAAATTGCAATTACTAGTTTATACCCACGTAAAGTGAAAGCTTATGAAAGTTGCATCTTCTGTCTTACCAAGCATTGATTCCTCTGATGAGAAAATTTCTTCTGGTGAAGGAAGCATTGGTTTTCCTTTCCTTGAGTGATCGTCCGATTGGAAATAATTTCCAAATTATTTGGTAAAACTAAATGTTATTACGGTGTTTTATGACGTGTGGGTTTCTCTCTAGTATTGTACCCATCTGGCTGTCAGATGGTGCCATACATTAACCCTGATGTATTCCTTACATATATCCTTCGTCCCATATGCAATCTGGCTATCAATTACAATTGATTATATGTGCCGTCGGGCGATAATTGATTTCCATATTAAGATGACATTACATTGAACTATTGATGCAGACAGTGATAGGGCGGACTGGGATGCAGATTCGATTGTTTGTCCGTAACGTTGCCCATGACGAAAGAGCATTTCAGAGTGCATAAAGTGATAACACCAGTAGTTGTTAATGTAAGTTGGGTATGGTAAAAAGTTATAATCGGTAAAATACAAGCGATTAGTCCAGGAATACAGAGCATGAGGGAAAGAAAACATGTCCTTCATAATTTCAACCTGATACTGTAGCGTTTTTTATCGTACAATAACTGCTTGCTATTATTTTACATTCCCATTTTGTTTTTCGTTTTACATGTTCAAGCTAATGCATTCTTGAAATGAAATGAAATATCGTATGGCTTTTAGTGCCGGGATATCCCAGGACGGGTTCGGCTCGCCAGGTGCAGGTCTTTCTATTTGACTCCCATAGGCGACCTGCGCGTCGTAATGAGGATGAAATGAGGGTGAAGACAACACCTACACCCAGCCCCCGTGCCATTGGAATTAACCAATTAAGGTTAAAATTCCCGACCCGGCCGGGAATCGAACCGGGACCCTCTGAACCGAACGCCAGTACGCTGACCGTTCAGCCAACGATTCTGACATTCTTGAAATAAAGAAAGGTCTTACATTGGCGTAAGGTGTATTTTGATACTGAATTTCCTAATTGATTGTCCATATATCTTTCTTTCATTTATTTTGTAGATTTTGCATATAGCTGGAATGAAACGAATTCTCCTTTGTACAGAATTCTGAATAAGGTGTTTCTTGCATTTCACTCTATGTTTGCTAGTTAGGAAGACAGTAAAAACGAGAGATGTATGAAGACTGTTGTCCGCCTCTGTGGTGTAGTGGTTAGCGTGATTAGCTGCCACCCCCGGAGGCCCGGGTTCGATTCCCGGCTCTGCCATGAAATTTGAAAAGTGGTACGAGGGTTGGAACGGGGTCCACTCAGCCTCGGGAGGTCAACTGAGTAGCGGTGGGTTCGATTCCCACCTCAGCCATCCTCGAAGTGGTTTTCCGTGGTTTCCCACTTCTCCTCAAGGCGAATGCCGGGATGGTACCTAACTTAAGGCCACGGCCGCTTCCTTCCCTCTTCCTTGTCTATCCCTTCCAATCGTCCCATCCCTCCACAAGGCCCCTGTTCAGCATAGCAGGTGAGGCCGCCTGGGCGAGGTACTGGTCATACTCCCCAGTTGTATCCCCCGACCAAGAGTCTGAAGCTCCAGGACACTGCCCTTGAGGCGGTAAAGGTGGGATCCCTCGCTAAGTCCAAGGGAAAAACCGAACCTGGAGGGTAAACAGATGATGATGATGATGATGATGATGATGAAGACTGTTAAGCTTATATTAGCACCTTATTACATAATCTTTTAATGTTAAATATTTCTTTACGAACAAATGGTCATGCTATTTACAAAAGTACCTGACTCTGTTCTTTTGGTAACTATTTTCACTGTCGTTCACCCTTGCGACATTAACTATGTAGTTACTTGGAGCTACAGTACAACATTTATCCCATTCAAAGATCACCACAATTGGCCTTGTTCTGTGTTGGTGTAAGTAGTATCGTACATTTCCTTTCCTGATAACTGAATTAAGAACTAATTCGTAAATGCTATATGACGAAGTAAACTAAATGCATAATTCCGTACAAGATATTTTACGAACGTTTCAGTTCGAACTACACTGTCGGTAGTCCTGAAGATGGGTTTCCGTGGTTTCCCATTTTCACACCAGGTAAAATATTGATGGCGTATGACCTCCGGAGAGGCCTGGCGACTCCCCATAGGAGACCTGCGTGTCTATGAGGATGGAGCCCTACCTGAGATGAGTTCTAATGCAGAAGATGGCACAAATACCCAGTCCCCAAGGCATAGGAATTAAATTATGAAAGTTAAAATCCCCGACCCGGCCGGGAATCGAACTAGGTGCCCCTTGCACCATGCTAACCATGGAGCTGGACTTCATATCAGTTAAATGCTGGGACTGTACCTTGATTAAGGCCACGGGTGCTTACTTCCCACTCCTAGGCCTTTCCTATCCCATCGTCGCCATAAAACCTATCTGTGTCGGTGCGACGTAAAACAGATTGTTTAAAAAACCTAACCTTTCATGATTAGAGCAACCCGACGTTCCAGAATACACGATTTTGATAAAAACTTACACTTGATGTCATAATAATAATAATAATAATAATAATAATAATAATAATAATAATAATAATAATAATAATAATAGTCGTATGGCCTTACTTACAGTATTATGTGCAGGCATTTTGATTTCCAGGCTTACTGCGCGTCAATTTGGACGTTTCTTTTCCCTTTTTTCTATTTGCTTTACATCGCGACTGTGGGATAGAAAAGGCCTAGGAGTGGGAAGGAAGGTGCCGTGGCCTTCATTAAGACACAGCCCCAGAATGTGTCTGGCATGAAAATAGGAAACCATGGAATACCATCTTCAGGGCTGCCGACAGTGGGATTCGAACCCACTATCTCCCGGATTCAAGCTCACAGCCGCGCGCCCCTAACCGCACGGCCAACTCGCCCGGTTCTTTTTCCTCTACCGGATGGCAAAGTAACACTGATCTCTCTCGTGTGGTATATGGCTGAGTTTTATTATTTTTTGTCGTGTTAACGTCAAAGGTGTAACCAGAGGTCATTTACATATCGACATCGTACGACATGGATTGTTGTTTTACCGCTCTTCAAAAGTCCGACGGCCTCTGCAGAGTTTGAACACACGATCCTGGGATCCAGAGGCCAACACTCTACCAATGATCTCTTGATAGCGGTTCTCAGCATGAAATGTGAAATATGTTACATTAATTTAGAAACCGAGAGAAACTCATTGTAGTAATATTTTACATGAAGCGCGAGAAATTGCTAAAACTAATTGATAGAGATTTCTTTGTTTTCCATTGCAGACTGTCGTTTCCTGTTTTTTATGGTTTTGTATGGTAATTGTGTATTTATCCTTGTATTTCAGTATTTTTTACCCTTTCCCATGGTATTCCAAGTCGTTAACGGTGTGTTGAAGAAGTGGCGACGTGGTGAAAAAACTGTGAATGCATAGGCCTACAAAGCGGAAACTGTCAAGATTAATTCGTGATCCTGCTTCTGACAGAAAGACTAACGAAAGCTTGATATTACAATATCTCTGCTACCTTCGTTAAGAAATTGTGTAGGGAGGCGTCGTTGCCGCAAACCAGGACTATGATAACATTAACACGAGTCAAATAAAATACGCTTGAGTGTTCATCTTGAACAGAACAAATTAAAGCTGTCACGGAAGTTGTCTCCTGACATCTTGTGCTAACTGTATTAATGTCAGACTGCATGTTTACCACGCTAATATGTACTTAGAAGCAACAGTAGCGTATTATATATAGCTCCGTAGTCAACTCGAAACTCATCAACGACGTCAGATTCTCTGGGAAATACAATACTCTTTTGCTTAAAATTTGATTTTGTGTTAAGAGATTGTTTACTAAATTAGTTTAGGAAGTAAAGAACACACATTGCAATTTTTCAAATAGTCTCCTTTACTTTTATTTACTTCTTTACGATAATCTTTTACTTATGTTAATTTTGAAAAATAATTGATTAAATGGAGGATTGCAGTAAATCAGTTCTACGAGGGTTGATCAGATATGAGACTCCAGATGGAGATGGTTGCGTGGTTCGAAGCGTGTAGCTGTTAGCTTGCGTTCGGGAAATGGTGGGTTCGAGCCCCACTGTCGGCAGCTCTAAAAGTGGCTTTCCATGGTTTCCCACTTTCACACCAGGCAAATGGTGGTGCTGTACTTAAATCAAAAATACGGTCGCTTCCTTCCCTGACATAGTCTTGTCTATCCCATCGTTGCAATAAGACTTCCCTGAGTCGGTGTGATGTAAAAGAAGTAGCAAAAAGAAAGGCCTACTTTTAGAACTCTTAGATTAATGCAGATCAAAATAGACATCGAACTATTTTTCTACATATTCTCTACTAATTTCTACTCATCTTTTTCCATCACTAGTTTCTTGATTCTTCCTTAAAAATGTTGGACCAGGTACGTATTTGTACTTTCGCCGTTCGTCATTCAGGTCTAGTATTCCTGAGTTATCCATTCATTCTTACTTGATCTTTCCTTCCTTTCTAACCTTTCTTCAGCAGCCGTACTGATCACATTCTTCACAACTGTCCATTCTTCATCTGCTGCGTTTCCTTCAGCCTTTTCATTGAGTCGTTGTGCAGCATTGAAACAGTCCCTCTCATTCTTCCCTTTCAACTTGTCTAGACCCCATCTCCTTGCATTCCTTTCTTCAGTTTCTTCAACTTTAGATGGCTTTTCCTGTCCAACATGTTGTGGTCAGAGTCCACCTGTTCCCTTGGGAAAGTCTTGCAATCCAACACGTGATTTCTGAATCTCTGCATAATCATAATTCAGTCAGTTTGACAACTTCCTTTGTCTTCAGGTCTTGACGACGTATACAGCCGTATTATGTGGCGTATGAACCAAGTATTAGCAAGGACTAAATTATGATCGGTGCAGAATTCAACCCACTGACTTCTCTTGCATTTCTTTGTCCCAGTCCGAATTCGCTTACTGCATTATCTTCTCTTCCTTGGCCTACCGCTGCTTTCCAGTCTCCCATCACAATTAGATTGTCGTCACTTTTTACATATTGTATCACATCTATCTCTTTATAGTTTCTTTCAATTTCTTCATCATCCGCTGAACTAGTACGCACATAGACCTGCTCTATTGTGGTGGGCATTGGCTTTGATGTCTGTCTTGAAATCAATAATCCTGCTGCCCTATTTTCGTATTCATTATTAAACCAACTCCTTCATTTTAGTTTTTCATATTATGTTGATAATTCTGTAGTCCGCAGACCAAAAATCCTGCTCCTTCTGGCAGTGCACTTCACTTATACCAACTACATTTAACTGTAGTCTATTCATTTCCCTTTTTAGATTCTCTAACCTACTACAACGATTGGAACTTAGTAAAAAATAATGCTATTGATTTTAGGTCTCACTAAGTACTTTCACGGTTTTCGGAGACGCCGAAGTGCCGGAATTTTGTCCCTCAGGAGTTCTTTAACGTGCCAGCAAATCTGACACGAGGTTGATGTATTTGAGCCCATTAAAAATACCACCGGATTGAGCCAGGATCGAACCTGCCAAGTTGGGCTCAGAAGGCCAGCGCTCGATGGCTAGTTGTACTGCCTCTTAAAACAATAATCACCACCACCACAATCATCTGCCGTCCGAGCTACTCAGCCCGGCATTTAAAACTTATAATATTCCACGCTCCGACTCGCAGATATCAGTATCCCTCTTTCTGATGATGGTTCCCCTCTTGTGTAATCCCCACCCGGTGATCCGAATGGGGAATTATTTTACCTCCGGAATATTTTTCCGGGAGTAAGTCGTCATCGTTACAACATTCATACAGAGAGAGCTGCATGTCCTCGGGAGTTAGTTACGGCTGTAGTTCCCCGTTGCTTTCATCACTATGAACATAGCTAAGCCATGTGAAATATCAGGTCATATCAGTCAAATGAACAAGAAAGTTGAGCAGTATTTGGAGTATAGAGTTTACCGAACTCGATAGCTGCAGTCGCTTAAATGCGGCCATTATCCGGTAATCGGAAATAGTGGGTTCGAACCCCACTGTAGGCAGCCCTGAAGATGGTTTTCTGTGGTTTCCCATTTTTCACACCAGGCAAATGCTGGGACTGTATCTTAATTACGGCCACGCCGCTTCCTTCCCATTCTTAGCTCTTTCCTATCCTATCGTCGCCATAAGACCTATCTGTGTCGGTGCGACGTAAAGCAACTTGAAAAAAAAAAAGAAGTATATTATACTCATGCACCAAGGGTCATACGAAACTACTGAATAGTCCGTGGTTATAGTTGCAAACCCGCAGTAGGCCTATGTCCTGGCCATCGTAAGCATGTTCAGTAGGGTTGAGATTAGGAAAGCAGGCCGGTCCATTTATCACCCACAAACAGGAACAGCACTCACTGCACCATTAAAAGGTGACCGATGATATCGATATTTGACCTTTTAAGACAGTTGTCACCATCATCATAATCATCATCATCATCATCATCATCAACAACAACAACAACTCGCTCAGAAAGCAAGACATACTTTTAAATGATGGTATTTCAGTGCACCTGGCCTACTAGAGAGCCAGACGGTTATACTCGTACATGAGCCTAACATGATGCCGTCGCAGACCAACACACTACTAGCTCCGTTGTAGTCATCTTAACAGACATCAAACACACTGCACCTATATCCTGTTTTTTTGTGTATGTTTACACGCGGGGAATCGCGAAGTACCCACTGTTCTATTGTCCAGATTCAGTGTTCTCTTCACCTACTAAACAAACAGTCTCGTGGACAGCGATCAGTTGGATCACGGCCAACTCGAAGTTCCGGCCTGCTACATATGACAGTTCCTTGGTGATGACGTCAGCCGTTTAGTGCATCGGTGTGGAGGTACGAGTCTTGTCGTGGTTGTTTGGTAGTACGTTGTTATTTCAACGTTATTAGAGGCGTTCGTTTGTGCTTCCAAGTGATAACTGCATGAAAACGCATCAGTAAAGATGGATCTTCAGCAATAGTATGTGTTAAATACTATAGCATTGTAATTTCAACAGCCTGGTGTTAGGTATTATTGCTAGGTTATGTGATAGGTTAGGTGAATTCAGTGGGCTATTATGAATTGTGTAAAGTACTCTAAAGTTTATTATTTATGTATGATTATTATAATGTTAGTGTAGTGTATGTTCCTTTTTGCAAAATGGTACGAACGTGTAGTGTGCCTGGATGTACATCCAATTACCGTTCAAATAAGAAGGTGGCTATCTAAACATTTGCGTTTCCTAGCGATAAAGAGAAGCGAGCTAAATGAATTCATGCTATACACGAGCTAATTTTGATCCCAGTAAATATGCCTGTGTCTGTATTAATCATTTTCCCGAAAATCACATAATTCGAGTTGACACTGCAAGAAGATCAGACGGTTCCGTTTTAACTGTGCCTAGGGTAAAGCCAAAATTAACTGACGAAGCTTCGACAACTATATTTCCTGGGCAGCTGTTATATATGACTCAACCAACACCTGTCAATCGAAAATCGCCAGAAGAAAGGAGACAGGATATTTTGCAGAATGACGAACCGACCTTCAAGGCTATGTGCTCAAATAAGTGATATATAATGGCATTTTTAAGACAGCAACAGTTTGCCTAGTGGCCACTATACTATGTTTCAAATTGTTGTGGAGAGTTACACGTTAACTGAGACCTTGATACCTGATTGAAAGATGCATTTTTAAACAGTAGAAATCGTAGGGATGTTTCTTTCAGTATTTTGATAATGAAAGTTGAAGAACCTGGTAATTTTTGTGACAAGTGTGGGTGTGTGCAGTAGAGTTAATGAGTGTTGTGGCCAATATCTACCATATCATTGCAAATATTTTTCCTTCTAACTGTTATTCATAAATAATTAATACCACTATGTGCTCAAATAAGTGTAATATAATTACATTTTAGAGACAGCAACAGTTTACCTAGTGACCGTCATACTACTTTTCAAATTGTGGAAAGCTACATCTTGATATCTGATTCAAAGATGCCTTTTTAAACAGTGGAAATCGTAGGGATGTTTCTTCCAATTTTTTGATAATGAAAGTTGAAAAACCCGTGGTAAGTATGGGTATGTGCTGTAGAGTTAATGAATGCTGTGACCAAGATCTGTCATATTTTGGGAAATACTAATTTAACAGTTATTCATAAGTAATTAACAAAATCATGTGCTCACACAAGCATAAAAGAATGACATTGTGTTAAGAGAAAACAATTCGCCTAGTCACCGCCAGCGTACAGTCCAGGTGAGTAGCCTTCAGTCGAACATTTTACGATATGTACAGTAATATACTACATTGAGTGCATATATTTGTGTATTCGTATGTATTCTTTTGATAGTGTTTCTTCGATGTTATGGGTTTCTAGGCTTATTATAGCATTTCTTTTGTCACATAGTGAGAAAAAGTATCGTATCAGCAATATAGGAATTACACGCGACGGTGGAGACTGAGCACTATACGCGTGACGTCACAACTATTGGTAGCAGGCCTCTAAGATGGCCGTGGTTGGATTCATCTCGCATGAAGATACAGTCCCGCTTGACCAAGCTTCGGTAGAAATCTATAAAGTAACACTAAATGTTCACCTGTCCGTAGTGACGCACCGCACCGCGATGGATATTAGATATACATTCTCTCTCATACTTAGACCGAACGCATGGTGTTTGTACTCTGCGCTACGGTAGCTGCCTCAGCCGAACTTATGTCGCGCGCGGCCGCCCTGCTTTAAGAGTGTATACCAGGGCCTCTCAGGGTGCATGCGCGTGGTGCATGCACTGTGCACGGTGCAAAAGACGACTTCGCTTGGTTGACCAGAGTGCAGACCCCCCACTCCTCTCTCTCTACACCTGTCTCCCCGTTCGGCCTGTCTCCGCGTTCCTCACCTTCACTGCTGTTTCTCCCCCACTGCGAAATGTTTACGTGTGGTGAGCGGAGACGCACAGTTGTATGGGACAAGGTTACCAGTGTTATTAAAAAAAATTAAAAAAGTTAATTAGAAATACACATACATGTTTGAGAGGAATGTAAACATAATTTTTAAGAAATGCAGAACCCGTAACCAAAATGAAAATGCTACAGTACTGGAACAAACCTCATTTGTGGATATAGAATGCTTTTCTTCAAGCTGTTTCAACTTCCTTAATTCTTTCTCTCTGACGTCTCCTATGATTTCACAATAATTTTCCGAATGTAGTCTGTTGTAGTGTCTTTCAATAGACGATTTTCTTACGCACGTAATTATCGTCCCACAGATTAAGCATTTGGCGTTATCGTCACGACAAACAAACAAAAAAAAAAATATACGGAAGTTCCCAGTTCGATTGAAATGGACTTTCGGAAGTCTTTGCTTTCTTCGAAACAGGTTGCTCCATTATTATGTTGTTGTCGTGCGCTTATCTATTTCACTGATAAGCACGTCGTCTACCACCAAACGCTTCGTCGCTCTCAGCACACTACACCATCCGAGTCAAGCCGAGTTGAGGCGAAGCGTACCGATGCACAGTGCACAGAGCCTATGCACCGTGCTCTGCACGCGTGAGAGTTTGGGCGTTTGAGAGGCCCTGGTGTATACCATCTTATATGAAATTTTGCCGTATAAAAGATGCTGGAAGTGTCGTCTTTCCTGGGTTATACGTGCCTTTTGCCTGGTAACTATTTTCTGACTGACGTGAGTGAGTTCTGCCACTATAATGTTTCTGATTTCATTCGTAATGTTTTCTTTCAGTTCCTCCAATGTGTGAGGATTTGTTCGATACACTTTTTCTTTCAGTTTACTCCACGAGTAAAAATCACACTCTGTTACATCTTGAGAACGAAGGGGAAATAGACCAGCACTGATCACTGTCTGCAAACACTTCCGAGATTGTAAGAAGGGAATCTTCTGATGTATGAGCAGGGGCTGAATCTTGATGAAAGCACCCACGCGATTTTTCTTCTTTTCTTCTTCCGTTAATTGATGAAAGAACGGCGTAAAAATGCCATCTTGGCTCATCTCTGCATCTCTGCATTTACTGTCGTCTCGAAAACAATAGGCCCAGTTATTCGTCTTGCACTAACAACACACCAAACACCAACATTCCTATCATAGTGAGGGACTTCATAAACACCATTAGGATTTGCTGCACACCAATAGTGAGAGTTATGACTGTTCACACGACCATTAAGATGAAACCAGAACTTTTACATACGAAATAACTGTCTCATTATGTTAGCAACAGAGATTCAGATTGGCGACTGCTACTTGCCAGGTCGAACACGTGCAGGCTGTTTGCAAGTTCAAGTACTGTGTGCGCAGCTCCCATACTGCAGCTTATGTATCGAAGAGTAAGAACGTCTCTTCGACAGTCTTGGTTTATATGAGACACGCTGTATTTATGTGCCCTAGAAGGTACACGTCCATTTTGTCTACTTGGGGACGACAGCCTCGTGTCGGTAGATTTACTGGCACGTAAAAGAACTCCTGCGGGACTAAATTCCGGCACCTCGGCGTCTCCGAAGACCATTAAAGCAGTTAGTGGGACGTAAAGCAAATAACATTATTATTATTGTCTACTCGGTTCTCATATGTTACCTGATATACCACGCACTGCTATTGCTGTAGATTGATACTGCGTAAAAGTGATCGCTTTCATAAAACTACGTCTGCACCGGAGGTGGCTTGTATGGACAGGTGTAGATAGCTTAAATAGGATATGTGGTGGCCGCACTGCCGGAGCTGCGTTAGTTGCTTTCAAGACGAGGACGGCTCAAAATGTCTCTGTCGAAGTTACGAAGAAAATTATTTCTTACTGAGAATTCCAGTTTGAAGTACGAACTATTCTGCCCGCGTTCTTCTTCTTGTTGGGTTCACGAAGTAAACGGAAAATGAGCTGTACCGTGGCAGAGAAAATTATCCTTTACCTGAAAACATAATCAATGGGTGCTTTTATTTTCAAACAATCAAGTCTTGATAAAAACATTCATCATTATCACAACTGGTAAATGGTTCAGGTATTATATATATATATATATAAGAGTTTTGTCTGTACATTGCTCAGAATTTGAAAAGAATGGTATTTCTGTATCGGTCATGTCAATGGTAACAAGGAAATGCACTTCTTACTTTTCCGTAATTTCTGTCTGTCTGTCTCACGCATTACGAGAAAACGGTTGAAAATAATTTAATGAAAATCTGTATGTAAAGTCGGGGAATGAGCCACTGCAATCTAGGCTATAAATCATTTCACTCACGCTGAGTGAAATGGTAGTTTAGAGGAAGGCCTAAAATTGAATTCTCAAATATTTATATTATTAGTGGTCCAGTCGATAAATACTGCAGAACTAAAGTTATATAGAATTACATTTCCGATCAATTATGTCATACATTATTACCGTACCGACTTTGATAACACAGATTTTCATGAATTTGTATTTTTGTTGCCAAGTCCATATTAACGCCGACCCACGAGAAAATGGATTAACAGAATTTAATGAAAGTCGGTATATAGAGTCGGAGAATAAGAAACTACAGTCAAAGTTATAAACAATTTTATTCGCCCTGTATGAAATTGTAGTTTAGAGGAAGGCGCCTAAAATTTAATTTTTAAATACCTATGTTATTGGTCCTATCGAAAAGTACTACATAACAAAAGTTATAGAGAATACAATTTCCGACCATTTATGTTTTATTCAATTTTACCGTACCGACTATGATAAGAGTGGTATTTCATAGTCGGAAGAAAACTAAATTGAATAGCCTATTGAACAATATTGAAAGCGCATAACATTGATCAACAATAACATTACATTGACCATTGTTTGTTGTGATGTTCTTTGTCTCTTATGCTGCCGCTCAACTCCAATAGGTGGGATTACTGCTGCGTACCGAGTATAATAGTTTAACTGAATATTGGCGGGAAATAGCTGGAGTGTTAGAAAACTTTCTTCTTTAGCATGTCATTTCTCTGGTTCATACATTTTCTGATACCGTACTGCTGGTATGTAACTCACTGATTCATTATAGTATTCCAGCTATTCGATCCCTACTCTGACGCGCTGTTTTGAACGAGCAGTGTGCACTCTTAAGGCAGAGGCTCACTTAGTAGTAGTAGTAGTAGTAGTAGTAGTAGTAGTAGTAGTAGTAGTAGTATGACCTGGTCTAGAATTACAATTTAGGCACACTCCAAATTATAGCACCACAATTCACTAAATAACTCACAGTTCAACCCTGAAAAGAGCCGTTTCTTAAAAAGAGCTTCTTCCACTTCACTTTTATTAAATTCTACATTCATTTTATTCAAAATTAGCAGTGAAGAGGGGGTTTCTCCTGTGCCTTGGAGGAAAAAAATTGCCTCCTAGTCGGATAGATTTTTCCGCCGCCAGTGTAGTGAATTGAGATTTTCCGACTCATCGGGTACTCCTAGGAAACAGATTTGTAAAAGGGCATAGTTTTTGTCCTGGGACTCTCCGCTATTCGACACCCCCACCCCACCCCCACCCCACCCCCACCCCCCAAAAAAGACTAAGAGTGTTCACGGATCATGGCTGTCTGCGGCCTGGTCATCCCAGCTCTGGAACTTTGGACTGTTAGATCGGCAGCGTAGTACTGTTCGTTAAAAGTGAGAAAATGTGTGTTTTTTCATTAAATTGAGTATTTCGTGTGAAATCATTGCTTTTATTCGCGCCATTCCTACTGACGTCATTGTAATGACCTATGTTCATTTCAGTTGGGAAAACAACTAAGACAGTCTTTCTGAGGATGTAAAAAGGCAGGTGGAGAGTGAGTGTCTGTCATTATAATGCAATTCCCCAACTTGATTGTGACTGATGGTAGGCAACCGGGCCTGCCATTACAATGAAAATTCCCTAACGCAGTCTTCATATGAGAAAAGACGATTGGTGACTTCCCTGTCGCGTTTCCAGGGTAACGTTAAGAGCTATGCAATTTAATACAGTTTAGCTCACAACGTGTACTCTACCTAACCTACAATTCTGTTTTTTTTTTTTTTTTTTCTTTACGTCGCACCGACACGGATATGTCTTATGGCGACGATGGGATGGGAAAGGCCTAGGAATGGGAAGGAAGCGGCCGTGGCCTTAATTAAGGTACTGCCCCAGCATTTGCCTGGTGTGAAAATGGGAAAGCACGGAAAACCATCTTCAGGGCTGCCGACAGTGGGATTCGAACCCACTATCTCCCGATTACTGGATACTACAATTCTGTATCCAGTGTAGAATTCCGTAGCGAAGCGTGGGTACATCAGCTAGTAATTAAATAAGTAAATACACTATTGATTTGTACTTGTACTTGCCATCTTTGCCAACTTCCTGCGCTACCTCTTCCCAAAGCTTTTTGAGGATAATGGCATTTTTGTGTAGCTCATATGATGAGTTCTACAAGGTTTCTCTTTTAAAAACTGTTAACACAAATAACTCATCCATTTTCCAGTCAAAATTTACGTAAAATGTACGTTAAGTACAAAAACGACTTCACGTTTCTATTTGGATAGAAGGTTGGAAAAACGGAAGATCAAAGACAGCCGAGTTCGTTCTCCAGGATAGACGCTTAGCGACTACGCAGGGAGCCAAGCCAAGCCAAGAGCTCGGTGCGGCCACATCTATTCATTCTCGAAAGTTCGTTTGCTTGGATGAACCACTCAAGCCACTATCCTCCATCTAGGCGCTAAGCAGGCCACTTCTGGCGCGGACGTAGCCTTAGTGAGCGATGCCGGCACCATGGCTAAATGGTTAGCATACTGACCTTTGGTCCAAGGGGTCTTGGGTTCGATTCTTGGCCGGGTTGGGGATTTTAACCTTCATTGGTTAATATCGATATTATTAGTGAGAGAGAATATTTTATTTTGTCACTTTGTCAATAAATCTAATTTATGTCGTCGAAGAATGCGAACTAGTCTGAATAATTGGCAAACTTACATTCTTCTCTGAAGTCATCCAACTAAAATGAAGTATTTAAAGAACGTTATTTTATGACGAGGTGTAAGAGACTGCTGAATGATAATTTTGACGCTAGTTTGCTTAGTAAGTTCAAGCGGAGGATAGTAAAGCGGCTTGCGATAACTGATGAGTGTCGCGAATCAAGCCATGATACTGCTTGATGTAATGTGAATGGCTTTTAACGCTTATAATGGAATGTTGAAAGTCAATGGACCGGGGAACTATAAATGTTCTCTCAACTTTTATCGCATCTCGGGAAGGGGTGGTGAAGTAAGGTAATAAAGACAGATTTAGATAATCATTAAAGACTGACACATTTTCTTTAACAATGGAGATAGCGATAATAATGACCGTGTCAGTTAAAATGAAAGGCGTACGTTTTCTTATTTTAAAGCGTTGCAATGGATTAGTTACTAAGCTTTCTGTTAGTACCACATACAGGGTGTTCCTAAACATGCGGGAAGTGATCGGGGGATGGACAGTAAACCCCAAAACAACACAAAAGGTCCCTGTGAACATGGTCGATCGTTTACGAGCTAAACTTGTTTTATTTGCTTGAATGGAGAGAATTCTTATTTACGATTATGTTCTGGATTCAGACATGCCATTACTGACATCGGAGTACTTCACTAGCTTTTGGAAGAAGGTTGCCATCGAATACGTGCAATGCCTGGAGTGTTCGATAGTGTCCAACAGTCAGTGAGGAATAAGGTGGCGTGTTCAGGCGTGCGTGCAGGTGCATGGTAGACATTTTGAGAACTTATTGTAATGGAATGCAGAAACCGTGCTTGTTCTCCAACATATGCCAGGTAAGCCCATTACCAATACTTCCCGTACAAAAGTAAAACAAACTGTTACGTAACAGCCCTGTCGTAGTTTTTTTCCTGGAAGAAACTAGTGAGTCAACTGTGAACTCCCAAACGGAGGGCATGGCCGGCCTCTTCGTGTATTGGTCTCTTCATCTGATTCCCTGTGCGCTTTCTGGAATGGGGAACGAGAAACTTCCCTCTCCAGCCGCATTACGAATATTCGGTCCCGTTACTATTAGCTGCACTGAATAATATAAGTTGTCTAAAATATAACTTCCGTTCTTTTGTGTTTGATACGAGGAATAATAACGGAGAATTTAGCGATTATTACATTTTTCACAAACACACAGATATTTCCGAAAATATTTGTTCTATCTAAAATTGTGTGTAGTAAAAATTATAGAACATGTAATTTCCAGTCTTGTGTGTCTTACGTATCACTTCTGTACGAGCTACTGTATAAAAGCGGGTAATAGCAGAGTAGTTCACGAGTTGAAATTTTTGTTACCAAGTGAGCATCGCTGACGTGGAAACAACTGGCGATGGTGGTTATTGTGATATAAGCTGCAATACCGGGAGGAGGATAATGAAGATGACTTTCGAAATAAGAAAATCATGAAGTGATGATCATTCGAATAATGAGAGAAATTGAAATCATATATGCCAACGAGTGTTTTTCTTCCTTCATCCATTTAAAGGAATGAAAGATTTACTTTCAAGGTCAACAGCTAATAAAGCCTTTGTTTGACTGCTGTGACGTCGTGTACAGCGCCC
Organism: Anabrus simplex; assembly: GCF_040414725.1. Taxonomy (NCBI): domain Eukaryota; kingdom Metazoa; phylum Arthropoda; class Insecta; order Orthoptera; family Tettigoniidae; genus Anabrus; species Anabrus simplex. The sequence goes on along the minus strand of NC_090268.1, from coordinate 83,127,310 downwards.
TCTCAGAATGCTTGCGTCCACTTTACAATGAACATTCCAAAATGTCATGATATGACTCCTGCATTCCATGAGCTAAATTGGTTTAAAGTACGTCGTAGATATCATTCGTTGCTTATACTCCACAAAATAATATACAAGCAGACACCCTCTTATCTAACAGACACATTCTTTTTAGTTACTCCCAACCATTCATAACATCCCGACCAGAACTGCAGCTTACCTACATACCAAATCGCAGATCCACCCTCTACATTAATTACTATGTTTTGGCAGTACAATGTGAACATGGGATTCGTTGTCCACTGACGTAAGGGCGCTACCTGAACCAGTATTTAAAAAGACATGTTTGCAGCGGAACTTGGATCAAGTTGAGTGTAAATACATGAATTCTGTTTTCCTGTTTTGTTATTTCATTCCGTGTGTCACTATGTTTTACTAAATTAGTTTTTATTGATGCGTTAGGGCAATTTTATTTATTCTGGATTATATTATATACGTTTCATTTTTCTTTCTTCTAATGTGTTTTAATAACTATGTCTACAGTTTAGTATGAGAGACAGAGAGTATGTAATATATTGTTAAATTATAAGTACATTATAAGACATGGTTTGGCGGAATAACACGCTTCGTAGCCTTAGTCACGCAATGTTAATAAAGGAATGATAATAATAAGGTAGGGTGGAGCTTAGGCGTTGAATGCTGTAATATCGCCGTACCGGAAGAAAACAAAATGTGATGACCTGCAGGTACAATGTCACAAGCCCGTGAATCTTATGAACAATGTGCTTTGTGTATTCTATTGTCACTGTTGTCTGCTAGCTGGCATTACTGCTGCACTTACAGAAACTAACTCGTCAACGATGTGTACAGAACAGTGATGTAATAGTAATGTTACCGGTTTTACGTTCCACTAAACTATTCACACGGTTTTCGGGTACGATGAAATGACGGAATGTTGCCGTGCAGGAGTTTTTCAACGTGGCGCTGATTCTAACGATACGAAACTGTCGTATGCATATAAAGATTAAATGATTCACAGGTCTTTATAGAAGTCCGCAGCTTGAGAGTGTAAAATCATGAGATGATTAGATGCAAACACGTTGTTAGTTATCAATGGCAACCATATCCTACTGCTAAATCTCGAAACTCTTTCGGAAACCATTAAGGTCTCAATATTATAGAAAACAATTTCCTGTATATAGGTCAGTAAATAGTGTAGCAATATTTACATGTCTGTATTTAGAATGAAGATGAGTCCTGTTGGATGAAGATTCCGTATTCATTTATTTGTTCTTCTTCAACCATTAATGATACAAACTTGCCAATGACCTAGATGTTAGGCCCCTTTAAACAACAAGCATCATCATCTTCATCATCTCATGAAATAGTTCGATTTTTAATCATCTTTAAAAATTACCCTATGCAAAAGTGTATATTTTGGTAGTTCAAATTTTCGCTCGTATCGACAACGGCAGACTCATAGTTGCACAGAATTTCTACTTTATGTATTTTTAAACCTATCTCAAATGTTCAGTAGCTTGCAGTACGTCATTTATTTTATGTTGATGTTAGGATAATGATAATAATTGGAGTTTACTCGTTGAGCTGAAAATCCATTTCTGATAGAGGAATTATTTTGGTCTTTTTATTGCTTAATGAAGAAGATGGTGTATTTGTCTTTGCTTAAAGGTAGATATCCTACTCACTCGAAGCCGGCTTGTGTCTGTATTTTGCTTAGTTGTGGGGTCATTTCACCAGAACGAGTTCCCCTAGAGAACCTCATTCTCACACCTGATAATGGAGTGGAAGTGAGTGGAACATTTTACAACTCAAGTTCTGAGTGATTTCCCTAGGGGTTCTGACTTTGGATTGTTATAGTTGTTTCAGAACGAGATATTACTCTGACTGTTTAGCACATGGCTCCACTGAGCAATCTGGTATAAGAATATCGTGAACTTCAACCAATCAACAGCTATCTATCGCCACAATTTTATCGTGGTCATGTTATCACTTTCATTTTTATCGTACCTACCTGTACATATATGATAAATTGATCAATTTGGATTTGGACGAGGCAAAGGAACGAGAGAAAGAAACCTTGCATTAAGAATCATACTGGAAAGAAGGTTAGAAATGACAGAAAAACGTTTATAGCATTCATTGACTTCGGAAAACCTTTTGACGTGATAAACTGGGAACTATTGTTTAAATGTATGAAGAAAGTAGGAATTGACAGGAAAGATAGGAGGCAAATTTGGAATATTTACAAGAACCAGTGTACAAATGTAGTGGTGAATGGATGAACAAGAATAGAAAGAATTAAGAAAGGAGTGAGGCAGGGTTGTCCACTCTCACCATACCTTTTCATTTTGTTTATTGAAGAAGCAATACGTGTTTTAAAGGAAAGGACTAGAGGAATAACAATAAATGGGAAAACAATCCACAGTATTAGATTTGCTGCCGACATTTCCATAGGCAGACTCGGAGAAAGGAATTACATAGAATGTTGACTGTTCTGCGTGATACATTGGAACATTACAAACTAAGAAAACCAAAATTTTAGTTGTGAGTAAATATGGCAGGAAAGTTAATACAAACATAAGAACAGGAAATTCCAAAGTAGAACATGTATAACATTTCTGTTACTTAGGAAGCATTATAACTGAAAACAATGGATGTACCAAGGAAATTAAAAGAAGAATAGCTCTTGGTTAATAGGCATTTCAAAATAAAAAAGTTTTTTTTACAAATATCCATATAAGTTTAGGAACAAAAAAGGCTCTTGGTTTTTTTTTTTTTTTTTTTTTTTTTTTTTTTTTTTTTGTACTACTTTACGGTTGTGAGAGCTGGACTATTGCAAAAAGGAAAGAGATGCATTAGAAGCAAATGAAATGTGGATTTGGAGGAAAATGACGAACGCATGCTGGACTGGAAAAAAGGACAAATCGAGATGTTCTGAAGGAAATCAATGAGCAACGGAGACTGATACAAGAAAGAAGGAAGATAAAACTTGTAGGTCATATCCTGAGACATAATGAAATTTTAGTAAACTTCTTTGAAGGAAAAATACTAACAAAGAAAGGAAGGGGAAGACCAAGGAAGACATACTTGATAGGATGTAAAAACTACAAGGAAATGAAGAGAACAGCAGGATTGAGAGGAGAATAGTTGCAGCGACAAGGGTTAGTACTTATTGCATCATAATGATGATGATTGTGATTTATTTATATCGTGTCAGAACCATACATAAGTTTAAAATTAAAGATAAGGAAAAACATAAAACATAATATAAATACTCCAATGGCGAAGATTCACATTAAACTACGTGAGCCCAAAACCTTGCAACACCAAGTGCATTTGGCTTTGCTTTAACCAGGTCTTATGTTGTGCAGCTGAATGGGCATGAACTGCATTGCAGCAAATGGGCTGTGGTCTGCTCTTCTCCACATACACACAAGGTACTGTCCACTTCGAAACCCCATTTCTTCTGGTTTACCCTGCACCGCGTAACACCAGAGCGCAGTCTGTTCAGTGCTCTCCAATTCAGCCAATCTGTGACATGGCCAGGAGGGAGTTCCTCTTTTGGGGTCATCCATTGACTGATCCTCGTATGTTGACTCCTGACGCGCCATTCTTGAATTCTTGCTTGCTGCGCTGTTCCTGCAAGTGTTTCGGTTACTCTCAAGAAGCTTTTCTTAGACTTAAGCCGCTGGCGTGGTGGCTCATATCCAAACAAAGGGTGGGCTTCCGATGTCAACACCTTTCTCTTTTCTTTCTTGGCTACCACTTCACGGCGAATATCGGGAGGTGCTATCCCTGCAAGGCAATACACTTTTTCCAAAGGTGTAGGTCTCAAACATCCAGTAATAATGCGGCAGGTTTCGTTGAGTGCTGCATCAACTGCTTTGGTATGGCAAGATTTGTACCACACCGGGCATGCGTATTCAGCTGCGGAATAGCAGAGCGAAAGGGCAGATGTCCTCACTGTGTCTGGTTGTGCTCCCCAAGATGTTCCAGTTAGCTTCCGCACAATATTGTTTCTAGCAGCCACTTTCTGCTTGATGTTCAAACAATGTTTTCTGTAGGTTAAGGCACGATCCAGAGTGACTCCGAGGTACTTCGGGGTAGGATTGTGTTGTAATGCTATGCCTTGCCAAGTGACCTTCAGAGTTCGGGAAGCTTCTCTGTTGTTTAGATGGAAAACACAGGTTTGCGTCTTAGTTGGGTTTGGTGTTAGTTGATTCTTCTTGTAATAGCCAGCAAGAGTATCTAGAGCTGTGGACAATGTTTGTTCAATCGCCTCGAAGTGATAAGTGATGACACAATCGTCAGCATAGATGAAACTATTTGTCCCGGCAGGAAGAGGCTGATCATGGTGCCAACACGCTTCCCTGAGGTAGTCCGTTCTTCTGTATCCTCCACCTGCTTCTTTTTCCCTGGAACTCAACGAAGAAACTTCGATTTTGAAGTAGGTTTCTAATGGCACAAGTCAGATGGAAGTCCTTTGTCATGCTGTATACCTTTCCAAGGAGAATTCGGTGATTAACAGTATCATATGCTGCCGAGAGATCTATAAATGCAGCTCCTGTGATTTTCCGGCTTTCAAAGCCATCTTCTATGTGTTGACTTAATTTCAACACCTGTGATGTGCAGCTTTTCCCTCTCCTGAATCCAGCTTGCTGTGGAATCAGAAGTGGCTCGATTTTATCAGTCAACCTATTGAGGATTAGTCTTTCCAGAATCTTAAAAAGATGGCATAATAAGGAGATTGGCCTGTAGCTCCTAGGGTCATTTTTATCTTTGCCTGGTTTTAGAATGGCTATGACCCTAGCCTTCCTCCATATTTTAGATATCATGGAAGACTGAACGCAGTTATTCATGAGTTCTAGCAACCAGCACTTTGCAGTAGGACCAAAGTTCTTAATTTGTTCCATTCGAAGGTCATCGAGTCCTGCTGACTTCCCAATCTTACACTTACTGAGAGCTAATTCCAGTTCAGTTAGTGTGAAATGCTTAGATAACTCATTGCTCTCGTCTGGTTGTCTGACTATAGGATTCTTCCCTACTTTCATGGAAAGCTTTGGTTTTCCATTAAGCAAAAGTTGGTATGCTATTTGATCTGCACTCACATTGGCATGTGTGCTACCTTGCGTAGGATCATTGCTCAAGCGTTTTAAAAGTTTCCAAGCTTCTTGACTGCTCCTACCCATATCGACTTCAGACATCAACTTCATCCATGTCTCCTTCTTTGCCGGGGAGATAGAGGAAAGAACACTTTGTGCTGCTTGAATCGTTTGCTCACTAAATGGGTCTTCATCGTGAAGCCTGTAGTAATCATGCAGCAGAGCAGTTGTTTCACGAGTTATACCTTGAAGGTAGCGTGTCCTGCAGCCTCTGGGAATTGATGGCCGTGAACAGAACTTCACGATATCAATGAATTTGTCATAATCTTGGGGTATAGGAGAGACAGTTTTTATCCTCTCATCCAACATACTGGAAAACCTTTTCCAGTCAGCCTTTCGAAAGTTATATCTCCGTCTGAACCGAACTTCGTGTGGTCTTATGGATGAAGATAGGTGACATATTAGTGGCCGGTGTTGTGTTCTTGGGATTGGTGAACCCATTTCTTTAGAACATTGCTCCACAAAGCAGTTGCTCACAAAGAGAAGATCTGGGTTATACCCTCGGTGCCATCTTCCACTGTTGAAGGAGGAGGGAAGCTTGCTGTCATGAATAAGGGAAAGCTCCTGAGTTTCAGCCCATGCAATGGCGATCTCTCCATTCTCATCTTCTTGAGCATATCCCCAGACGTGACTACAGCTGTTAAAGTAACCGATTACTATTGACTTTGTTTGATTACCAAAATTTGCAGGTGGTGAGAAAGAGAACTTTTCATTTGGAGGCTTGTACACAGATGTAATGGTCATGTTGCTTACCTCCACGGTGATTATTTCGATGTCGTTATCTTCAGTATGATGAGTACTGATGATCTGGATGTCTGGCTTTACAAATACAGCACTACCATATTGGACGTTTCTGATGTTCATCCCTGTGCGTTTCCTGAATGCACAAGACGTCACATTTCTGATCTTGGCATAGTTTTTTCAAGAGTTCCTCTTTGGCAGCTGACAGGCCTTCAATATTTATGGATATTATTGTCATGGATGGCTCTGAAAAGAGCCGTTTCTTAGAATACATTTTAAGATTGATTAGTTCTGCTTCTGGTGTGAGAGACACCCGGATGTATAACAATATCGCATGCAAATACACCCTACTGGGAGGTTTCTCTCGTGTCCCCCATGATTGTGATGATGATGCCTGTATATATTTAAAAAATATATAAATTGCTCACCACTATAATACATTTGATCAATGGGACATAATGCCTGTTGCTCACGGTAACATTTTCCTTCAACTTTATTGTATATTAATTTAATTTAAAAAAATTATGTTGCTCACAGTCAAATTCAAGTTGTATAAAACCTTCGATAACATTTCTCATAAAATAGGACATGTTCTATTCCATAAAATTAATTTTGCGGAAGGAACTAATTAGCGAAGCTGACAATCATGGCGATGATACTGGCGCTACGACGTGAAAAGATTGTGAAGCTCGTTTGTAAACATAAACAAACACTTTTAAAATAATTGCAGGATCCGGGTGGACTAAGGAAGCTGTTATTGTTTGTGTGAGGTTAAAAACGCCAATGTATCACAACAGAAATGCAAGAAGGGAGGCAGACAACTCAATCGCTGAATTTGTCACAAGTTTGGCCGAACACAAGCCAGACTGATGTGAAGACGGAGATAAACGGGCTTCGACCTTAATTTTTGGCAGCATATACATATCTTAGTTCAGAATTTAGTTCATAGATGGCCATCTTGATGCTTCTACGGATTTTATAAAAGAAGTTTACCTTAAACAACACAAGTGTTTTCATTATATTTGCATAACGTTAGTTGTACAACAAATTTTGCTAAACATTTTATCGTGAGCATTGGGCATTAGTGTGTTATTCTGATGAATCCAACAGCCGACATATTGGGAGTTTTGTTCTCTTTATAGGTTATTAATACCTACGTATTTGATTTGTTTTCTATTTATTCACTTTCATTATCATTGCTTATTTAATTTTGTACTTATTCGCTAATTAGTCAAAATAAATGCAACTCCAGCTATAGGTTATTTCTAGATACATTCTGGAGCTCTCGCTATATTCTACAGATAATTATTGCAATTGGATGGTAATGATTTTTCATACAGTATTTCGTTGTGTAAAAACTTTCATTTGTTATATTTGATTAAATTACTTTTAATTCAAACAAATAAAGGACATGCGAAGACTTTGAATTTATATTTAAAACAGTTGTTGTATCGGCGATTAGTTTCGTACCCCGTATTGTTCAGTTTATTTTTATTAGCATATTACTTTTAATACCGGGAGTGTCCGAGGGCATGTTCGGCTCACCAGTTCCGTAGCTAACTTTTCTCCGTTACATCTCATGGGAGTGAACTTCATGTTCCGATGTGTGAGGGTGTTGCCTGTAGATGTAGGTGTACTTGTACGGACCAGGCAGGAATGGGAAGGCACCTGCCGTGGCCTTGAGAAAGATACTATTCAGCATTTGCCTGGAGTTGAAACGGGAAACCTCGGAAAATGTCGAGGATAACCCGCCAATCTCCGGAGGTAGCCATCGTAACTGGCCGTACCGCACTGGGCTAGCATGTAGGGTGTATTGTTCAGTAATCTCCGTAGACAGTATAGTTATTATTCTTCTTTTTCCATCGTCTTTCGTTACGGCCTCTGAAGGACCACGGGTAGCTTTGTCATTTGGGTTTTCTTCTCCGCCCAGAACTTCTTCATCCTCTCTTTCTCCTTCTCTCCCGTTCTTTCAGTATCCTCTTCTCTTGTATCTCCCACTGGCGCTTCTCTCTTCTATTCCTGTCTCTGTCGTTGAGCTCCGGCATATTGGTTTGAGTATATTTATTTCGTCAATTCCCCATCCTTTACCTTGATCACCACCTCAGTCTACACCTTCCAGTGTTCGGCAGTCTACTTGGTTCTCGTCTTTCCTTTTGTCTTATCCTGTTGTTCTACCGGTTGTCTCCCATACTTCTCTGGTCATTCTCTCTATGTTCATCCTGATCACATGTCTAACAAATCTTGCTCTTTTGGGCCTTATTTCTTCCGGGATCGTCCTCATGTTTCGGTACAGTTCGTCCCTTCATCCTCGTTCCCATCTTTCATCTCCAGTACCTTCCTCGGGGTTTTTCCCCCCCTCTTCTTTCTTCGGTTGCTGTGCGCCATGCCTTCCTAGTGTCATCGTAGTAGTAACGTTAAACACCGTCTTGAAACTGTCCATTCAGTGTGCTTATGCAATTAATATAGAGAAAAAAAAAAGAACTAAAGTCTGTGTACAAATACCATCACAAATACTGTTACGTAAATTCTCATTCTCAGAGAAGTGTGCATATGCATCCCTGTTCCGATCTTCAAGCCATCTCTTTCCCTTTATAGTTGAAAAACAGTGTGTTGTGTACGAGAAATGACAGGGATATTGTTCCCTTGGCTGCAGTAAAAGCTCACTTTATGCGTGTTTTGGGGATGCTAAGTGCTGTGATCAGATTTAAACGTGTAGATCATTGTGATACAACGTCTGCTCAACATATGGATAGAAATAGAGACTGTGAATGGGGTATCTTAAAGGTATCGTCGGTCGTTTTCAGTGCCTTGCTAATTGCGCTGTGCAAGACGTACAAGAATATAACAGTGTAATGTATACATCGTAAGTGCGCACAGGCCATTTGGGAGAGGTGTGCATACCGAGCGAGTTGGCCGTGCGGTTAGGGGCTCGCAGCTGTGAGCTTGCATCCGGGACATGGTGGGTTCGAACCCCACTGTCGGCAGCCGTGCAGATCCTTTTCCATGGTTTCCCATTTTCACTCCAGGCAAATGCTGGGGTTGTATCTTAATTAAGGCCACGGCCGATTCCTTCCGACTCCTAGCCCTTTCCTGGCCCATCGTCGCCATAAGACCTATCTCTGTCGGGTGCGACGTAAAGCAAGTTGTATAATAAAAAATAAAAAAAAAGGCCCGATCTAGCCGAACCTAACCCCCGACTGGAGTCTTGAGAATAGGTTATAGTCTACAACTCGGCCCGGACGGTTCGTTAAGACTTTTATGTAGAGTCTGTTTTAAACAAATTTATTTGGCAAATGGAAATGCGGATTTTATTATTATTATTATTATTATTATTATTATTGTTACGGAGATATCCGTGGTAGGTAGAGGTGAAAGAAGGTGCGGGTGTGAATGGGTTTCAAGCTACGAAATTAACGTGCAATGTAAAATTAATTTAAAATTTAACTAGGTTATATTTTCTTTTCAAAAACAAGAGATAACAATCATAACAGGTACAGAGTAGCAAAAATGTAGGTACAATATTACTGGATTCGGGCTCAGTGCCCTTACTTCATAACTCTTGGGCAATCAGCCCCGCCTTACTCCAAAAAAAATTTTAGCCAAGGGGCAGAAAACCCCATTCATGCCCAGGAGCACTGGCTCCAAACATTACACATAAAGCCTGCACGAGGCATACAGAAACAAATTTCAAAGAGCGATCCGCTCTCAAAATTGTAAGCCTATTACAAGGCCACACCAAACTCTACCTTCAAGCTGTCCTTCTAAGGACGTATTCACAGGGGTAAAATACCCAACCTACGGAGGTCTATTACATGAAAAGAAGGTTGATTACATGACCTCTAAAATAACAATGTGAGAGGAGGCGATCTTGCACTCCTAATACACTTTGTTTTTAAAACCTAATCTGGCTCTGGGCCGCTAACGCAAGGGCTAATCCCATACTACAGAGGTGACTTAGAGAAGAACACTTTACATTACATAAACGAAGAATAGTTTGAAAAAAATAAGTTCACCTCAAAACAAATGTGAGTGGGAGCTCGAGAGGGTTAGCACTCTCTATCCCAATATGTAGCTTTACAAGAAAAAGATGAAAAGAGTAATTACATTTTAGGAAAAGGTTACATGATGGAAATGCTTCGAACCCGCCGCGAGTGTTAAACTGCCGACCTAGCAAGAAAAGAAGTTATTAATAGGCCATTACCTGGTGTTGAACGGCTGAAGAAGAAAGAGGCGCTTCCCGCCTCCTGCTATGTACTTAATACACTGAAAGATGGAACAGAAGTGGCCCGGAGACCCTAAAATCAGCAGTTTATATACTCTCGCGGAAGTTTCTAGGCGTTAGGGGAATGAAAACACCCGCCCACAATGTTTTTATTGGATAGGACCCCACAATCGATTCAAGTTGGGGGAAGATACATCTGATTGGATAGAAATTAATTTAAGAAATTCGGGATTGGCTACATGCAAAACAAGGGGAAAGAGAGGGGTATACAGCCAACTTAAACAATAACAGAAAGAAATTTAGCAAAGAACAAACATTTGAAATAAAAATTTCTTCAACAAAATAGTTCTTTGACTCCGCACTAGGTTGCACTATTGTTGATCTTCAGTAGTGTCCTCTAGAAGAGAAAGTTCACACTTCTTACTTCAAGCTAAACAAAAACACATCAAAAGTGACACAGTTCAAAAACTCAAAATTTTCCACGTGGTGACATCTTCTGAGAAAGTAGAGAATTAATAGAATAGATAAAGTTCAACCTTCCTCCAGAAGAGGAGTTTCAACTGGCGCAACTTTTAAATAAACGGTGTAGAGGTGTACCGCCCGGTACAGACCTCCCCCCCCCAAAAGTTCCTCCAGGGGTGACACATGAAATCAGTTTGAAACAAAGTCCAAGTAATGATGTTGATACGAAGATAGATAGCAGAAGCATTTACAAGATTTCTTAATTCAGTTTCAAAATGTTGTTGTTGCAGGTGAATAAAGTCTTTATGTTTGTAGAATTTGAATTTCTGAAGATAAACTTTTAATACTTAAAGGTGAAGAAAAATTTTGCAATGTCCACCAAATATTGTTGTTGAATTCCCAAGTGTAGTTATTGCTTATGGTGACTGTCCATGTAGTTGATGTAGATTGAGTCGGATGGCCAGACCGGCCGTTGCAGCTTGCGTCCAACGGAGGCCGCTCGGACCCCTCAAGTACCCTGAGATACCGCTCGCCCGCACTATGAGGGGAGCAGAGGTGTTGAAGTACGCCGCGCCCGCGGTGAACAGATACAGGCTGCGGGCATGTAGCAGGTCGTGCGCCGCACATCAGCCTTGGCCGGGAGGAGAGTTCCGGCTCGCCGTGCACATGTCGTCCTCGCTGGAGAGGAGGGGGCCCATCCCCCTCCCCAGTCGCTGCACGGCCCTGCGCGGCTGCGGGGGCGCTGAAACATTAAAGCTAGGCGGCAGAATTGTGTTGGACTATCATCTTCTTTGAGGGTACAGGCTTGTGGACAGGTTGAGGGGCCAGCGGCGTGTAGATATCCATGGCATTTACTATTATGAAGCCACAGTGTAAGGTGGAGCAGGAGACGGGAGCGTGGTAATGGCCGTGGCAAGAACAGGATGGCAGTTTAACGGGTCGGGGCAGGTTTTACACAAGGCTTACATCTAAAACCAAAATATTACAGAAGGGGCAGAATGCCTTAAAAGTGAAACTCAAAAAAATATAACCTTCATATCCTTTCAAAATAATATGAAGCAAGTTAACACAGAAATTACACCGGTTTCACCTGGGACAGGTGAACTCTAAATATCCTCTCGGTGGCTGGATTACTTAGCAATAAGGTAACCGGCGTAAGAAAATCGAGAATGATACAAGGCCCATGAAATCTGGGGGCAAGCTTGCCCGCGGGAACAAAATTTTTGACCATAACCTGGTCACCTACCTTCAAAGTGGTGGGTCTCCGTCCACGATCATACCTTTCCCTAACCTTTTCATGAGACACTTTAAGATTGGCTTTAGCCTTCTTCCAAAGATCTTTAATGTTGTCCGGATCTATTGTCTCGGGGAGAATGTCATTCAAAGACCAGAGGTTAGAGAGCGGCGAGTTGGGAACAAACTTGAACATCAAAGAAGTTGGAGTAAACTTGTGAGATTCATGAACCGCCGAATTCAAAGCAAAAGCTATCCAATGCAGGGACGTGTCCCACCTGGAAGGATCTTCATGATGATAGGCAATGAGTGCGGACCTGAGATTACGGTTAACCCGTTCAGCCAGAGATGGTTGAGGGTAATAAGCAGAAGTAGTTACATGAGAGATGGACAAGTCAAAACAGAATTTACGAAATAAATTTGATGTGAACGCCTTAGCATTATCAGATACAATATATTGGCACGGACCAAAAGAAGCAAAAATAGAATTTAGGCAAGTAATGGTGGACTGAGCGGTAGCCAGCTTAGTCGGAAATAACCAAGAAAATCTAGTAAAGCCATCTACGCACACAAAGATGAACTTGTTAGCATCACCCTTTGACTGGGGGAAGGGTCCTACATAATCGATATACAGGCGTTCCATGGGGCGCGACGCTTGATGCGAAGACAAAAGGCCTACCTTGGTGGACATGGTGGGTTTACTAAGCAAACAAGATTTACAAGCTTTTACAAGTTCACGGATTTCACCGTCCATACCTTTCCAAATGAACATTTCACGAATTTTTTCACGGGTTTTAAAGATTCCAAGATGCCCTCCTAATGGGGTCTCATGATAATACTTGAAGATCATAGGCACAAGAACCGCTGGCACGACAACCTTCATCATCTTATCATGCCTCGATGGGCAACATAAAACACCATTCCTCAGAACATAAGGGACGACATGTTCCCCAGAAGAAAGGGTTTCCATTATCGGAGCCAGCGTCGGATCTTCACGTTGGTATTTCTCGATATCCCTAAAGAGCATGGGAGCATCTGTTAGGATGGCATTAACCTCAGATAGTATGGACTCGGAAGGTGATGAACTGTCGACAGGTTCATGGGTCTCGACGTCGTTAGAAAACATACGGCTGAGTCCATCAGCAACAACATTTTCAGTACCTCTGATATGTCGTACATCGAATTGGAAGGCAGAAATACGGATGGCCCAACGGGCTATACGACCAGTACGACGCGGCCTACCTAAGACCCAGCTTAAGGCTTGATTATCTGTCTCCAAGTCGAATTTGACATGTTCCAGATAGAGACGGAACTTTTCTAAGGCAAATAAAACTGCCAAACCTTCAAGCTCATATATGGAATACTTGGCTTCTTGAGCCGATAGAGTCCTAGATGCATAGGCGATGGGACGCCTCCCTAGTTCAGTCTCTTGAAGAAGGACTGCAGCTACAGCTGACGACGACGCGTCCGTTTGGACGATGAATTTCTTCGAGAAATCAGGCATAGCAAGTACAGGGGCATTACAGAGAGCTAATTTAAGATCTTCGAAAGCGGCTTGTTGAGAAGGTCCCCACTCGAATTTGATGCCTTTCCTACGAAGAAGGTTTAAGGGCGCCGCTCTATTGGCGAAGTTAGGAATAAACTTCCTGAAGAAATTCACCATACCAATGAATCTAGCGATACCTTTAATGTCCTTGGGAGGTTTAAAATCACGGATGGCCTGTGTTCTAGAATGATCGACTGCTACACCATCAGGTGACACAATATGCCCTAGGAATGACATAGAGGGCTTAGCAAAGGCAACCTTGGACAACTTAACAGTTAACCCAGCCTTACGAAGGCGATTGAGAACTTCTCGCAGATGATCTAGATGTTCTTCAAAGGTTTCGGAAAATACGACGACATCATCCAAGTAGTGATATAAGTACTCAAATTTGATGTCGGAAAAGACCCTATCTAGTAGCCTAGTGAGCACAGCTGCCCCCGTGGGGAGCCCGAAAGGCACGCGGTTGTATTCATATAAATTCCAGTCCGTGGCAAACGCTGTAAGATGTTTAGACTCTTCGGCAAGGGGAATTTGGTTGTAGGCCTGATTCAAATCCAAGATCGTGAAGAACTTGGCCTTACGAAACCATGAAAAACAAGAATGAAGGTCGGGAAGGGGCACAGATTGCAACACCACCTTCCGATTGAGAGCCCTGTAATCAATGACAGGCCTGAAGCCTCCTTGGGGTTTCGGGACTAGAAAAATAGGCGAAGAATACGCTGACTTAGAGGGCCTAATAATACCATCCTTCAACATCTGATCGATGATTTCTTTCAGAGCCTTCATTTTAGGTGGAGATAGCCTATACGGTGGAAAACGGACAGGAATCGAATCCGTGACCTCAATTTTGTATTCAATAAGGTCAGTAACACCAAGAGTATCAGAGAACACCTCGGGAAACGACTGACACAGTTTCCGAATACTATCAGCCTGCTCCTCAGGTAGATGTCTAAGGTCTAACAACATCTCATCCTGGGTAGGCGAAATAGATGAACATGATACAGAATTACACTTTAACAAGGGAATTCTACAATTGGACGCAAATTTGAATGTGCACGACCTACTCTGGAGATCGAGCACAAGACCAGTGTGAGAAATGAAGTCCGCTCCCAATATGATGGGGCAAGACAAACGCTTGGCCACAAACAATTTGATCTTCCATGTAAATTTAAAAACCCGAATTTTGACATGTAAGGAACCTAGAATTTCTAATGGAGATGAATTAGCCGAAACATATTTAACAGGAGATGAGTCATAGTCAGGGAGTTTACAAACAGATTTCAATTTAGAATACCAATCAGCCGAAATAATGGAACAAACACTGCCTGAATCTAAGAGAGCTGTTATAGGCTCGTTATTTAACTCAATCTTAAGAAAAGGAACAGGTGCGGGGGTATCCGCCGCAATCCTAAGACACTCTTTAGGGCATTCAAAAGATGAATTTGAAGGCTGGTCGTTCTCTGCATTTACAACCTGTTTACTAGGGGCTAAGTCTCGGGAAGATGGATTAGTCGGCTCAGCCGACGCCACTAGTCACTTTTTATTATTGGCGTAGCTGGAATTTGCACCAGAAGTTGAGCAGGAGGGGGTGCTATTTGAGTTTGGGCAATTCTTGGCGATATGTGAGAAGGCCCCACACTTAAAACAGCCTTGTGATGAACCAGCTCCATTATTTGCCCTACTAGACTTGATCAGAGGACACTTATTGCGAAGATGGTCAGGCGACCCGCAAGCATAACATTTACGGGGCGTGACTGGTCGGCGAGGTGGAGGCCGAGTGTTACTAAAGGAAGGCGGGGGTTCTTTCGCTACACGCAAAGAATCGGCGTATCTAACTCCTTCCGCAGAGACGGCTAATGCTTCCAGTTCAGAGAAGGTTTGCGGGCACGCCGCGAAACACAAATATGACCTGTAGGGTGGTGAAATCCCTTCGACAATAGCTTGCACGATCTGATCCTCAGGGAAGTGGAGAGCAAACACCCTAGTATAAAACTTAATATCTTGGATGAAGTCTGCCAGGTTTTCATCCAAGCGCTGTACCCGATAATAGTATTTCTGAATAAGAGATGACCTCGCGCGGGCAGGAATAAAATTTGCAAGCAGATGTGCATGGAAATCTTCGATAGATGACTGTTCAGCTATGGCTCTTACTATTTTATCTGAGAGAACCCCAATAGCATAAGGATAGATAATTTGCAAAATTTGACATGGGGAAAGAGAAAACACAAGGGCATGATCCTGAAATTCCACTAGAAATCTTAAAAATGAAATTACGTCACTGGTGGTGTTGACGGAAAACTTAGAGATACCTCTAAGCAACATTGCCAATGGATGAGGCAAGCTACTGAACCCAGGTGACATAGTCGTTAAAGGTTTCAATGGCAAAGAAGTTAATTCAGAGCGGATGTTACCCAATGACGCACGGCGTTCAGATTCGTTGTTCGATGGGGCAGAGATAGTTTGAGCAGCAACGGTTATCCTATTGACTTCTCCCTGAGGAGGCTCTTCCTCGTTACCTACATTCACCGTGGCGGGTTGATCAGTTTTGGGAGGAACTTCGCCGGTTAGCAATTGAGTGACCTTATTAGACAATTCAGAAATAGTTTCAAGGAACGTATTAGCGTCCTTCCTCTGAACGTCATTCACCTTCAGAGACAACAGATCATTAACTCTATTTGAAAAGTGATATAATCTGCCTTGCACACGCTTAATTTGGTTAGGAGACGGATCGTTTTCATCAAAAAAAACTAACTACGGAAGCTAGCCCAGTAATATTCTCCGTGATCGTGGAAAGAGAGTCGTCAATTTCTTTCTCTCCCAAATTGGGGATGGAAATGGGCAAATCAAGGGACTCTCTAAGCTTGTTAGTGTCTATTGCAACCGTGCCTCCAGATTGAACGTTTCTGATAGTTAACTCGTATATCAACTCCTCTTTGCGCAAATAGTTAAGGAGGAGAACATCGCGAGGGCCGGACATGATGACAGAACAATTTTAAAAAAAACTCAAAAAATTCCAGCAACTGAGAAAATTGTTAGAGTTCGAATTAAAGCAATGTTTAGCCGTCAAAAGGGGCTAAATTGAGACCCATTCAACCACGCTCTGCTACCACTTGTTACGGAGATATCCGTGGTAGGTAGAGGTGAAAGAAGGTGCGGGTGTGAATGGGTTTCAAGCTACGAAATTAACGTGCAATGTAAAATTAATTTAAAATTTAACTAGGTTATATTTTCTTTTCAAAAACAAGAGATAACAATCATAACAGGTACAGAGTAGCAAAAATGTAGGTACAATATTACTGGATTCGGGCTCAGTGCCCTTACTTCATAACTCTTGGGCAATCAGCCCCGCCTTACTCCAAAAAAAATTTTAGCCAAGGGGCAGAAAACCCCATTCATGCCCAGGAGCACTGGCTCCAAACATTACACATAAAGCCTGCACGAGGCATACAGAAACAAATTTCAAAGAGCGATCCGCTCTCAAAATTGTAAGCCTATTACAAGGCCACACCAAACTCTACCTTCAAGCTGTCCTTCTAAGGACGTATTCACAGGGGTAAAATACCCAACCTACGGAGGTCTATTACATGAAAAGAAGGTTGATTACATGACCTCTAAAATAACAATTTGAGAGGAGGCGATCTTGCACTCCTAATACACTTTGTTTTTAAAACCTAATCTGGCTCTGGGCCGCTAACGCAAGGGCTAATCCCATACTACAGAGGTGACTTAGAGAAGAACACTTTACATTACATAAACGAAGAATAGTTTGAAAAAAATAAGTTCACCTCAAAACAAATGTGAGTGGGAGCTCGAGAGGGTTAGCACTCTCTATCCCAATATGTAGCTTTACAAGAAAAAGATGAAAAGAGTAATTACATTTTAGGAAAAGGTTACATGATGGAAATGCTTCGAACCCGCCGCGAGTGTTAAACTGCCGACCTAGCAAGAAAAGAAGTTATTAATAGGCCATTACCTGGTGTTGAACGGCTGAAGAAGAAAGAGGCGCTTCCCGCCTCCTGCTATGTACTTAATACACTGAAAGATGGAACAGAAGTGGCCCGGAGACCCTAAAATCAGCAGTTTATATACTCTCGCGGAAGTTTCTAGGCGTTAGGGGAATGAAAACACCCGCCCACAATGTTTTTATTGGATAGGACCCCACAATCGATTCAAGTTGGGGGAAGATACATCTGATTGGATAGAAATTAATTTAAGAAATTCGGGATTGGCTACATGCAAAACAAGGGGAAAGAGAGGGGTATACAGCCAACTTAAACAATAACAGAAAGAAATTTAGCAAAGAACAAACATTTGAAATAAAAATTTCTTCAAAATAGTTCTTTGACTCCGCACTAGGTTGCACTATTGTTGATCTTCAGTAGTGTCCTCTAGAAGAGAAAGTTCACACTTCTTACTTCAAGCTAAACAAAAACACATCAAAAGTGACACAGTTCAAAAACTCAAAATTTTCCACGTGGTGACATCTTCTGAGAAAGTAGAGAATTAATAGAATAGATAAAGTTCAACCTTCCTCCAGAAGAGGAGTTTCAACTGGCGCAACTTTTAAATAAACGGTGTAGAGGTGTACCGCCCGGTACAATTATTATTATTATTATTATTATTATTATTATTATTATTATTATTATTATTATTATTATTATTATTATTATACCGGTAAGTATACGTGCGATTCAAAAAGAAGCAAACAGTATAATTATAATTTTGATTGGAGTTGTTACTCACTGTTTATCGGTTACTCAAGTTGTTCTTCATGGCCTAAAAGTCGGCATGTCATTTGGATTTAGCCCAGTTTTACGGCGAGATGCACTTTCTGACACCATCTCTATGTGGAGGTATGTACACTGACTGAGCAAATGTCATGGGACAGCGGAGCACTGATGTGCAGGTGTGTTGTCTGCGCACCACACGCCCCCTGTGCCAGCGGCAGTTGTATAGGAGACTTTGTGAGCAGTGGCTGTTCATGTGACAGGTGTAACATGGAACGTCGTCGTGAGCTGTCACCGTTCGAACGGGGTATGGTGGTGGGTGCCCGACGGATGGGAAGTGCGATTTCGGAAGTGGTGCGGGAATTCGGCTTCACACGATCAACCGTGTCCAGGGTGTATCGTGAATGGTTGAATGCGGGTGTCACCGTCCACAACAGGCGAACGACTGGCCGTCCAGCCACCCTCGATGACCGTGACCGGCGACATCTGAGACGGATTGTCAGTAGTGACAGACGGGCAACCGTGCAACAAATCACGGCTCAATTCAACACAGGCCGTGCTAGACACGTCTCCCAGTGGACAATCCGTAGGAACATGGGTTCTATGGGGTATGGGAGCCGGCGCCGCACACGGATGCCACTGTTAACCCAACGTCATCGGGCACAACGACGCGCATTTTTCGCCAGTCACCAGAGATGGGCAGTGGAACAATGGCGTAACGTGATATGGTCGGTCGAATCACGATTTCAACTGCACCATGCCGGTGGGAGGCACCGTGTATGGCGCAGACCACATGAAGCGATGGATCCCGCCTGCCTCGAAGGTGTGGTCCAGGGCGCTGGTGTCTCTGTTATGGTCTGGGGTGCATTTTCCTGGTATGGAATGGGCCCCCTAGTTGTTCTGGAAGAGACTTTAAATGGTACGCAGTATGCTGAGCTGCTCGGAGACCATCTCCGCCCATTTTTGGCCTTCCAGCGCCCAGACGGTTCTGCGGTGTTTCACGATGATAATGCGCCGCCACATCGCTCCCACGTCGCCCGGGAATAGTTCCAGAAACATGCAGCGGAGGTCAACGACTGCCATGGCCACCGAGGAGCCCCGATATGAACCCTATAGAGCATATCTGGGATGTCCTGGAACGCAGGCTCCGTGCCATGGATCCTGCACCCACGAACAGACAGGCATTGGCGGCCGCTCTACAAACGTTTTGGTGTCAGCTGCGTCCAGAGGACTACCAGGGACTTGTCGACTCACTTCCATGGCGTTTCCCTGCGGTTCGCAGGGCCAGAGGAGGCCCCACACGCTATTAGGTGTTGTGTGTTTGTGTGGTGGTTGATAATGTGGTGTGTTGCATGTAGATGTTGTACTGAAACTATAGGCCAGACGCAGTTGAAATCATTAGTCCGGCCGGGAATCGTACCCGGGGCCGTCTAAACCTAAGACCACCTCGTCGACCATTCAGCCGAGGTGCTCGTCATTAACGACTCAAGTTGTTGTGAAGAACACACTCTGGTTACTCAGACTGGTTCGACGCACTTGAATCATCAATCCTGCTGTACTCGGATTTAATTCATTGCTCGCAATTGATGATGGTAATACGAGTACGAAATGAAACATGTGTTCAGGTCAGTAGTTCTCAAACCGGTACGCGAACCCCTAGGGGTACAAATAAATAAGAAGAAAGTTAAATATGTATATATAGATCCACACTTCGCTTGAAAGTTTCACCTGGACTAAGACACATCACGCCATGCAGGCACGCCCATCCGATTGAAATTTTGATGTTTCGCAATGTCTGAATTCCAGAAGTAAGGTCGAAAATTGTTCATCCTTATTTATTAATTTGATATTGAGGCCAGACTCGAGCGTTTTGTGAAACTTTCAAAGAAACATGTTATCCTGAGTTACTTTATTAACGTTGTGTTATACGTCATAGAGACACAAACTCTTTAAATTTCTTGTGATGTGTTATAAAAATGTGTTTAATTTCATTATATCGTCTTCTTTACGATGCGTATTGAAAAGAATCGTTTATAATCAATTTAAAATGCCTCCATAATTAGTCAGATACTCATATTTTTTAAACCTATCATTTAGGGATTTTTTCATGGTGGGGGTGCATTGAACTTTTAGCCATGAGTTAGGGGTACACTCTTATAATAGTTTGAGAAGCTCTAGTTTAGATGATGAATTATATTTCGCGGATCGAAAATACACTATACGATGAATTAAATTTTTTGGATTTTTTTTTATCAAGCCCGAGTCCAAGAAAATTTGTCAACTTCAGCTCGGACCCGTGCAAGGCCTCAGTATGTGGATCTTTTAATATTACGCTGTGTATTTTGAAATGCCTGTAGTTAATGAAGTAATCTACCCCATATGGGGCTCTGAGACGCCTTGCCCCCGGGGAAGAGAGCTGGAAACATTGGTAACAGACCTGGATTTATGTATTTTGAACACCGGGGAACCAACACACTTCAGTGTACGTTACGGCACATATTCTCGCATAGACGTAAGTCTATGCAGCCGAACGTTGGTTCCGCTGTTTCGGTGGAACACACACGACGATCTTTGTGACAGTGACCATTTTCCCATCATTCTTACTTTGATGAACCAAAAATCCGTCGAGGCTCCCCCTCGATGGATTCTTAAACATGCTGATTGGCCAAAGTACACATCACTAGCTGTCTTTAACGATGATATCAGGCGGACCGTCGGCGAGGAAATAACTTATGTCACCCAAGTTATTCTTGCTGCTGCTGAGGAGTCCATTCCGTTCTTCTCGGGGACTCCTCGCCGAAAACTCGTTCCTTGGTGGAACGAGGAAATAGCAGCAGCTATCAAAGAACGCCGTCGTGCTCATAAACGTTACCGTAGACAGCCTACTGCGGCCAACTTGGTAACATTTAAGAAATTCCGCGCTAAGGCGCGGGTTCTTATTCGCCAAAGTAAGAAGGCTTCATGGGAGAGATATGTGTCGTCTATGACGTCACACACTCCATCATCTCAAGTGTGGACTAAACTTCGGCGTATTTCGGGTATTCATGGATCATCTTCGGTACCGGGAATTTCCATTGCAGGCAATATCGTCACTGAACCACTCTCGATTGCTAACCATCTTGCTCGCCATTTCGCGGACGTGTCTGGCTCCGGGAATTACCATCGTGACTTCCTACCTCTGAAGCGGGAGGCAGAACGTCGTTATCTCAGTTTTGCCACTCAGGCTTCAGAGGACTATAACGTGCCCTTTACGGAGTGGGAACTCCGTAGCGCATTAGCGCTTTGCAAGGACACGTCTCCTGGACCAGACAATATCCATAACCAGATGTTGAAACACCTTAGTGAGGACAGTCTTCTCTATCTCCTTCGTGTGTTCAACCGAATCTGGATGGAGGGTGACTATCCGTCTCCGTGGCGAGAGGGCATCGTCATTCCTGTCCTCAAGCCTGACAAAGATCCTAAATATGCAGGGAGTTATAGACCTATTTGTCTTACCAGCTGCCTGTGTAAGCTGTTTGAGAGGATGGTAAATCGCCGCCTTGTGTGGTGTCTGGAGAAACAAGGACTCTTGTCCGAGTACCAGTGTGGTTTCCGAGCCGCTCGATCCACCACTGACCACTTGGTACGCCTGGAGAGTTCTATCCAGGATGCGTTTCTCCGCAAACAGCACTTGGTAGCTGTTTTCTTTGACTTAGAAAAGGCCTACGACACCACATGGCGATATGATATCCTTTCAGTCCTGCATCAATGGAAATTCCGAGGTAACTTGCCGGTTTTCATTGCGAATTTTTTGTCCCTCCGTCTATTCCGTGTCCGAGTAGGGAGGACATATTCGCAATACCACGTTCAGGAAAATGCAGTCCCACAGGGATCGGTTCTTAGTGTCACTCTGTTCGCGATTGCCATAAACGGTATTGTTGCTGCTGCTGGTCCAGCAGTAATACCGTCGCTATATGTGGACGATTTTGCTCTTCACTATAGCTCGCACAGTATGGCAGTCGCAGAGCGACAATTACAGCAAGCTATCCGGAAGGTGGAGCAGTGGACCTTTGAACATGGTTTTCGGTTTTCTACTGCAAAGACCTCCGTTGTCCACTTTTGCCGTCAACGTACTCTACATCCAGATCCTGAACTTTATCTAGGAAATGTCGCTCTTCCCGTGGTTGACACCGATTTCTTGGGCTCCTTTTCGACAGTAAATTATCGTGGGAGCCACACGTGCGGGAGCTAAGAGTGCAATGCACCAAGAGGCTAAATCTCTTGAAATTTCTTAGCAGCACTAATTGGGGAGCTGACCGTGCGGTGCTCCTACGATTCTACAGGGCACACGTTTTATCTAGGTTAGACTACGGCAGTGCAGCATATGGCTCCGCAAGACCAAGCGTTCTTGCGAAGCTGAACAGCATCCACCACGCCGGGGTTAGGTTGGCGACGGGAGCTTTTCGTACAAGCCCCATCGCTAGCCTGCTCGCTGAGTCTGGTGTGCCGCCTTTACACCTGAGGCGCCAGCAAATGCTTCTTTCGTATGCTGCTCATTTGCGACAAATGCCACTTCATCCCAGCTATCCTTGCGTATTCAACAATGGCAACCATTTTCTGTACGCTGCTCGACCTCGAGCTACGCGGCCGGTTGGAATACGCTTGGAGAGCAGTTACAGGTTGTTTAACGTTCCTTCGGTTCCATGCCTTGTCAGACAACCGAGTGGGGCACCTCCGTGGGTAGTTCGACGTCCTGAAATAATCCTGGACCTACACACTGGCCCGAAGGAAAACACGGACCCTTCGATTTATCGGAGGCTCTTCATGTCCATTGTTGGCCGCTATCCAGGTTCAGTCGTCGTCTACACAGATCGTTCAAGGACAGATAAGAAGGTGGGCTGTGCGTTCATTGTCGACAATGATCGGTTTCTTTTTGCTCTCCCGGAAACCTGTAGTGTGTACACGGCAGAGCTCTATGCTATCTGCAGAGCTCTGCGGTACGCACTATACAATGAGCGCCGACGCTTTCTTGTGTGTACTGACTCCTTGAGTTCGCTTCAGTCTATTGATACCTGTTTCCCTCAACACCCTCTGGTGCAGCGGATCCAGGACCTGCTGGCCGGGTGTTGGGATGCCGGCACCAGAATCACGTTTCTGTGGCTCCCAAGCCACATGGGCATAGAGGGAAACGAGTTAGCAGATCAGGCTGCCAAGGAGGCAGTTACACTGCCCCCGTTGTCTTTCAAGGTTCCAGCAAGTGATATTCGCTCCCAGCTGCGACATCATGTTATGTCCCATTGGGAGATGGAGTGGCAGGCCATTCCACCTCCCAATAAGTTGAGAGCGATAAAAGGAACGACGAAGGTATGGAAAACTTCCCTTCGGGCTTCGCGGCGGGAAGCCGTGGTATTATGTCGTCTTCGGGTCGGCCATGGTATCGTGACTCACTCGCATCTTTTGAAAGGAGAACCTCCTCCGGTGTGTACCTGCGGTGACCATCTTACCGTGGTACACATGCTTACGGAGTGTACGGACCTGGTTGATCTTCGCCGTAGTCTTAACCTCCCGGATACCATCTCCCTTATCCTGCGTGATGACGTGCAGTCAGCAGACCTCGTCATCCGCTTTATGAGGGATAGTGGTCTGTTTTATCGTATGTAATGATGTCCTTTGTGCTTGTATCTTTGTGTCAATTACGCTCTCATCCTATTGACTTCATTTTAGTTTGTGTTGCGTATTTTAATGTGTTCTTTTCACGTCTAATGTAAAGTATGTATATATATCTGTACTAGCAGGCAATGCCTTATTCCATTATCTCCTGTAATTTTTCTTATTTTATTCCAAAATAAGGCATTGCGAATTAGATCCACTGATTGTTTTAATTTCATACTCATTTTTCATCGCATTTTTTAAAACTCTAATCAGTGGCTCCGTTTTAAATTTTAACTATCATATGTCATTTCGTCCATCTCGTTCCATTAGGGGCCGATGACCTTCGATGTTAGGCCCCTTTAAACAACAAGCATCATCATCATCATCATCAATGAAGTAATCTAACTTTTCAGTGGCACACGAAGTATTATATGACTAACGTGTAAGAATAGATTTTTAAAAAAGAGATGTTTCTTGACGAAAACAAAATTCTAACAAACCTCCCTTTTGAAAATAAATGAGATCTATTCAAAATAGTAAACGTTATGAGAAATTACGAATATCGCTTTAATATAAATGATTTTCGCATACTACAATACAGTAGTTATTTTTCCTGTGTTGGAACTCTTTGTGGCTTCTGGACTATAAATTTACCTGTGTGTCTATTTTACTGCATTTGACATTTAAGTACGGGAAAATAGATTGTATTATTCGCCAGCGTGGTGTCTGGCCTATCTAGGGCAGACGTTGGACCAAAGAGGAGTCAGACAGGGATGAGATAAG
Organism: Anabrus simplex; assembly: GCF_040414725.1. Taxonomy (NCBI): domain Eukaryota; kingdom Metazoa; phylum Arthropoda; class Insecta; order Orthoptera; family Tettigoniidae; genus Anabrus; species Anabrus simplex. Next base: position 83,102,782 of record NC_090268.1, on the reverse strand, counting down.
ATGAGCTGGAGGGCAGGCGGGAAGAAGGAACGACAAATTGGAGGCGAGCAGTGGGATCAGTGGTCGTGGGTAAGACATATTCAGCGGGTGGAGCGGAGGAGATGACACGGAAAATTGTATAATGCTAATAAACCAAGGGGAAACTTTGTGAAGAAAAACTTTATCATGTGACCTGAAGCGTACGACGCTGCTGCTCTTAAAAATGATGGGAGGTGGCATTCTTGCTGTGATGGAGTGAATAAATAACGCTCATATCCTACTAAAGACAAGCTACTTACTGTCTTACTTCGCTTTTTAGAAGAATCGGCGGTTAGGGGCGCGCAGCTTTGAGCTAGTGAGTTCAAACCCCACTGTCAGCAGCCTTGAAGATGGTTTTCCGTGCTTTTCCATTTTCACACCAGGCAAATGCTGGCGCTGTGCCTTTATTAAGGCTACGGCCGCTTCCTTCCCATTCCTAGGCCTTTCTTGTATCATCGTCGCCGTAAGACCTATCTATCTATGTCGGTGTGACGTAAACAAAAAGGAATCGGTCCCACGTGGATTCGTAAACATAGGGATGCCAAATTTTCAAAATGAAAAACTGGGACACTACGCAAAATATTTTACAATGTCTACCACTGCTTGCCATATAAATGGGCGTTTATTTAAATGTTTGGGGTTTAAAGGCATGTTGAATTGGGTAGGCTTATCATTAGATTCGGTCCTTGGAATGGTGTAGGACATATTTTCTAAATGAAAATTAATGTATTTAACTCATTCTAAGTACTTATTTTCAACTTAAGCTGAGAATGTTTCATTTAATTTTACAAGAAAATATGATATTGTACCTTTGTAAAATAAACCCGATGTAATCATTGTCCTCAATATGTCTATCTTGCCATTTATTTATTTATTTATTTATTTATTTATTTATTTATTTATTTATTTATTTATTTATTTATTTATTTATTTATTTATTTGCCATGTCTTGCATGGCGTAGTTAAGGTTATGAAACATTCTCTTACACTAAAGCGAGATTAACAAATACATGAAAGTAATACAATTTACGGTAAGTGGGAAATACTTCTTAAAAACTGTCTTATGAAATAATTAGAATTTTGTTAAGAATTTGATATTACGCCTTGGCTTCAGATAAATGTGTTAATTTGGAGGTTGAGGAAGCTGTAGGTTTAATTAAGGCCTCAGCCGCTTCTTTCCTAGTGAAATGGCGTATGGGTTTTAGTGCCGGGAGTGTCCGAGGAGAAGTTCGGCTCGTCAGATGGCGATCTTTTGATTTGACTGCCGTAGGCAACCTGCGCGTCGTGATGAGGATGAAATGATTATGACGACGACATATACACGCAGCCCCCATGGCAGCGAAATTAACCAGTCATGGTTAAAATTTCCGACCGTGCCGGGAATCGAACCCGGGACCCCTGAGACCAAAGGCCAGCACGCCGACCATTTAGCCATGGAGCCTAGTGCTCGCTCCTTTATATTCTATCGTCTGAGCTGTTCGACGTTAAAATGCTTGCCAAAAATGAAATAACCTTAGCTACTAACCTTTCCTCTGGCAATTTTTAAACCGACCCTTTGTAAGTTGATGAAATGAATGATATAAAGAATATTAATCAGAATTCTATAAAACAATAATGCATTTATTTAACTAGGTATATTGTTTAACTAGGTGGTGCAATCTCTGTTTCGCTCGGCGGAGGAGCTCTAGAAAAGCAAAGTTATCTCCGTACAGGGGTCATGAAGGCCCTTGGAGGGGTGGAAGATAAAGGCTTCCAACCTCGGCACTTGATGGGGTAGAGTGGTTAGCTCTACGCCCGGCCGCCTTTTCCCCCAGGAATTAACCTGGTACTCATTTTTGGTGTAGGGCCATGTGCACCTCCGGAAGTGGAAATCTCGTTTCTTAAATTTTACGACTTTCTGACGGGGATTCGAACCCCGGTCGAACCGAACACGCCTTTACTGCCTCAGCCAGGCAGCCCCTGAGGAGCTCTAGTGAAGAGATACAATTACATTCCGCGCCGTGAAAGCACTGACAAATGAAACACGCTATTCTGTATACACAGCTCTAACGGAAACTCTACTTCACCACGACGTATCTTGTTACTCGAATACTTTTATTTCCGTACACACTACATCTTAAGTTACAAACGGCTTTACTTAAATAACAAAGTAACACATAGACACATATAATCACTTACCCTACTGCGTAATTCTTTAATTACTCTCATGCACGCACTAGAAATCCTTCACAATACCACAGTTGTAAAATACCATGACCTCTAACTCGGAAAAATTGGGCCTTGTTCAGAACATTTGCGTATTTTGGTCAGAGAAGCTCCGCCCTGTTTTATCACCCATTTCAGTCAAGAGTGAGATAAAAGTTGCTAATACACTTATTGCCAGCGAACGTATTTTTTTCGATTTTCCTTCGTTTGTCATTTCAGAATATTCTCGTACAAGTGCATTGTATCACGTGGAATTTACTCCTTCCCATCACAGCCTTTCCCAGAACTTCGTGAAGATCATGGATGCCATATTCTAAGAGGATTTCAGGAGTCAATAATTGAATGCTTTTCTCCTCCGATCACGCTACGTTTTGGGGTACTTTAATACGAAAAACCAAAAGAAAAGCTTAATTCTTCCTTGCGTCGATTGACAGTTTCACATGTATAGTGTAAAGGACTTAGACTGACATGCCAATGATAGTGTCTGCCTACATAGGACGATAGTCACTGTAGGAGGGTTGCAGCAAAAATGGAAATCATGGCATACGGCTGCTGGTGATGTAACACAATAATAATATGTATATATATTATTTATGGTTATGTATTGCCCATTCAGCCAAGAACGCTTTTGTACATTGTTTGATTTCTGTAACGTAACCAAAATAATGACATAATTAGTGTTTTGTGTATGTCCATACCAGTGGCTTATGCTGGCATCAAGACGTCGGCTACCACTAGACTTGAAGTGTACCCTGAAGATGATTTTCCGTGGTTTCCCATTTTAACATCAGGCTGCACCTCAGTTAAAGCCACGGCCGATTCCTTCCCACTCCTAACCCTTTCCTATCCCACCGTCGCCATAAGATCTATCTATGTCGGTGCGACGTAAAACAAATAGACTTGATTCAAGCCACCGAAGAGGGAATTTCTGTTGCCCATTTCTGGGCAGACATTGTGTGAAACATGTTCGTATATAATACCTTATTTATATTGTAAGATTTTTCAACACTCTGACACGAAATAAATAAAACCACTAGATTTTGGTTACTCCCGTTTTCGATAGTTGGTTTTGTAACGTCAAGCCTGCTGTGTTATCAAGACTGTTTCGCAGTCTACTGCCCTATCCTCTGCCAATGCCAATAACTCAGCGCCTGATCAGTGGAAATGGTGGCCTGGTGTTTAACAAATTAAAGCCTGGCTTTGTTTGTTAAATGGATAGAATGCTTGCCTTTGGTCCGATGGCGCCAGTTCATTTCTTAGAATCAACCTCCTCGTACTCTTAATTCCCCTGACTTCGGGATTGAGTATTTGTGACGTTTTCGCCATTCATTTCATCCTCATTGAGTCACCTCCAAGCCTTTCCAGAGGCCATGTACTATTATTAGTATTATCAAATTACCGAGCTCGATAGCTGCAGTCGCTTAAGTGCGGCCAGTATCCAGTATTCGGGAGATAGTGGGTTCGAACCTCACTAGCGGCAGCCCTGAAGATGGTTTTCCGTGGTTTTCCATTTTCACACCAAGCAAATGCTGGGGCTGTACCTTAATTAAGGCCACGGCCGCATCCTTCCCATTCCTAGCCCTTTCCTGTCCCATCGTCGCCGTAAGACCTATCTGTGTCGGTGCAACGTAAAGCAAAAAAGAAAAAGGGTATTATCAAATTAAATGTAGAATTTTACAGTATTACTTGTGGTCGTACACTTCGTTCACTAGTCTATTAGCTTCCTCGGTAGATCGGTGGTGGTGTCCAATTTATTATTGGTTTTAAAAATAACAATCTTTGTAAGATAAAAATGATCCTTTCGCAGTATTTAATTTGCATGAATGGTTTAACAGTTCTTTCTTTCTTAATCTGTTTACCCTCCAGGGTTGGTTTTTCCCTCGGACTCAGCAAGGGATCCCACCTTTACCGCCTCAAGGGCAGTGTCCTGGAGCGTGAGACATTGGGTCGGGGGATACAACTGGGGAGTATGACCACTACCTCGCCCAGAGAGCCTCACCTGCTATACTGGTCAGGGGCCTTGGTGGGGGATGGGAAGACTGGAAGGGATAGGGAAGGAAGTGGCCGTGGCCTTAAGTTACGTACCATCTCGGCATTTGCCTGGAGGAGAAGTGGGAAACCACGGAAAACCACTTCCGGGATGGCTGAGGTGGGAATCGAACCCACCTCTACTCAGTTGACCACCTGAGACTGAGTGGACCCCGTTCCAGCCCTCGTACCACTTTTCAAATTTCGTGGCAGAACCGGGAATCGAACCCGGGCATCCGGGGGTGGCAGCTTATCACACTTTTTCGACATACATTTGTGCTGCTATCCAACAAAGACTGCGGAATTCTACTGGAACAGTTATACGTCTGATTTTGTCGGCTTACGCGGAATGCACTACCAGAGATCATTAACGTGCCGACGACAATCACATAGAGTGCCACGATTTATTACTGTCCTTCAAAAATCGACTATCTCAGCCCGAATCGAACCCGCGAACTTCAAATCATGTCATGTCCTCGCCTCGTGGCCCTTGTCTTTCTTTGGCCGATGTCTTCATTTTTCGAAGTGTCAGTTCCCTTCCATTTTTTCTCTCTGATCAGTGTTATATAGAGGATGGTTGCCTAGCTGTACTTCCTCTTAAAACAATAATCACCACCACCACCACCATCTACCAAGAATCAGTTGTTATAATCGCAATATATACGTGTTTCGAGGGTACGAAGGCAATACTGCTGGATTTTGGGGGTACGCCTGCCATAAGTTTGAATACCACTACTGATTTAGCGCGATATCCACTTGCTCTGCTATGGCTAGTGTTGTCAGGTCTAAAAGTAAAAAATCGGTAGATTGTGCGTAAAAAATTGGGAGTTTCAATAAAAATTTCGGTAGTTTCTCGAGCACTTAAATGTTATAACTAAATTAAATAATGCAGTAGTCATTTGAAGTTGTTATCAGAAAAATATACAGTTTCATTCACCGGTACTCTCTAGCCACTCTAGGATGCTTCTTCTTCTTCTTCTTCTTCTTCTTCTTCTTCTTCTTCTTCTTCTTCTTCTTCTTCTTCTTCTTCTTCTCCCCGCTCTTCCTGTAGATGTAGTTATTCATCAGGCGTAAAAATTATGTGCCAATTTTGAAGATTTTGTATTTTGTATGCGGGTCGATGATTTCCCTTCGAATGATGCAGTCAAGCAAGGTAACTAGAATATAGCAGTCAAGCGTTAGTTTTGAGTTCAATAAGAAGGGGGAGATTGCGTAATTCGAGCCTGAAATGAATGCGGGGAAGTACCTAGCGGGTGATGTTATGGATAAACCGTCACGTACTGAGACGATGAATGAATTTTTTCGGCACAAATATATTATGCACCATTGATTATTATTATTATTATTATTATTATTATTATTATTATTATTATTATTATTATTATTATTATTATTCTCTCCTTCTTCTTCTTCTTCTTCTTATTATTATTTCATTTTCCTTAAATTTGGATTAGAAGAAGTTTCGGGAGATTTTTCGTGTTTTCTGGGGTGTTACAAACAAATCGGGAGATCACCTGAAATTCGGGAGACCTGGGGCAACACTGGCGATACCATCCATACAGGACATGCATACTCCCCTGCAGAGAAAGAGAGTGCCATGGGGGAAGTTCTGATAACGTTAGGATGGACTCAGCAATTACTGCCAGTGAGTTTCCGAATGATGTTATTTTGGACTGGCAGTTTTTGAAACTGATATCTTTTGCGTCAAGCTTCCTCTTTTGCATCTGAATTATGCAGGGAGATACGGTAACTGTGCTCCAGTTTCTCTGTTTCTGTTTAAGAAAAATTGAATATTTGCAGCTGCTTGTTTACTGGTCGTGCTGTAATTTCGTTGTGTGCTTTTCTTGCTAGTTAACTTGTCTTCCCGGCCGAGAAAATTGACTTAACAGCCGGGTGAGAGTGGTGGAAGGCCAGGCCGAGATTGGTCTATATATTCACCGTGTTAATCAAGTTTCCTCTGTGTTTTGTGCGGTCCAAAATTCTGTGCGAGCTCCGTTATTGTGGATGCTCTTCTAGTGGTTGGTCCGCATGTCCCTCTACTGTGTCTTTATTGCCATGTTTTTGTTCGCCTAGGAATGTGTGCATTATAACACCAAACGTGTACGCTTAAAAAGCATGACCTGAAAAAGTCATCATTCAACGGATTAACGCTCTGATATTGTGTGTACGGTTTGTTGCAGATACTTCTTACTTATGGGTTCCCCTATGGGTGGGGCCAATAAAATTCATTCGTAAGAGGCGACTAAATGGTGAGACAGGGGCTCTCAACTTGGGAACGTGTATTGGCGACTGCGGTTCCCCTAGCTGAGTCTGGCATTGCTCCTAATTAATTTGTGCCAGCCTCCTGGCTTTCAACTTTTCCATCCGACCTCCCTTGATCAACTCTTGTTCTCTTCCGACCCCGACGCTATTAGGTTTGCGAGGCCTAGAAGTCTTTCATTTTCACGCCTTTCGTGGCCCTTCGCTAATCTCTGATTAGTGTTAAGAGAGAATGGTTGCCCGGTTCTATTGTTCTCACGTAGGTTGAGAGAACCTCGAAACATACTTCAGATCCAGTTAAAAATCCCTGACCTGATCGGAATCGAACCCAGGGCCTCCGGGTATCAGGCAGGCGGGGCCCCATTTCACTGAGGCTAGGGAACTACTGGGTGTGCGGGAGATCGAGAGCATGGCAGGTGAACTGCCGGCCACGCCGCCTCTACCTGCTTCCCACCGCTCACTCCTGTCTATATGATGCTCATATGAGCAAACTTTGACACCCCAAAACAGGCGCTAAATATATGATTCGGCATGTAATTGTCATATGGTTGAATAAAGCGTTCCTACTGAAGTCTTCGTACCAAATCTGATCGGAGACTTACAGATGAAAGGGTTCCTTGTGTCGATTTAACCGTTTAACTGGAGCAATAGCTGACGCTGGGGTGAAGCTAATGTCGTGCCACTTCACTTATTTATACATTTTAAATACAAAACATTGCTCCGCATACTTTATAAACGTTTTATTCCACTGTCGAAATATTTATATCGGGCGTTTAATATAACTTAGCATTTTTCTTTCTGCATTATGCTCAGTTGGAGACACTGGTGAGGGTAATAAATACGAAGAGGGTGTAGAAGGGACCTCTATTGTGTTGTTAGAACTTCCTGTTTGACTTTGCCCTGCAGGCGTGTTGTTGTTGTTGTTGTTGTTGTTGTTGTTGTTGTTGTTGTTGTTGTTGTTGTTGTTGTTGTTGTTGTTGTTGTTGTTGTTGATGATGATGATGATGATGATGGTGATGACTGTTGTTTTGTGTAAAAGGGTCTGTTTTCGGCCCTGAGACTCTCTTCGTAAGTCTGTGTTCATACGGACAAGAAGTGTGTGTAACCCCGGGAAGTTTTATTTTATCATTATTTACACGATTGTGTGTTACTCTCTTCCACAGACGTCTTCCATGTGATATTTTTAGTGCGATGCAATGAAAATGGTTCATATTGTGTTGTCTCTGTTCCCACATTATTCGTTCTCCCTCATATGAGACTGAGACAATTTCACAATTAACTAAAACAAATCAATAACCGCGTATTGTATGCCGTTTCTTGCGCACAAATATCACTTTCGAACTCCCAAACATATTTCCATAATGTAAATAGTTTATTCTGTAGTTGGTCGTATACTTCATAGACTCCCCCACCCCAGCTTCCGATCACTTCATCAGGAGCCATGGGTAGTTGCGAAACTTACACATACTGCCCTGGAACCATTATTATTCTAAGCTGAAAGTTTCGTCGGGATTCTTGCTGAAAACTCCGCAACTCTTACTTGTTAATATACCAAAATGTGTGCTGCAATGCACCTTCTTTTGCCAGGTTTTATAATTTAGCTCGTCATTTCTAGTAGTGTTGCTAGTAGTGTTATCCACCCATATGAATGAATCTCCGTATCGTTTACCATAATAACTACCATTGTGAACTTCGAGCCAACACCACCATGCGCCGATTTTCGGCGTGTATTCGTGATGTGATCCTCGTGTGTTTTCGCGTATACACATGCGTACTTCATTTCATGTCTTTGCTGTTTTAGATGGCGATGACAGTGATATCTATAGTTCGTGTGCACGAGGGAAGGAAATTGGTATAGTAAGAGTTCTTTCCGCCGTGATCGCGACTCTGTTCCCGATATTTCATTTTAAACCTTTCACCTCTACATTGTATCTACTTTATGGAATGCAGTGGACTAGCGAGTTGATTCCTTGTGCGAACTCCAGCTCATGGGACTGTATTGAGGCTTTTGAGGAATTTGCAACTAGCAGCTTTGTTGGAGTTTGGCGATCGCTTACCGCAAGTATGAAATAGTTCACAAACGTTCAGAAATATTCCCCTTCGTTTACTGTATGCCTCTGGCGGTTGTTTATAGAGAGAGCTCGATTGTTGGCGGATTAAAAAATAAGCAAGATTGTATAGTCTTACGTGACTGTTGGCATTGTGGACTCACAGTTTTACGTGGCATCCGAACCACGGGGACGTGACATTTAATTTCAAAAATCCCACACGCATTGCCGGGATTCTAACCGCGGCAGTCTTAATGAAGAATCGGTTGCTTTACTGTATATTTCGGCTATGACTCCCAGTTAGCGATTTTTGAGAAGGAAATATACTTGAAAAATACCTTGTAAATGAGTTTACGCCACGACTCATTTAATTTTAAGACTACCGGGCGAGTTGGCCGTGCGCGTAGAGGCGCGCGGCTGTGAGCTTGCATCCGGGAGATAGTAGGTTCGAATCCCACTATCGGCAGCCCTGAAAATGGTTTTCCGTGGTTTCCCATTTTCACACCAGGCAAATGCTGGGGCTGTACCTTAATTAAGGCCACGGCCGCTTCCTTCCAACTCCTAGGCCTTTCCTATCCCATCGTCGCCATAAGACCTATCTGTGTCGGTGCGATGTAAAGCCCCTAGCAAAAAAAAAAAAAAATAATTAAGACTTGTGGAATATTTTTGAGCAAATTTTTAAGATGTTTTTAGCTATTCTGTAAAGTTTTATCAGCTGTGAAAGGTTTTTGATGGTCGCATTTTCTGTGACTGAGCCGTTAATTATGCAATACGATACAGACATTGTACTTAACTCTGTTCAGTGTTCACCTTCCTGTGTGATTCCATCTCCTCCAAAGTATTCGGTTCCAAACTATAAAGGACGAATATGCTTATCCGCAAATGGCATTTTCTGATTTACACTGACTGAGCAAATGTCATGGGATAGCGGAGCACTGATGCGCAGGTGTGTCTGCGCACCACACGCCCCCTGTGCCAGCGGCAGTTGTATAGGAGAGCCTGCGAGCAGTGGCTGTGCATGTGACAGGTGACATGGAACGTCGTCGTGAGCTGACACCGTTCGAACGAGGTATGGTGCTCGGTGTCCGAAGGATGGGAAGTGAGATTTCGGAAGTGGTGCCGGAATTCGGCTTCACACGATCAGCCCTGCCCAGGGTGTATCGTGAGTGGTTGAATGCGAGTGTCACCGTCCACAACAGGCGAACGACCGGCCGTCCAGCCACCCTCGATGACCGTGACCGGCGACATCTGAGACGGATTGTCAGTAGTGACAGACGGGCAACCGTGCAACAAATCACGGCTCAATTCAACACAGGCCGTGCTAGACACGTCTCCCAGTGGACAATCCGTAGGAACATGGGTTCTATGGGGTATGAGAGCCGGCACCGCACACGGATGCTACTGTTAACCCAACGTCATCGGGCACAACGACGCGCATTTGTCGCCAGCCACCAGGGATGGACACTGGAACAATGGCGTAACGTGATATGGTCGGTCGAATCACGATTTCAACTGCACCATGCCGATGGGAGGCACCGTGTATGGGCAGACCACATGAAGCGATGGATCCCGCCTGCTTCGAAGGTGTGGTCCAGGGCGTTGGTGTCTCTGTTATGGTCTAGGGTGCATTTTCCTGGTATGGAATGGGCCCCCTAGTTGTTCTAGAAGAGACTTTGAATGGTACGCGGTATGTTGAGCTGCTCGGAGACCATCTCCACCCATTTTTGGCTTTCCAGCGTCCAGACGGTTCTGCGGTGTATCAAGGTGATAACGCGCCGCCACATCGCTACCACGTCGCCCGGGAATGGTTCCAGGAACATGCAGCGGAGGTCCAACGACTGCAACGGCCATCCAAGAGCCCCGATATGAACCCTATAGAGCATATCTGGAATGTCCTGGAACGCAGGCTCCGTGCCATGGATCCTGCACCCACGAACAGACCAGAATTGGCGGCTACTTTGCAAACGATTTGGTGTCAGCTGTGTCCAGAGGACTACCAGGGACTTGTCGACTCACTTCCACGGCGTCTTACTGCGGTTCGCAGGGCCAGACGAGGCTCCACACGCTATTAGGTGACTATCCCATGACATTTGCTAAGTCAGTGTACTTACAAAGCACATTTCAGATATCGAAGAAATAGAACTCATATGAGTAAAAATCTAAGATGCTAATAATGTATATTTGACAGTATTCTGTCTTACGTACTTTCGCCTACTATAAATTTCCCCATCGTTTCGTAAAATATGAATGATGGTTTCTTAAATTTCGATTGTTGATCATGCCGTAAATATCAGCGGTACCTTAACTGATTTGTACTTGGCCACATATTATTCTCTCGCCTCTCATTTTAATCAGCAATACAATCCCTAGAATCGTGCATTTAATATCCTACCACTAGTTCTGGACAGCTAACTATTTTGAAAGGAGTACATTAATCTAATTTAGAACATAATTATCTTGATTGCCCCTGAATCATAGCATAATGTTTTATTAAGTGTTAATATTTTTTATGCACTGCAGCCCCACTGCGGTATCAGAAACTATATCTCGACAATCCCCTTCTTATTAACTGTGTGCCGGGCTGAGTGGCTCATACGGTTAAGGCACTGGCTTTCTGAGTCCAAGTTGGCAGGTTGGGTCCTGTCTCAGTCCAGTGATATTTGAAGGTGCTCAAATACGTCAGCCACTTGTCAGTAGATTTACAGACACGTAAAAGAACTCCCGCGGGGCAAAATTCCGGCACCTCGGCGTCTCCGAAAACCGTAAAACCGTAAAACCAATAACATTATTTGTGTTAACTCTATATTCATCTGGTTCTATATGTCTTCTGTTTACATAATTGAATGCTTACTCTTAATTTAATTTTGTACGTTTACCTCCGCCTCTCGTACTCCCTGTACACATCTAGTGTTCTCACCATGAAAACCTACTCGACCGTCCAGATTCGTAATATGTACCTCATATCTAAATTTACCTTTTTACATGCCCGAATTATGGATTAATAGTGATTTTTAGATATCAGTTTTAGTTTCAAAATGACTTACCTAAACGACCTCTTACTTAAAATTGAAAAATGTTTAAAATGTTTTTAATCTCTTCATTTATTGTAAATATTCACAACATTATTCAAGGTACAGAGCTGAACATTCCATTCTTCCTTTTTTATCTTGCTACAAGATTAAGTTTGAATAACGTGGTTAATAGTAATGGAGCCGAGCAAGTTAGTCACCCGGTTTGGGTCACGTAGCTATCAGCTTGCATTCGGGAGATTGTGAGTTTGAACCCCACTGTCGGCAGCCCTGAGTATATGTTTCCGTGGTTTCTCATTTTCACACCAGGCAAATTCTGGTGTTGCACCTTATTTAAAGTCTCGGTCGCTTCCTTTCCAGTTCTAACACTTTACTAACCCATCGCCTCCATGTGACCTATCTGCGTCTGCAAACAAATAGAATTAAAGTAAGGCGTCAGACAACAACAATGTATCAAACAAATAGTTTTCATTAGAAACGTCACTATGTTAATAACGTCTGAACGAAAAGTGATAGTAACGTTAATTTATTTTCTGAAATAAGTATTAAAATTCGGCTGTCTAAAAAAAGTATCGTATGCAACGCACCCGAAAAGTGCATAAAAAATCACTTTTCTGCACTAGCTACATCATCTTCCTGGAGTTATCCCAATTTATTAGGGTCGGCACTTGGTGAGGATTTGGTTCAATTTTACGGCCTGATGCCCTTCCTGACGCCATATGGTCATTATAATTTTAAGAGGAAGTACAACCACCCTCTATTGATACTAAACAGAGCAAAATTGGAAGAGTTCCAACCGTTCGAAGAATGACAGTGTCGGCGTGAAAATGAGACACCTTAGATCTCGCAAATCGAATACCGGTCGCTGTCTCAAGAGAACAAGTATTGACCAACGTAGGTTAGATAGAAAAGATGAACGTTGATGTTGATTGATTGATGTTTGTTGTATAAAGGGGCTTAACATCGAGATCATCGGCCCCTAAAAGATGAACGTGAGGAGGTTGGCACAAGTATGTGGAATCAATGTCAGGCAGTCTACACTTCCTAGTTTAGAGCCTTTACAATAGTATTTCGTCGTTAAGAATAGTTTCTGTAATAGTTTCTGTATCATAGACAAGGGGCCGTTCTGCGTTATTTTCATCCAAGTTATAAGTGTGATTACGTGGCTTTATCTTACATCTTTTATCACAATCGTATTTGGGAGTACATATGAACCGTAATATTAATGCTGTTACAGTGTTGAGCTCAACAGTATCTCAGAGGTCTTCTTTAATTGCAGGTATGGGTGATCATTGTTTGGTAATCTGTATTGTTATGCTAATTATAACGGTGCATCTGCTATTAGTTGGGGTCAGCATTTCGTGAAGTTGCATAGGGACCTGAAGTAAGGCACCATCTGTGAAAACAATGGTAAAATCTCATGGATTTCAAACGTTTTAAAGGACCTTGATGAAAATTTCAACCAGTCTTCTCACTCACTTTTTTCATTTGTACTTTCATTGTGAAATGTGTAACCAATATTTTTGCATCAATTTTTTTCTCATTAGTGGTAGAAATCTTTTTAAAACCTGATCATACAGTGAGAAAGTGTAATTATTATTGATTTGGTGCGTTATTAAACATGTCTGCTTATGTGTACACGTTTTAATATAGGAGTAATTAAGTTTTAGCGGTGGGTAGTTCGATTCTACACTGGTAAGTTCGTATAGAAATACGTGTTAGTTTGGGTGCGTGTTGTTTATTCAGGTCGTTACCTCCGACCCATTCATCTTTTTTTCAATATAGCTGCGGTTTGCGTGGTGAAAGGGGATTTTTAAAAATATATTTTTGTTTTCTTGTTGTATCTGACCTCATCCATCAAATGTGAAATATTATCATGTGATTCGCACTTTATTTTGTGAACGGAAATGTCGGGGAATTTGTCGCTGTTGCAGTTCTGAACGGAAACGAGAGCAGCAAAATGTTCCTTCTTTGTCTATGATAATTGTTGTCTACATATTTCTCCCTGTAATTGAAACCATCATTGTATTTTGTTCACGATTAACGCATTTTACCAGTTTCATTCAGTTATGTTGAATTATAATTTTTATTCAACAACCTGTGAGAAACAAGGCTAATAATGGCCCGAATGTCAATACAATTGCATTTAAAATTAACAGTCAATGCGGGTCTAATAGAAACCTGCTTATAGTGATGTTGCTTATTGTTTAAAGGTCCCTAACATCCAAGGTCATAATAATAATAGAAACCGAAAATGGTGACGTTTATTAATACATTCCAATTTTTAAGCATTCCACGCAACAATATTCCCATGGACCTCTCTACAGACCTATGTAATTTAGACCTTGAATACCGCTGAAGTAAACCATCATAACGTTTGTTTGTTTGTTTGTTTTGTTTGTTTGTTTGTTTTGTTTGTTTTTTTACAATTGGCTTTACGTCGCATCGACACAGGTAGGTCTTCTGGCGACGATGGGACAGGAAAAGGCTGGGAGTGGGAAGGAAGCGAGCGTGGCCTAAATTAACGTACAGCCTCAGCATTTGCCCGGTGTGGAAATGGGAAACCACAGAATGCCCTCTTCAGGAATGCCAACAGTGGGGTTCGAACCCACTATCTTCCGATTGGAAGCTCACATAAACTTTTATTAATGTAGCATTTATCTAAAATGTTGTATACAGTGTGAACCGCGATCATACGGGATGGCAGAGCATGATATTTGCCAGGCATACCTGAAAACTATGTTTTTTTTTCGGTCATTCTGTAGGTACTGTGGTAGTACGTTGTAAAACACAATACGTTTATGTAAGGTAATACAATAGGTAAAACCACGCGCTACAGTACAGTATCTTGCTTCTGTATGCTGTGAGTCATTCCAGTTGCAAGGTCAAGCGACCTGTTGTGACAAACACAACACACCGTACGTGATCGAAGGTCAGACTAGTAGATAGAATCACAACAAATACATGAAAGGTTATGTAACTTGATGTATACAAACACTTGCTGTGTGCCATACACACAGGCACAAGTACCACGGTTGTTTGACGGTCTCCCATGTGCCGTGCGTTCACAAACATTTGCCACCCGTGCGACGTAAATCAAAATGAAAAACATTGACTTTGTTCTTCCGGACACCCCCTGACGTTTTCGGTATGACTTTCCCTTACACTTTGTATAATTTTGTAAGACACATAGCGGATTGTAAATTCGAGGAAATAAAGGAATATATTACTTAACCCTTGTCAAGGGAGAGATGAGTCACAGAGGGTGGTCCTCCGGAATCCGATTTCCGCATGATTATAAGACATCAGTGCTCAACGATAAAAATGTCAGCGTAGTGGTCTTTGGATTAGAGGGCTCCGGGTTCTATTTCGGGTCGGATTGGGGATTTTAATCTTAGATGGTTAATTCCACTGGCTCGGAAACTGGGTGTTTGTGTTGTTCCCAACATCCCTGCAACTTATACACCACACATAGCACTGTCTTCCATTCAAATAACACGCAGTTTCCCGTTCGTTGTAGATGCCGCCCTCCCTTGTCGGAGGGTCTGCCTCACACGGGCTGTACCAGTTTAGCATTAGCCAACACGAAATTATTGTAACTTCAAAAAATGCCTACATGCCTTCGAACTGAGCACAGGTCTCTTAATTAGCATTGGCCCACCAGGGCTGTAGTGCCATGGTTTTTGTTTGTTTGCTTGTTTGTTTGTTGAAAAACATACTGGAGTCGTAAAGAAATATTTAAGATTTTATTTTTCCTTCATTCATACCTTTTTCACCGGCAGTATAGGCCGGTATTGTTTGTTGTACGTCATACTTAAAAATAATAAACTAAACTCTTCGATGACAATCTGTCTTTTTTCAAGTTCTATATGTATATGGTGAGAATAATTTTTAAAAAAAATGTTTCTTCAATAAGCAAAACATTTTGCGCCAAGACGTGTACCGCTATTTAAATTTCCACCCCAAACAAACGAAAGATGATCTTGAGTTACTTTTTCTATCTTAAGATTTCTAGAAATGTTGGTGTCAAAAATAACATTCTCCAAACTATTAAAGTGCAGAACTCTCATTCTCCATCTATAAGTACCAAAAGTCGCATTCTCCATATTATAAAGTAATTTTTCTCAGTTTTGATTTGAAACAGCGTTAAAACCCCATTGTGTGAATGCAATACATTTAAAAAATGCAAGTAAAAAGACATGTTTTATTAAAATGAGAGTTTTTCATGTTTTCTATAAAAAAATAAATTGTAGAATGTGACTTTTGCAGTTAGGATTTTAAAATAATAATGGAGTTGTCTTGAATGAGTATTAAATATGACAGTCAATATTATTAAATGATGATAAAATAGACTGCTTATAAAGTAATATGTATGACAACAAAAAGTTCAATCTACTTGTCCCTATTTGAATAACGAAACCTTGTTTGTTAGTACAAATTGTATTTCGCTCATTTGTTGCCGACTTTTAAACTGGTAAACCCGATTACTTTATAATCTAGAGAATTGAAGCTGGTTATTTGTTTCGAGCTTCATACTCGTCATTTTTTTGTTGGTGTTTGATCGAACATTTTATAACGATAGTACCTAATTGTTAGTAATAATGAAACTGAACATTTTGCCTAGCCTTAAAATCGAATAATATTTTTGTAGATTAGTATTCGTCCTGTTACAGGAGATACGGGTACTGAACGAGCACATATTTAAAAATGATCAGTATTTAAGAAAGATAAGTTAAGATCTACTCTCTGCTCCTACTCTTCCTATTTATCGAATGTCCTCTTACTGCGGTTTCTAATTCTTATGTAGCACTACAGTATCATGGCTGTAGGTACTATCGATATTCTTTGCCTGTTTGGCAAGAAGTTAATTTATATATATATATATATAGGCCTACAGTATTAGTATACTTATATAATACATCATGCATCGTCATTGACGTTGTAAGGATTATATTTCATCTGGGAGACCACTTTTTTCCTCACAGAACGTGGTCGAACGCAACTGCGAGCTCACGACATTAGCTTTAGTATCATATTCATTTTTATTTTGATAGAAGATCTGTGCTTTTATACATATCTTATCTGACCCACTGATCGCTATTTGAGTATGACTGCATAACGCATTTCCTGCCCGCTTAGGAACCTTTTCTCAAACCTCATAGCGCCTCTTTTTCTAATTGCGCGTTTAAATATAGAATACATATAACTTCCCTCCTTTGTCGCCACCACATGTCCTTTACTTGTCTTTCAAATAAGTCAAAAGGTTGTAAAATAAACTGAAATATTTACTCCCGTAAAGAATTGTCCCGCTTTCTCGTCGTTTGAAATCCGTTCCTATAGTCGTGTCGTCGCTATGGTGGGTGCACATAAAACTTAAACCCAGTATGTGTTACAGGAAGATAATGATTAGCTTTCCTTATTAACGGCTCACCTCGTACTCTAGGTCGTGAGAAGGATGGCGGTACATTAAAATGGAAGCCGTCGTCTCCAAGTAGTGTTACAAGACGTGGCGCGCCTCATAAGTAGACAGCGTATTGATCTCGATGTCGAGATAATGGTAACGTGTCCTGTCTCCCACATCACACGGTTTCTTAGTGTGACTTATCTCACAATCTTATCTACCTCCTGTCGGTAGCATGTGCTTCATCGGTTATTTGTTGCTAAGCGTTTATTACGCCTATTATTATTACTATTATTTCGCAGCTTAGCCTAGACTTCGTTTTCGCTGTAAATCGTAGTTCATCCTTACTAAACATCTACTGAACATGAAAAAACGTCTGTACACTTCACGTAACTTACAGCATTTGTCTGATACTTCATTTTAATCTCGGATTTGGTAGCCTATAGAAAATTTGAAAGCAGGTTCAACTTACTTTTTGTCTACCTGTTTATTACGACACCACGGGGAAACAGCTTAACAGTATTACTCGAAATTATGTAAATTTCGGTGGCATTAGGTCTACTACTGCGAAGCTAACCTATCAACGACTGTTGTACAACAACAGGTATTTGTTAAATAAAACAATTGTGCCCACTTTTGGTTGACAGGAAACCGAAGCTCAAGACTTATTTAAAATATTCAGATTGCGAATAAATGAAGACGCTGCAGACTGTGCGTGTCAATACATAGTGCCTTTTTATTTTCTTTCGCCACCCACCAGCCTACAGTATAACTTCTATCGTATTATCATATGCAGTGGCATCTATAGAAAGTCTTGGGATTGAAATATTTCTCTTTCTGATGCAATTTTCGAGAAATATGGTAATCTAGAATACTTTTCTGCCCATTGTTACTTACACTTACAAAAATGTCCTGAAGGGAAAGAATTCTCCTGTGCTGTTGGTAATTCAAACAATACAATGCTTGCTAATGCATTGATAATTCATTGATTTTTCAATGTGAAAAACTTCAAATCTTCGTTATCAGCACCATTGTTATGAAGAACCAGTCGCCATTCCTGGAAGAATAAGAATATTGGGGAAGGGGAGAGAATGAGATAGAGGTAAGGAAGAAAGATGAAAGTTATTAAAGACAGAACGGTGAAACACACCCTCGCCTTCGAAAAATTGACAGTATCCGAGTTGGAAAACGACAAGAGTGGACAATGTTAGGTCGGCTGCAATAAGAACCGAGCATAGACGCGTAAAGGGAGCAATGATAAAACAAACTTGCAGCTAGGTAGTCCCGAGCGAACAACGTCCCACAAGTAATGCATGCAAAGACTGTCAGACATGGAAATCCTTGTGCATAAAATAATTAACCGTTTACTTAGCTTATAATAAGATTTTTCCTTAAAAAAAGTAGCATTTCAAGGTGACGTACTACTCAATGAGTGATTTCAGAGAGAGAGAGAGAGAGAGAGAGAGAGAGAGAGAGAAATCACATATACCAAGAAAACTATGAATACTGCTTTGCAATATAAACACCATAGAGTAAGTGTTTATTTATCTTACTTTCATTTACTCCAGTCGATTCCTAATTTCCTACACTTCGCAAATTAGGTTTCCTCCTGTGTGTGAAAATCTTCTCTTGTCCCTTCTTTCATCGATGTAATGTGCGTGAGCTGAGTGTCTGAGAAACACACACAAACTCACGTCATTATAAATAGGTGTGTGTATGTTCATTAGTAGTAAGAGTAACATATTGTACCAGTAAATGCCCGTACTTTAGTAGCTAGCTTTAAGAGCATGAGATGTATACGAACACCGGGCGAGTTGGGCGCGCGGCTGTGAGCTTACATCCGGGAGATAGTGGGTTTTCCGTGGTTTCCCATTTTCATACCAGGCAAATGCTGGGGCTGTACCTTTATTAAGGCCACGGCCGCTTCCTTCCAACTCCTATGCCTTTCCTATCCCATCATCGCCATAAAACCTATCTGTGTCGGTGCGACGTAAAGCAACTAGCAAAAAAAAAAAAAAAAAATCTATATGCAGGGCGTGTGCGGCACACTGTTTGGAGTGGGTACAGAGCGGAGTGACTATTTCAATGATTCATGTTATTTTCAAAATCCTGAGTTTATTCATAAGCTCAGTGTTATATCACCTTAGACAATTACTGCTGTTCTGAGTTGTTTTCTTCCTTGATGTCCGCCGGCGATGGCATTCCCATAGAAGCATGTCCCCTGAGCTGCCCTCACCCTGGATTTCGTATCGGCACCATGGAACCATTTTTGGGTCCCTTGATGAAAGTTCTAGAAGTTTTAGAGGGTCTCGCGGGATTCATTTTCACTCGTGAGATACTGGATGAGTCTTAAATGATAAGTCCCCAGGAACACGAATAATAGGTTCATAGTATAAATAAACTGATTGGGTTTCACTAATATAATCTCTGGAGATTATTAGCAATGTGAATAACAAAATGAATATTGAGTTCGAATGTTGATGAGTTCGAACTTGCGACCAGTCGTCTCGTAGGAACGTTTTAATTTCACTCGTTTACAGATGTTTACAGAAATAAATAGTTTATTCACAAGTGAGAACACTGCTGAATAACACGAAAGAATGTAAGTTCATGTTACACGAAGGAATTTCAATACTGAGTTTTATGCACTGGCAGTTTGAATCGACCGCCCTAATGACACGAAGAATATCAAGTTCAGTCAATGCTATTTTCATTCTACAATATTAAACGTTCATTCGTGGCGAAGCGAAGGTAATGTGTACTCCCTAATAATTACAATCGTAGATATTCACTTGTGTTGTAAGGAGGAGTTTATCTTTGCTAGAGAAAATATCAAAGTTCGTCACTCAAGAAATATAGCCAAAGTTAAAATTATTCACAAGAAGAAATGTATGAAGTCCGTTACTCAAGAAATGTTTAGAGCTCGTCACACGCTTGATCAGCAATACAAGTTCTAACTCACCCCGAAATATCACAAGTCCGTGACACAGTGTTGTGTTAAGTATAACTTTCATTCGTAGAAATTTTAAGTTCGTTGTACTTTGAAACTTGTTCTAAGACAGCGTAGATCGGGGTAATATCCAGCAACTAGCCTGCCAAGCAGAGCTCTGGATCAGGAATGAAGTAATTTGACTACCACTAAAATGTTTTCATTCCTCCCCTGAAGGGGGGAGGCGGGCATCTTAGACGGTGGCGCCGTCTCTCAGGCCGAGAGATTTGTTACGGTGAAGGAGAGGGGGTTGGCGGCCGTAGCCTATACTAGGAACTGTCCCGGCATTCGCCTTAGTGTAGGAGAATAGAAAACCACGGAAAACAATTCTCAGGACAGCCACGGTTGGGGCCAGCCGTGTGTTCCAGCCCTGTCCCGTCTCCCGAATGCAGAGGCGTAGAGGCACGATAGAGCCGTGGCCACCCTTCCTGTTCTCGTTTGGCCGGTCAGAGTGCAGAGCTGTTGGACCACGGACCAGCCGTAGCCACTTATGGACCGAGACCCACTCTGCATCTACCGACGATAATTTGAGCATTTATTGGCCTTCTTATATACTGAAATGCTGTAAGCTGGAGCCTACGTCACGTTTGTTGCATCAGTTCATAATCTACTGAATAACTTTTATATGCTTGGTTGGATTGCAATGACATTTTGATACGTTGTGGAGTAAATGACGGCGCACGTGGTGGTGGTGTTGTTCAATTTGCTGTAGCTTAATTATTTTGGGAGTTATTAAGTATGCTACGAAATCAGGTGATGTAGAGTGACGTGTTTCAACCTCAGACGGCTGGTGGCGTGACTTACATCACTCGCTCCACGTCAGCCGAGGCAGAGCGGTTGCCTATCTCCACGCTGAAATACTTCGTACTTTGAATTGTATTTACTGTACAGGTGTTTCGGGTACGGCATGCCTGTCTTCCATCTGTTCCTATTCCCGTTTACTCAGGATCGGTGCTGCATGTTTATTAAGGCTAGTTGTACGGCAGAATGCCCTTCTTGACGTTAACTCTGTATGGAGGAATATATGTAGCATTTTGTGTTTTTCTAAGTATAGTGTGTTGTTTGTAAATGCAGACGTGTGTGTTAAAAC
Organism: Anabrus simplex; assembly: GCF_040414725.1. Lineage (NCBI taxonomy): Eukaryota > Metazoa > Arthropoda > Insecta > Orthoptera > Tettigoniidae > Anabrus > Anabrus simplex. The sequence continues at coordinate 83,081,715 of NC_090268.1, read as the reverse complement.
AAACACAAACACCCAGTACCCAAGCGGGAGAAATTAATTAGTCGGAGCTATAATCCCGGACTTGACCGGGAATCGAGCCCGTAGCGAAACCGAGTATTCTCTATAAACAGATTTGAACAACGAGCTTTTATTTTATCAGGTGTACATCCAGTATTATTTCAAACACCAACATGAACTGCATGGCGAACATGGCTTTTCCCGTTCTTTAAAAGTACTCAGGCCTGAAGAAGAACCAAACCGGCAAACGTGTGCACAGTATGCGAATTCACTGCCTCTCGCCGTTCATTTTCACCCTTTTTTTAACTGTGAGTTAGACAGTTTCGAATTATTCGTATATTCAGTAATGATGATGTTGATAAAAACAATAACGTGATTTCTTCACTTTGTTATCGTAAAGGTTAAATAATACGTCTTCCAGATTCATTTGTCATAAGACTCGCAGTTGAATAGACACTCACCCGTATATTGTGGAAATATTTTATCGTTTCTGTAGTAGTCACCAATACGCGTTGTGTCAGACTGTCGCGTATATTATTAGCTATCGCCAATGATTGTAGTAAAGCTGAAGTTTATGGTGCTTATTTCAGCGTATTGCTGGTGAGACTTGGGAGAACAAATGTATTGCAATAACGATTGGTGTTTTTTATGTACCTGCTCCTTTTCCACTTGTAATATCTGGATGTTGCGAATGCCGTAAGTTGTGTAGACCTTACATGGTGTTATTTGTAAGTGTAGTCTGTAACACCGTGCTAGCGTTGCTCTTGATTACGAGCACGCTTTTGTAGCGAACATGAAGACTAGTACTGTCAGGTTCAAAAGTAAATGCCCACCCACCGACCGTATCTGGTCTTTTGACGTCTTCCATGGAAGGAACCACATTAGTAATTGCTTGATTACCATTAGATTGTATGTATTGCCCTTTACTTCCAGTTTTGTTAATTTTCTCTGATAATCGAGTATGTAGTACATCATATTCCCCTTGAAGAGCTTACGATTGATGGGAAGTACAGGGATAACACTGGGCAGAAACGTTGGGTTTTGGAGAGGTTAGTAAAATTGTCGCCTACCTGTCTTTCTTGCTCAGTTCTCCCCATCTTGTTCCGACTGTTTTATTCCACTATAGTACCTCAATTAGAAAAGTATAAATGTTTAATTTGGCATATCTTGCATATACGAGGCATGTTCAGAAAGTACGGATACAAAGGTCAATATGAATTCATACAATGTTTGGTTGATAAAACTTTCGTTGTAAATGAATTACCGATACATACTTGACTTTACAACTTTGTTGTCGCGATTATCCAAACACTTATTTACTCTGGGTAGGAGCTTCTGTATTCCAGAGTCATTGAAGTCTGCCGACTACCTCTTCACTTCATCCACGTATTGACTTTTTATTTTAACTTGTCATCGTCGAATCGTTATCGGCCTTCGGGTGAGGAATGAAATGGTTATCTTAGGGCTCAAGATCACAGACGCCTACCGCTCACATGTTCGTCAAGAATATCGGTCCTGCCTCCAGAGAATTGTTCGTAGTACTCCGTGTATTTGTAATGTTCCCTTCAGTACCAACAATTTGGCTCCGTTTTTGCTATTAAAAAAACCTATAACGGAGCGCACCTCAACAAGTGCGTTTCCAACTAGCATTATAATACTTGAATAAGACTGTGTACCCGAGGGAAAAAGCGAAAAGTTCAGAAGCCATTTTAGCCATAGTACGTATTAAACATTTACCCTTCGATTTGTATGTGATGTATCTATATCATCCCATAATACCGTGTTCAAAAACGTGATACCTGTATACCTTTCTTGCTCTAACCGGTGGAATAACTCAGCTGACACAGAGTGAGCTTGACAGAGCGAACAGTGACGTGGTATTTCTACAAACACGCACGGGCGCAGCGTTGATCAGTGCTACGCTACCAGGTTGTAACTTAAGCTGTTGCTTCTATTTCAGTTTTCAAGTAGAAAATGTGACAATACTACCTTAAGTATGTTCTGGCAGTTTCGCAGCCTCATTTACGTACGAGAACGCTTTTCTATTATGTACGTAACTCGTGCTATTCTAAGTACATTAAATTTAATCACAACGCAAAATATTTTGTGTGCCGAGCTGAGTGGCTCAGACGGTTAAGGCACTGACCTTCTGACCCCAACTTGGCAGGTTCGATCCTGGCTTAGTCCGGTGGTATTTGAAGGTGCTCAAATACGTCAGCTTCGTGTCGGTAGATTTACTGGCACGTAAACGAACTTCTGCGGGACTAAATTCCGGCACCTCGGCGTCTCCGAAAACCACAGAACAGTGGTTAGTGTGACGTAAAGCAAATAACATTATTATTAAAGTATTTTGTTGCATGGATTTACCTCATTTGTACAGTTTCGTTTTCATACAAATGTTTTGCCTTTCTTCCTGTGATGGATCGAAATGTCTAGTTTTTTGAGAATATACTTCCACTATATACTCCTACTGTGCTCAGTACGCAGAGATTGCCGAGCAGGGAGTACGGTGCTCGGAAGTATGGCGTCTCAGAGGACGGAAGAGTCAGGCCAGTAATGTAACTGATTCTAGACTGGCTGTAGTTCTGCGTTACACCAGTGATGTAGATAAAGGTGCCATTTCTATATAGAATGGAGGTGGACGTAATAAATTGTGAATTTATTTTACAATTGTACATAATGAGTTCAGCGATCGCATCGGAATTTTCTTGTAAAGAATAATTTTAATTAACGCCAAATGTTTACGCCGACGTTTGCGCTCAGGATTCTTGAATCAAATGCAGTGATATTGTGTTATGTCAATCGCATCTGTCTAATACGATTAGGAAGTGTGGTAATCCATTGCACCCTTTTACAGGTCCTAAAAATGCAGATTTAATTTAGAAATAAACATCTGAGCACCTAACTCCATTTCTCCTCTGCTTCCAACTTACAGAAGTTGATATTATTATGTGCTTGATGTATCGTGAAACGACATCTCTATCGTCACGTACAGTCGCTCTAATTGGAAAACTTAAGAAAACTTCCGGAAGTTAGATTGAAGCAGGAGCGCTTATTATTGCTAGGTGTTACAAAGTTTGCTTTACTGTGGTAGCGATAACTTAGTTGACATCAAGAAATCAGTTTGCTTATTCTGTGTACATATTATATTTTCGACTGCGTAACAAATTTCTATTTATAATTATGTGTACCGGACGAATTGGCCGTGCGATTAGGGACGCGCAGCTGTGAGCTTGCATCCGAATCCCACTATCGGTAGCCCTGAAAATGGTTTTCCGTGGTTTCCCATTTTCACACCAGACAAATGTTGGGCCGCTTCCTTCCCACTCCTAGGCCTTTCCTATTCCATCGTCGCCATAAAACCTATCTTTTTCGGTGCGACGTAAAGCAATCAATTTGAGTCATTCACACAAGGATCCACATTCCTCCGAACTTTAGTTTTCTTTCTAGAACAGGTTATCTAGGACAACTAGCCACACTATACAGTTCCATTTTCCATTTTTACTGATGGGGAAGCGTTCTCAGAATAACCATCAAAAGACATCTGGTCAGTTTTAAAACTACTTACCACGACTGTGTTAGAAATACAAATCGGAGGTCAATGAACTTGCACATTGGCGGTATTTTAACGCCCTTCTCATCCTCCGAAATTACTCAGTACACCAGTGTCGAAGTGCAGTTAAGTCTGTCAACCCGTACGAATAGATACGGAAGACCAGAGATGCACAAAATGAAGCTCTGGGAGCAAGAGCACTTGATGAGGTTCTTGCCTGCCGCTCCGAGTTCCAGTACGCACCCACCCACCACTCTGGTGCTTGTTCGTTGCCGTAACTCTCGCACTCAAACGTTGTTTTTCGTAATGGAGCTATTGAAGCCTCGACTAAGGACAAATCATCCTCATTCAGACTGCAAGGCTTTCGCTGAAACTCCCTCACACCAGTTGTTTGAACCTTAACGAAAAGAAAAACGAAGCAAACGTTAGTATATAAACGCAGATTTCCTTAGTCCGCTATTTCCTCGTTTGCATTATGACGTCAGTTGATACACGTAGACTGTGGGGTTCTGCAGGCCGTGACATTTGTGAAATTCGCTTTCTTTTCTGTATTGAACATTGAAATGTATCAATAAGTGTGCACGCAAATCAAAAGGATATATTAGCCTTCCTTGTGTTGATAGCTGCTCTTGTGTGCATCCCTATTGTAGACATATCTTTCAAATGTGACCTAAAATTTCTCATAATATCTGACTTAATCAACGGCTATAGTTTTTTCTTTCTTTCCTGTATGTACTAAAAATTGCCACCGAGTGTTGAGTAAACGGAGAGCGTGCACACATACTGTACTTCTACAAATTGGTGGCAGGTAATATTTGCGACAATCAGGCAAGGTGTATCCAAGTGGAGCATGTAGGCCAGAGTAATCGCATTTAGCACGCGCTGCCGCTCGGACTCACTCGGGTCGTTGGTCTCGTTGTGCTCGCCTACTGACGACGTCATCCGCTTATCGTCCTTGTTACAAGCTACATCTATGAGATATTACCACTTGCATACTTTGTTATAGGTCATTATCGCTATTGTCGTCAGCACAATGGGAAGGCTTTGACATTCCTCACGAGGACACGATATGGACTATATTACATCAGCAGTTTGCGACTGCGGTGGTGATGACTCCTAGAGAAATCTGAAGGAAGTCTATTGTACGGAGCGAGTAGGCGTGCGGTTAGGGTCGCGCTGCTGTGAGCTTGCATTTGGGAGGTAGTGGGTTCGAATCTCATCATCGGCAGCCCTGAAGGCGGTTTTTTTGTTTACCATTTTGACAACAGGCAAATGCTAAGGTTGTACCTTAATAAGGCTGTACCTTAATTAAGGTACAGCCACTACCTTTCCAATCCTAGCCTATTCCCATTCTTTCGTCGTCGACAACTTTTGATGTGTTACTGCGACGTTAAACAAGTAACAAAAAATAGTTTGTGTGTTTTAATCATCGCTGTTAAACACACTTAGAATCGAACAACTGCTTTATTTTACATAGAGCATTATTACATGAATTTCTTGGGCGTATGGGAACTGGTCCATTAGATTAGATGCTTCAAGCATGTAAATTGTGACCCATACAAGGCTGGAAATAATAATGAACTATGCGAGCCAAATAACTTACTGTAATCCAAGTTTGGAATTAAAAATATATCGATGAAATAAAGCATACGTGAGCGAGTTGGCTACGCGGTTTTCTTGACTTAGCTGTGAGCTGGCATTCGGGAGATAGTGGGTTCGAATCCCATCTTTGGCAGCCCTGAAGATGTTTCCTTTTTCTTTGTGGTTTCCCATTTTACAACAGGCAAATGCTAAGACTGTATCTTAATTAAGGCCACGGCTGCTACCTTCCTAATTCGAGCCCGTTTCCATCCTTACGTCGCGTCCGCGATGTGTTAGTGGGACGTTTAACCGTTATGCTGGATGAGTTGGATGTTCTTATGGCTGAAAATGTACCAATAACAGGTTCCCTTGACGATAATATATACCTACAAAATCTTCTGCTGTTTATATAAGATGTATAATTATATTTGTTGTATGGTGAATCGAGAATGCCAAGAACAAAACAGTCTAAAATGATGAAATTTTGAAACACTGTTTTATACTGTCTCTAGATAAAAATATGCAACTACTATATAGGTCACAGGTTCGCACTGTCAGATCTCCAAATCCATGCCATCAGTTCATTTGACCGCTTCAGTAGACGCATGGTGATTGGAAGTTATTGACCCCTTGAATGTCCGTACGAACGTTTATGCAGGGTGGTCGGAAACAACGCGAACCGAGTATATGAGCGTTAGAGCGTTGGTCATACTGATGAGTAAGTTGGAAAAATTACGTCGATATCTCGCGCCGTTGTAATTTTATCAGCTGCTGCAGTTAGCCAATCAGATCGCTTCGCGGGCGAATTCAAATGGGCTTTATGAGGCGGTGTTGCTGAATCTACACGTGGCTTTGTTGGGCTTGAGAAACGTACGGAGAAATGAGTATCAAGCACGAACCCACTGTGCGTTTCAACCAATATCACCGTAGCGTGCTTGCTATGGGCCGAGCCTCAGCAGGGAGGTCCTTGTTCGAGCTCCTCCCCTGGAGAAGTTTTTGCTTCTATTGGCGCTCACAAGCCGGCCATAAGCTACGTGCAGATTTAGCAATGCCGCCTCGCAAAGCCATCTGAAGTCGCTCGCGAAGCGATCTGATAGGCTAACTTCAGCAGCTGATGAAACGTCAACGACGCGAGATACCTAATTATTTTTTCCAATTATTTATCAGTATGACCAACATTCTAACGCTGAGATATCTGGTTCACGTTGTTTCCGAGCACCCTGTATGAGAAAGAATCTGAGACAGGTATAGGCCTACGCTAGATAAACAAAATAAACAAACAGAATAGTCGATTAGGCGTTTCCAGTTCTAAATATTTGCAGGTTACTTCAGTTATACAACTTTATTTCAATTTCCGTGTTAAAAACAGTTAACGCTGTGAAAATCCGGCAACAATAATTGTTTTTTTTTCTGAACCGTTACTAATGAAGCAAGATTTGGTCAATGTTAAAGGTATAATCGTATGTAAGGTGATGAAATACGGGCGTAAGTAATTGAAGTCGATGGTTGTAAGTGTGCAGCCTTTCCTCAGTTGACTATTAGATTTTATGCCGGTGTAATTATACCCGTGTTCGTATTCATGGATTCTTCGTCGTTGTCGTCGTCGTCGGAATTAGTTTCCACGAGGAATTTTATTTTCTCTCGTTCTAGTAAAGTGCTGTTATAGTTCCTAATTGTAAGGGCACACTACATCTTCCTAGAATCTTCCTCGGGATCGATCCGACGTTGTTATTGCAGGTATTTAATTTATTCCCTTTGGGACTTGCAGACCATTGAAGAAGAGGAGGATGTATTATTGTGCCCTGCATCCATTTTCTGGTTCCCACTTTTCTTGCAAAAGCATACAGTACATTATTGCTCAGCACTGACAGCAGGTGTTAATAATTGCAGAACAGACCCAACGCTGTTATTTGTTTCTTTTTCTAACCCGTTTTTCTGCGCGCAATAAATTAGTTAGTCGTATTTTGTAGGACCAACCAACAGAAATATTTCGTAGTGTAGCAGTTTTGCTTTAATGTAGTCCCCCGTGATTCGATTACATACCGTAAGGTAATGTTCAGTATGTATGGTCTTACTAATGATCTGGTAATATTTGTTTTATCGTCAGCAAAGTACATTAATTTAGTAGTATATTGTCTGCATATTGTTTCAGTCTCGTGGTATTAAGTACTGTGTGTATTAGTTGTCTTATGTACAAATATTGTTGTTACTTCATTTAGGAATGAGTGATATCGTGTTCATTAGCTTCATTTAGTAAATACCGATTGAAAAGTTGTGTTACGACTCCGACTCGCAGATGGTTCTGAAATAAGTGCCTGTCTGTAATTTGATTAACTTATTTCCTTTAGTACATATTTCTCAAAATTAATAATACTGGTCGCAGTTTTTGTTCCCTCATGTGTGGTAGGAATAAGTTTGGTATGGTCGAAAAATAACAATGCTGTTGCATATGATTGCGATGGACGGATGTTCTCCCCCGTGACTAGGTTGGGTGGGGGGGTATCCTTTTCGTTGTCTTCGTGCATTCATGTGTAGTTGGATGTTTGGTATTTCCTAAAACTAACAACATTAGTGGCATGTGATTGTGATGATTGCAGTGGACGTGTGCTCTCTACCACGGTTAGTGGTCATCCGTAACTGAGGATGGGGGGATTCTGTTCATTGTCTTCGTCCATTCGTATGGGTATGCAACATATACTAATATTTAAGGAATTGCAATATGTTTGGATTCTGTTTGGTAGTACGTTCAAATCTAACTCCATGTAATGATTTGATTACAATAAAAGAGTGTGCTCTCCCCAGTCGGTGGTCATCCGTGACTGGGAGAGAAGTGTATTCATTCATTCATACTTCTATAACATCTCTCTCATCCGTTACTGTCAAGGCTTGCTGAAAATTGAAAAGCAGATAATCATGTATATCTAGTTCAGACTATCCTGCATCGTGTTCGTTGTTGCTACCTCAAGTATATGAGAGACCCCGCTAAATACCCAATATTAAGGCAAAAGTGGAAGAACGACGCATTTTGATATTTGATTAAAGTAATATTTATACACTGTAACAACTGTTAGTTTTTCCCTTATTTATTCATTATTTCAAAATGTATAGTAATTTACTTCTTCATTTAACTCGCTTAATTGTAATTTTCATACTTCGGCTAAATCCGCAGAAATGTTCGTAATTTCAGATCATGGTATGGCCAGTTACGTAGTAATAAGTGAATTCATTGTCAATATCACTGCAAATAAATACTACTTGAAAGTAGTATTGAATATTCTCGTCCAAACACAGGAAACAGGATAAGTACTAAAGTTATATGATGCTGCCACCAGAGGGATCCGCTGTGCAATGTTCAACCCTTACCATCAGATTGCAAGATGTTTAGAGGACCTAAAAAAACCGAATAGGCCGTTTCACATTAAGGTAAAGCCACTGCTAAGGGATACTTTAGTTACTACGGAATTAGCTCTACTGCGGAGTTAACCTAGCCTCTCGGGTATCTTGTTACCGTAACATATTCATGACAGAAACGAAAGTTACTGGGTTCCTTTTCTCCATATTTTAAACGATTTCTCAATTTCTAATTTAATAACTAGGCTATTTGGGAGAGTTGATTGATACCAAACAAATGCTGGGGCTGTACCAGATCATGCATTTTTAAGCAGTGGAAACCAAAAATAAGACTTTTGTCTGTACATTGCTCAGAATTTGAAAAGAATGGTATTTCTATGTCTGTCTGTCTGTCTGTCTGTCTGTCTGTCTGTCTGTCTGTCTGTCTGTCTGTCTGTCTGTCTGTCTGTCTGTGTGTATGTACACGCTTCACAAGTAGACGGCTAAGGAGAATTTATTGAAAATAGGTATTCAAAGTCGGGGGACGAGCCACTACAATCTAGGCTATAAATCATTTTATTCACGCTGAGTGAACTGGTAATTTAGGGGAAGGCCTAAAAGTTAATTCTCAAATATTTATATTATTAGTGGTCCTATCGATAAATACTACATAACTAAAGTTATATAGAATTAAATTTCCGATCATTTTTGTTTTATACATTTTTACCGTACCGGCTATGACACAGATATTTATGAATTTGTATATTTGTTCCTAAGTCCATATCAACGCCGAGCCACGAGAAAATGGGTTAACAGAATTTTATGAAAATCGGTCTATAGATTCAGGGAATGAAAAACTACCGTCTAAGCTATAAACAGTTTTATTCATCCTGGATGAAATTGTAGTTTAGGGGACGGCGCCTAAAATGTAATTGTTAAATGCCTACGTTATTGGTCCTGTCGAAAAGTACTAGGTAACAAATGCTATAGAGAATATAATTTCCGATCATTTATGTTTTATTCAATTTTACCGTACCGACTATGATGAGTGGTATTTCAGAGTCTGAAGAAAACTAAATGTGAAGGCCTACAATATCAAAAGCGCATAACGTTTATCAACAATAATATTACATTGACCATTGTTGTGATGTTCTTTGTCTCTTACGTTGCCACTCAACTCCAATAGATGGGATTACTGCTGCGTGCGGAGTATAACAGCCTGACTGAATATTGGCGGGAAATGGCTGGGGAGTTAGAAAACTTTCTTCTGTAGCATGCCATTCCTCTGGTTCATACATTTTCTGATACTGCTGGTACGTAATACACTGGTTCATCATAGTATTGCAGCTATTCGATCCCTATTCTGACGCGCTGTTTTGAATGAGCAGTGTGCACACTTAAGGCAGAGGCTCCCTAGTAATAATAATAATAATAATAATAATAATAATAATAATAATAATAATAATAATAATAATAATAATAATAATAATATGACCTGGTCAAGAATTACAATTTAGGCCTGTTCCAAATTATAGCACCACACTTCAAAAAATAACTCAAAATTCAGCCCTGAAAAGAGCCGTTTCTTAAGAAAAACTTCTTCCTCTTCACTTTTGTTAAATTCTACATTCATTGTATTCCAAATTAGCAGTGAAAACGGGTTTTTCTCTGGCTTGGAGGAAAAATTTGCCTCCAAGTCAGATTTTTCGGCTGCCAGTGTAGTGAAATGAGATTTTCCGACTCATCGGGTACTCCTAGGAAACAGGTTAGTAAAAGGGCATAGTTTTTGCCCTGTAATTCTCCACTATTCGGCCCCCCCCCCCGCCGGAAAAGACGAAGAGTGTTAACGGATCATGCCTGTCTGCGGCTTGGTCATTCCACCTCTGGATGACGTCAGTAGGAATGGCGCGATTAAAATCAATGCTTTCATATGGAATACTCGATCAAATGAAAAACCACACATTTTCTCACTTTTAACAAAGAGAACTACGCTGCCGATCTAACAGTCCAAAAATTAAAATTGAAGAAATTGACCATTCTTATAACACGCGGGCGCGCGCGCGCTTGTGTGTGTTATTCCTTTGCCATGATATAAAAATCCGTATCGGTAGCATAAGGATCATACGCAGTCAGAGATGGCTGAAGTAATAGACACAGCCCTACTGTTTTGACGTCACAGCTCTATGCAGAAGGCTTTCTGTATCAAGATGGCTGTGAACCAGCAATACGATGGGGTACCAAAAAAAAAAAAAACAGAATTTTTAAAAGCTATATATTCTCAATTCTTTTTTACAAAACAACCTTATCCCTTTCAAAATACTCTTCATTACAACTAATAAATTTGTCCCACCAGTGCTTCCACTATTCGAAACATATTTTGTAGTCATCTTTAGAAATGATTGACAGCTCCTCCCTCTTCAATGTCGTCAGATCGGTGCCATTTTACGCCCCCTTTCATGCGTGGAAATAAGAAAAAGTTGCACGGAGCCAGATCAGGCGAGTAAGATGCGTGGGGCAGCGGAACCATGCCATTTTTAGCCAAAAACTGTCGGACAGAGATAGCTGTGTAGTGCGTTGTCGTACTGAAAGAATCAATCTTCTGTGTGCCACAAATCGGGTCTTTTTTGACGAGTAGAAAACAACATTCACAGCTGCACGTTATTCACTTAAACTTGCCATCATAAAAAACGAAACAAGAACAAAACATCGCAAAGAAAAACAATCAGTGCACATGAACAGAACAAGCCAGGTCGGTAACACAGGCGGCACTGAACTGACAATGAGTTGAGCTATATATGCCTAGCGGCAGAAATGCGTACTACACAAGCTTCGCCCACAGCAATGTTATTCCGGTAATTTTTTTGCTAGTTGCTTTACGTCGCACCAACACAGATAGGTCTTATGGCGACGATGGGACACGGAAGGCCAAGGAGTGGGAAGGAAGCGGCCGTGGCCTTAATTAAGTTACAGCCCCAGCCGGTAATTTTTGGGTACCCCGTCGTTCATATTCCACTGTTAAAATTCATCACATATAGAATGGAAGCAGTGCTTCTAAGATGTTTTTTTAATGTGTGTATTTAGAAATGTTGTATTCTACTTTTATTCTTATCTTTAGTCTGTTACGTCATCAGCCCAGGGGCTGGTTGGATTCTCAAATAGCACCACCAGATGTTACGCTCTTACAGGGAAACTCCAAAAACTGATGGTGGTGCCGAAATGAGGCGTCCTACGCATGATAAGGGGGAGGTAGTTTGCCACTGCTTTCCTCCTGGGCTACCATTGCATTCCTCACTGGGTCAGAACGTACTATTGCTAATGCAGACGTATTAGTCCTGCTCCGAATGTCATTACTCAGCACCACCCATACATCGGCAGCTTTCGTAATGTCACATTCATGGATGAGACTGGGACTTTTTTTTTTTAAACACACTATTTTGAGCCAAGAGACAGATGCAAAAATACTGAATCCTTCAAGAAATGGGCACCGTCGGGTTCTTCTTTTGAGCGAGTAGGGTTCATTTTTTTGTGTTCGGTCATTGGGTTGTGTTTGTATGACAATGTGGTTTGTCTTCACAGCTATTCGTAGTATACTGTCTGCAAACCTAGAATAAAAAAAGAAAAAGAAGAAATAAATCAGATGTCAACTCTGATTACGTTGTCAAAAGCGAGATTCCATTCGAAGTCATTGCTTCTAACTCTAAACTTGTAGCCATCTTTAATCCATCTGGCCGGGCAATAGTAACGAGGTAATAACAGTCGCGAGGGGACGAACGAAATAAAGGGAGCAAGACGTAAGAAACGAAAGCGATGGCGCGGGAGTTGATTGACAGAGGTGACAAATGAAGGTGCTGTGGAGCACCACTGAAATATTACTTCATCTGAACAGTGGCGATGCTGACCGCACCCTAGACAACGTAAATACAGAGAGTTCGTGTTCTTCTTCTTCTTAGTCCGCCTTCGTAGCGTAACTGTTAGCACTATTAGCTCCCGTCGTCGGAGGCCCGGGTTCGATTCCCGGTATTGCCAGAGATTTAAGAATGGCAGGAGGGCTGCTATGGGCTTTAAACCGTACATGTAGCTCGCCTCCATTGGGGCTGTGCCTGAAAAGAGCTGCATAATCGCGGGACGAGGGCACGAGTTTAGTCCGGCTCCATGACTTAAATTGGCCTTTGGTGCAGAGGGACTGGAAATTTAACCTTCATTTAATTCCGATAGCTCGGGAGCTGGGTGTGTATGCTGTCTTCGTCATTAGATTTCATCATAGGTAGGTCCCCATCCTCACAGACGCGCAGGTCGCCTATAAGGCATCAACTCGGAAGACCTGCAACAGGCCGCTCCGGAGACCACATGCCGGTATTATTATTAATGCTCCGAAGAAGTGCTACGGGCCTTTCAGCCGGCGCTTCCACATACTGTGGAGCATGTTGAACTCCTCTGGAGCAATGATCAATGACTGACAAATGAAATCAAATGATATTGGGGAGTGTTGCTGGAATGAAAGTTGGCAGGGAAAACCGGAGGACCCGAAGAACAACCTGTCCCGCCACCGCTTTGTCCAGCACAAATCTCACACGGAGTGATCGGGATTTGAACCATGGAACGCAGTGGTGAGAGGCCTGTGTGCTGCCGCCTGAGCCACGGAGGCTCTATGTCGTCGTCGTCGTCATCATCATCAGCCAATTCGATCATCACATGATGTGGCGTCTTTAAGTCGTGAACTCGGGTTAAGTCTTTAGCAGAACTCTCCAGGTGGAACGGTCTTGAGCAGTTCTCTGCCAGGTAGCACCAGCTATTCTCTTGATGTCTTTGTCCCATCTCTCTGGCGGTCTTCCTCTAGGCCTCTGATAATCTCTTGGACCCCATTTTATCACCAGCTTCGTCCATCTGTCATTCCCTTCGAGGAATATGTGCAGCCCATTGCCATTTTAAGGTGGCTATTCTGCCAAGAATGTCATTAACTTTAGTGGCTGATCTTATGTCATCTGCTCTCTTCTTATCTTTCCTTGTAAAACCCAGTGTTGACCTTTCCATGCCTCTCTGCTCTGTCCTAAGTTTCTCTGTCGTAAATTCGTTCAGTGTCCACATCTCACAGCCATAAGTCAGCACAGGTAAAATGAACTGATCATAAAGCATTTTCTTCAGATTTACAGGCTTATTTGATCTGAAGACAGTTGAGTTTCTTCCATACGCCTGCCATCCTAGCTTAATGCGTCGCAAAATTTCTGGTCTTACATCACCTTCCATATTCATAAACTGGCCGAGATATATTCAATGACCTTCTCTAACGGCATGTTGTTGATGTTCACATTTCCTGCTGTGACCCACTTATTGGACATGACTTTTGTTTTGGAAAGGTTCATCTTCAAGCCGACTGACTCACATTCCATCAGTAACTAATGTCTGGAGTTTGTCATTGTCCTCTGCCAGTAATGCAATATCATCAGCAAATCTCAAGTATAGGCATAGTAGAGTCTCTAAATTCCCTGTCATTCATGATCGCATTTGCTTCCACTTACTTGTGCCAGGATCCCCACTTGGTCTGCTCTAGTTATGTTCCGACCCCGACGGTATTACGTTTGCACTGCCCAGAGGGTCTTCCGTTTTCACGTCCTTCGTGGTCTTTCCAAATACCCCTATACTTAGAATTCCTCTGGTTAGTGTTACGTTTACTTATGGCTCAGTTTCTTCCAGGAATGCCAAGTGTTAAAACTGCTGTTAAGTAGACTTAACACACAAGTGAATAAAATGGCCGTCTCATCAAGAATTGTTAACTCTTACAAATTTGTGTTAAATTAACATGGCAGCAGTCTTGTGTTCAACCTCTTAAACAGCTGTTGAAATTTTAAAATGGTACTATGTAGAAGACGTTTGAAGCTTTACTGCTGTTTGAAGACTATTTATAAACTGAAGAAGGCAAAGGACCACCTACACTAAGGAAAAAACAAACACTTTTTAGAGTTGTCAGAAGAAAGTTTTTTACAAAGATACCTAATTACCAAAGCCATAATGAACAAGGTACTAGAATAAATTGAAAATAGGTTAGAGTTTCCCACAGATTGAAACTTACCAGTGTCTCCAATGCAGCAGTCGCTTATAGTTTGTGGATATGCTTCAGACTCTTCTCTTGTAATTGTAGGTGACTACGGCCAGTATCCAGTAATCGGGAGATAATGGGTTCGAACCCCACTGTCGGCAGCCATGAAGATGGTTTTCAGTGGTTTCCCATTTTCACACCAGGCAAATGCTGGGACTGTACCTTAATTAAGGCCACGGTCTTCCTTCCCATTCCTAGGCCTTTCCTATCCCATCGTCGCCATAAGACATATCTGTGTCGGTGCGACGTAAAGCAGATAGCAAAAAAAAAAAAAAATGTAGGTGACTATGTTCAGGAGTGCAAGACAAGAGTGTGTAGAATTTCGCAAGGAATTCCTGCTGCCATGGCAGCATTAACAAGGCATTACATTATTTTCCCCACAGTAGAAAGAATGCCCGAAATTCATTCAAGACATATAACTTATCACATTTTCCCGATGATGTAGGAGCCTTAGGATGCACTCATATAAGGATATATTGAATGTTGTGATCTAACAGTCCGTTCTTTCATTTCTCAAACACACTCGCGTACTTTCATATTAAATCTATTACAACATTTATCTCGCACTCATCATAATAACGCTTTTGTTGCCTCTTACTTGACATGTTTACGTCTTAGCGATCTCCGCTATCCATAACTTATAATAATGTCAACCATGTGTGACAAAATACAATCCAATATACCGCTATGATTGCTTTATGTAAAGAATTACAAAGGACGCTCATTGTCAAACGCGTTCAGAAATTTCACGGAAACGTGTTAATTTATCTTTAACAATTGTTTCTTCCGGCTCCATGGCTAAATGGTTAGCGTGCTGGTCTTTGGTCACAGGGGTCCCGGGTTCGATTCCCGGCGGGGTCAGGAATTTTAACCATAATTGGTTAATTCCCCTGGCACAGAAACTGGGTATATGTGCAGTCTTCATCATTGCATCCTCATCACGACGCGCAGGTCGCCTACGGACTTGAAATCAAAAGACCTGCACCAGGCCTCTCTGGTGGCCATACGCCATCATCACAACTGTTTCGTAACAAACGTTGGAAATGTGTTCGTGAAACAGGATAATTGCAACAGAAGTGTTAAATTAATTACAATTGTTAGTTGGCATTTGTTAATTAAAATTTAACACAGAGTTGAAGAAACCAGGTCTAAGCGTTTCTCTTTCGTGGTACCTGCCGTATTATCGTCTTATGTATTGCTGTATTAGATACGTTTGACATAATAAAATGCCTTTTTATTCGCTCCACTGAATTTAATTTTAGAAAAATGACCTGGAAGCAACTGACGAGTTATAACTTTCTTGAAATAATTTTTAGTCGTGGTCGTTTGAACTGTTTCGGTAGGTGTCATTTTGAAATGGGTTTGCCGTTGCCACTGTCCCATAGACGAAAAGAATCTGTTTGCGCTATCGTCCATTCACATCACTCAGGGCTATATCTGTAGTATTTAGTGTACCGTGTCACTTGCTGCTCGTTGATCAGTTCCGCTCTATTCTAAGTCCGCAGTTACGGGAGTTTAGGCGAGTAAGTTTCGCGTCACAGAATTATCTAATGTTGCGGAACAGAGCGCTTGCACATGGGAAAACACTAGTGGAAACGCATGAAATGTTACAAACGACATTAAGCTGTGCGAACATCCCATAGTTTGACCCATTTACAGCGGAATTAAAGGTTTTGCATTTGCCACACGGTGTATATGACAAAGATTTAGTTACAACTCGATCATCGGTTTTTTTCCTGCACCGAAGAAGCGGATTGACTTTTAAAAAGTACCTCTTATAATGATTTGAAAAATATATTGCCTTATTTGTTGATTGACTTCGTAATTCAAGTCCGACCGATGTCTTATTTCTCCGAGCCAAACAAATACGAAAATACTTGGAAATAATCATAAGTTCGATCGAATAAGCTAGACTTATAATAATAATAATAATAATAATAATAATAATAATAATAATAATAATAATAATAATAATAATAATAATAATCGAACAAGATGCTTTGCTGGTCCGGCGTAGATGTAGCATTTTTACGGCCAGTGGAAAATTTAATTTTTACTCTGCAGATGTAAAACCAGAGTTATAAAATGAGAGAGCAAAGAAATTGATGCTAGTTTGTGAAATCAGTAAAATGGCTAATTATAAATTGTAAATCATAAATTGCTTCCAGTTTCGCTTGTAATTTGCTGAGAAAGAGATATTTTGTGAAAGTTTTCCACCCCCGTGTTATTATAATTTCAGTGTGTGGTGGTTGGCATGAATGTTTGCCAATTAGGCTTATCTATCTTCCCTTCAGTACGGCTCTGCGTCTGAATGGCCAGCAATACGACTTTTGGTTCAGAGGATACCGGGTTACATTCTAGGTCGAATCGGAAATTTTAGCCGTACCAACGTAATTCCTCTGATTCGGGGACTGGGTATTCTTTACGTACAACACTCCGCATTACTGTCCGCCTGTATGGCTAAATGGTTAGCGTACTGGCCTTTGGACGCAAGGGTCCTGGGTTCGATCCCCGACAGGGTCGGGAATTTTAACCATCATTCGTTAATTCTTTTGGCACTGGGGTTGGGTGTATGTGTCGTCTTCATCATCATTCCATCCTCATCACGATGCGTGGGTCGCCTACGGGAGTCGAATCAAAAGACTCGCACCTGGCGAGCCAAAATTGTCCTCGGACACTCCCTGCACTAAAAACCATTTGATTTTTTACCGCATTACTAGTTGAATACTTCCGTCTACATACGGCTAGCGTCGGAAAGGATAACCACCCGTCAGACTGTCTTGAAATCCTCATGGGGTGCCGATCCGAAGTAATTGTGGGAGTGTCTTAATTCAATTACTAGAAAGGAATAAATCTAGCTTTTAGTGTTTAGATACTTTTAGTGTTAACTGCGTACCTACAAATATCAGTAGATATTTTCTTTACTAATCTAAGAACTGTAGTAGAGCTACTATATATATATATATATATATATATTTGACAAACAGATTTTAAAATATGGAGTTAAACTTAATGCGTAAATTTCCCATCTGTCGTGACTGACACTGCTGTGATAAATGTTATTGCACCCTCGTCTGGAAGAACTCAAGTGTTTTGAGGCGAATGCGGAAAGGTCTGAGAGTAGCGTATAACGCAAGTCGGTATTATGTAAAAAAAAATGTTTTGTTAATCATTCTCACGGATCATTTGTCATGTGACCCCAGTAAATGTGTTAGCTTGGTGTATAGTTTAGAAATCTTTTTTGGGTGCGAACTACACTTTTCCCTGCTCTTGGATAATGAAAAGCCATTAGCTGAAGTTGGTCGCACATTAGGTCATCCAGGAAGTGAGCCTGGCTGGAAACTTTCTCCACTCCTCTGGCATCCCTCTCTTAACTGCCGTGAGCTCTTATTAAGTCGCCGTGTTATTGTGTGTCGTAGCGGAAAACAAGCCAAGCACCTTTACGTGACGAGAATGTGTAATTGGATTCTCTTTCATTCTTACTCGTTCAACTATGCATAGTATTTATCTTTTGTTGTTGTTTTTTATACCACGTAGTTTTTGGAGGGGGATTTCGTTTTGTTTGTGTAAACCTCCATTTATTAGTCCATTCATTACACGACTGTTCTCTCTTTCTTTTCCATACACATTCCCTAAATGTTTGCTCCCTTCTTACTGACCACCAAACGCACAAAAATGTGGAAGCACTTAGGGAAGTACAGGTGACACTGCCTCGAAGTTAATGATGCAGGGTGGTAGCTTCACATTAATTAGGCCGACAGGGGATAAAGGCTTGCTGGTCTCCTTAGCCCGGCAATACGTTACGCACCTTGATGAAGTGTTACTTAATAGTGTCCTGTTTAATAAGTTAGCAGCTTCGGTGACGCTTTGTGTTAGCACTTAAGCATGGGTGTGGTCCTTATTATCTGGCATGATCACCGACTATATCTGTTCATTGTAGTGAGCATATTTTATTTTAAAGCTTGTTATTATGCCTGTTGTACACCATCAGATGTTTCTTTCAATTCAATACTTCACACGAAAAATTTGTCAAATCTTGTTCAACATTGCTGAAGGTTGGACAAGATTTAAAAAGTATTTGGTAAGGCTTGATAGCATTTTGTTTTTACATGGAGGAAAGGCAACATCAGTTGTGGTTCTTGGCCCAGCAGTGGGATACATTCTTAATAATAATAATAATAATAATAATAATAATAATAATAATAATAATAATAATAATAATAATAATAATAATAATAATAATAATTGTTACGGAGTTATCCGTGGAAGGCAGAGGTGAAAGAAGGTGCGGGCTGGAATGGGTCTAACTACAAGTTCGAAAGATGAATTAAAATTTCAAGGTTATATTTTCAAAACTTAACAATGGTAACATAGAATTTGAAAACTTAACAAGTCAACAACAAGCCAAAATCAGATACAAAGAAATTACAAGTGTTAGGGGATTATTACAAGGTCTGGGCTTCGCGCCTTACAAACACAATCCTTGAGCTATTAGCCCAACTTTACCAAGGTACAAAATTGAACAAAGGGGCAGAAAACCCCATCAAGCCAAGGAGCACTTGCTCCTAATTACAATGTTAAGCCTCCTAGAGGCACACAGATATCAAATTTAGGAAAGAGCAGACCCGCTCTCAAAGTTCAAGCCTATCAGGAGGCCATAAGCAGACTTCACACTACCTGCCCTCAAGGCACACATATAATGGTACAGGGGTACCTCGTACCCAATCTACTGGGCCTTCTCAGGAAGGAAAACAAAACGAGTTAAATAAATGGCCCAAAATACAAAATTGAATGGAGGCGATTACTGCACTCCTACACTAAAGAATTTTTTGAAACCTATGTGCCGCTAGGCCGATAATACAGGGGCTAATCCCAAGCTAGGGAGGTGACTCGTATGAGAAAACTTTAATACATTAAGGAAGAGAAGAAACGGTTATGAAAATGTAGTCACCTCAATTTCAAAATGAAGGGGAGCTCGAGAGGTTAAAGCACTCTCTATCCCCGCTTTACAGTAAAAGAGATTTGTAGATTTTACATAGACAGAAGAATTTACATTTTCAAAAGATGGGTTACATATTAAAGGATTCGAACCTTCCCCGAGAGTTAAACTGCTGAGCTAGCAAGAGATAAAGATGTTAAGAGGCCATTACCTTGAAGAACAACTGGTGCCTGAAGAACGGGGCGCTTCTCGCCCCCTGCTACATATCCACACACTGAGTTAGGTGTTATACTAGTGGCCCGGAGACAAGAAAATCAGCAGTTTTTATACCCTCGTGGAAAATTCGAGACCTTTCAAGAATGAGTAGACACACCCCCTCAAGTTTATTGGATAGCTTAGAGCTACATATCCATATCGAAGAAGACATACATCATTGGCTGAGAATTAATAAAATAATTTCGGGATTGGCTAAGTTCAAATCTGGCGGAAGGAAGGATTAATATTGCCAACCCAAAAATAAAAGAACAAAATTTAGTAAAGACAACAACTTTTGAATACAAAATTTCTTCAAGAAGGTTCATTCCATTGCACCAGAGTGTATTACCATAGTTTTTGGTAGAGGCATCTGTTAGAGAATGTCCACACTTCTTGAACAATGATAAACAAAAGCGCATCAAAATTCACACAGAGCCATCTTCGGAGAAACTGTTGAGTTAATACGGGTTTTTAAAGTTCAGGCTTTCTGCTGTAGAGGAGTTTCAATTGGCGCAATATTTGAACAAGCGGCGTGGAGGTGTACCGCCCGGTACAAAAATAATAATAATAATAATAATAATAATAATAATAATAATGACTTTACGTCCCTCTACTACTTATTACGATTTTCGGAGGAGCCGCGGTGGTGCCGGAATTTAGTCCCGCAGGAATTATTTTACGTGCCAGTAAATCTACCGACATGAGGCTGACGTATTTGAGCTTCTTCCGGACTGAGCCAGGATCGAACCTGCCACGCAGGGGTCAGAAGGCTAGCGCCTGAACCGTCCGAGCCACTAAGCCCGGCAAGATACATTCTTAAAAAAAGAAGAGAAACGCGCAATGAACTTCGATTTACATGGGAAAAATATCAATGTGGTTATCTTCAAACTGTTTGCAATGCACTCACTCCCATGACGTCATTTGCAGAGGTGGTGTTATATTGCATTTAGTCATATTAATTGAAAAAAAACTATAGCAATGCGACGGAAATTTATATCTTATTACACGAATATATATATTTGGAATTCCATAATAATAATAATAATAATAATAATAATAATAATAATAATAATAATAATAATAATAATAATAATAATAATAATAATAATAATAATAAAATGCGAAGATCGTAATAAATCGATGATTGCTTACAGAGGACCGTACGGCAGTAAACACAAACGCTGTCCAATTCCTTGAGATACTTCTCTTGCAGTCTCCTCGTACGTTGTCGTTTTAGTCATTTTATTGTGGTACTCTACGGCAGACGTCATCACGTAGTTGCTCTAGGGAGCCGGTGATACTTGCTCCGCTCGGGACGGGTGTTTGTCACGTGACAAGGGAGCAGCAGTCAGGCGGGTTGCATACCGTGGCCGTATTTAAAAAAATATATATATTTGGTTTTTGGTCCATCGACCATACGGCCAGCAAAAAAAAAAAAAAAAATTACAAATTCACAAGTCACACAGCAACACCAAGAAGGAGTGGTCAGAACTTTATGCCAATTGCAGGGTGGACTGACGTCACTGAGGTATGCTCATGATGTGAAATGCGCCGCTGTGCTGCGCACGTAGCGAACGATAAATGGGACACGGCGTTGGCGAATGGCCCACTTCGTACCGTGATTTCTCAGCCGACAGTCATTGTAGAACGTGTTGTCGTGTGCCACAGGACACGTGTATAGCTAAGAATGCCATGCCGCCTTCAACGGAGGCATTTCCAGCAGACAGACGACTTTACGAGGGGTATGGTGATTGGGCTGAGAAGGGCAGGTTGGTCGCTTCGTCAAATCGCAGCCGATACCCATAGGGATGTGTCCACGGTGCAGCGCCTGTGGCGAAGATGGTTGGCGCAGGGACATGTGGCACGTGCGAGGGGTCCAGGCGCAGCCCGAGTGACGTCAGCACGCGAGGATCGACGCATCCGCCGCCAAGCGGTGGCAGCCCCGCACGCCACGTCAACCGCCATTCTTCAGCATGTGCAAGACACCCTGGCTGTTCCAATATTACCAGACCAATTTCCTCTCGATTGGTTGAAGGAGGCCTGCACTCCCGGCGTCCGCTCAGAAGACTACCATTGACTCCACAGCATAGACGTGCACGCCTGGCATGGTGCCGGGCTAGAGCGACTTGGATGAGGGAATGGCGGAACGTCGTGTTCTCCGATGAGTCACGCTTCTGTTCTGTCAGTGATAGTCACCGCAGACGAGTGTGGCGTCGGCGTGGAGAAAGGTCAAATCCGGCAGTAACTGTGGAGCGCCCTACCGCTAGACAACGCGGCATCATGGTTTGGGGCGCTATTGCGTATGATTCCACGTCACCTCTAGTGCGTATTCAAGGCACGTTAAATGCCCACCGCTACGTGCAGCATGTGCTGCGGCCGGTGGCACTCCCGTACCTTCAGGGGCTGCCCAATGCTCTGTTTCAGCAGGATAATGCCCGCCCACACACTGCTCGCATCTCCCAACAGGCTGTACGAGGTGTACAGATGCTTCCGTGGCCAGCGTACTCTCCGGATCTCTCACCAATCGAACACGTGTGGGATCTGATTGGACGCCGTTTGCAAACTCTGCCCCAGCCTCGTACGGATGACCAACTGTGGCAAATGGTTGACAGAGAATGGAGAACCATCCCTCAGGACACCATCCGCACTCTTATTGACTCTGTACCTCGACGTGTTTCTGCGTGCATCGCCGCTCGCGGTGGTCCTACATCCTACTGAGTCGATGCCGTGCGCATTGTGTAACCTGCATATCGGTTTGAAATAAACATCAATTATTCGACCGTGCCGTCTCTGTTTTTTCCCCAACTTTCATCCCTTTCGAACCACTCCTTCTTGGTGTTGCATTTGCTCTGTCAGTCAGTGTGTATATATATGGCAGACACAGGAATGAAATGACATAAATGGCAGACAGAAAAATCACCTGAAAGTCTCCTTCACTTCACAAACTCCCTGGATGTTCTGACATTTACATTTTTTTTAAAACCTTGACTAAAATCAATATAAATGTCTGATAAAGTAAGAGTGGTAAAAAGACACAAATTATATATTTAAAACGCTATATTTGAGAAATTCTACTGAAGTCACTTAAATTCTCTGTTTGATAGGAGAAAGAAGAACTGGCACGCTGGTTAGAGACAGTCTCCTTCACACCACATATGCTTTGGATATTCTGACATTCACAATTCATGATTTGCACTTTTTTTTTGAACGTGACGAAAACCATTACAATTTATTTAATTTCATTTTTTAATAAGAGAGGTAAAATAAAAAGGACACGAATTAGATATTTAGATCACTATTTTTGCGAAATTCGGCTAAAATCGCATATACTCACGGGTTGGTAGAAGAAAGAAGAACTGGCGCACTGGTTGGAAATGGAGATCCAATTTTAATCAATTTTGAGAGCATCACTCTTCGTGCAGCACTGTACTTTGAACAAACAAATACAACGTGGTTCAAATCTGCGACACACAAGGGTGGCATAATATCGTCCTTGTGCAGATCCTGTGTATTCCATTTAGTTGACCATTTTCTTTGAGCTTTCATACGGATAATGGGAAGGAAGTCTGTATAAGGGAGTTGGATAGCTCGTAAGTTGGTTGCAGCTGTACTTTGTTTAGCGAGGAGGTCTACTGTTTCATTGTGTTCGATACCAGCATGCCCCTTGATCCATAGAAAGTGAACTGTTATTCCTCGGAGTTCTGCGTTTCTCATTAATTGCAGAATGTCAAGGATGTACTTAGTAGTCTTTGTGGTCCAGTCAGGTTGTTTTAAAAGTTGTAACACGCTGAAGCAGTCTGTTAGGATGAGAATTTTCTGGAATTGTTGTGAGGTATCATAAATTATAGCTGCTTGAATTGCTAGCATTTCCGCTGTGTAGATGGAGGTTGGCTCTGGTAGGGGCCGTTGTTCAGTGACTGCTGTTAATGGGTAATGGTAAGCTTATCCTACTCCTTCTGAAGTTTTGGAGCCGTCTGTGTAGATGCATGTGAACTCTGACCAAACTGTTTGTA
Organism: Anabrus simplex; assembly: GCF_040414725.1. NCBI lineage: Eukaryota > Metazoa > Arthropoda > Insecta > Orthoptera > Tettigoniidae > Anabrus > Anabrus simplex. The sequence continues at coordinate 83,057,953 of NC_090268.1, read as the reverse complement.
AAAGTACCTTGACTGAAGTGTTCATATTCGTTCCTGCAATCACTGTATCAGATATAGAGAAAGTGTTCGGTGGTGAGGATATGAGCTCATAGTCGTAGCAAAATGCAGGTACTGAGGCGCCCTTGAGCACAAGGGGGGAAATATACCGTAGTTCATGGTAGCTCGTCACCAGCAGTGGAGTGCGACAATTTCGTAAGTGCTGATATGTATTTATTAATCTACTGAGGGTAAGTACTTTACTAGAAAGAGGATGTCTGGGTAGCTCGGCGTAGGAAAAATATATGTGATAGCATCTGTCGTCTGATTGAAAGTGCCATTTCAATGGCTTCGACTAAGAGAGCGTTCGTGGGTGAAGAGCTCATAGCTCCTAAACAGAGCCTGATAATCGTGGCCGTATTGTACTTGCGCCACTGGCCTTCAGTACATACTACGTCATGAACTTCCCCTACGTCTTCCCCTACATGCTCGCTTAGCTGCTCTCGTTCGTCGAGAGCGGGAAGCAAACTGGCTCCGAAGGCATTTCGCTCTCGATTGACGATGGCTGCTCTACGGAATCCGCTGAGTAGAGGCGGGGATGTGCCTCATACTTAGCATATTAATACACACACAACATCCTTCGGTCATGAAAACAGCCATTTTGTTGTTGTTTTGATTCCCGTCCCGGCAATCCCAGCATGCCTAGGGGCATAGCGTGCCCACTCGAATTCCATTGTGCGGCCAGTAGCCAGTATTCGGGATATAGTAGGTTCGAACCCCACTATCGGCAGCCCTGAAAATGGTTTTCCGTGGTTTCCCATTTTCACACCAGGAAAATTCTGGGGCTGTACCTTAATGAAGGCCACGGCCGTTTCCTTCCCACTCCTAGCCCTTCCCTGTCCCATCGTCGCCATAAGACCCATCTGTGTCGGTGCGACGTAAAGCAACTAGCGAATACCATTGGTCAATTCTGTCGAAGAACTGGCAATTCTTTGATCGATTTGAACATGTTCTAATTCACTTTCAAGACAATTGAAGACTTTTCAAGACTTTCCAAGTATTGCAAGCGCTTTGACAAGTAGACTTGTGAAGTATTGAAAATTCTTGACTTTGACAAAAATTTGATCATGTACAACAGGCTTTACAATGCCTGTCATACAGAGTAGATGAAACGTCAAAATGAAGGGTACTGCGTCTTTATATCCAATCGCTTCAATATACCAATACCCCCTGTGGGTGGGGGACGCAGACGAAGAATACAACCACGGTATCCCATGCCTGTCGTAAGAGGCGACTAAAAGGGCCCCAAGGGCTCTCGACTTGGGAGCGTGGGTTGGCGACCACGGGGCCCTTAGCTGAGTCCTGGCATTGCTTCCACTTACTTGTGCCAGGCTCCTCACTTTCATCTATCCTGTCCGACCTCCCTTGGCCAACTCGAGTTCTTTTCCGCCCCCGACGGTATTAGAGCATTCGAGGCCTAGGGAGTCTTTCATTTTCACGCCCTTCGTGGCCCTTGCCTTTCTTTGTCCGTTACTTCATTTTTCGAAGTGACGGATCACTACTTTTTCTTCTTTTTTCCCTTTGTCTACCCCCTGTGGGTGGGGGATGCAGACGAAGAATACACCCACGGTATCTCCTTCGTGTCGTAAGAGACGACTAAAAGGGGCGACCAACGGATGATTGCATTAGAACCATGAAACTACTTTTGATTAGTACCATCACGCGGGGAACACCATGGGTTGCCTGTACTTGCTAGTAGTACCTCGATATTAGGTACGAAATAGGTTTGTGATTAGTAGCAGCAAAGAGTGTGTCACTGTGGGTTTCCAGTACCCGTGAGTCGTACCCTTGTGACCAACACCACGGGTCTGGGCGTTGCCTGTGATTAGTACCACTGTATGAGCGGCACCGTGGGTCTGCGTTACCTGCGCTTAGTATCCACTACGTCAGGAACACCACGGGATTGCCCTCGCCCATGATTAGTACACCTAGGTGAGGAACACCGTAGCTCTGCGTTACCTGTACGACGTCCAATACTTGTGAATAATACCATTATGTGTGGAACACCGTGAGTCTTCGCTCCTTTTGATTAGTACCCCAACATGACGCATACAATAGTTCTACTTTACTAGCGATACGTACCAAGCTGAGGGGCCTTTGACCTGGATTTTGGACCCCTTTAGACATCAAGCATCCTCGATTCAGGATTGTGCTTTAGAAGCGGTCCCTTGGTCAGTAATACTATTATTTATGATAGTTTTTTTAGTAGCATCCACTGATTGTTTTAAGTTCATGTCCATCCATTCATTCATTCATTACATTTTTTATTTTGGTCAGTGGATGTTTTTGAACTTTTACTTTGTCATTTCATTTCGTACCATTAGGGGCCGATGACCTCGATGTTAGGCCCTTTTAAACAACAAGCATCATCATCATCATCATCATCAATATACCACTACTACATAAATGGAATTCTGATGACCTGGAACGTCATGTCAACCAAGTATTATTTGTATCTCAGCATTTTGGAATCTTATGTTCGAAAAAGCTGGCCCCGCGGCATAAGGGTAGCGTGCCTGCCTCTTGCCCGGAGGCCCCGGGTTGGATTCCCGGCCAGATCAGGGATTTTTACCGTGATATCAGGGCTGGTCCGAGGTCCACTCAGCCGTCGTTATTACAATTAAGGAGCTACAGTATTTGAGATGGCGGTCCCGATCTAGAAAGTCAAGAATAACGGCCGAGAGGATTCGTCATGCTGACCACACGACGCCTTATAATCTGCAGGCCTTTGGGCTGAGCAACGGCCGCTTCGTAGGCCAAGGCCGTTTGGGGCTGTTGCGCCATGGGGTTTGGTTTGGTTTGGTTTGTGTTCGAAAAAATCTTGTTTTAACTCTCGGTCCACGAGTATTACGATTTGATGACGTTGAACACTATGTTGGTTTGTAATTGTATTCCCATCGTCACCTATTGGACACACAAAACGAGCAGTTAATTATAATATTCTGTTTAAGCATAATGCATCCAGTTGTTGACGCTTTGTGCTAATGAGAGCTAATGGTGGTGTATTAATATCGGTCGTCGGTGTGATTAGGTGTATTCTGTTATTTATGGTTCCTATACGTGAATTAGCGATTTCCAGTTTGCGGTCCGTGTTTCGCATTGTGTATCATTGTTCTGTTGCGCTCCTGAGTTTCGGATTGGCTTCATTTTATAGTTAACGAATCAGTACACGAGTTAATGAACGAATGAATAAACACATAAATAAATACATTAATAAATAACTGAATGGTTTTCTCTAGGCTAGTAGCTTGTTTTTAGATTTGTTTATATCGATCTTACGACGTTTCTCTTAATTGAATCGATGCTGATACAGTAGTATGAATGACGAGTTATTGCTAAAATCTGAGATTGATTAATCTTTTTTAATTTTTTCCTAATTGGTTGAAGTATGTGTGTAAATTTTATTGTCACGAAATTTATGGAGCCTAGAATAATGAACCGACCATAATTTATTATAAAGATACATTTGGAATGAAGGACGTTGAAATGATAGGATTGATGCTAGGAACTTGAGGGACTATTCCTCGATTCATTGTGAGTTTTTGGAAGCAGTTTAATTTAGAGGTTTTGGAACTACAAACTATGTCTTTGTTAGCTTTACGGGGTTCCGTTTCATTACTGAGAAATCATTGCTTCGTGTTATAACTCTTATAGTTTAAAGACATTATGAGAATAATGTAATCAGCAACATTATTGTCAACCAGAATTATAATTTTATTTTTGTTTCGTTATGCTTTTGTCCATTGTGGCACCCTTCAACTGAGGGAATTTTCGTAAATTAAAAACAAGATAGGATTAATGCGAGTGTACATCTACATAACGGGTTAAACAATGTGGATGTCCTGCGGATGAATTCGAAAATTCTCATTTATGCAAACCATGAACATATTACGTAGTAGCCAGGCTGGCCTTCAGAGACTCGTTAGAATACCTCGGGCGGTAACTCACGGGGGAGGTAATTTCTTGTCAAGAATATTAGCATCACGTCGATCGCGACAGCATCAGTTATTTATTTATTTATTTATTTATTTATTTATTTATTTATTTATTTATTTATTTACGCGTTGTGGCTGTGGAGCCACGCTGCGCTGTATGGGGACTTGTGGGTTCAACCTCCACCGTCGGATGTCCTGAGAATGGTTTTCTATGATTTCCCATCTTAACTTCCAGGCAAAGCGTACACATGGTTATGAGGGTGTTTAGGGGGTATAGTAAGGATGTAAAGGAGACGGCATAAAGTCTGTGGTAAAACCCCAAATAGAGTATGGTTCCAGTGTATGGGACCCTCATCGGGGTTACTTGATTCAAGAACTGGAAAAAAATTCCAAAGAAAAGCAGCTTGATTTGTTCTGGGTGATTTCCGACAAAAGAGTAGCGTTACAAAAATGTTGCAAAGTTTGGGCTGGGAAGACTTGGGAGAAAGAAGTCGAGCTGCTCGACTAAGTAGTATGTTCCGAGCTGTCAGTGGAGAGATGATGTGGAATGGCATTAGTAGACGAATGTGTTTGACTGGTGTCTTTAAAAGTGGGAAAGATCACAATATGAAGATAAAGTTGGAATGAAAGAGGACAAACTGGGGCAAATATTCGTTTATAGAAGGGGAGTTAGGGATTGCAATGACTTACCAAGGGAGATGTGCAATAAATTTCTATTTTTTTTTTTAAATCATTCAGGAAAAGGCTAGGAAAACAGCAGATAGGGAATCTGCCACCTTGGCGACTGCCTTACATGCAGATCAGTTGTGATTGATTGATTGATTGATTGATTGATTGATTGATTGATTGATTGATTGATTGATTGATTGATTGATTGACAGATACCGGGACAGTTCATATTCATAGGCCGCAACCGATTTTTTCCACTTCCATCCCCAGTTTTATTCATCATCAATCATTTCGTCTTCATTAGCTCCTCAACCGAAGTTGGCGACAGGAAGGGCATCCGACTGTATAAATATGTCATATCATTTCATCTCACCTCATCCCCGACCTCGTACCATAAAACGGGACTAAGGGATAGACATGCATTATTATTGTTCCTAGCTCAAATTTACAAAAGAGCACAAATTTATAGAAGGGCAGAAATCCCCTAATTCAAAGAGCACTTGCTCCCAAAATTGCAGCATCTAGCCTTCAAGAGGCATTCATAAATCTTACAAAACTTTGAAAAAAGAGCGAACAGGCTCTCAGTTTTCCCAGCCTACTCGAGGCAACCTCATCTTACAATTACAGGCCTCTCAAGGCACTATTTACAAATGGAACTTACTTTTACAGGGGTATTAAATACCCGACCTACTGGGCCTTCGTGGGATAAGAATAACAGGTTAAATTAATGGCCACCGAGCTCGATAGCTGCAGTCGCTTAAGTGCGGTCAGTATCCAGTATTCGGGATATAGTAGATTCGAACCCCACTGTCGGCAGCCCTGAAAATGGTTTTCCGTGGTGTCCCATTTTCACACCGGGCAAATGCTGGAGCTGTACCTTAATTAAGGCCACGGCAGCTTCCTTCCCACTCCTAGCCCTTTCCTGTCCCATCGTCGCCGTAAGACCTATCTGTGTCGGTGCGACGTAAAACAACTAGCAAAAAAAATAAAAAAAATGAATGGAGGCGAATACTTGCACTCCTAGATATGAACACTTAAAACCTAAAGGGCACTAAGCCGATGAAATAGGGGCTATTCCCAAACTATTGAGGCGACTCGTATAAGGATAAATTAATGCATTACGGAAAGGAAGGAAAACCGTTACAAAACGTAGTTACCTCAAACCAAGATGAAGGGGAGCTCGAGAGGGCACATCACTCTCTATCCCCGATTTACAGTTAAAAATTTATGAAGTTTTTACATTTGCCGGCAGAAAGTTACATTTTTAGAAAAGAAGGTTACATAGTTAACGATTCGGACCTTTCACTCGGGTTAAACTGCGGAGGTAGCTACAACAAGAAAGATGGAATTGTGTGGCCATACCTGGTAGTAGTTCTAGCTGCCGACGAAAAGGCCGCCCGCCTCCTGTTTTGACACCACACTCGGTAAGATGACGATCAATTGGCCAAGAAAGGTGAAAATCCGCAGTTTACAAACCCTCAGGGAAGGTTCGAGACCATTCAAGATTAAACTAGCCACACCCTCTCGAGTTTATTGGTTAATTACAAAGTTTCACTCAGAATCGAAGAAGAAGCCGGTGATAGGTGGAAAATTAATTACAGAAATTCGTGATTGGCTAGATTCAAAACTGGCGGAAATAAAAAGGAAACATTGCCAACCCAAAAATAAATGAACATCAATCAGTAAAAAACAACTTATATGAATACAAAACTTCTTTGAATTATAAGTTCTTACACCTCGCACCAGTGTGCATGATCATAGTTTTTAGTAGTGTCATCTGTGGAAGAATGTCCAAACTTCTTGATGGATAGCAAACAAAACTAGTAGAAATTCAGTCAGTTTAGGATACTTCACAATAACAAAATTACTCAATATTTAGATGGTGACATCTTCTGATTAAAGATCCAGGTTGGTGTAGTTTCAGTTTCACAGTTTCACCAATCGAGGAGTTCATTTAGGCGCTAGATTTAAATGCGCGGCATTGAGGTGTACCTCCCGGTACAGTTATTATTATTATTATTATTATTATTATTATTATTATTATTATTATTATTGTTATTACGGGGATTTCGTGGAACGCAGAGGTGTAAGAATGTGCTGGGGTGAATGGGTGGACAGGGAAACGACCAGAGCATAAGTGAAGGCACTAAATTTTGAAATTGTATTTCTTTCCTTTTTTATTTTAAAATTTGGTAGGTAGAACATTTGAACAAGCAACAACAAATAACAGTTAATGAGAGTAACGATGAGCTCGTCAACTCCCACAACAACGACTTGAAATCAAAAGTCAGGTACAATAGAGAAAATTATTGACACAATTGACATCGTAGCGATGAAGCTGACAGTATGGTTCTAAAGCGCCCAGCTTTTATAGCATCTCAGAGGGGAAGATTCCAGAACTCTCTTGAGATAGAGAGAATGCCTGTACACACCCCCAGTTTTAATTGGCTAGAGAAATATACACAAAATTCCTGATTGTTTAATAATTAAGAAGGAAGCCGTAGGAGTGTTGCAACTTTATCACATGAAAAAAATCTACAAAAACTCAAGGTAAATAAACATTGAAAATTCCCTAAAAAATTCATTGTCTATTGCTATCCGCGGCGTTGGCAGCACACTGTGTACTACATATGTTAAATATGTTTTGTATGGCATGTGACGTGATGATTAAGCAAACCTTATAGTCATCCGTGACATTGCCTTATCGTTTCATTTGCCGTCAATAAACGGATCTCGCTTCGGTTATGCATGACAGCCTGATGGTAGTTGTTTATTTTATTTTTTGGAAAATAAGCTCCATTAATTTATTAATACACTTCAATACAGTCCAGTTGATATTAAAGGAGAGGATGCTGCTGGTTTTATTTATTATGAATGCATGCATTAATGAGGTTTCGTTTAATCAGATTTGAAATATGCCAAATACATACATTCTATATTTGCAGAGCGCTCATTAGCTCAAAGCACGTTGTCCAGTCCTTTTTTTCGTTATTTTCGTATGCTCTTCTATGTGAAACATTTTTATTGCATAACCTGTGATAGGTTTAATAACATTTAAGGCCTTTCACATCCTGCTGAAATAACAAATATTCTCATACAAATTGCAACCGTGGTGTTATTGAATAGTTGCAAGAGACAAAACCGGTGGGTAGTTCTCAGATCGTTCACTCTTCAGACCGTCTGTTCATGTACGGTGATATTCAAGGTAAGCTGGAGTTAAGCGACATGGAAATAGCAAGTATGTGGGCTAAGACGGGGTGGGAACTCTGACTGATTACTCTGCAGTTCTCCTCGGGGCAAAACCACGCATGTTACCTTATTTTTGAATTAGGGGAGCGTGATAGGCGAGTGGCACAGTCACTGGCTTCTTACCAAGGCGTCCACGTTTCGGATCATGGCCAATGGAATTTAAAAAAAATGAAAAGTCACGTCCATTTGGTTCGGATGCTACGTTAAACTGGACTTCCCGTGGTTGTGATAACGATATCAAGAGTCATGTAAAACTACAAAATTTTTCACGTTTTCAATGTAGATCAAAGGAACATAGTTAGTTGGGTGGCCAAATTGTTGAATTAAAGATAATATTGCTGCATCTTATCACATATTAAAAAAGATACTGACGTACCAGGACGTGGTGTGCCACAGCAATTAGTTCCACTTTTGAATTTTGATAGATAGTTCCTCTTCCTTTCATGTGCTTCAAGGTTAAGTTTTGTATCGATTTATTTTTTCGTAATATCGATGGATTCATATGCTATGTAGTGATTTATCTTTTTTTTTGTTTTCTTATTTACAATAGCATGTTTTGATCTGTTGTAAGATGTAGGAAGCTAGGCAATATATTTTTCTTCAGAACATTTCCCCACCCTATTGTTACGAATAAAAACACCGACACACACGCAATTATACTCGACAATGAATGACAACACTTGGTTCGACTCCAGGCAAGTCCGATAATTTTAATAGTCAACTCTCGCGACCGCTCCACACGCACTGAACTCGTCTCTCACGGCTCGTAACTGACCACTCAACACAACACAACCCCGCTCTCTCCGAGGCGAGCCTGCTTGTATGTATCTGGTGACGAAGTTTTAGAATCTTCGGAATACGACCAGAATCATAGTGTTCTAGGTAATTTACGGAGACACCAATCGAAAACGACAACAGAAAAATGAAATGGCGTATGGCTTTTAGTGCCGGGAGTGTACGAGGACAAGTTCGGCTCGCCAGAGACAGGTCTTTTGATTTGACTTCCGTAGGCGACCTGCGCGTCGTGATGGGGATGAAGTTATGATGAAAACGCCACATACACCCAGCCCCCGTGCCAGCAAAATTAACCAGTGATATTTAAAATTCCCGGCGCTGCCAGGAATCGAACCCGGGATCCCTGTGACCAAAGGCCAGCACGCTAACCATTTACCCATGGAGCCGGAGAGGATAACAGAAGCAGAGGTTGTTACGCTCTCACAGGCCGGCCGGTAGCTCCACAGTCTGACTCACTCATCCCTTCCAAGTAATACCAAGAGGGCCTACAAGATGGCTCACAATCGCATTACCCTCCTTCCCATGGCGCAACAGCCGCGAAGGGCCTTGGCCTACCAGGCGACCGCTGCTCAGCTCGAATGCCTACAGATTACGAGGTTTCGCGGGGTCGGCACGACGAATCCTCTCGGCCGTTATTCTTGACTTTCTAGACCGGAGCCGGTATCTCACCGTCAGATAGCTTCTCAATTGTAATCATGTAGGCTGAGTGGACCTCGTATCAGCCCTCAGATCCAGGTGAAAGTCCCTGATCTGACCGGAAATCGAACCTCGGGTCTCCAGGTAAGCGACAGGCGCGCTACCCCTACACCGCAGGCCCGGCTGTCGTATTACCGCGTAACATTATTATTATTATTATTATTATTATTATTATTATTATTATTATTATTATTATTATGTCCTACTCCATGGCTAAATGGTTAGCGTGCTGGCCTTTGGTCACAGGGGTCCCGGGTTCGATTCCCGGCAGGGTGGGGAATTTTAACCATCATTGGTTAATTTCGCTGGCACGGGGGCTGGGTGTGTGTGTCGTCTTCATCATCATTTCATCCTCATCACGACGCGCAGGTCGCCTACGGGTTTCAAATCAAAAGACCTGCATCTGGCGAGCCGAACTTGTCCTCGGACACTCCCGGCACTAAAAGCCATACGCCATTTCATTATTATTATTATTATTATTATTATTATTATTATTATTATTATTATTATTATTATTATTATTAACGGAATGATTGATTAACTATAATACGATTACAACGAGATGGTAGATTGTTGTTATCTTGTACGGATTGTTTATCCTTTCATATACGTTGACGGTAAAATGTTTCGTTTTACTGTTTACCGTAGTGAGAAAGGACTGATGACGGAAATGTCAGAAGAATTGACACGAGTATTTCGGAATTATGTTATTGCGTATAATTTTTCTTACGGCGAAGCTTATAGAAAATATTGAATATACAAAGGAAATAAAGTATCATATTTGCGCCATACTTTCAGCTGACAATAGTGGAATGTCAAAAGTGGTCACCGGTGAACTTTCTATTTGTGCGTTCAGTCTTCTGTTATCTAGAGCAATACACATGCTTCCAAACTGATTCATAGATCTGGTTTAATTTATGGCGGACAGGTAACCAGAAAACAAGTTGTTTATGCTGATTTATTTGCAGGATCGATAAGGTTTGTTTTCTAATCTGTAGGTGGCGCGTGATTGAGGGCGTGGTCTCGCTGCCGGTGGGAGGCGGCCTGGTCGTGAATTATTGATATGGAAATGTCCGCATCTGTCACAAGATGTGTCATATACTAGTACAACTTTTTGATTAGTTGGGCGGATCGAGTTGGTTATGATCTGGGGAAAAGTCAGGTGATCGCAGGCCTTGCTCGAGCGTGACGAATTACCACCGTCACTACACTGACAGATGTCCTTAGCTGGTGGACCCAAAGGGCACGCTTATAGACGCTGGATGAAGAGGTCGGTTCGACTCTCAATATTATAGCGGTCTGTTTCATTTCTCGCACGTTTTCGCTTCATTCATCTCAAGAAATGAGGGACAGAAAATTGTAACGAGATTTCCTACTGTGGGCTTTTGGAACACTAATCCTTTAGACGCGCGATTGGCTGTTAGCGCTTCGTTTTTGTACAGCATTTTCTTGCGGAGAACCAAGATTCATTACGCCTTTTGTGTTCTGTGTTGAATTTCATTTTTTCAGCGTGTGACGTGTATTTGGTTGACCGTGAGTGGCATCGCTTGTCCTAATCTTCTTTATGGTAGAGGTCACGGGTTCAGTCGCATTTCATAGCGAGATCGAGCAAAGAGACACCCCACTCTACAGTATATGCAGCAGACACCTGGGTCAGAATTTGAAGGATTTCTGGCAAAAACAACCAACGTCAAAAATATGAAATGTTCATGAGAAACAATAAACTGCCTAAATATGGTTGTGTGTTAAAATGAAACCAGGCAAAATTTGTGTACATATGTTGATAAGAAAGAAATAGTTTGTTGAAGTTTTTGATGTTGAAAATTTAAAATTATCCTCTACATATTCTGACATTGTTTGTTTTTGCCTTAAATAATATTCCTTACATCACTTTTAATGCAGGAGAATTTGTCCTTACACATGTATTCAGTGTCAATATTATCATAGTTTATTCAACAAAACGATGATGGTGTATTCATGTTATAGATTTTTGGTAGTTTTTCTTACTTTTGTTACATCACATGCTCTTGGTAATAACACAATAATGTCATAGTTCACGAGAACGTTTTTACTCGGTGCATCCATCACTGTGTACATCAATATGAATATCATGTCCATCAGCAATACATTCTGGGCTTTCTTCCATCTTCTGGCTTTTGAAGGAATGCAGGCCATTGTTTCAAGGAGCTACTGCAAGTTTTAAATCATAAAGAAAGTCGAGGGTCTCAACAACGACATCAAATGGAAATGGTCTGCTGCGGCAACTATTTATTATTTCATTCCACACATTTGGTACTTCTGGTGAAATAGTTCCCTTTCTCTTCTCAATCAATGTGAAGTAAAAGTAAACCAACTGATAGCTGGAACACAATATGGCGGAAAATGTTATGACTTGCAAGAAGGGCAAGCAGACTATGGTTATTCTTGCTGGAAACCCAACTGACGTTCGTCATTTTTACAAAAGTACCAATCTTCCCTGCCCCTGTAACTCGGTGACTATGGATGATTTTGTAGAGTATGTGATGTACATATAGAGAGGAGCACCCTGTTATTTCCATTCTACTAATATATCTTTTTTGGTATTTTTTGACAATGGTTGTTTTTGCCAGAAACCCTTCAGTTATTAGTGTTCGTTCGTTTGGTGGGAGGATTATTGTAACTCCTGAAGCTCACCCTGTGTGACTGTTCGACTTCGGGTCCGTACTTACAATGGGCTTGGGAGTCATGTCTGATAATAATAAGGCCTCTACTCATTCATGCATTGTTAATACAGGGAGTAATCAAACGCCTGGGCAAAACTTCAGAAATGAATGCATAGAGAAGAGAGGGGGGGGGGGATACAATATCGGTGCGAAAATGCATAATTACTGTTATCTGTTTCTTTTATTTCATGTTAAAGCCTTCGGTATATTCGACTGCTGTCGATGACGCAGCAACTCTCCATTCGTGAATTATGCTGCCTGTCAGACAGTGTATAAGACCAAGCACTTTTGAGGATGTTCGGAACCCAGTGCGAAGACGAGTGGTGGACTGTATTCAGGCAGATGGTGGACTTTTTTAACGTTTCGTATGACATGTCAGCTGAGTGATTCAGCAGGTGTTAATGTGGTATTCGGAGCATCATCATTCGTGACACCCGTTAACAAGTGTAATTGTAACAGTAAGTTGTATTGGGGTGCACTACGAATTAAATCTGAAGTATCTGTAATTCTGTATTTCGCCGGGCTGAGTGGCTCAGACGGTTAAGGCGCTGGCCTTCTAACCCCAACTTGGCAGGTTCGATCCTGGCTCAGTCCGGTGGTATTTGAAGGTGCTCAAATACGACAGCCCCGTGTCGGTAGATTTACTGGCACGTTAAAGAACTCCTGCGGGACTAAATTCCGGCACCTCGGCGTCTCCGAAGACCTTAAAAAGTAGTTAGTGGGACGTAAAACAAATAACATTATTATTATTATTATTATTATTATTATTATTAATTCTGTATTTCCGGGCGCATCTACACATAAACACCTCTCTCTCTCTCTCTCTCTCGCTCTCCAATGCATCCGTTTTGCCCTGGCGTTTCTTTGCAACCTGTATACGGGTGCCATATTGTTCCTGGTAACCTTCCTGTTTGACCCCACAAGGTCTATTCTTGTTCTTTCGGATCGTCGGCAACCTGTACATATGGACATACTGTACATAGAAAAATGTCACGGTCCAACCCGGACGAGGAATCTGATATTGTAGTTCGACAGAGCCTGGAAGTTTGTATTCAGATGCTGAGATACATCGACCGACTTTTTGAATTACAGTTGAATCTCCCACATACATTATGTGCACATTATAACGTACTTTAAACATACTCCAACAAACATAATAGGCTACTGTCGAGATCGGAGGAGAACAAAAGTTAGCCAAGGAAGTCGAAGACGAAGACGGGAGTGGATCCTTTTTCCTAGTAAGTCCTAGCAGTTGTCTCTCAATGTGCAAGCCTCTTGAGAAGGGAAGAAGATCGATCCTTCGCTAAGGTAAATTATCGAGTTGTAATTATTCGTTTGTAAATCTGAAGCCCTAATCCAGACTCGAGCCATATGTTATCCAGGGCTAGAAATCCGAATCCGGCAAATTAAAGTCAACGTTTACAGCACTGGGGGCCCTATGCATCATTCCGAACTGTTAGCCAGTAGCCGCGAGTCGAGATAATGGTTAGTTATGGTATTTTTTCATGCGTGTTAATGGCATGACCTACAGCTTGCTGAGCCATTTCCACGTATGATTTGATTCTGGTGAAATTGTAATGTGTTGGCGATTGGAATTGCTGCCCAGGTCATACATATCCAAAGCTTATGTGAGAACATTATTGGCATCATTCCGTTATTGACAGGGGTAATATTGCCTGTTCAAACTGAGTTTCTCCATGTTGCGTGTGATTCAGTAATTGTCGCTGAAATGAAGCTGCTATGTGTGTACTTTGGTACTTTATTACATGTTCTTAGAATATGAAACTTTGTTGAAGTAGGCTGCGTTGTTCCTTCATCTCCTTTGTCCAGGGGGCACCTGTGTTCCTTCTTTTTTTTTTCTTTTTTTTTTTGCTAGGGGCTTTACGTCGCACCGACACAGATAGGTCTTATGGCGACGATGGAATGGGAAAGGCCTAGGAGTTGGAAGGAAGCGGCCGTGGCCTTAATTAAGGTACAGCCCCAGCATTTGCCTGGTGTGAAAATGGGAAACCACGGAAAAGCATCTTCAGGGCTGCCGATAGTGGGATTCGAACCTACTATCTCCCGGATGCAAGCTCACAGCCGCGCGCCTCTACGCGCACGGCCAACTCGCCCGGTGTTCCTTCTTTTGGATAAGTTTCAATAAGAAGACAGTTCATATGTTTATCCTTCTTCATTTTGAATATCTCGTTTGTAGTTGGTTACGAATAAAACATTTTTGTAGTCAAGTGGAGCTCACGTCCCATCTTCTGAGTAAGATGTTATGTACACCGTTGGGTTTCTGAAATTCGAATCTGAGTGTTCATAGTGCTTAATTTGTGTGTGGTTTTCGATTGAAGTTTCCCTGTTCGTTCTTCAATAGGAAGCTATATAAAGTCTAGTTTTAGTAATTCCAATCGCAGGTCCTCTAAATGGGCTATCAGACAGTTTGCAGGGTTGAAGGACATACATGTAGTTGTACTTTGGTTGAGTGGTCAGCGTTTTGGCCTTTAGTACAGAAGGGCCTGGGTTCGATCCCCGGCTGGGTCGGGTATTTCAATCGTGTTTGACTAATCCCCCTAGCTCAGGGGCTGGGGTTTCGTGTTAGTCGTAATACACATCACACTATACACTACCACGGAAACACGCTATAGAGAATACATCCCTCTACATAGGTTTGGCGTCAAGGAAGTTTCCCGACCGTAAAACTAGGTTACGTTTATTCAAAGAGACGTTCACAAGTAATAAGAAAAGAGGTTTGGAAGAAGAATATGTTTGGCAGTGGGTTACCGGTATATAAGCATGCAAGTTCTGCACTTTCATGTGACTTGTATGGATACAACCCACGAGACGTCTGGTTATAAGCCCTTGCATTGCAGGGGGTTTGATTTCCTTTTTGCATTCCACGAGCGGGATTTTAACCGCGTCGCCTTTGGAGCATTTTTTTTAACACCCCAGCATTTCTCCGAATGTACAGCAGCCCATAGACTTGTTGTACTGCCCTGTTTGGAATTAACTCATTCCGTTATTCCGTTGTTCTTAACTAAAGTATACAATCCCAATAATCAGTCTGTGATTAATACCTTTGGTTCGACGCTTATATTCCTAAGTATGTTCTCCCTCTTGTGGGTTAGAGCCCAGCACGTGCCGGTAGTTTCTGTCTCCTTCCTGCATAATCTGTTGCACTTTAGAATTGCCATATTATTTAAGTACTCCTTCAGAAGTACGTATGCTGTGATTACTACTACAGTGCATCTAAATGAATTCTACTGCATTTAAGCAGTGCTTCAGTTTTCCTGCATGGTCTTCGAATAAAGCCCGCATCTGGTGTAAATAACATGAGAAGTGGAGAAGGGAGGCATACTGTGGAGGTCCCCAATTCACATCTATGAATAGTGCTGGAGAATGATTGATTCGACTAATGAATGTGCATAATCGCTTATACTTTTGCTGGCACGCTTCGCCTAGAAATTAATGCTATAGAGCAGGGATTTTCAATTTGTGGTAGGCCTATACGAATGATTGGTTGGAGGTGCGCCAGAAAGTTCATAGAAGAAATGTTAAAATGGTGTCTGATCTCGAAAGTGCGCAGGATCTGCAACTAACTTATGCTGAAAATGTGAAGGGCAATATGAATCTATAAGTACCTTTACGTGAAGTAATGGGATTTGATTTAGTAACATACATTATTTAATCACATGTAGAAATGACCAACTTTACATTACCCTTCTTTCGCAGTCCGAGCTCTTCTCCAGAATACTGCGTATAAGTTTTCATTGTTGAGGTCAGATTCTTGGATACAAAGGCAGCACCCAGCAATAGCAGATAAAGCAGTGAAGTTTCATTTGCTCTTTACAACAACTTACTTGTGTGAAAATCCCTTAAGTACTTGAAGAATAAATATAGAAACACACTTGCTGATGAGGCTTATCTTAGATTGAAACTTTCAGCAGCCGTCCAGGTATTAGAAGGTTAATATAGGCTCATCCTTCTCTCTTTTTCTAAAATATTTGAACATACAAATATAACTGTAAGCAAAAAGAGACTGAAGTTAAACAACTTTTAATTTCTTTTATTCAAGTGATGTTATGTTACATATGAAGGAAATGTTTTCATATTATATTGAAACGCCTTGTTATTTAATGCTTTTTCGTATTAAAAAGTCAATTGATGCTACAGTAATATGGTAAAAATGTATACGCTTAATTTGATTTTTATATTTTGTAATATGTTTCTAAGTGAAAATGAAAACCTACACCCTGTTTTCCAGTCATTAACCGGGTCAGGGATGTAATGAATGAATCATATAGGCTATTAGTACGATGGGGTCGCCACTCTCAAAGTGATTTTTATTAACCACTTGACGTACTTTGACGGATCTCTCCGTCCTTGCTTTCGATTGCACTCCGGTACAAAGACGGATCTCTCCGTCCGCGCGTAGTGTTTATTTCCGTACCCGCTCCAAGCCGGTTTCCTTTGTGAAAGGATTTGATATTAGTAAGGTAACCTCTTGACAGATGGAATCACTGTTTTATTCCATTGATGTATTCGATAAACACGTCTGTGCAGTTATTCCGCGGAAAGGATAACCAGTATCTTAGCAACCTCATCGTAAGCGAAATCATGGCTGCCTCCATGTTGAGTGACGAAGCGATTATATGGGAATTTTTAGAAAAGAATTACATTGATATAGAAATTAGCGACGAATAATTTAGTGGATATGGAAAGCAGTGAAAGTAGTTCGTTCGATAGAAACTTTAGCGCTGGTAGGGGTGAACAAAGTGCTGTTTTGCCGTAAAATATGTCGCTGAATTTTAGGCCTACAACTGATGCGGCACCAGCGGCTTCTAATCATGTTTTATGCGATAGGGAGTGGGAGTACGTAAGTAATACTCCAGAGTATCATTCATGCATCGCAACTGGTGAAATAGTGTTTTCCAAAGGCACCTAGGACAATTCCCGAACGAACTACAAGTTGTGAACGAATTTCTAACAGCAGACTTTTCGGGAACATCTAACCAATGAGGTAAATGCTTATGCAAGTAAATGTCTTGTATCGGCTGCCGAGGATATAAATAGGGTAATGTCATCTGGAAAGGAACACTGGTTTCCTGTATCTGTGGATGAAATGAAGGCCAGATTACCTTGAAGTGATAATGTATGATGGAAAAAAAGGCGTTCAGACCTAATCTTGTTGTTGACTACAACTGTGGAAAGGGTGGTGTTGATTCCCATGACCAGGGACTCGCATCATTCCCCCTGATGAAGAAGTATGTAAAAGGATACAAAAAATATACTTCTACATGCTAGACATGACACTTCTGAATTCCAACATCATTCATCCCCTCCTCAACCCTGAAAAGAAGCAAGTAGGCTTTACCACCTTCCGGATCAATTTGGCCGAACAGCAGTTGGCAAGTGTGACCTTGCCTGACTAAACAAAATAAGGCACCCAAGCCCTGGGGATACAAGACTGAGACTTCAAGAGAGGCACTGGGGATACCTTCCGACCAAAATACCCCCAAAAACGAAGAAGGTTATCCCATCACGGAGATGCAAAGTATGTGTGACACGGGGTCTGAGGAAGGAATCTTCATTTGAATGCCACCGGTGCAAGGAGGCGATGCACGAATATGACTGTTTTATGATCTACCATATTCATAAAGATTTCACAAAGTACATCTGACAGTAGTTTGGATATTTCCTCTCATTACGTTGCTGTACAGCATGCTTTTTTAGTGTCGGTGATAACATCATGTAAAGCAATGAAAATAAATGGTACACCAAGGCATAAATAAGTTCAGTTAAATGGTATGTGAATGGGTTAATGACTGATAGATGCTATGAAATGAGAATGGAGAGTGTTGCTGGAATGAAAGATGACAGAGAAAACCGGAGTACCCGGAGAAAAACCTGTCCCGCCTCCGCTTTGTCCAGCACAAATCTCACATGGAGTGACCGGGATTTGAACCACGGTATCCAGCGGTGAGAGGCCGACGCGCTGCCGTCTGAGCCACGGAGGCTCCATGTTTCTAAGTATTCGTTATAAATCAGTAAAGGCGTACGCCATAATAAAAATAAGGCTGTTGAAACACTTCACTTTTTCATCTTTAGTATAATATATTCTTCCGTGATAGATGGTATTTCTGACTAACGCAGTTGCTCAGTGGTTCTCAAAAAAAAAGTTTTGTAAAAGAGATATCTAGAATGACCCACTGTGTACAGTGCTGTGTGACAATAGAATTTACTGCTCGATATGAGGTGTAGTTATCCCTGCTACGGCTTGTGAGATGGACTGCTTGATAATAGAGAGGGGTGATGATTTTTCGTAATAATCACAGCACGAAAAGTGTTTTTAAAAGTGTGTACTTTTGTATTATCATTTTTCATACACTTCATACACATTCGTATACTTATGTTTTGAAAATGCGACAAGGTGCGAAATTTACTCAAAATGCGAAATTTATTCTAAAATGCATTGTAAGTGCGGAAGCGACGATTTTTTCAATTAACACTTTATTTCTAGTTTGTTTTCTTCTATTTCTGGAGGTTTTAACCTAGGATTTTTATACCGGTCGACTGCCTGCAAATGTTGTTAAGCTCAAATACCTAGAGTTTGCCCAAACAGTTGTGCAATGCATGTAGGGTCCTACCAACAGTGTAAATCCTGAAATATCATTCAGTAAGTACTATTTAATTGTAAGTGAAAGGAGAACGCGAATTACAGAATAAAATATTCAAGTATGCTCAATAAGTTTTTCCTTTATTAGTATCACAGATTCGTGACATAACTTCAGTTAATTTTGTATTTAGAATTTGCATCAATATCAGTTTGATTTGTTCTATGCTTTAGCTTATATTAGTTTATGTTAATTTTATTATAATGCAGGCATTTCTATTTTACTATTGGCTACATGCATCCCGACCCTGTAGACAAACGAAACAAGGATTGGGCCTACATACATACATAGAATACATGCAAATGCAATTTTAATTTCACATTGAATGTTCTTAAGATTCTTTACGTATTTATTATATTTTTTTAAAAGCTATATTATAAATATATAAACGGTGCAGAACGCTAAATATACAAACCAAAATGCTATGCTTTTGATTTTGAAACTCTAAAATGACCAACCAGGGCGTCAGTGAGATGGGCATTCTTTTCAGAACTCTTACGTACCTGCAGTTCTCTGTTTCGTGTACGACTGACTCCTGCTGTCATGTTCTAGCGTCGGATGTTTTTTCAATGGTTACTAATAATTGTGACTCAGACTGATATGTTTTTCATCTCGTATGTTGTGAGAAAAAAACCAACAGTATATGCCTTTCTTTGATAATGTTTACTGGGGAAATGTGAAACGAAGTGAATTTATCATGGAAAGGAACTGAGATATCAGCTTATCTGAAGTCATGGAAACTCTTTATGTGGATTTCTGTAGGTATGGATGTTCCAGCAGTGAAATTTGTACAAGCTCACTCATTGTAGTTCACTCATTGTGCCTACCCACGTACCCACTTGGTCTGGAACTCGATCTCATAACCTTGATCCTAATTGAGGTAGCCAGTCACTAGAATTTTGAATATAAACCTGCACAATATAGACCATTTTTACTGAGGAATGAGTTGTCATTTGTCCGTATTTAACCGCATGCTACAGAACTTCACTCTTACTACTAAAGAAAAGTGATGTGCAAATCGAAGCAGATAATATGTTTAATATAAACGTAGATATGGCACTTGCTAAAGTGGGATTGTGCTCGCGACCTCGTTGCTGTTTGCTTTTTATTGGCCATCTTGCTCCTTCGCTGATTACCTCTATTGGAGGATCCGGCGCTCCGGGTTATCGTATTGGCTGTTTCCTTGAAGACTGTATTCTTCCCGTTTGAAGCTCTTCTCATTTTCTGAGCTTCATAAGAGCGCCATTGTGAGTAGCAGTTTTTGTGGCCTTTTCTCGGAGAGATTGGAGTGCTTTTATTACCCACTGCCGTCTTAATTGAAAATAGCCATTCTGAAATTTAATATGTTGTTAGACTATGATTGTGGGATGTACACCGCTTCCTTAAAATCAATAGTTGGTACAGAGCATCATTGCAGACTTTGTTTGCTTGAGTTGCTTGGTCAAATTAAACTACTCAGATATATCTGAGCTGGGTTGTTTTTTAATCCTTTCTTCTTCATTGCGCGTAACTCTTCTTGACTGTCTCTTTCCTATTTGCCTCTTAACTATTTTTCTCGTGGATAAAAGGCAAGAAAGCAAACAAGCCTCATACTCTGTCCATGGCCTCGTGATGTCTAGTTTTACATGGAATTGAATGGACCTATTAATTACGAAAACCCTACATGCATTAGTCGGGATTGGAAACACGGCCGCGTTAATGAGAAGCCAGTGACGAAGCTATTCGATTATCACGCCCTGTGGTAACTTTCGTTGACTCCGATATTATTCTCTGCCTATCACGTGATACAGTGTACCCTACATAACAGTGATAACGATGATGATAATTGCATATGGTTACTGCTATTGTTGAAGCCCTTGTAACTGTGGGTTTGCATTCGGGTTCGAACCCCACTATTGGCAGCCCTGAAGACGGTTTTCCGTGGTTTCCCATTTACATACCGGGCAAATGCGGGGGCTGTACCTTTTTTAAGGCCACGGCCGCTTCCTCCCCACTTCTAGCCCTTTCCTCTCCCATCGTCGCAATAAGACTTGTCTCTGTCGGTGCGATGTAAAGCATTTTTTAAACGCCATTGTAAGGCAGACCCTCCGATGTAAGTGGGAAACACTTAAAATTCAAATCCTTTGACCCGGACGGGAGTCGAACCCAGGGCCCCGAGGACCGAAGTCTATGACGCTGACCTCTCAGTCACACATCGAGATTCATGATGATTATGATATAACTATTGTATAGAGAATTGACTATACAGTGCCGATCATATAGCCTATCTACAAACTTACATGCAGGAGATTGTTAGTTCGAACCCCGCTGACAGCAGCTCTGAGATGTTTTTTCTGTGTTTCTCATTTTCACACCACCCAAATGCCGGGGCGGTACTTTTACTAAGCCCACGACCGCTTTCTTCCCAGTACTTAGTCTTTTACATCCGAGTATAATAATAATAATAATAATAATAATAATAATAATAATAATAATAATAATAATAATAATAATATGATTTAAGTGCCATTATGGATAGATTTTACTCATCCGAGTTTCGGGCGTAGAATTTTTCTTATGATTTTGCGTTCCTTTTTCTCACTGTTTTCAAAGTCTGCTTTCCTGTTCAAAATTAGCTTCTCTGATTCATAAAGACATTCTGGTTTGCTGACTGTATTGTAGTGTCTTGGTTTTTTATGCTTGGAGATACATTTTTTGTTATAGATATTTTGGGTTAGTCGATGTGCAGTTTCCATCTTATGGCAACTAATTTCATCGGCTTTTGTTTCGAGTCCACTTTCCTGAATTGTTTCACCAAGCTACTAAAATTGTGATACTCGTTTAATTTTGCCATATTATGTTTCCATGAATTTTGGTGCATGTTTGTTGTAGGTCATGTATTCTGTCTTTTCAAAAGATATCTGAAGGCCGACTTTTCCCGCAATTTCTTTCAGGAGTTCAGTCTGATTTTGGGCTGTTGAAATGTCTCGGGTTAGTATTGCTAGGTGTCCGCAAATGCTAAGCAATCTATCGCTAGTTCTCTGCGTAAAGTGATTGGTTGGTGAATTTTGAGGACCAATTTCTGTTTGCGCCATACTGGTATCACTTTTTCCAGGACGCAGTTGAAGTGTAAGGGCGAGAGTCCATCTCTTTGTCTTACGCTCGTTTTGATTTCAAAGGGATCCGAGGTTTCACCCATGAATTTAACCTCTATTATTATTATTATTATTATTATTATTATTATTATTATTATTATTATTAATTAATTAATTAATTAATATTAGGGTCACCGACAAATAGCCATATCGCTACGTATATACACACGTTCACTTTGACCCAGTAAATCCACATAAGTCTACCAATTTTAATAACAGTAGTGCGACGTGAATATTGAAAGTACATGATAATATTATTGCACACTTTCTCATTTAAGATGTGGAGGCAGCGTGCAAGTTTGTCGAATCTTATATTGGAGTACTGCAGAAGTTACTCTGTAGCCACAGCACAAGCTGTCGTTGATTGTTTGGTGAAGTGAATTGATTGTGCGTTTCCGATCGGAAGGCTGCTGGTATCAGCTCGGAAATACATGCGGACGAGCTTAGAAACTCGTCTCAAGAAACCTAGTGATCTGCCTATGACTGATACACGTGTGTTACCAAATCTTAGCAGGAACGTTTAGTCTAACTTTCGTGTAAATACAATGTGAATCTTACTTGTAGCTTGGGAATTCAAACCTCATTGATCTGGGGCTGATTCCGGATGCATCAGGATGGGAAGTTCTTCTCGTATAACGCCCTGAAAATAATTTCCAGCTGATATTTAAATATAGGCCCTATTGTCTGTTAGTTCCCTTATTTTCATTTGGTTAATTTTTGCTTAAGTTGTATATCAATGCGTGCTGTAAATATAACTATACCGAGCTCGATAGCTGCAGTCGCTTAAGTGCGGCCAGTAACCATTATTCGGGAGATAGTGGGTTCGAACCTCACTGTCGGCAGCCCTGAAGAAGGTTTTCCGTGGTTTCCCATTTTAACACCAGGCAAATGCTGGCGATGGGCATCAGCTAAGGCCACGTCTTATTTCCTTCCTATTCCCAGCCCTTTCCTGTTCCATCGTAGCCACAAGACCTATCTGTGTGGGTGCGACATAAAGCAACTTGTAAAAAACTATTAATCGTTAAATAATAATGATAATAATAATATGCTATATAACTGTAGTTCCATCAATAGAATGGCGGTTTCATAGCCTACATTGGCGTTTGAATGGTAAACATATAACTAACTTTTTTTAACAATGTTTTTCACGTCGCACCGACTTATGGCGACGATGGGACAGAAAGGGCCTAGGAGTGGGAAGGAAGCGGCCGTGGCCTTAATTAAGGTACAGCCCCAACATTTGTCTGGTGTGAAAACGGGAAACCACGGAAAACTATAACCAGGGCTGCCGACAGTTGTGTTCGAACCCACCATCTCCCGGATGCAAGCTCACAGCTGTGCGTCCCTAACCGCACGGCCAACTTGCTCGGTAACTAAGTAAACAAATAAATAAATCTAACTACTTCTACGGTTTTCGGAGACGCCGAGGTGCATGAATGTAGTCCCAAAGGAATTATTTTACTCGGCAGTAAATCTACCGACATGAGGCTGACGTATTTGAGCGCCTTCAAATACCACCGGACTGAGCCAGGATCGAACCTGCCTATTTGACGTCAGAAGACCATCGCCTCAACCGTCTGAGCCACTCGGCCCGGCAATTAATAAATAAATAAATAAATAAATAAATAAATAAATAAATAAATAAATAAATAAATACTAGAGCAGTTAGGTCTGTAAATAAACCAAAGCTACATTAAATTACATTAAACTTCATAGTTTGTAGATTATAACACGCATGAATTTTACGTTAGTGTAGTTCTCAAAGATACTGAGAAAACTTTCCACACTTCATTAATCGACCGGGTTTTTTAAATTTTTTTTTAAATTTTATAAGGAGATATGTCGCCGTGGTTTTACTCTAATGATGAAAAGAATTCACGCATTGTGAACTTTCTTCACCCCAATAGCTAGTTGAACGTTCATTTCATTTAACACAGTATTATAACAATTACACAGCGGCATAACTTGAGTCTTTATCAGGCTATATTAACTTTTATAGCCAAGAGGTATAAATTATTTGTTCCGGAAACCATAAAAGTAGTGGGACGTAAAGCAAATAACATTTATTATTAAAATATTTGGTCTTTTGCTGCAGTGGATAGAGGGATCAATAAAATTGGAACAGAATAATACACAGGTTTTGCACATAATTTGGGTAATCAGGGCATTTGTAGGTTATAGCCCTGAAGGAATCGTTGTTAATTAAAATCACGATTTCGTGAATAATTTGTGCCTGAGACCTGTAAACATGCAGTATTTTGAAAGCCTTGGTTCCGTGGAAGATATTTTCTTGTTGGACTGTTGATTACAGCAATAGGACGTTCTGCTCTTATTTCACTTCCTGCTCGTCGTCTGTACCGGGGACCGGGATGCGATTATAGGGGTTTCAAAGTCGATGTAATCTCTCTCGGAAGTCTGGGAGAGGACATTGAACTGTCAATTCTTCGGGATGTTACGTTAGGAGCAGGCCGCTGTCTGCTCGCTCGGGGAACGCTTGAGGAAGGTATCCGTATATTAGTATAGCGAGATCTTTCCAGTTATATTATGGATATAGATTGTCTCAAAAGTGTTGGTACTAATATTTACGGTTAAAATGAATACGGAGAAATATAGGGCAAGCTAAATTAAAAAGAAGTATGCGCAATCAATTCCTTGCTCAGAGACTAAGCGGAATCTTGTGCAGGATGTTTTACGTCCAACTTTGTATAACTCTTCCTGTGCTACGGTGTTCCGTGATAAAGTATGTATTGTCTCACTCTTTAATATACTGTACATTTGCCCGCTTTGCCAATAAACTTGCGCATAATGTTAGGAAAATGTCCAGTAGCGTTTAGGGCATTTGAGGCGGTTGGTGGTGGTGATTATTGGTTTAAGGAGAAGTAGAACTAGGCGACTATCCTCTATATAACACTAATGAAAGAGGAAGAAAATGGAAGGGATCCGACACTTCGAAATATAAAGGTATCGGCCAAAGAAGGCAAGGGCCACGAAGGGCATGCAAATTAAAGACTCCCTAGGCCTCGTGTGCGCTTAATACCGTTGGGGTCGGAAAAGAACTAGAGTTGACCAAGGGAGGTCAGATAGGAGAGATGAAAGTGAGTAGCCTGGCACAAGTAAGTGGAAGCAATGCCAGGACTCAGCTAAGGGCCCCGTGGTCGCCAATCCACGCTCCAAAGAACAGAGCCTCCGCGACCCCTCTTAGTCGCCTCTTACGACAGGCAGGGGATGCCGCGGGTGTTATTCTACCGTCCCAACCTACAGGGGAAGGCATTTAAGGCGGTTCTCAGAAAAACATTAGTTCAAAATCAAGTTTCGTGGTAAACATGAAAAAACAGTGTAACTTACCATCCGCCTGGAGGAGAAAATGGGAAACCACAGAAAACCATTCTCAGGACAGCCTACGGTGGGGTTAGAATCCAGTGGTTTCCGGAATGCAGAGCCAGGCTCCCTAACCGTATCATGTTACCACACGCAACCACCCCTCTCGGTTCAGTCCTCTTTCTAACCTTACGCGTAAAAAACAACAATAAATAAACAGCCTTGACACACCTCTTTGGGTTGTTCAGTACATGTGGAATGTATGGAATGAAAAGTCGTCTCTGTGGTTCGGATTCCACGTAAAACTGGAGGTGGCTTGGCTGTGATTACGATATCAACAGTCACGTAAACATACAGGTTTTTGTGGTTGCTTTTTCTTCGTACTATTTTCTACCACTTTCGATCCTCTCCATTGTTATGTCGCGTACTCTCCTTGATACACGACAGGAAGTATGGTTGTTTGATATCCTGATTGCAGAAATGTTTATATCCTCTAGCATTTAAAGTCTTTATGTAGTTCTCCAAACGTTGTGTCCCCACAGGGTGTGCTTGTCCATTTTTCAAGTTCTCTTTCATGTTGCTGTTGTAAAAGATAAATGATACATTACCTCCCGGGCTCAAACTTGGCACTTTTTCAGTCATGTGCGTCACTGGTCAAGTCAGTAAACTCTCCTGAACTAAGATAATTTTTCACTCCGTCATCTTTTTGCTTATACTTTCGATAGACGGTAAATCTTTCTTCCGTCCTTCCCCCTACATCCTTTCCTTCATCTTCCTCTCTTGAGTCGAATGATATGTTTTATCTGGTTCTTGATTCTTTGCTGTGACAGTTCGTACCTGTGTTACTTCTTGATGGTTATGGGTCGAGAATAAGCATAGTATGAATGTTGAGTATTCTTCGGAGAATTATGTTTTATTTTCTTCAGATAAAAGCTGCCATCTCCCATATTTACTGTTTTCAAATACTGCATTTACTACAGTTTTTCAAATTTGGAATTGGACGCTGAAATTTGAAAGACGTGAGAGGTTTTATATGCAGTATCTTGAATGTATTGGAGACGCGTACCAGTCATTTTTAATAGTTTTCTGAATCAAAATATGCCCAACTTGTAAAACTAACAGATTACAATATTTTATCACTTTTACCAAAAGTTGATGATTACTGGTTTAAGAGGAAGTACAACTGGGCATCCATCCTCCATCAACACTAATCAGGGGTTAAAAAAATAGAAGGGTCCGACACTTCGAGAAATGAGGGTATCGGCAAAAGAAATGAATGGGCCACGAAGGACGTGAAAATGAAAGACTCCTCAGGCCTCTAAAACCTAACACCGTCGAGGTCATCAAAAAACAAGGGTTGAGCAAGGGTGGTCGGATAGGAAAGGCGAAAGTGAAGAGCCTGGCACAAGTAAGTGGAAGCAATGCCAGGACTCAGCCAAGGGCCCTGTGGTCGCCAACCCACGTTCCCAAGTTGAGGGCCCCTGGGGCTCCTTTTATTCGCCTCTTACGACAGGCAGGGGTACCGTGGGTGTTATACTCCTGCCCCCCACCCACTGGGGGACGTCTCTTACGATAAGCAGGGGGTATCGTGAGTGTTATTCTACCGCCCTCATCCACAGCGGACTTTTACCAAGACCTAGTTAGACAAGTTACGCTGAAAAATAGCGTAGTATTGGTATACAACACTAACTTCTGGATTTATGCCCCTACAGTTGAATGAAACTGCGGAATTTTAATTACACATGGAATAATCATTGCTGTGAGGAGTTAAATTATATATTTTATTGTAACTTCTGATCCGGGGAAGTCACAACTGGCAATATATTTAATAGTCTTTCCGGAGTTTGTTCTTGGTTAGATTACAGGATTTTTTCTAGGTATGTGTTTCAAAAGGTTTTGTAGCATCGAACTCTTGACGTTTAAGTTTATGATGCCTGGTAGTTTAGTATCGATTTCATCGTTTTCCTCTCCGCGGGCTTCCTCCGTTGATTTTTATTGTACGCAGTTGTCCACGAATTGTGTTTGAGGCATCTATAAAGAATCGAAAGGTGCTTACAGGCATTCATTCATCCTGTTATTTTTAATAAAAAAATAAGCCATGGTCTCATGATCGTGTGTAAATTGACAGCGACACATTGAATCAGTCGCACGCCTCGAGTAATTGGACCATTATATTTAACTGATTTGTGTGTGTGCGTTTTTTGATAGAGATCCCACTGGAGAAGTGCTATCATTTTGGACTTGGCGATATTCACCATCTGATAAAGGATGATTGATGCACTTCTGCCCTGAAACACAACGGCATATGTACCATATGTTCATCTTTGATATGCTTGTCCGTTTCATTTGAAATAATTCGCTTGCTGTGTTATCTTCAACGAATTTTTGTAATCTCTGTTCATCTTTGATATGCCTGCCCGTTTCATTTGTAATAATTCGCATGCTGTATTATCTTCAATGCATTTCTGTTATACTTGGGGATATTAGGTCGCGTAATGTTAATAATCTGCTGACGCGTTTCGATCCTGCGAGCAGGATCGTTCTTCAGAGCAATAACAAATAATGTATTGGCAACTGTCACTTCATACTAACCATACTCAAGATAGAGAGAGGCCCTGTCAGAAATATAGTTAATTCCAGGGCCTCCAGAGTCAAGGAGAATGTTGACGAGTTAACTACGGAGAGTAGCCATGGTCTACTCAGTATATAGCCGTACAAAGTTTGGAGTTGATTCGTTGATTGGTTGCGAAGTTCATCTTCTTTCCAGAATTTGCCCACCTACGGACCGCCTTTCTTCTCTTCTCTTCTCTTCTCTTCTCTTCTCTTCTCTTCTCTTCTCTTCTCTTCTCTTTGTAGGTGATCTGTTCAGATCGTTTTAGTGGTTTCTCTTCAAACGTTTTTAGACTGTCGACTCTTCTTCTGAACTCTTCTATTGTGGATCATCTGTAGTGTTACATCTTTCTTGACCTCTTCTACCCACTTGGAAGTCGCCTTTAACCCCATGCTGTATTTGAAGATCGTTTTGGTCAGCCGTTTGTCATTCATTCTTACTCGGTGTCCGTAGAATTTCAGCCTTTTCCACATTGCGTCCATGATCTTTTCAGTGTACTTAAAGAGCTCATCATTTCTCTTTTTCTTCCAAGTCCCATCAGTAGTCTTCTTTGGTCCCAGAATTTTCCTCAAAATCTTTCTTCCCTTCTTTTCGAGTTCTTGGAGCTTCCCTTCTTTTATTTAAAATCAGGCACTCTGAGGCGTACAATCCTTCCGGTTGTATTACTTCTATGATATTGCACGTTTGTTATACCTGTTTTATGTTAGTTTGTAGGCCGGATCTAATTTTTTGGCTATTGCCTTGTGTGCCTCTTTATCCAGTTTGTTGCAAAGTCATTGACAATTTTTTTTTATGTGTTGAATGGAAAATGCTCCTGGGGCACAGTTTTCATTTTTTAGGCTATTATTTGGCAGACTTGTTAAAAATACTCATATACTTAAGAAAAACTCCGGGTTATTCAGTCAGATATAAACAAACTGAAGATAGAATTTATCAATTTTTCATTATTCATTCAATAGGCAAAAATCTAGTTTCGTGCTAATTCAGGAGGAAAAATATGAAGCTAATATTCAACTGAAAATAAAATGAACTACTTTTAATTCCTGAAAATTTCTGGTGAATGCAATTAGAAATATGTTGCTAGGACCATTTTATGCATGGCAAACGGCTGATTTTTTAAAAGTAGATAAAAGCAATTGGAACTTCCGACTCATTGGCTGAACGGTCAGCGTTGAAGCCATCGGTTGAGAGGGTCCCGGGTTCGATTCTCGGCCGGGACGGGGATTTTAATCCTGTGTGATTAATTCTTCTGGCCCGGCGGCTGGGTGTTTGTGTTTGTCCCAACACTTTCCTCTTCATATTCAGATAACACACTACACTACAAACCACGACAGAAACACGCAATAGTACTTTCATCCTCCATATAGGAAGGGCATCTGGCCGTAAAAATTTCAAAATCCACATGTGCTACTCTGTTTGCACCCATGACCCCACAGAAGTGGGAAAAGCGGAAGAGGAAGAAGAAGAAGCAAAGCAATTGGAAGTTTTAAGAAACATACTTGCTTTAAAACTGCCCTGGACTCCAAATTACGACTTCGGATGTATTTCCCCTTTTACGCATAGTGTAGGTCTACTACAAGGTAGATACATTCCATGATACTATTGAAATCTGAGTCCGAAAGAACTTTGAAGCTAATGTTGTCTGACACCGTGGGGCGTGGGCTTGCTCTATATACGCCGAACCGCTACCCTTTAAATCCGGCATTTGGAGTTTTAAAATTGTTTTAAGGAATAGTGATACCGCGATTTTGGGGGTGGGGGTAAGGTTAAAATTGGAAGTGATTTTTTTTTGTCAAAAATCACATCAATTCAGTCACGACTCGCCTTAAATGGTTTGTACATCTCTCTGTACTTTTTGAATGTTAACCTAATAATTAGTAGTTATAACGCAGTAATCGGGAGATAGTGGGTTCGAACCCTACTGCCGCAGCCCGGAAGATGGTTTTCCGTGGTTCCCCATTTTCACACCAAGTAAATGTTGGGACTGTACCTTAAGGCCGCGGCCGCTTCCTCCCCATTCCTAGCTCTTTCCTGTCCCATCGTCGCCATAAGACCTATCTGTGTCGGTGCGACGTAAAGCAACTTGCAAAAAAAAGTAGTTATAAGAGAAGTAAGAGATAAAAAGATAATAGGCTACTGCTGAGGACCAGAGAGCCAGGTAAGGGGTACGTGACGACAAGCCGCTACATGGCTGAGTATCTCAGGAGCAACATGAGGAGCCAGAACAAGTAAGTGATCGTGCGATTGTTCCGTCACCAAAAGGATATTCGTCCATTGCCGTATTCATTTCTCCATCTTCGAGCAAGTTCCTTACTGGCGGTTGATTACTGAATTATCCAACACCTCTGCGATTTATCACTGGTGTTCTTGCGATTTTCCAGAACAAACACAGGTAGTAAATCAATTTAGTATCGAGCGAGTTTGCCGTGTGGTTAGCGGCGCGCAGCTTTGCGCTTGCATTCGGGAGATAGTGGGTTCGAATCCCACTGTCGGCAGCCCTGCAGATGGTTCTCCGTGGTACCTTAATTAAGGCAACGGCCACTTCCTTCCTACAAAGCACATTTTCTCATACAAGTAATTACGATCATGCTGTAAGTATATTAGTGGTATTCCAGCACGTTAAGAACTGCAGGATACAATTCCAAGAGCCTAGCATAAATGTATTATAAAAATATATAAAATGTATAAACATGTATTATAATTTTAAATAGCGGTCATGATAGTCGAGTGACTTATTCAGCAGGCACGTGTGACTAATTGTAAATATATTTCTTTCTTTTTCTTTTTCTTTTTCTTTTTCTTTCTTTCTTTCTTTCTTTCTTTATTCGTCTTCTTTATCCCGGGCTTTTCCCAGTTTCCTAGGGTGGGTTCTCTTTGTAGATTTATCGCATTTTTACAGTCGGATACTTTTCCTCACGCCAATCGTATGTACAGGAATGTATTCACTATTGCGTGTGGTTTCTACTGTGTGTACTGTAAGTTAAGATGTGTAGTAAGATGAACAGAAACACCCAGGTCCCGAGCTTGAGGAATTAACCAGACAAAGTTTATATCCCCGACGCGGCCGGAAACCGAACCTGTGGCCCTCTGAACCGAAGGCCACCTTGTCGGCCTGAGTGGCTCAGACTATTGAGTCGCTGGCCTTCTGACCCCCAACTTGGCAGGTTCGATCCTGGCTGAGTCCGGTGATATTTGAAGGTGCTCAAATACGTCAGCCTCGTGTCGGTAGATTTACTGACACGTAAAACAACTCCTGCGGAACTAAATTCCGGCTTCTCGGCGTCTCCGAAAACCGTAAAAGTAGTTATTGGGACGTAAAGCAAATGATATTATTATTACGATGACCATAAAGTCAAAGAGCCAGACTGTAAATATCATTCTAAACTATGAAATTATTTAATTGTCGTCGCAGTCTGCTTGACATGCAAACTGTTTATATATTTTTAAAATGGCCCGGCCTAGAAAAAAAGTTGAAAATTAACCCTGATGACCTGTGTGTTTTTATGTGTGTTCTGGAATCCGACATCCGAGGGTTTTCTTGAGAACATATTGAATGTTGAAATTCGCACTCGATTGGCTGCAAAATTCATCGTCCTCGGGGTCAGTCGCTGTGTTTCCGTTTGCTGTTTCTATCGTGGCGTACGACTTTTCATGAACAACTACTTAGGCAGATGAGTAAGTAGATACAGTATGGTATAGAGCAGGGATGACGAACCCATGCCCTGCGACACGGGAACACGACTTTGTGGCACGCCGCACCACATACTAACATATTTAAATGTTTTTAACTTGTAATAAATAGGTGGAAAATCTTGCAACATAGCACATTTCAGCATTACTCTTTAATAAAGAAGTATGTCACAATTAATTTTTGGACATCTTTTTTACAAACTTTATTAGATTCAAGCAAAAATAGTTCTTATTCTTAAAATATGCCTGTTTATTTTAACTGTAATTTCATTGATGTCTGCAAAATGACACCATGAAACATTTAGTCGAATGGATTTATATGTAATGCAATCTAATACCTAAACGAAGTCAAATGAGGGGGTTTCATGGCGATTTTAAAGGGAAATAACCGCTGGCACACTAGACAGTAAAAAGTCACAAACAAGACTCTGACACGCTAGTTGGAAAAGGTTTGTCATCCCTGGTATAGAGCTACCTTTGAAAACCCAATAATGTTGTAATAATAATAATAATAATAATAATAATAATAATAATAATAATAATAATAATAATAATAATAATAATAATAACTGGAATCCATTCTCGATGTTTTCTATTCTTACTCTCACACACAGTACTTCCCATAAAAAAAAAAATACATTCTTAATATTCGTTAGGAAAACATGTTGGCTTTTAATTTCCTTAGTTATTCGTCTCTATTCAGTTGAAGTTTTGAGTGGTCACATCTGCAGAGTGCAACCCGGCACCAGATCAGCGCTCTTTTGTTGCCAACGGAACCTTCAATTAAAACTTGACGCCGACCAAGTGGATGAAAAGTTTAGTTTTTCCCTCGTAGTTGCAAGTTTGCCAGCCGCACTAAGTCGCTAACGAAGTGAAACAGCAAACACGGATGCAGGAGCTACTAGACCTCATAATGACAATTATATTAAGCAGGCTTCTTTACAGAACTCTTGTTGTTACTATATATGTTCTTAATTTGTTTATTCACTCTTCGAAAGTTTGTCTTCTGACAAAGTTGATTTTCAAGTTGGATCCTTGTGTATTCTTTGTGTTCAGGACCGGAGAAGTAAGTTTCAGAACAATTTTGCCATTTTACATCTCGCTCTAGAGGTTAGCACAGTTGTTCCAACCCTTCCCTTCGGTTGGCCCGGATTCTAGTCTTGGTTTTCGCATAAATTTGGAGCCATGATTCCTGAATGACGTTGTCGCTAGGTTCTCACCAAGGCGGCCGCGGTTCGAATCGGGGCCAATGCAAAGAAATTTTTTGAATTTTTTTGTCATCATGACTTGAAAAACTGGAATTTCCATGGCTATGTGCTCGATATCAACAGTCGCTTAAAAACTAAGACTTTTTTTTTTTTGCCACGAAACTAAGGCATGTTTGTTGGTCTAAAACGGAATGAACTTTTTTTTTTTTTTGGCCACGAAACCAAGGCATGTTTGTTGGTCTAAAACGGAATGAACTAACATGAAGAACACAGTTGAGAAACGTGGATTAATGTCTCCCCTTCAGCCGTCCTAAAAGTGGATTTCCGTTCTGTAATATTTCTTAATTGGAAAAGTTCTCATTCATTAGTACGTATTAGCAAATGCCCAGAATTGCCTAGCTACCATATTAGTGCATATAATCTAAATGAGAATGAATTTGAAAGATAAATTTCAACCTTTGAGTTGCCCGAGTGCTTGCTGGAAGCGTGTTTAGTCAATATTTATATTTACTCCATGTATACAAACTGTGTGGAACACGTCTCCGCATACGATCTAAAGATGCAGTTTAAGTGCTTCAAGTGATTTCTTGCCTTGTGTTCCATAACTCTGCATAAATCCATTTAAATACTCCAGATTGGTATAATTCAACTTAATTGAGATTTATTTCATATTCATATCTGGTGTTCCAGAAATAACGTTGAGCTTTACAAGACAATGTTTCTTTAACACCATTCTGTACTTCCCTAATCCTGTAGATCTTATCCAAAGGCGATTCATTAGCAAGATACAGTAAAGTGTCGAAGATTTGAAAGTTGAACATAAGCGTGTCTTTTTATTACATTCAAAATAAGAAACAAGGTTTTGATCGTAGTAAAACAACAACAACAACGACTGGTTTTTATACAAAGTATTGTTCTCTTTTGGCTTGTGGCTAATTTTAGGCATGAACACCTTACGCTACAGACAACCCAATAAATTTGTTTTGATAGAACAGATTTAGATCTCATATTTTGTGATGTGTGAGTGGAAAATGTGATTGATTTAATTGGTTGGATTGTTAGAATGGTTATTTATTTATTTATTTATTTATTTATTTATTTATTTATTTATTTATTTATTTATATTTATTTATGTATTTATTTACTTACAAATGTTTGTATTTATTTACCGGACGAGTTGACCGTGCGGTTAGGGGCGCTTGGCTGTGAGCTTGCATCCGGGAGATAGTGGGTTCGAATCCCACTGTCGGCAGCTCTGAAGATGGTTTTCCGTGGTTTCATAGTTTCACACCACGCAAATGGGGCTGTACCTTAATTAAGGCCACGGCTGCTTCCTTCCCGCTCCTAGCCCTTTCCTATCCCATCGTCGCCATAAGGCAAGTCTGTGTCGGTGTGACGTAAAGCCCTAGCAAAAAATATTTATTTATTTATTTATTTATTTATTCATTTATTTATTTATTTATTTATTTATTTATTTATTTATTTATTTATTTATTTATTTATTTATTTATTTATTTATTTATTTATTTATTTATTCCAGATGGTCTTTTCATACATTCAATCAAGCAAATATACTGTGTAAACAAATAGTTTGCCGCGAGTGACGAAGTTTGAAATTACTGACGATAGCTGATTTATCTAAGAGGTGAAGACCGCTAGAAGTTTTGATGAAGTAGCATCACCTGCGGTCATCGGATGAAAGACCACCTGAAATCAAAGGTGTGTCGTACCAGTGTTAGTCCTGCTGCACTCTGTGGTGCAAAAATTAGACTGGCTATGAAAGCGGCAGGACGTCGACTAAGTGGATTGAGTGAATAAACCTAGCATGTACTCATTTTAACCAGTTTTTTAGCATTTACTCGATTTTATACGATTAAAAATTACTAAGAATGAACTAGAAGGCTGGTTTGATCCTCTGCAGTTCCGCCAACAGCTGTCATGAATAGCCTAGGCATCATTGAAGAGGCGTACTAGGGAAATGAGGAGTGAGGTAGTTTCGCGTTGCTTTCCTCACCGAGCCAGCCGTTGCTATTACATATCAGTCTGCCAAGCCCACTGAAATGCATGCACCAACCGACCCTATGAGCGATATTTTCACACCATTCATAACAGGGACTGGCTGCATAAGCAATGGTATTACTAGCATCACTCATACCTCAGTCACTTTCATATTGTCAAAGCCAAGGATGAGACTGGGACAGGTCAATGAAAGTAACAAATTTGATATAGCCTATACCAGAAGACATAGTGCACTGTAAACACTACATCTTGCCATCAAGGGCATAAAATCGAAATAAAAAAATAAAAAAGTAAACAAATCTTAGGCGTTAAAAGAATACCGGTTGAAGAAATTCAATAAACAATCATATGAAATAATATAAATTAAGCTACATAGCCAATCACAAAGCAAACAATGAAGAAGAAAGTCGCGGATGAATTCATGGCATCACTCGGTACCAATAGAAGACGTCTTAGACATGGAAAGTAAGATGCGGTGAGTAATGACCAGTAAACCGGGCGAGTTGGCCGTGCGCGTAGAGGCACGCGGCTGTGAGCTTGCATCCGGGAGATAGTAGGTTCGAATCCCACTATCGGCAGCCCTGAAGATGGTTTTCCGTGGTTTCCCATTTTCACACCAGGCAAATGCTGGGGCTGTACCTTAATTAAGGCCACGGCCGCTTCCTTCCCACTCCTAGCCCTTTCCTGTCCCATCGTCGCCGTAAGACCTATCTGTGTCGGTGCGACGTAAAACAACTAGCAAAAAAAAAAAAAAAAAGACCAGTAAGAAAAAATGTATAATTTTATGGGAAAGAGGAAGACATGTTTATCAAGCATACCAGTGTGAGAGTAAACAGTAAACCGCCGACATGACTACACGCGCCAGTAGTTGCTTCCTAGTAGATGAATTAAATAAACACCAAAAAAAACTGAAGGAAGACGTTCCAAATTACAGACACCAAGTAATATTAAACATTTGAATCAATAATTAAAATAACAATTATCTCAAATTCTATACATCATAAGGAAATTTTCAGAAACATAGTGTAAGCTAGTAGAAATACTTGAACTTCCAGGAAGCACGTCGGAAAGACACCCAGGGGAAGTCCTAAGCAAAGACGTAGCTGTTGAAGATACTTTTCCTCTAACATGAAATAAAAACAGTAGCTCTTCATGCGGATAACTTTGTCAGACGGAATGAATTTTGCGAGTTGTATTTCATATACTGGGGGACTATGGAATTAAAGGTAGATTATTAAAATCAATCAAAGGCATTTATGTTGACAATTGGGCTTCAGTGAGAATTGATGGCAGAATGAGTTCTTGGTTCAGGGTACTTACAGGAGTTAGACAAGGCTGTAATCTTTCACCTTTGCTGTTTGTAGTTTACATGGATCATATGCTGAAAGGTATAAAATGGCAGGGAGGGATTCAGTTAGGTGGAAATGTAGTAAGCAGCCTGGCCTATGCTGACGACTTGGTCTTAATGGCAGACTGTGCCGAAAGCCTGCAATCTAACATCTTGGAACTTGAAAATAGGTGCAATGAGTATGGTATGAAAATTAGCCTCTCGAAGACTAAATTGATGTCAGTAGGTAAGAAATTCAACAGAATAGAATGTCAGATTGGTGATACAAAGCTAGAACAGGTCGATAATTTCAAGTATTTAGGTTGTGTGTTTTCCCAGGATGGTAATATAGTAAGTGAGATTGAATCAAGGTGTAGTAAAGCTAATGCAGTGAGCTCGCAGTTGCGATCAGCAGTATTCTGTAAGAAGGAAGTCAGCTCCCAGACGAAACTATCTTTACATCGGTCTGTTTTCAGACCAACTTTGCTTTATGGGAGCGAAAGCTGGGTGGACTCAGGATATCTTATTCATAAGTTAGAAGTAACAGACATGAAAGTAGCAAGAATGATTGCTGGTACAAACAGGTGGGAACAATGGCAGGAGGGAACTCGGAATGAGGAGATAAAGGCTAATTTAGGAATGAACTCGATGGATGAAGCTGTACGCATAAACCGGCTTCGGTGGTGGGGTCATGTGAGGCGAATGGAGGAGGATAGGTTACCTAGGAGAATAATGGACTCAGTTATGGAGGGTAAGAGAAGTAGAGGGAGACCAAGACGACGATGGTTAGACTCTGTTTCTAACGATTTAAAGATAAGAGGTATAGAACTAAATGAGGCCACAACACTAGTTGCAAATCGAGGATTCTGGCGACGTTTAGTAAATTCTCAGAGGCTTGCAGACTGAACGCTGAAAGGCATAACAGTCTATAATGATAATGTATGTATGTATGTATGTATGTATGTATGTATGTATGTATGTATGTATGTATGTATTTCATATGGGATGGACGCGATTAGCTGTCCTATACCGCACTGATTTGCTGTGTGTATAGCAATTCATTACATAGTATGCGTTTTATTTTAGGTACTAAGGTATCGACGTGGTTGTTTCATATCGTGTCGCATTGTGTACTTTAAGAGGATTTATACACTTCAAAAGCGATTCACTTTTAGTTCTTAGATTCATCTGATACAGTATGCTGCAAAAACAGACAGTACTGGGAATGTGGCCGTAAACTTACCACTGCAACAATAATGCAGCCAATTGGAGTTACAGCCCACATAGCGAGGGGATCATTTGCCCTTCTGCAATAACACTTTGAAGATCGCTGAATTTCCCGTACCCTTCCTACTTCACGGATCTCACGCCGTCAGATGCCTGCATATGGGGCATGCTAAAAAGAATACGTTTTCCTGTCCGATGACCCACATAGGAATGTTCCCGAATTACGAGAGAAGATAGTTATTTTTATGTCTGTGCGGCAACCTGCGCTCATACACATACAAACAATACGTAAGATGTGGCGTGTATATTTACAAACAATACGTAAGATGTGGCGTGTATATTTTGAATATTTTACGTCGCAGCTAAATACGTGTTACCGTCGTCATCTTGCATGTTATAATGATGTGTCTTGATGTTTGGAGTATGTGTTAGTTTCAGTAGTTTGGTTTGCCACATACTGCAGATTTCATCTTCCCCCACCTCCGTACCAATTTCCATACACATATTTCTGCTCGTTTTATGTATACATATATCAATTTTTGTGATGAAACGCATGCTGCAATCGGCATAGTTGGAGTGACATATGAGCACAACATTGATTTGTACTTCGCGTGACGATTGTTATTTGCGATACGTTATTTACTCTTTTGTTTAATGAATAAACAAAGAATCAAGCTGCTCTTTGACCTCATTTTTCGTAAGTTAATCGGACGATTCATTTAAACTTAATATTTTATGGAATTCTTCAGATATAGCTGTTGTACAAGTTCAACTTAAATGGTTGCATGTAATTATAAACTGAAGGAGTTACAAGCGAAAAACCACCTCATAATGCGTACTTTAAAATTTGATTTTTTGTGTGTGTGTGAAAGTACTTGATAATCTCAGAATGGCTAATCCTCGGGATTTAGAATAATACCTCTGCTTTCAAGGGAAATGTAAAATTTACCTGTATTTGCTTTATTTTGAGGAATTTTGTGTTTTGTGTAAAACATAGGAACAGGCCGGCCCAAAATTTTAACTGCTTATGGTTGTGGTGGTGGTGGTGAGTATTATTTTAAGAGGCATCCTCTATTAACAGTAATCAGAGAAAGAAAATGAAAGGGGTCCGACAATACGAAAAATGAAGTTACCGGCCTAAGAAGGACGAGAGCCGCGAAGGGCGTGATACTGAAAGACTCCGTAGGCCTCGTAACCTAATACCGCCGGAGTCGAAAAAGAACAATAATTGACGAAGTGAGGTCGGATAGGATAGATGAAAGTGAGGAGCCTGGCACAAGTAAGTGGAAGCAATACCAGGAATCAGCAAGGGTCTCGTGGTCGTCAACCCACGCTCCCAAGTTACGAGCTCCTGGGGCTCCTTTTAGTCGCCTCTTGCGACAGACAGGGGATATCGTGGATGTTATTCTACCGCTCCTGCGCATAGGGAGCATGTTTATGGCTCGGGGACTGGATGCCTGTATTTCGTTCCAATACACTCTTCTTTATTTACACGTAACACACCATACTAGCAACCACCATTATGAATAGATCCCTCCACATAGGTTTGGCACCAAGAAGGCCATCCGGTCGTGAAACTAGGCCAAATCCACATGAATTTCCGGCCAATATAAATTAATAATAATAATGTTATTTGTTTTACGTCCCACTAACTACTTTTTAAGGTCTTCGGAGACGCCGAGGTGCCGGAATTTAGTCCCGCATGAGTTCTTTAACGTGCCAGTAAATCTACCGACACGGGGCTGTCGTATTTGAGCACCTTCAAATACCACCGAACTGAGCCAGGATCGAACCTGCCAAGTTGGGGTTAGAAGGCCAGCGCCTTAACCGTCTGAGCCACTCAGCCCGGCCCAATATAAATTAGGGGCAAGGCCAGGAAGAAGAATTTTAAACATACCATATTAACTAATGTTGGAGAAGGGCAGTCGCATCTCACGAAATTATTATTTTTCACACCGTGCAAAACTTTAATAATGCACGTATGGGCCAAAATTCAAGAACATCCCTCGAATAGTTGTTCAGGTATCGAATATTTTCTGAAATGCGCATTTTCTAGTGTATGAAACACCTTAATGTTAAAGGCCTGCGTTCAATAATGAGATAATAGTTGAGTGAACTATCACAGAGAGGAACTTTAAGGTCTGTACTCTGAAGTTTCCCCTTTAATCACAACAACATATTGCAGGTCCCCAACCACTAATCTTCCTAATAGACGATAGGCAGGGTGTGAATTAACAGCAAGGAGAAGGGAGAGACGAGTTCTCCGTCATAAAAACACACCCTCGCTTCTTGTTACACACATAGACACACAGCAGAGAGAGTGAACTATCACAGTTAAATTGCCACGAAATACACTAAAGCCTTTATTGCTATCAAATAACGTGAAGATTTTTTACAGACATTACAACATCTGTAGTTAGTTGCGCTTTTCCAGGTAAGTACTTTAATTACTCCTCACTTACTTTCGCTACAGATTTCAAAAGATTGGTACCTCTACAACGGGCAACGCTTTTATAAATGCGTTCATTAAAAATTAATTTTGAGGCTCGCGTTCGATATTGATCCTTTGCGGCGGCTCAGTAATAAGATCTAAAGCTGTACAATTTAGAGGTAGGGGATTGAAATCGCTGCGCGGATAGTCACAGTTTTCCATGTGATTTTCCCACACCTACTTCTCCGAAAAGCTGGTATTGTGGTGGTGGTGGTGGTGGTGGTGGTGGTGGTGGTGGTAGTAGTAGTTTCATCCTTGTGCACCTACCACATTCGTATACCTCAGAGGATTACAGCTTGTATACTGCTACAGACAGATTGCTCATTTACAACACGGGACGGATAAAGAAAAATAAAACTGCCCTCCAAAAAAGAGTATAACAGTGGATATTTTATGAATAATCTCAATTTAAGGTAAGAAAATGTATTTTTAGTTTCTAAACATTGTTAGAGAATAAAAGAAAGAATCTTCCCATACCTATTACAAATACAATAATGCTCATAACGTTTCGATTTAAGAAGATACACTTTTTAAAATTAAATTAAGCAGAATCTGATTACCGAAATTATTGATTTAAATTATGTAAGTTTAAGGAAATGTGCTGGAAACTCGTTGGATGTCGATTACGTGATCCAGTAGGAGGCGTTGTCACCCCTGACTGCAATTACTGCTGCAAGTCTTCTGAGTATGCTCCTGATCAAGCCCCGGATGTCCTCTTGGGGTACGTTATCCCCTTATTCTTGCACCATCACCTTTAGTTCAGTGAGTGTGTTGAAAACTCGGCGGCGAAGGTGACGACCAATCCTTTCCCACACGTAATTGTGGTCTGTACTCCTCGCTGGTCAGTCCAGAGTGGGAATGTGGAACTCCCGAAGAAACTCCGTGACACACTGAGCAGAACGGGGCCTTGCATTATAGTGCATAAGCATGAAGTTTTCGTCGAAAGTGAATGCAAATTGATTAATGGGAATCTCCTCAACGTACCTGTGTGTCGCGAGAGAGCCGTTCCCAACTAGTACAAGATGGGTACTGCTATCTGAAGTTACGTCACCCCACAGTATCACGGAACTTCCTCCAGTCGGTATGATCTCGGCAAGGGTACAGGGGGCAAAGCGTTCTCGTGCCCTTCTCCTCATCCTATCTCTTCCATTAGGTAATCTCAGGTTGAATCTGGACTCGTCACTGAAGAGTACGTGTCCCACTGATCCGTGGTCCAGTGTTCATGCACCTGCGCGAAATGAACGCGGTCTCTCTGGTGTTGTGGGAGAAGTGCTGATCGTCTGGCTGGTTTTGCTAGAGACTAAATTTGCCTCATGGAGCCTCCTTCTGACTATGTTCTCACCCAGAGCTACGTCGTGGACCTGCATCAGCGCTTAGCTTTTTGTGTTATCGTCTTCTGATAACTTCGTATCAGGAGCATAGAACATGCACTTCACGTTCGGATACATTGGCGGAAATTACGAAACTTAAAACTACAGATCAGAAAGAGTGCTTGAAGTTTAAAAAGGAAAAAGCGAAGATATATTACATGTTACCAGACGCACGTGAACATGTTCACCGTATGTTAGATTTCGAACAGGAAATTTTCTTCCGTGTTGTAAAAGCCTGCACTTGAATGAAATATGACACCTTCTGTATTTGAGTATTATTTCTTGTGTGCTATGCAGATGTGTGCGTGGTGGTGGTGGTGTAGTAGTAATAAGGGAAGTGGAACGGAGAAGGGAGTGATGGCACTCGCACAAAAAGCGAACAATGTGATAATGATGCACACAAGATGTTTGTTTGTTTGTTAGCCTGGCGTCTCCAAGCCCCATTAGCAGCATTATAAATGGAACGTGCTCTCGACGGCATCTGGATATACGGGCATGTTCAACATTAGTACAATCAACTTGCTGTCTTATTCACTACCAGCTTGCTCTCTCTCCCTCTCATAACGGAGTTAAAATCGATTTCAAACCTTGCGTTGTTTAACATATTGTAGCGTAGGCTAATTCTTGAAGCAAAGTGAAGAACGGGCCTTGCCATGCATTCATTTACTTTCTTTGTTATTGATGCATTGTGTAATATGTTAGATATCTTCCCGACATCCTTTTCGAGTTAAACGACAGAAAACCATTTCAGGATGCCGACAATGGGATGCTGACTGCACACGTTTGAGAGTCACGAACTCGAATTTAATCCGTGGTTTTAGCAAAAATCGAAACCTGACTGAGTGGAAAATTATCATCCTACCTCTTAAGCCACGATAACGGCTGCTTTGTCGTATAAAATAATGATGTATGAGAATGCAAATAGCTTAATCATTGCAAATAAGTCTGTGACATGAATTTAAATGGATTGAGACCAATATTAATATTACGTTTCCACGAGTATATTTATATTTTGCCTCCCATTTAACAATGGAGAGTTACCTTTCTTTTCTGCCTGCTTAACACAGATAGGTATTCCCGACGCTAGGTCTAGGGTTCGGACCTACTACCACCCACTACACAACTCTATCTGGGTAACAAACTTGCAAAGTACACCCGTACCTTAATTATAACTCATGCTCTTAGAATCCGTAGTTTGTAATAGTAATTTCTACTCACTCGTATACTGGTGAATCCGTGATTCCAGAAAAGTAAAACGGTATTGATATTCGTTGTAACACCCATTTTGATAATGTTAACCTCTTTCTTATGAACGATGGTAAATACCCACTATATTACGCCAACAGAGAAATACAGATAAGAAAGAGGTGCGAGTTAGAAATTATCAGAATTAAGAATGGTCGTGCAAGTAAGTAGAGATTAAAGGAACGTACTAGGAAATGTACAAAGTAACTTAGCAAAAAGGTCCCAACCGGGCGAGTTGGCCGTGCGGTTAGGAGCGCGCAGCTGTGAGCTCGCGTCCGGGAGATAGTGGGTTCGAACCCCACTCTCGGCAGCCCTGAAGATGGTTTTCCGTGGTTTCCCATTTTCACACCAGGCAAATGCTGGGGCTGTACCTTAATTAAGGCCACGGCCGCTTCCTTCCCATTCCTAGGCTTTTCTTGTCCCATCGTCGCCATAAGACCTATCTGTGTCGGTGCGACGCAGAGCAACTAGCATTAAAAAAAAAGTCCCTAATGATAACATAATAGCAAGCATTATTGGCCGTAATGTGAATTTTAGCGGAAAATGTAAGGGTATGTGTAGGTACTTTCAGACAGAAATAGGTTTCAAGAAGGTCGTTCCAGAAATTATAAATGACCACGAGGAGTGTATATATGAAGATTTAGTGAATACAGGTGTATTTAGCGAGCAGTATGTAAAGATAGTGGACATACGAATAATGCCCAGGTTGGAGTGGTGAAGTGCCTAATAAACATAAACCAAACCCCATGGCACTACGGCCCTTGAAGGGCCTTGGCCTACCAAACGACCGCTGCTCAGCCCGAAGGCATGCAGATTACGAGGTGCCGTCTGGTCAGCACGACGAATCTTCTCGGCTGTTATTCTTGGCTTTTTAGACCGGGGCCGCTATCTCACCGTCAGATAGCTCCTCAATTCTAATCACGTAGGCTGAGTGGACCTTGAACCAGCCCTCAGGTCCAGGTAAAAATCCCTGACCTGGCCGGGAATCGAACCCGGGGCCTCCGGGTGAGAGGCAGGCATGCTACCCCTACACCATGGGGCCGGCTGTTAATAAATATACTTATTAAAAATGCAAAAGTTGAAATCTAGAAAAGCATATGGGATTGATTGGATTTTTGAAAATATACTAAAGGCAATGAGTACTTATTTGGCTACCGGTTACATGAGGGAGCTATACCAGAGAGTTCCTATAATTGCCGTGGTATACAAAGGAAAGGATGATAAGCATAAAACCAGGTGAGTTGGTTGCACAGCGTGCAGCTGTGAGCTTGCATCCGAGAGATGGTGGCTTCGAACCCCACCGTCGGCATCCTTGAAGATGGTTTTCCGTGCTTTCCCATTTTCATATCAGGCAAATGCTGGGGCTGTACCTTGATTAAGGCCCCGGCCGCTTCCTTCCCATTCCTAAGCCTATCCCATCGACGCCATAAGACCTGTCTGTGTCGGTGCGACGTAAAGCCAGTTCTAAAAATA
The DNA here is from genome assembly GCF_040414725.1 of Anabrus simplex. Classification (NCBI taxonomy): domain Eukaryota; kingdom Metazoa; phylum Arthropoda; class Insecta; order Orthoptera; family Tettigoniidae; genus Anabrus; species Anabrus simplex. The sequence goes on along the minus strand of NC_090268.1, from coordinate 83,014,099 downwards.
AAAATGAAAAAAAGTGTTGAAGGCATTTTTCTTATATACGATTCACTATTCTTATCCGTGTAGGCGAATGAAACATTGGAATGGACAGTTAGGAGGCCGTCAGATTACTTGAAATACCTATACTGTACTATCTGATTATGCGTCCTAACAAATTGCCTGATATATTCTTCTGGGCTCCATGAACCCCAAATAGGCGCTGGAAGGATTTCCTCCAGCATAATGGAATAGCATTTCTGAGAGTCCTTAATGCAATTTATGTCGGTCACCTGGTCTGGCGGATAGCATGCCTGTGTCTTACTTGGCAGTCCTGGGTTCGAATCCTGATCATAACAGAGATTTTTACCTGGATCTGAGGGCTGGTTCGAGGTCCCCTCAGTCTGCATTGAACAATTAAGGAGCTATCCGCCCGTATAATAGTGGCTCCAGTCTAAAGAGCCAAGAATAATAGTCGAGAGGATTCGTCGCACTGACCACGCATCACCTCGTTATCTGCAGGCCTTCGGGCTGTTTAGCGGCCTCTTATTAGGCGGCCAAGGCCCATGCGGCCTGTTGCACCATGAGGTTTGGTTCGGTATTTTATTCCAGTTTGTCAACGGGTTGTTGAATCTATTTTCAGAGAATAATTCTGGCAATACGGCATTTGTGAAGTTCGGTGTCGTTATTATTATTATTATTATTATTATTATTATTATTATTATTATTATCGATGAAGGATCATTTCATTTCTTTTATTAACAGCGAAGTCCTAATATTACATACGTTTTCATCGTTAGTGAACTCTACAGTATATTAAACCAAAGACATGGTTAATGCTTCAGTAAATGGTGTTTTAGGAATACCCTGTCCCTTTTAGCGAACAGTGTGTTGATCTTTTTAGTAAAGATGCATGGTGCTGTAACGAAGTCGAGACCCCCTTAAAATTGTTTATGCTGAGTAATGCATGCTCTCACCTTTGTGCTATGATAGCGCTGGGGATAGGAGCACGTAGATCGTTAATAAATTAGCTGGTCTAATGGCTGTTAACTCCACCTTTGTAACTGTAAGAAGCGAGATTGGATGTTGTTTAGTGCACTGCTTACCGTAATCTAATTGCATGAGTGTACATGTTTCTTTGCAGCCTGGATGCCAAACTAGAACGCTTATAAATTAATGTAGCCCGATAAACAACTTGCCTTGCTCCTCTCAAGAATACATTTTCCAGCAGACTAGATGAGCAGAAATAACTCTCTCGTGTTATTTCTTTAGGTAGAACTTTTTAAATTTGTAGAGCTGGGTTGTTTTTTGCATCCCATGTAAGCTCACTGTACCAGAATGAAGTGATCCGTATGATTTAAATGAGATTTATGATTTCCTTTCGCTGAAGGCCATTTTTTGAAGAGAACGAATGTTAGATAGTCTCTCTAAGAAAATATATTTTACGACGATTTTGATTCAGTGTCTTTTTGGAGTTGTCTGAAGAAGAAAAAATTTCAAAAGGGAGACTCGACTAAATCTGCATTTTGACCCACTTTGAGAAAATTATCAAAATAATATTTGTAGGCCTACACTCGAACAACTGTTACTTATCCTGAACTGACTTAATGCTTCAAGACAGTATTACAATTTACTTTTTCAATTAATTTGCTTGGTTGTAATTCTAAGACTTCGGCTGTTTCCATAGAAGTTCAAGGTAACTCTGCAGTATGGTATGGCTGAATCCGTAGTCATCCGTAAATAACCCACAAATAATACCGCTTGAAAGCAGTAATAAATATTGTAGAAGTGCTCATCTTAAAGAAGCCTTCCAAATATAGCAAACATTATAAGAATTCAAGCTTCTTGATGTTACCACCTAAGTGATCAACTGCACAATTTATAACATTTGTCATCCGAGTAGGTACTACATGTTCAGGGGACGTATGCACCGATCAGACTTTCTCCACACGCTGGGGTAAAGCTGCCGAAAAGTTACGTTGTATTTCTGTAGCTGCGGAACTTGCCGTAGGCTACTGCGTACGGATTTAGCCGACCCTCACCTGCTATCTGTTCCGTAATTTGTCAGATAGAGCAGAAATTTTCATCGCCCGGGTGGCAGGAATGAGTAGCCGGGCGGGAAATACTACGATACAAAATGAATAAAAAATTTCAGTTTATTCCCCTCAGGGCATTAACAATGACCTCAGGTACCTACCGTGTGCAAATATTTTAATTTGACGCCATCTGACTGCTTGCTCCTCAATTTCGATGTTTCGTTTCTAGGCCTACTAGATGGCAGAGTAAACGGAATCTCTCTTGGGCGTCTAAGGCTGAGTTTTAGTGAATGTTGTCGGGTAAACACCAACACCAATGCTGGCCTCTCCCGCGTTCTAACCCGCTATCTCTACCACTGATCCACAGAGGGCATTAACAGTACTATGAGACAGGTAAACAATATTAGTGTTCTACTGCTTGCTCATAATCAAACACCAGGGCTTAACATACGGGTTTGTGACGTCATGAAGAATCGAGTGCTATCGTGCGATTCTACGCTAATGCAGACAACGCTCACGCACAACACTACGTTACAGTTAAGCTAAACATTTAAACTCCGATGTAAATGATGCAATTATGATATCAATAATGTAGATTTATCATTTAAATAAACCGTTTTACAGTATTTGTATTTTAATTTGGAGCACGCAGTGATTCAAATATGTATTAATATTACGTAACTACTGTACGTATATCTAGGTTATGTTAGCCGGGCGGTCTGTAAAAACGGTAGGGTAGTGGACCCACTAAAATGGTTGTGGGGAGAACACTCTACAGGAACACGCTATATGGTCGCAAGTGTGGAGTACAAGAAGTAATTCGTAATTAATACTCCTGCAATGAAACAGCCCACCTAGTGGCCATGATCTTTAAGGAGTGAAGTCTACTGTATATGGTATGATACTGCTACGAATAAAACTCTGTCTGTTTCATTACTCTAATTTATTTCAGGTTGGCCTAATAAATGCACACACACAATTCTAACCATTTATGAATGGCCACACTAATTACAAGTCTATTTACAAATCTCTCTACCTTATGGCGCAGCAAGTGTCCAGCCCGTTCCTTTACCTGGGACACTAATGCTTACTTTCACTTTCCCCCAAATCCAGTCACCTACTACAGCCACTGGACGTAGACAGCTGGATTTGAACACAGTGCCCCTGGCTATACAACACATAACGACTGTTCGTCGGTTCGACTCCAATGATAGTCCAGTACTTCGCACAGTCCCATGCAGTGAACAATTGAACATCTTAACAGTACTCAGCAGCAGGACGATACTCACAACGGCGAACATGAGCACATGTCCATTTATCCTCGCACTCTCGATAGCGCGTTTCTTCGCTGGCTCACGGCGATCCACAGTCCACAGAATCACACACTACAGTCTTTCGTTCTGTCGCCTCCAGTTGCTCATTCACTGGTCTCTCCGACACCACCACAACAACTCGTGGTTCAGACCTCGGTGGGACACTAGCGACAGCCAACACCTCTCTCGCCCTCAGCCCAGCCACCGAACCCCAACTAACTGATTGTCACACTGGCTCCACCTCGGAGCCCTACTGTCACTCACTCTAACACTAACTCCCACACTGACTGACTGTCCGCTGCTCACCACTTTTTTTTCCGCGTGTTTTGATCCAGAGAAATGTCACGATGTCACTACAGGCAGAACATTCCCGTTGATCTCCAAGGAACTTTGCAGGTAAGCTGGCCGCCGAGAACAATACACGGAAAGGCCGGCCCCACCATACAAGCTGGCTGGGAAGAGTCACCAGCCCCTTCCTGGAAGTACCGAAAGGAGCTATCACGGGGCTGGCACGTAACAATACCATGGTTAGTCGGTTTAGGTCCCGTTGGTCGAAAACATTGTCACCATCAGAATATTGGCTGGCAGGGTAGGGGAGGTGGTGGTATACAATTTCTAATCACTAGATTGCGTGCCAAAAGCCTGGATTAAACTTCAAACCTCTGCGCAGTGCTCATATGGAGCGAAGGTATATGATTAGAGGCACGAATTTTTCGCATTAATTTATGTTCGATTTCGTGAAAAGGAAAACATTTTCGTATTATTTCGCGAAATAGGGCTGACTCCATCGCTTTAATTTCGCTTTCTCTCCTAAAGTTATTCATAAAAAGTTCAATTCGTGAGATTTGTGAATTGTCTATGTGAAAGGTAGATGCATAAAGAGAATCAATATTGATGATCATTCATTATTACTTATGCAATCTTGATTAGAACTATAATGTAGTGTAACGGTTCAAATCCCGTTACAAGATGATATCTGTATTTTTATTATTGTATGATTTTATCTGTATTTTATTATTATTATTATTATTATTATTATTATTATTATTATTATTATGTCAGTATTATTATTATGTTATCTGTGATATTGTTACTATTATTGTAATTATCAGTCTTATTTAATTCGATTTTGCAATTGCCTGTTGCTTGCAAGATTGTACTTAGATGTATGCATATATACGTATGTGTAGAATAACACTCAATACCTGTACAGTGAGAATTGTTGTATATATCAGAGATTGGGTGTGACGTTGGGACATTGTGCAAGATTAGTGGCGATTCTGCCAAGTCATCGCCGCGTCATGGCTATGTCATCGTATTTATTTAGAATATGCGCTCAGAGAGTCAGCCGCCTCCGGGCTATTTCACCACTGTATGTAATATCTGTCGCGTAGGTGGGAGTATGTCATTGTTATTTCTGGAGATTACGTAGCTGTGTCAACCAACGTCTATATAAGGTGGATGCACATTGTAGCGTCAGTCATTAGTTATACGGATGCAGTACAGTGAAGTAGTCTACTAGATCAAGAGGCCTTAGTTGGTCAGTCAACCAGTGTGAACGAGAGATGGTGAAGACTCAGTGTGCCATTATTGGTCATTGAGAGAGTGAGACCAAATGGTTGGTCCGTCACTTAGTGGAAGACACGGACGCAAGGGCTTACCATGAAGTCAGAGAGGGCAACCCAGGACCTACCAAGAGGTAATACCATATTGACTTACAAAGAAGTCAGATGAGATGGAGAAGAAGCAGTCACAAGGATGTATCACCAAGTTAGGCGTGACACATCTACAGTAAACACCAGATCAAAGGAATACGTCGTAATTACACTAAAAGTGTTGAAGGTACAGTCAAGTGAATCAGTGAGGGAAATATTTCGTATAAATTGTTAAATGTCCGGTCAAGAAGAATTCAAATTCATGCCTAGTTTCTTTCAGTTGCAATGTCATAATTTCATATTCTCATCTGTTTTATCGCAACAAGACTCACTATTTTTATATATTATTTAAAGAATATATTTTGTTCTATCAAACGAATTCATAGTTTTATTTCATTAACAGTAAAATATCTTAACCTCAAAATTAATGGGGAAATCGAACGCCGATCTCCTTTTCCCAGAACTTATATGGTATGTTGTCAAAAGCAAGCTTATTACCCCACACCCTGTTAGTTAGTTAGTAATACATGTTCTCAGTAGCCCTAATCAAGATTACATAACAAGTTACCCTTTCACCCTTCATGACCATAGCTTTCACCCTATACGGTATGGCTATACCATTGAGGAATTTTATAGAATACTTCTGTCGAAATGAAAAATCCTGATTCTGTCTTCTGTTTCCCTTCACACACGTGATACTGGAATACTATTTCAAGATCGTTATTTTCCATGAATTTCGCTGCATTTTCACACTTATCGCTAAATAAGATTTTCGCTTTAACCTGGTTTTGTCGCTTTAACTCCCTATAATTCGCAAAAATAAGATCACTAATTTTTTAAACCAGAATCACATGATTCGTGAAGATATTTCAAAAACGCTTCAATTTTTGTTTTTTATCGTTAGTACGAAAAAATCATGCCTCTACATATGACGCTGTTGGTGATGATTCGTCCGTCGGATGGTGACGTGAAGACTTGAGCAGACTCCATGGTGCTATTCGACAGGAGTAGACTATGTGACTGCACCAGGTTTCACCTTTTCCCTTCGTACTATCATATATCACGTCACTCATTTCATCTCATTACCTCCTCTGATGAAGTTGACGACTGGAAGGGCATCCAGTCTTTAAAACTCACTACGAAGATTCATATCATTTTGTACTCAACCGCGTAGAGAAACGCGACAAAGGTCGGACAAACAAAACACTCATGCAATGAAGCACTTACTTAGTTCTGCTGTTTAGGCAGTTGAACGTGTTACGACGATACTATCAACGTAATTTTTTTTCTACAAATTCTTAGAAACGAAAGCTTTCTGTATAAATAAAACTACAGCAAAATGAAGTAATATTTAACTATACTTAATTTGGTAGACCTAAACAACTACTTCTTTCCTGAACGAGTTCCCTAAGAAATGATACAACAGCTCTATCGGGAAGTTTTTTTTTGTGTGTGTGTGCCGAAAATCCAAATAAAATCGATATTTTCTATTTTCCGGATCCCTACTCTCCTTATGGGGAAGTACAACGAGTACTCTCCTTTTAAGTCATAGAAAGTAGACCTCAATTCAAGGACATTCTACGGCCTATAATATACTGTTATTTTCATTTCTGTGTCATTGAACAAGGTTTCTATTAGGGTTTTCTTTCTGAGTCAGACAACGGTGATGAAGTCCGTTTTCCTATTCAAGAAGTTTCTTCCCAGCAACACTCAATAATTATTTATTGGTTATTATGGTAGAGATGTTTGTCAAGCCTCTCCAGCCGGCGGTTTTTAATACACACACATCTAGCTAACTGAGATATAATTCTTGATCCGGATTAGGCTGTAATCATGAAATCAGATTTTGCAAATAATAATAATAATAATAATTATTATTATTTATTATTTGTTTAAAGTCTGAGCGTTGGAATATATAACTTACTCCTACGAAGATGTTTGTATTTATTATTATCATCACTGGGTGTCGTGCTGATTTAGGTGTTTGCCGATAAGGCTTTCATATTTAATTCTCTGTACCTTCACCAATGCGGTTAGATGAATACGAGTTTTTGAATAGTCTTGTGACTTACGTACACTTCTAAAGATACAAAACTGGAACTGATGACTCTAAAATTTCGACTTGAACTAGCAGGTATTTACAAGTTAATAGTTAGACAATCCGTTTAGTATAAACCATTCACTGTGCCATACGCAAGGTAACTGGTAACTGTGATCTAATGTTATCAGACAGAGCTTTCTGCGCCGTATAGCAATAATTTGTGATACGTGGCTTATAGGGAAACAAGATGAATGTTCTTGCATTGAGTTAGCACTCTGATGCGAGTCCGACATATTTCAGTGAACGATCGCTCTCTCTCTCTCTCTCTCTCTCTCTCTCTCTCTCTCTCTCTCTCCGTTAGCCTGGACTTGTATGTATGTCTGCAACATTAATACTAATCCGTAATCATCACCAAGATAGGAAAGCTCAAGTACTCTGAGCTACCTTGATACAGTGAATTTGCAGTTCTTATTTAGTTTTTCTCAACTTGTTTGATGTTATAATGTTTTATACTTTTGTCCGCCGATAGGGGAGCTGGCTAGAAAAATTGGCGTAACGAAATACGATAGGAGTTTGAAACCGTCTTTCTATAAGAAGTAACTGATGGATTTTGGTCGCAGATATATCGACAAGTGGGCCACATTCCCCAGTACGCGAATTTGTGGCCGGGGGGGGGGGGGCGAGAAGGATCACTTGAACTACAATTTCTGGTACACAGTCAACTTCGAGAAGGCGTTGTCCAATTTATACGCAATAAGTGGCATTGGTTTTAAAACCTATTTTTGTTGAACGAACAGTGATAATTTAATCAGACGTTTTCGTGTGGGTGTTCTGAGCGTCTAAACAACTTATAGTGGAAAATTAACATAGCATCCCGGTTCACCCAAGTCGAAATTGATGAAACCTGCTCTCGCTGATTAAGCGGATCGAGAAACCCAGGAAAAGTCTATGAGCGTGGTTGAACGGATCAAAAGGAGAACGGGACGCCAGAAGGTCGAGCGCCCGGATACCGCTCAGCTGGGTATGAGAGCACTGCCGGCACTTCTACTGCTCGCATGTCCAAATAGCGTGATCAGCAGAGAAGATCACACGGCGAATCCAAGAAGGTGCCAGTCACTAATGCTGGGAGACGAAGGAGATAGGCCTACACGGAACGTGAGAAGGCAGTGCGTACAGAAGCGAGTGCGGCCGCCATGTAACCGACTACCTCTGTTACGATCGAGTGACCGGAATCGACGGGTATGCGTGTTATAATAATTCTGTTTAATTTGACATAATTTATCGTGAATACTAATAATCATATAATAATTGTGTATTTTGAGAAGCAATGTCTTATCACTGTCAGTAACACAGCCTACCGGTTTTTAAATTTTTGTCCGAATGTTATGAAAAATGCTATCTCTCATTCTACGAACTGCTCAGATATGGATAACGACAAGGGAGCACCAGGGGCGAAGATTCAGGGGAGACAGGGTCGATTGCGTGTACCCTTAACATTTTGTGAACGAAATATTGTCTAGTTAATTTTTTATAAAAAGTATTTCCACATTCATGGCATTATTGTACTCCCCGCTTTACATATTTCCGTCAAACTTCGGCAATACTAGGGCTCGCGTCAGTTACACGAAGCACGTAGGCGAAAGTAGACGCTGTCCATTCTGTGTATGTTCCCTTTGATTTTCGAAGCTTTCAGATAGAGCAACACTAACGCTATCTGTAGGAGCTGACTGTGCAACTATGACTTTCCTATAGTGAGATTTCTCCGCCCAGTAGACAGACTTACCAGCGTCTCTTGTTCCTCTCATTGGCTAGTATTTGGATCTCAGGTATAAAGGTGCTCTTATTGGCTACCATCTCAGACAGGCTTTTAATGTAATTAATTTGAATTTACTTTATTATAAGACACGTCTCAAAATAAAACAATAATATTCAAATAAGAAATACCGTATAACACGCTTACACCTAACAAATGAATGACAGCATTAAAACCTTTCAAGTACATTCATTTTCTTGCCCACCAATATTAGTCACGATATTATAACCCCAACAACTTTCTTTATAATGAACTCCAGAGTGTACATACGGGAACAACAAAATTGCTTAACTTGATGCCGTATATTCCGTTGACGTCATTTTCTAGCGATCACGCTATGAGTGCTTTCAAACGAATTAAAACCTATTTAAGGAATTCGATGACCAACCAGACACTGTCTAACTTGGAAACTCTAGCTATGTAGAGAGACCTGTTGTGACATCTTAGCAAGACGCCTGACTTCAAAAGGAGAGTAATAGATATATTTGCTGAAATGAAGGACAGACTGATTGAATTCATTTACAAGAATATTGTTTAAGGTGACTTGTACGAAAGCCTATTTATTTCTTATTTGTCTTTTTAAATCTGCATAGCAATGAAATATATTGCAATTTTTTATTCTAAAAGTATGTTGTTATTTGACAACTCCCGCTGCCTATTTGGTCTATATTTAAAATAGAACGAGTGCACGTAGTCTTATAGTTCTTTTTTTGCTATTTTGCTTAACGTCGCACCGACACAGATACGTCTTATGACGACGATGGGACAGGAAAGGCCTAGGAATGGGAAGGAAGCGGCCGTGGCCTTAATTAAGGTACATCCCCAGCATTTGCCTGGTGCGAAAATGGAAAACCACGGAAAACCATCTTCAGGGCTGCCGACAGTGGGTTTCGAACCCACTATCTCCCCGAAGCTTATAGTTTGTTATAGGATCTGTCTTAGTTTCAGTCATTAATATAATATTAAATATAGATCTGTATGCGTCGAAAACAAATTTCAATATATAATATGATTAAAATAGTTTAAATTAAAAATGTCTGTCTTACTGAGTTCACGCTTCGCCACTGATTATTGTGTCTTTATTAGTATCCTTGGGTTACATGTTCCTCGTACCATTTCTGTATTTAGATATCTTTGGTGACTTTCGATTCTGCCGCTAGTTGTCTCGATTTTATTTCACTCTTCTGCCTTTCATGGTCCTATTTTCTCTTAACAGATGACTGTGTAAAAATAAGAATCTGTCGTGTCACCGCGAGGTTGTCCCACTTGACGATGAATGAATCGAATAAGTATTATGTATAAAAGGAGAGCTAGGACGTTAATAGCTACCTCATAGATCAGTAGCTCGTGATCTGAGTTTTACAATAAATACGGTGCGTCGAGCTGGACACGCCTGCCAGCCAACGGATGAGAGAAACTCACTGTAACTTCAGTTCTATAATTTCCTTCATTTCTCCGTTGAAAGCTCCAGTGGTATTAGCTTCAAGAATCTTTTAGTTTTGCATCTAATTGTCTATCTATCTTTAGGTCTCATTCCCCGATTTATTGTCTTTCCTCTGCGATTGACATTAATATGAAAAGATGCTCCCGGAACACAACTGTCAACATTTGACATTCCAATAGGACACTAAAATTATATGCCATCTTTTCTTTCTTTATTCGTGTTAGAAGTATCAACTTTACTTACAGATATTTAACAAAAAGCAACAAGATATCTACATTCCTACTAGACAAATATACAAGTCTATTATACAATCACAGATAGAGCAACAATATTCGAGAGGTAGATGATGCTTGCCCAGTATCGGGCGACGTCAATAGCGTTGGGGGAGGCTGCAATCAAGTCTTTCATAGTGCACATTGAAGGACATAAAACACACTGACATAGATGTTGGATCGTCTGCTGCTCTCCGCAATCACAAAGTGATGAATCACTTGAGAAGCCCCACTTCCGCAAATTTACTTTTGTTCTGCCGACTTCTGTACGGAGTCTATTAAGGGCTTTCCATACTGTCCACTTCTCCTGTTGTCCACATGGAAGACTTTCCTTCGGCTCTATCCAGTTGGAAAGGAGGTGGATTCTTTCTTTCCACATTGTGACTCTAGCATTCTTTACTTTCATGCCATGAAATCTTTGAAACATGCACCAGTTAGTAGATCGTAAATTAATTCTTTCTAGCATTTTTTCTAGCAACTTCTTGTGTTGCAGTTGCGAGTTGATGGGTTCGAACCTCATCGTTAGTTGCCCTGAAGATGGTTTTCCGTGGTTTTCCATTTCCACATCAGTCAAATGTACGTTAAAGACCATCCCACTCTATGCCATCTCCCATCGTGGTGTCGCTGAAAATCGGATTATGTCAGTGTAACTTAAGGTACTAACAGGTTGTTTAAAGTTAAAAATAAAACAGCGTCCTCGGCTTAAATTACATGATTAATGTTTAACATTTCGAAGTAATGATGTGTATGGTTTTAGCTGAGATTTCATTTCCTAGGAATAAACCCTCATAATGTGTCACTAATTCTGATCTTCAAGTAGAATCGAATTTGAATGTATTGATTACGAAACAATAATAATAAACACATAAGATAAGTAGAGAAATAATGTTTACTGGATACAGGTTCGGCAGATTAATTTCACACCCAACGACACTTAAAACAGACAGCTTCATCTTATTTTTTTTCCTGCAACATTGCGTTTGTTGATTCGAATGGCACATTAAACTTGAAGTCCCGTGGCTATGATCTCGATGTCAGCTGTCACGTAAAACTACACGTATCAAGCGAGTTGGCCGTGCTGTTAGAGGTGTGCAGCTGTGAGCTTGCATTCGGGAGATAGTGGTTTCGAGTTCCTCTGTCGGTAGTCCAGAAGATGGTTTCCCATTTTCACACCAGGCAAATACTAGGGCTGTGCCTTAATTAAGGCCAGGGCCGCTTCCTTCCCACTCCTAGCCCTTTCCTATCCCACTTCGCCATAAGAACTATTTGTGTCTGTGTGACGTAAAGAAACTTGAAGGAAAAACAATCATAAGATCCTTGTTCTTAACCAAGGAATATGTCGATAATTCTATTTTAGACAGACGCAACCAAACATACATTGTAAGAAGCGTTTTGTTGGAGTGTTTCCGTACGGAGTGTAGGGGGCTGATGTAATCAATATCCTTTATAGAATGAGCAGTGTCATCAGCACCAACCGTGTAGCGTAAAAGTTTTTTGCCTAGGATCCTCCTCACCCTAGTATGTGACTGACAAAGGTTTTCATTCCTCACCCTGAAGGGGTTTGCAACGTTGTTACATCATTTCTTACAATTTTTTTTTTTTTTTCGACATGTACATACTTATAAGTTTTACAGTACTTGGCATATTAACATCAATTGAAGATTCTTCATTTTTACAGTCCTGTATTAAGGTCCAAAATTTAACATAATACTGATTAGAATTTTTTCTATTGCTTCCTTCGCCAAGCTGGTCTCTTCGGAAGACAAGGTGGCAAATATGTGAAGAGGTACATAATATCCCTGGTGGGCGAGATATCATTTAGGTTGCGCAAGTTGGTCAGTACTCACTGTGGCGCGTAATAACTAGAAATGCGCTATATTTCTTTCATACCTTATTTCATTTTCCAATGAATTGCGTGGCTACATTTTTACTCTTGCGTGAACATGAGAGCGTTCGTGTACAGTGTAATGGAATTTTATTCTTAGTTCCGTGGTTTAGATCGTAACGATATTTCTCTGCGGAAGTGAGTGCTGCTTGTGTTGATCAAAAGTAGACTGACTGTCTCAAGACCACGGGTTCGATCGCGGCCGAGGAAATAAAGTTTTGAGGAGAGAGAAAGATATCATGACGCTCAGTTTTGGGTGTGTTGAAAGCTGTCTAGTGGTGTTGTCTGTGTCCATCCGACAGTAACTCTGCCTTAGGAATCGTTCTCTCCAAGTGAGTTAGCCACACTGTTAGAGTCGCGTTGCTGTGAACTTGTATTCGGGAGATGGTGGGTTCGAATCCCACCGTCGGCAGCCTTAAAGATGGTTTTCCGTGGTTTACCACTTTCTCACCGGCCAAATTCTGGGGGTTTACCTTAATTAATGCCACGGCCGCTACCTTCCTAACCCTCGTCCTTTCCTGTCGTTACATCGCCGAAAGGTTTCGATGTGTTAGTGCAACGTCAAACCACTAGAAGTAAGATGAATCGCCCAGTAGAAATTACTTCGTCGCTAGATGACAGACCAATTGGAATCTCGAACTTCGCGTATAAGCTCTCTTAATACTGCCACTTTAGAAGGTCTTCAACGCAGAAGTAACGTAACCCGTCGAATTCTGCCTCAGGCACCTAATCCTTATTTCTTCTACAAACCATTGGGTGCATTGGTCTGGTACTGTGTCAAGTCCAAACTACTCGATGACCTCATAATCAAGAGGGTGGGTTTTTTTTTTTTTTTTTTTTTTTTTTTTTTGGTTGGTGGAAGATAGGTTATTGCCATGGCTGAAATCCTGAAGACAGTTTCGTAAGAGGTAAAAGAGAACAAACAGTCTAGTTTCTATTCATTACGATTTTAGAAAGGTACAAAACGGCCGATGCCCACTGACTGCCCAGAAGCAGAAAGGCTCAAGTAAGCATATAAAGCAAAACAGGCATATAAATATCAGCATATAAATGAATGGATGATGCCAGATGAACCTCTACCTCTTAGTCAGATTGGGTGTCTTGGAAGTCTCTCAGTAGACTGAATTCAGGTGTCACGAGTTGTAAGACAAACCAGAAGGAATGGGGCTTTCACTTTGCGGATTCTACTTTGAGTGAATGAGAAGGACAGAACATAGCGCACTTCTTGCAATATGATACATTACATACCCAGCGGAGTTACACATTGGAAGACCCGCTCAAGGCTACACCAGATGCACTTGAAGTGGCCAGCTTTAGGTCCACATGATGTAGTCTATGTATATTTTAAAGTTATTTCCTTTAAATTAACTGTACCCCTGTAACACAGTGAAACTTCTCCTAACGTACACCTCTAAATAGCAAACACTGCTAAATTACGAAGATTTTAAATTCCCCGACGCAAATACGCGTGTTTTAATGGCTGTATTACTTCCCAATAGCGGACTGAAAACTACTTCCCTATCGGAATTAACAAACGGCGAGAAAGAAAACTGTCGCATTTCCTGGAATTCGGCACAATAATGGACAGTATTTTGAACTAGTGCAGACAGTAGATATTATTCGTTGTGGTTATCTTGAGCATTGTGTGTTACGTAGGCCACGGTCAAGTATGTTACGAAGTCGCAGAAACGCAAACGACTGACTTTAAAGGAAACATTTGAAGTCATCAGCGTCCACGAGAAAGAAAGCGTTCGAGACATGGCCGGTGGTTTTCTGTTGGAAAAACGCAAATGTGTGACATTTTAAGAAACAAAAGTGACATCCTAAGTTGTTGACTAGAATTGAAAATCCTTCTGGAAAAACGCCCATTTTCCAATACACCGGACGTAATAGTTCACAGCTTAACATTTGAGTGGCTTTTGTCCTTTTCATAGCAACAGCATGCCTGTGAGAGGACATCTTATGCATTAAGAAATAATCTTACTGTAGTTTGTATTTCTTTACGACACACATTTTATCTACTCACTTATTACAAATGAAGCAGACGGTCGGAATTACTCGTACGTATTAATTCTGGAGGGTCTTTCTATGGTCTTGTCTAGTAAGAACCTGCCAATTACTTGTATATGTTGAGCATTGTGTGTCACGTATGCAACGTAGTCGCAGAAACGCAAACGACTAACTTTAAAGGAAAAATTTGAAGTAATCAACGTCCAAGGAAAGAATGCGTTCGAGACATGGACAGTGTGCCGAACTGATTCTTGGAGTGCGGCGACTGCGACAGCATGACATGCTGTGTTACAGTGCTCGGGGCTGCAGAAATACATTGTTAGTACAGCTATACGTATGTTCAAAATATGACGAAAGTCATATTGATATCGATTTTCGTGCTTTTCTATAGAGTTTAGAAACGTGAATGTCTGTCCTTGTGCTTCTAAATTCCACACTTTCTCTCTCCATAAATTAACTCAAAGAAAGCTCTTATTATGTTATTTACTGAATAGCCGTCATATTGTACTGGAGCCGTGTTGTAACTCAAATAGGGACTAGTGATATATGGAGTCCGAGGAATGAGTGTAGCCAAGCTGTGAGATGGAAATATAATTAATCTGACAATGTTTCATTACATTTTCCTCGCACGGTGTGGTTCTGAGTATAGTCCACATTATGCGAATGTCAGCACTGGGGGCTGAGAATTGTGTGACATTCAGTGACATAAATCTTCATGTACCCCTACAGTCGTGCATAGTAAAATTCATAACGAGAAAGAGGAGTTGCAAAGTAGAATCACTCATTCATTGCTCATTGATTCCTGGAGTATGGCGACTGATACAGAATTATATGGCGCTTATTTTTACCACTCCACATGGCGTGCAGTATTACAGTGCATCTGTTAGCTCCGGGCTGCGGAAATGAATTTTTGGTACAGTGTTTTGATTTGATGGTGATTTCTCAGCCTATAGGTTGATTAGATCCCCAACTCGTGTAGGACTCACAGAGGTCTCCAAGGGAACATGCTTGGAAAATTTAGTGTTATTTAACATCATTTAAAGTGCCTGGTTCCGTGGCTACCATGCGGTTACCATGCGGGCCTTTGATCCAAGGGAGCTACATTCGATTACTGGCCTGGTTATGGATTTAAACCTTGTTTGGTCATTTTCTCTTGCTCGGGGACTTGATGTTTATGCAGTCTTCAACGTAAGATTTGATCTTACGTAGGACTGCGTCCTCACCGACGCGCTGGTCAATTCGAAATGAGACGCCATTAGGTTGTAATATTGTCGCATTCTCAGACATCACTGTTCTAGCCCTCCTGATGGTCAGTGGTGGTGGTGGTGATTATTGTTTTAAGAGGAAGTACAACTAGGCAACCATCCTCTATATAACACTAATCTGAGGGAAAACATTGATGGGATCCGACACTTCGAAAAATGAAGATATCGGCCAAAGGAAGAAAAGGGCCACGAAGGGCGTGAAAATGAAAGAGTCCCTAGGCCTCGGGAATGTGATATCGTCGGGTTCGGAAAAAACAAAAACAAGAATTGACCAAGAGAGGTCGGATATAATAGATGAAACTGAGGAGCCTGGCACAAGTAAGTGGAAGTAATGCCGGACTCAGCTAAGGGCTCCGTGGTCGCCAACCCACGCTCCCAAAGTTCAGAGCCCCTGGGTCC
The DNA here is from genome assembly GCF_040414725.1 of Anabrus simplex. Taxonomy (NCBI): domain Eukaryota; kingdom Metazoa; phylum Arthropoda; class Insecta; order Orthoptera; family Tettigoniidae; genus Anabrus; species Anabrus simplex. The sequence continues at coordinate 82,997,993 of NC_090268.1, read as the reverse complement.
CCTTTTAGTCGCCTCCTACGACAGGCAGGGGATACCGTGAGACCTCCTGATGGTCTTGATCACTAAAGCGTCAAGTCTGTATGGCCTGAACCTGTGGTTAATCGGTTCGAATTCCGTCGGTGGGAAAAAGAAATAGCCGACAGGGTAGGAGAGATTGTCGTATTTCATGTCTTGTCACTAGATTAGTTGCCAAAATCCTGAATTCAATTCCTAACCTCTCCACAGTATTCATATGGGATAAGGGCATATGACGCTGTTGATGGCGATACGTTCGCCAGATGGAGACGTGAAGCCTTGGTGTTATTCTACAGGAGTAGGCTTTGTGCCGACACCGGGTTTCACCCTCTCCCTGCCTCATCATCTTACATACAGACGCGTGACAGATAGAAAGTACTGCATCATGCGGACCGAACATGTCCTCGGACACTCCTGTCACTAAAAGCCATACACTAAATCAGGCATGTCAGTGTCACGAGCTGACTGACAACTCTGCTTGCGTGAGAAACAGCTGTTACAAGCACTAGCCCAGGACGTTATCAGATAGCGCAAGCCTTGGAGGAGTGTACATTACACTTTCACAACTGCAGTACTCCGTAATATATTATTATATGCGTTCAACACGGCGTTTGTGTAAAATGCGTGAAACAACAGGCTTTGTAATCACCGCGTACCAGGAAAATATATAATTACTGTAAAGGTTGCCGTAAGCAATACAGTACAAAATAATATGTACACTATTTACTTTTTAGGAGCTTAATAAACTCAACTCTCCTACGAACATTTATGAAGCAGAATAATATCGAATACTGTGCCGCCAGTATATCGCTTCTGTAGCAAAACGTCATGTTTTTACAAACTTACGCTAAAAGAAAATGGGCTATGCTGAAAGTAGCATACGGAAGTACACATACGCACACTAACAAATTACTGTGTCAATCCTCATACCACAGTCTGTGCAGCTGCATATTACAGCCATTACTTGTATAACAAAACAGGTAACTGGAGCCTATCACCGGAAGGCGTGTTCAGCCCTGTGTCGACAACGTGGAGAAGTAGGGGTTGTGGTAAGCATGTAAAGGAGAGGGCGTATTAGTCTCTGGTAAGAGCCCAGTTACAGTATGTTTCCAGTGTATGGGACCCACACAAGGATTACTTGATAAGAGAACTGGAGAAGATCGAAGGGAAGTAGCACTGTTTCTTCTGGATAATATCCGACAAAAGAGTAGCTTTATGAAAATGTTAGAGTTTTTGGTCTATAGATGCATAGTAGTCCGCCTCTGTGGTGTAGTGGTTAGTTTGATTAGCTGCCACGCCCGGAGGCCCGGGTTCGATTCCCGGCTCTGCCACGAAATTTGAAAAGTGGTACGAGGGCTGGAACGGGGTCCACTTAGCCTCGGGAGGTCAAATGAGTAGAGGTGGATGCGATTCCCTCCTCAGCCATCCTGGAAATAGTTTTCCGTGGTTTCCCACTTCTCTTCCAGGCAAATGCCGGAATGGTACCTAACTTAAGGCCCGCCTCCCCCTTCAGGGGAGGAATGAAAATATTTTAGTACGATGGTAGTAGTAGAGTTTGGGCGGGGAAAACTTGGGAGAAAGGAGACGACCTGCTCGACCAATTGGTATGTTCCGAGCTGTCAATGGAGAGATGGCATGGAATGGCATCATTGTCCGAATAAGCTTGAGTGGAACTTAAAAAAAAAAGAGAGAAGATCGTAATGTGAGGATAAAATAGGAATTAGGGCAAATATTCATTTTCAGGAAGAGGAATTAGAGATTAAAAAAATATGTATCAAGGGAGTCGATCAATTTCCAAATTCTTTGAAATAATTTAAGAAGTATGAAAACAAATACTAGGTAATCGCCCACCGGGCCAACAGCCCTAAATGGAGACCAATGATGATTGATTGATTGATTGATTGATTGATTGATTGATTGATTGATTGATTGATTGATTGATTGATTGATTGATTGATTGATTGATACTATCGTATTCTGACTTACATAATTGTGAATAGCATAGGAAATAGTATTTTGCTCATAATTTCGAAACGGTTGACTTCACGTAGCTTCCAAAAAGAAGTTAATTTAGAATATTTTTGGTGATTACAACTTTTTTCGTACAAACAAGCCTAAATGGGACAATTTTCCGCTACTGCTGATCATATTAACGCCTTGAATCTGGTGTTGGCGTTACGTGGCTGAGTTTTCTGCGTGACTGATCTGCAGTACGGACGTAGAATGTTCATGTGTGGAGCAGTGAAAGGTTTGAGGGCATTTATTTTTCATTTGATTACCTCCATGCAAAGTTTTATGGGTTACGCTAAAACCTGCACCTGAAATAATTAAACTATTTGCATCCCTCTGCACAACCCCTCCGAAGAACAGGTAAAACTAATGACGTATAATGTAATACTTGAATTGCATTTTAGGAAACGGTAGTATATGGTTGCTACTAGGGTAGGTTTTGTTGTCGTGGGATGTATGTATATAGGTACGTATAGTCACTGTGGTTTTTAGATTTCATCTCAAACGGCATGAATGTTACTATCTTCACCTCGTCTTGTTCCACTCCATTGAAATGACATAAATGCGTGAAACATTCTTTTATAAACTTTTGCCGATTTGTGAATGCGTTTTTGTTGTTTTAGACATCGTATCTATTTTATGAGTTCACTAAACGGAATTTAAAATGCAATTGGAGGATGTAACTGGTGTGTGGTTGATATTTCCTTTTGTTGGTGAATTTATTGAGGAGCCCTAACTGGAAATCTTTTGAATCGCGATTCATCTCAACGAATTATGTGTGATTTATATAAAAGAAACGATGGTCGTGCCATTGCTAAGCGATTTCCAATATATCTTCTTAAAATGTATCTGGGCTGCTACTGTTCTCCGAACTGCTAGCGACTTTATCCTGGTGCTTTGTGAATTTGTAGTAGAGGATTGCTGATGACGCTTTAGGTTTGAAGTAAATACTTTGATGATCAGTCCTTTGTACTTCCTGTCGGTGTTGAATTTCGATTGCATGTGTTGCTGCCGTAAGGAAATACTTCAGTATTTTTTGACATGATTCCGAAGCAAATACAGTTTACTGCCTTGTTTTTGAGCGTGATCGCCGTTGTTTTAAATTATAACACCCCCCCCCCATGGCACTACAGCCCTTGAAGGGCCTTGGCCTACCAAGCGACCGCTGCTCAGCCCGAAGTCCTGCAGATTACGAGGTGTCGTGTGGTCAGCACGACGAATCTTCTCGGCCGTAATTCTTGGCTTTCTAGGCCGGGGCCGCTATCTCACCGTCAGATAGCTCCTCAATTCTAATCACGTAGGCTGAGTGGACCTCGTACCAGCCCTCAGGTCCAGGTAAAATCCCTGACCTGGCCGGGAATCGAACCCGGGGCCTCCAGGTAAGAGGCAGGCACGCTACCCTTACACCACGGGGCAGGCAATTATATGATATTTTCTGTGAAATGTTGTAATTTAACATGTGAAGTGTTCGTAAATCTAGTATGAAGCGTTCGGGAAAATATCTACGGAGGACAGAAGGGTACGGAATTTGTACACACGCCGATCGGCATTCAGTAATTAGTCGTGAGGTCGTTCCCATTCCCTATGGTCTTTCAGAGAAATACGACGGTGCACCACCTCCTTGGTAGTACGGTCTTCCCAGAGGAGCTTCAACATACAGCGAGTCATTCACATTTCCAATATCTGCAGTCGGTTCATTCACGAAGACTTTAGTGTCCATCCTTGGATACCTTAAAGCATCATCGATAACACAAAATACACTCATGTGTATAAAAATCAGATTAAAGATAGGGAGTTCATATTCACATTAGTATGCATTAGTACGTTCACATTCAAGGTCCACATCGATATCTCGGCGCACCACCACCGACTGATAAAATGTGCCTGCGGCTGTCATTGTCGCTATAAACCGAAGTTAATGGATCAGTGTGACTTGAGCAGACGTGCAGGATGCCTCGCAGACGTCTGCAACAACCATACCGCCAAATGAATGAGTTTGAAAGAGGGCGCATCATTGACATGAGAGAACGTGATGCATCCATCCGGGTAATTGCTGCTCATGTGAGACGAAGTGTGTCGGCAGTGCAACGGGTGTGTACAGAATGGTTCACATAAGGCCGTATAACACGACGAGATGGGTCCTTTCAGACCACTACTCGGGGAGATCGACACCTAATCCTAATGGCATTGCAGGACAGATCTGTGTCCTCCTCGGCTCTGACACAATAGTGGAACAGTGTAACACATCGTCCACTATCACGACTCACGGTCTGTCACCGTTTATTACGGTCTGGGTTGCCGATGCGTCGTCCACTTCTACGCCTACCTTTGACTAATGTGCATAAACATGCTAGACTGCAATGCTGTATGGAACGACGTCCCTAGGGACAGGAAATGGCAGCAGATAGTGTTTCCGGACGAATCCAGATTCTGTTTGTTCGAAAATGATGGCTGTATTTTTGCTCGCCGCAGACAGGTTGAGAGGCGTCACATTGACTGCATGCGCACAAGACACAGCGCCAACTCAAGGCCTTATGGTGTGGGGTGCTACTGGGTACAACCACAAATCACAGTTGATGCATATCCAGAGCACTGTGACCAGTTTGACCTACGTGAATGACACCCTGCGACCCGTAGCCATGCCTTTTTTGCACGACACCCTAGACGCCATATTTCAGCAGAACTATGCACGACAAGATGTTCCTGCACGAAGACGTGCCTTCTTGTTGTCACACGATGTCAGACTGTTGCCCTGGCCCGCCCGATCACTGGACTTGTCGCCAATCGATAGTGTGTGGGATATGGTGAAACGACGGGTGCGGCGCTGTGACCCCAACCACCAAAGATGAACTGTGGAACCAGGTGAATGCAGCATGGATGGCTATACCCCAGGACGGCATTCGCGCTTTGTACACGTCTATGCCATCACGTATGGAACAAGTTATCAGTGCCCATGGAGGACCCAGTGTCTACAAGGCAACATTGCTCATGCTGAACCTCGGTGACTGAAATGCTAATAGTTTCCGCAGAACATACTAATGAATATGTCCTGTGAATATGAACTTCCTATCTCTAGTCTTTCAAGGTGTTCTTTTTTTTTTTTTTTTTTTTTTTTGTGAACATAGTGTATGTTTGTCGTTTGTCATACAGTATTCTTTGGGGGGGGGGTCATTAATGCAATGACTCTCTCGAAAACTAGAACCAAATCCATCCCTTGCAATGAGCTACCTGATCAATGAAATGAAATGGCGTATGGCTTTTAGTGCCGGGAGTGTCGGAAGACATATTCGGCTCGCCAGGTACAGGTCTTCCGATTTGACTCCCGTAGGCGACCTGCGTATCGTGATGAGGATGAAGTGATGATGAAGACAAAACATACACCCAGAGCCAGAGAAATTAACCAGTGTTGGTCAAAATTCCCGACCCTACCGGAAATCGAACCCGGGACCCCTGTGACCAAAGGCCAGCACGCTAACCATTTAGCCATGGAGCCGGACACCTGATCAATAAACGTAGTTAAAACCAAGGACTCACTATTTAATTATCGGAACCCTGAATTTAGTACTTGTTGGGTTGTCACTTCCTCTCCATTCTTTTGAGGACAGTAGTCCACATACTGACCACGTCCAGTGTTATTTAACTTGCGAGGTCTTGCGGTACCCATTGATTCAACACCCCTATGTCATTAACTCCAAATTAATTTACAGTTAAAGATTTATGGAGTATCGATTGGTCGATTAAGTAATCTCCCATTGTTTTATAACACTTCTGGTTATTGTAAAATTAGATGTTACAGCGTCGTCACTGAAAAACTATTTGTGTCAGTACGATATTAAACCACTAGAAAAATAAAACAAGATGAACGAGATCCGTAATGTCAACAACTTTACGGTAATCACATCATTTGAAGAGAAATTCGGTGCTGGAAATAAATGTTCTTTTGTAATTTTCCCCGCATTCTTAGTATTTGTATTGTAAATATGTCGCTATTTGATAAAGATAAAGTAATTGTCTGAAGTAAAAAACTTTTGTCAAAGTTTAGTCACATATGTAACCTACATTTATCCGTAGTGACGTATATCTTGTTTATGCAAACTTTCCTTGGTTTCTGGTATTGTCTGTTTAATAACTCAGTGCGATCATAAAGTTCGAGTTTATTTTCAGTTTAACTTATCTTTTCCCCATCTTTATATTATTCTCTGATTTTTCTTTTTTTCCTTGCAGTACTTTAGTACTTTACTCTTCCTTTGTGACATAAAATGCATTTATTATCCTTGTTTTCTTGTCTTGTTGGTTTAGTCTTATATATTTCTGTCAGTCAATCAATCAGTCACCAAATTATCCGTCTGGTTTCCGTTTTAGTTAACATTTCTGTCCTTATTTGTTTTTATTTTATTTTTCATTTTACAGAATTTTGCTTAGTGTATGCTGTTACATGATATCCTAATTGTTTGTCTCCAGTGACATGTGAGAATGAGAATTGTTGAGTTATAATGCCTTTCTTCTTCTCCCACCTTCCCTTGGTCTTGTCTGTTACTTTGTCGGAAGAATGCGACGCCGGGGACGAATATCATTAACCTTACCGAATCGATACTTTGCTACTGCTTGTGAGATATTACAGTTGGAAACTTCCTCTCTTAAGTATGCAAGTGTGTGCATTGGAGTTAACGAGGTCGAGAGATGTGGCAACGAGCCCGCAATTATACAAGTTTCCATCCTCAAAAACACCTGCGAGCTCCTACAGTGTTCCAGGATCCTAATGTAAATAAAACAGCGTTCAAGCAGCTGTACTTAATTAGCATTGTAGTGATGTATGACGTCAGGGAATAACAGTCAACTTTAAACTGGAGTTTGTTGGAGAAATACTCTTTATTCTAAATAGTTTTATATAATCTTTCTTTCTTTCAATTCTGGTTGGTTGAAACGTCGGTAATGAACTTTTAAGTAAAACTCACAACTAGAAGAACAGCTAAAATACGTGCTAATTCATGAGATCAGTATGGTAAACTTTCTACTCGCCTCTACTGCATACTAAAAGATCAATGCGCTCCAGGATGAGACTGAGAAACTGTGGCGTTAAGAGTATTCGATGTTTAAATCTCGTCGCTGCCAGTAGCTGTTTTATTTTCAACTTTTTCCCAGTCATCCATCTCCACTGTCCCAGAAAGATGCTAGAATAGAAATTATTATTTTCATGTTCCAGCTTAGGGAACCTAACTCGGTCTTGGATCTAAGTACAGAGTGTGCAAAAATATCGGGGTTTTCAAGGTGTTGTATAATTTATCTTACGTATTGTATACTAACGGGCTAGAATATAATACACAGAGTGGCTATAGCAGCTCGAATAGCGCTCCGGGTGGAGGCAAGCAACACTACGGCCGCCATGATATAAATGTACCAGCTAACGAAAACAGAGGTCTGGAGCTATTTGAGTAATCCCGCATGTGTGTTAAGTTCATCGTTAATAGAAATTATTTTGTAGTTTGCCTTTATTTATTGAAGCGTGAATATGACTTCATTCTGTTTCTCATGCTTTGTTCGAGCAAAACAAACAGTGTATCCTATTTCAGGTAAGTTCTTTTCTTTTCTAAAGAAGGTTACGTATATTGAAAGATCATCTTAATTTTCGCCGCTGTAAAGTACAAATTTTCGTCACAGGTTCTCACTAAAAGACAAAAATGGCTGACTAGGCAGTGGGTGAATGACATGAAGAGAGACAAGTAGTATCTCGAGCAGCGAAGTACTCTCTTTTAAGAACATTGAGGAGCACTGTATGCGTGTATCCAACCCTTGTCCCGTTTCTCTACCGGATCGGGTGTTCAGATAATGATAGGAGACGTAAACTGCCCAAGGCATTACCGACATTTTAAAATTGCTCTTCTCATCCATACGTAATAGGGGAGGAAACAACTAATCCCAGTGCAAAGCAATTCAGATCAGCATACTGGAAGTGATTACTGGGACTCGCCCATCGACAGGAAGTGATGCTTCTTTTATCTATGTAGTACGACTTCTTCTGATGACAGCGACTCTACTGATCATGATTGTTGTGCTACGAATTGAGAGTCATTCACTAAGTACTCTGAAAATATTGTTGAGTACATAGCAGGAAATGCAAACCGTGAGGTGTGAAAGAAAATAAAATGCCACGATTGTCTGAAGATCATTTTTGCTCAGCATTCCGAAGAAAAGAAATAACTTATTGCCTAGAATGATAAGTCTCTTTATCAAGCTCTTGATGTTGTGAAATTAGCACGTGGCTGAAAATGAATTCGGGAAAAAGTCACATCACGAAGATGTAACATAAACCGTGTTTTGTTTAAGTTACAGAATGAAGTTTTCTCGTCACTTGCAGGGCAGTGGTTTTACAGTAAGGATAATTTATTTATTGCTACCGAGTTCAGTGAGGGAACCCATTACGCCAGCATGACAAAACTCATCTTAATGCAGAATTTTAAATTAGAGTGCACCACAGGTACAGTGCTATTACATAAGAACTGAGAGGGGTAACTATATGGCAGACATGCACAGAATTAATACTTTTCATGGGGCAGTGAATCAGAGCTAGAAAATACTTGTCGGTTCAGGTGAATGAGAGAGCTGTTTCGCATCGAGAAATGGGACTATTAATAGATCAATATACAATTCAGATTGTTTAGTGTAAATTTTATTTTCAGTCTATGTTATAAAAATGTTACGTTGAAGGATTGTCTTTGAAATGTATGATAATTCATTAAAGTGTGTTTAATTTTCTCGGCTCTTTAGATACGCATCCTAATTCGTAATCTTGTTCAGTAGGCCTACACTCTTCTGCATGTTGACAGATTGGAGATGTGTGGATAACTCCACATATTTCTAATGAAACAATTATAGATCTAAACGTTTTCAATATATCGCTTCAAGAAAAACAAATTGTTACGTATTTTGTTCCTTCTATCTTATGTTACAGTACATTGCGATTCTATAGGGAACCTCTGCTTAACGACAACTTATAAGCATCAAACAGTTCGCTTTCCAGCCGATGTTTTCTTCATCAACTTAAATAATCTCCAACTTTATACCTAATGAATAAAAATCTGTGTGAAAATGTCTCATTTTCCCGCTCTGTTCCGCACGCGCTTACACAGCGCTTCGCCTAATCAGGTACATTTAGGACATGGCTGACGCCAGTTCAACTTTCTTCAAAGATGGCAGCGCGGTAGCCACTCTATGTGTTATATTCTAGCTCGTTCTTCTTTTTATTATTCTTCCACCGCTTTTCCCACATCTGTGGGGTCTCGGGTGCGAACTGTGTCGCACATGGGGTTTTGGCCCTGTTTTACGGCCGGATGGCCTTCCTGACGCCAAACCTATATGGAAGGATGTAATTACTTCTGCGGTGGTTGGTTGTGTTGTGTATTGTCTGAATATGAAGAGAAAAGTGTTGGGACAAACACAAATACGCAGTCCCCGGGCCAGAAGAATTAATCACACGCGATTAAAACCCCCGACCCGGCCGGTAATCGAACCCGGTAACCTCTGAACCGAAGGCCTCAACGATGACCATTCAGCCAATGAATCGGGCATATTCTAGCTCGTTATTGTATGCAATAATAATTCATACATGAGCTAAAATAGTAACTGTACGAGTTTTCACAGCACATACTACTAGTACTCAATGTGACAAGACACTAGCCCAACCCATAGTCTAGCTCTTCCTACACATTGGTCGGCATGTATGGAATAATAGACGCGACAGCTGCAGCAACTCTACGTGTCAGTTCAGGTAGACTGGCAGATAGCGGTAGTACAAACACGTGATCCTTAGCATACCCCCACAAAAAGAAATCACACGGAGAAAAGTCGGAGTCCTTTGCAGGCCACCGACGGAAAGCCTTATGCTTCGGACCATGACGACCGATCCAACGATAGCTAACAACTTCATTCAACATTCCCGCACGGGGTTAGAAAAATGTGGGGGTGTACCGTTTTGCTGCCAAGTGATGGTTTGAAGTCCATCCTTTATCTGAGGGAAGAGCCAATTTTGAAGCATATCGAAGTATGCAGTTCCTGTTGTAGTTTTTCCTGGGAAAATAACGGCCCAAATACGCGTCGTTCGGTTAATGGCCAGAAAATATTAACGTTGGTGGAATCCCTTTTGTATTCCACTGTTGCGTGTGGATTCTCCAGCGCCCAGATACGGGCGTTGTGTGTGTTGATTCATCACTGAAGAGTGGACGGTAAGCGCAACCTTCATCGCCTTCCATTTTTTCTGCATTTCCATGTAGAAGTTTGTACATGCATCGCGGTCTGCAGGCTTTAAGGCCTGTAACGGCTGCCCTTTTGTCCGATTTCGTAAAACTTTTCATGTTCGGTAGTGCTAGTTCACTGCTAGCGTGTCGCACAGATTTGCACGGATTGCGCCCCGGGCTTTTTCCTTTACACAGGCATCCCGTTATCTGGAACTGTTTATACCATCGCTAAATGTTGTTCTCATATTGAGGATCACATCCATACTGTTGCTGAATACACTTCGCTGATTGGAATATACAGAAAGCTTTACACGCGGTGGGCGCCATCTGTAACCAGGTTAGGAAACCACTATTTGCCGTGTCCAATACAAACTTTCACACTTGCTTTCTCATACGATCTAGAAAACATACTGTTAAGGTTGGTTACATAGCCATACTAACTACTTAAAATTCCCGATATTATTTTGTGTAGGGCCTACATCGTGTCCAGTTCGCACGTAACTCCAAAACCAACAAAGAGGAGGTGATTTTTGTAGTTATTTTTTTCTCTTTTTAAGATGCATCATAAACACGAGGTGTTAACCTAAAATGTTCCAAGTTAAAGGACAGGCGTGCTGCTGCCCATGTAGCCCAAATTCAAGACAAAATGTTTTTTCCTAACGTCATCCTAACACAGGCAGGTTAACAGTGACACGGGGATGGGAAAGGGCTCGGAAGCTAGCGATGCTGGCCTTAAGTAAGCTACCGCGCCGTCATTATCCGTTTGAAAATGGGAAAGCATGGGATACCATCGTCAGGGTTTGAACCCACAATCCTCCGAGTATATTTTTACAGTTACACGACACTTGCAATGCGTAGCCAATTTACTCGGGAATGTGATATTATCATTAATTTATTTTCTGTTGGACTGAATTTCATTTTATAGACTCTGGTGGAAGACATGCTTACGTGTAAGTTTCCTGTAATCGGTATACGAGTATTAACTTTTTTGCCATATACCATAATACACTGATGTTAGAATGCTGTGCTCTTAAGTCGCAAAGTGGATGAATATCAACCGTTGTCATAATCGTTCCTTTGTAGTGATTTTGTAAGGGTACCTATAGACGAAGAGATTAGTAGCATTTTATAACAGAGTTTCGATTATTCGAAAAATGAGAGTATTGGGACAGTGCAGGAAAAGCACTGAAATTGTGAATGTACAAGACACCGTAGGCCTCGCAGGCTAACTCCGGAGTCCGTAAAGAGAATGTGTAAACGAGAGGAGGCTGAATAGTAAAAACGAAAGAAGAGATCGTGGCGTAAGTAAATACAAGCAATGCCAGACTCAATAGAGGCCTCGTGGTTACCTCGCCATATCGCACAAGACTCGGGTAGTACCTCTTGTACCATATCACGAGTTGACTATCAGTTGGCTCCATAAACTTTCGGGGTGTATGGCTCAGACGGTTAGGGGATTCGAGCCCGACTCGCTCCACAAATGCATTAGAAATGTTACGGGATACCCGTGGAATGCAGAGGTGAAAGAAGGCGCGGGTTGGAATGGTCTAACTACAAAGCTGAGATATTGATTAAAATTGCATTAAAGGTTATATTTTCGAAAATAGCAAAACTTAACAATTTTTCACATAGAATTTCAAAGTTTGACCAATAACAACAAGTTAACAAATCAGGTACAAGATCAGGAAAAGCCAAGTTCTAGAGATAATTTACCAATCTGGGCTTCAAGCCCCAAGTTTTACCATTTTTGACCTCACAGCTCATAACCACATATTTACAAAAGGGGCAGAAATCCCCTAATAACATAGAGCACTAGCTCCCACCTAGCAATGTCAAGCCTCTCTGAGGCACATTTCCAATTCCAAAGAGCTGACCCGCTCTCAGTTTCCCAAGCCTATTAAAGGTAATACCCGGCTTTACACTAAATTGCCATCAAGGCATAGCTTACATCAAATGAAACGGGGGTATCTCGTACCCAACCTACTGGGCCTCAGTGGAAAAAGAACAGATTAAGTAAATGGCCCAAAATACCAAGTTGAATGGAGGCGTTGCTTGCCGCCTACATGAAGCCTTTTAAAACCTAAGAGGCACTAGGCCGATGAAATAGGGGCTATTCCCAAACTATGGAGGTGACTCGTAAAAAGAAATTAAGACATTACAGAAAAGAAGAAAACCAATTACAAAACGTAGTCACCTCAAACTAGTATGAAGGGGAGCTCGAGAGGGTAAAGCACTCTCTATCCCCGAATTACAGTTTAAGATATTTTAAGTTTTACGAAACGATGGGAGATTACATGTTTATTACATAGCAAAGTTTTCGGACCTTCCCCGCGGATTAAACTGCTGAGCTAGCAAGAAAAAAATATGTTAAGTGGCCATTACCTTGTTGAAGAGCTGCTTCCGGATGAAAGAGGCGCTTCCCGCCTCCTGCTACACTTCCATACACTAGGCTAGATGTCGTTAGAGACGTCGAGAGACAGGAAAATTAGCAGTTTTTATTCCCTCGAGGAAGATTCGAGACCTTTCATGAATAATTAAGGCACACCCACAGGCGTTTATTGGGTAGCTTACAGTTACACATAAAAATCGAAGAAGAAAGACACGATTGGTCAAAAATTAATTACAGAAATTCTGGATTGGCTAAGTTCAAAACTGGCGGAAAGAAAAGATTTATATTGCCAACCCACAAATGAAAGAACGAAATTTAGTAAAGAACAAACTTATGAATACAAAATTTCTTCAAATAAAGTTCTTCCACTTCGCACCAGGGTGCATGGTCATAGTTTTTTAGTAGAGACATCTATAAGAGAATGTCCACACTTCTTGATCATTGGAAAACAAAACAAGTTAAAATCCACACAGTATTGACAACTTCGTAATCACAAAATTTACGGTAGTGACATCTTCTGAGAAACTTATGAGTTGATCCAGTTTTTAAAGTTCAGAGTTTCTCCTGCAGAGGAGTACTTTCAGGCGGAAAATTCAAATGTGCGGCGTAGAGGTGTACCAGCCGGTACAAGAAATATAAGAACATTTCAGCGCCTCACCGTCTCCGTAAACCAAAACAGTAGTTAGTTGGGCACGTACAGTAAGTAACATTATTATTAGTTACATAAACTAGCATAGATACCTCAAGAGTTCAGGTTGTGTCACCGGCCAGGTTCAGTGCAATAATTATTTAAAATGGTCTAAACTGTAGTGTACTGTATACTAACTGAAAGGACAACAGAATGGGCTTTTATTGTTCTAAATTTTATCGCTCCACGTTTTCAACAGGTTCCTAGCGAGTAGGTTTGTTTAGCTCTACTTTAAACTTGATTTAGGAGATTGTAAGATAAAATCCCAGCATCAGCAGACTTCAAGATGGTTTCCCGTAGTTGCATCTTAATCAGTTCGTCAACCGTTACCTTTCCAGTTCTAGCCGCCTTCTGAACCATCGTCGCCAAAAACTTACCTATGTTCATGCCGCGTAAAGCCATTAGCGGAAGAAGAAACAGTACGGGTTGTTGTAAATGATTCGTTATCTTTTATTTATCAACTAGTGACCCGCCCCAATTTTTAATAGAAGCAATATTTTTACTTTGGGATGAGTGGCGTTTTCCCCTTTTTTTCTTTCTTTCTTTTCAAGTTGCTTTACGTCGCACCGACACAGATGGGTCTTATGGCGACGAAGGGACTATAAAGGGCTAGGAGTGGAAAGGAAGCGGCCGTGGCCTTAATTAAGGTACAGCCCCAGCATTTGCTTAGTGCGAAAATGGGAAACCACGGAGAACCATCTTCAGGGCTGCCGACAGTGGGGTTCGAACCCACTATCTCCCGAATACTGGATACTGGTCGCACTTAAGCGACTGCAGCTATCGAGCTCGGTCGTTTTCCTTGTAGACATCAATTGTTTCCCTTCTGAGCTCAGGGTGACGTTCCTTCAAAGCCCTTCCGACCGCCTGCCTGTTAGCTCGCTCCTTTATTCCCTTGCGATACAGTACAGTATTTAAACCATTCTTGAACTTTCACTAACACCAAAACCACTCCTGCAAATTATATGCTGCAAAGAAGGAGAATCGTTTTATAAAAATTACGTGATTCATCTCAAAATATGGTTTTTAATTTTTAGTTGGTTTTTACTCCAAATTATAAATGAAAGTTGTATTAATGAGTACATTTTTCAGATAGGTATATATACTTCGCTACTTGAAAGAAGACAAATAAATAAATAAATAAATAAATAAATAAATAAATAAATAAATAAATAAATAAATAAATAAATAAACAATATACCGCCGTGGGCTATTTTTGTAGCGTTGTTTATGGTCAACAGTTCTTCCACACATACCTTGGTCTGTCGTTGACGGTTTAGGCAGCGTTAGCCGAGAGTGTGCTCTGATGGCAGTTTTCCTTTCGATTCCTTCATCAAAATCGCCGCTTGGGGTTCGTGTGTTCTATATTAATGTTTCATACACCTAAATAAACCTTCCTCGATAAATGTTCTGTACCACGGTAGAAAGCGCATCAAAATCCGTTCGGTGATTTTTCGAAATTAGCCCGCGCAAACAAGACACCTACCGGAGTTCTAATTTTGTACTATTTGGGCTATATGTATTTTTTCATGATTTGATTATACTTCTTCCACCCATGAATGGCTGTTTTTGAGTAGTATTTCGGAAAGACTGTACTAGTGATGGTTCCGCATTTACAGGAGATTTAAATTCTGGCGTAGGATGTTCTGGCGGTGTCGGTCTGTTTAAACTAAAGCTTGCTGGAAACAAAGCGATGTGTGAGCGCGACTCATAATTATTTCATCTTCCACGAGTAGTGTTGATGTATTGGCTGGAATATTTTACTAAGGGTAATCTTCTTGTGGTTCATTGAATGTGCAAAAGCTGCGGCGACCACACCGGGACAGTGCATGATAACAACGCAGCTGGCGAGAGACACATGGAATGGGATGTGTCACCATGTGATGCTAACGAGTTGAAGAAAGTCGTTTCTAACTTGAAATGACTCGGCTTTAATGAAACAATATCTGTCTCCCTGCGTAAATTACACCGGACAGTATAATTAAATGTCACCATTCTCATGGTTAGTTCTCTGGAAACATAATGGCTATACTCATGAGATTATTTCTGTGATTACTTTTGGCCTTGGGTATTATTATTATTATTATTATTATTATTATTATTATTATTATTATTATTATTGAATATAATGATTTAATGTTATTGTCCGGCTCCTTATCTGAATGGGCAGCGAAGTAGCCTTCAGTTCAAAGGTCTCAGGTTCGATTTCCGGCCCAGTCGGAGATTTTAAATCTGAGTGGTTAATTTCTCTGGCGCGACGGGAGTGTTTGTGCTTTTTCTTAATGAACGTAACCACACTACCCACCACCTAACACGCAATAGTGAATACATCCATCCCTGTAGGATTGGCGTCGGGAAGGGCATACGGTCGTAAAACTGATTCAGATGTACTTTCTGTGTTGATTCCACTAAATTGGGAAAAAGTCATAAAGAAGAGGAATGATTCAGTGCAATTAGTTTAATGTCCCGCTAACGACTTAGTCCATCTTTCTGTTTATTAAAAGGACGCATTTGGTGAGTGTTAGGAATTTTATCAGCTTAAACAATTTTCTGTAATGAACAATCATTTTCGCTTATCTAGCTAAACATTTATGAAACAAATGTTATGTTTCTATAATTATAAATTACATTCAGGGATAAAATAGGATTGAAGTACTTCTCAGTCCAACTCCTCTCTCCCAGTCTGAAGTAATGCAGTGAGAATCATTTATCAGTTGGACTAAATTTTAGAAAACATTATTCAAAATTTAAAAAATCCCAATCAGATGGTTGTGTTCATGTTTGCATATCGCCTTTTAGAGTTATTTATTTCTAAGATATTTTGTTCAAAGTATATTTTTCTTAATACTTATTTTGAACACGTTGAAAATATTGAAATCTTTGACTTCAGCAATGTTAACAATAGCTTTAAAAAATTGATATCCTTTGGTTTGAGAAGTAGTTGTCTGATTTCTCATCAGAATTCGCCTTAATAACTATTGATTAATTTTATCGGGCAGTAATTGTTTAAGATATCATTTTTTTTACAACTTGCTTTACGTCGCACTGACACAGATAGGTTTTATGGCGACGATGGCATAGGAAAGGGCTAGGAGTTGGAAGGAATCGGCCGTGGCCTTGATGAAGGTACAGCCCCAGCATTTGCCTGGTGTGAAAATGAAAAACCACTGAAAACCATCTTCAGGGCAGCCGACAGTGGAGTTCGAACCCACTATCTCCCGGATGCGAGCTTACAGCTGCGCGCCCCTAACCGCACGGCCAACTCGCCCGGTGTATATTATTATTATTATTATTATTATTATTATTATTATTATTATTATTATTATTAATAAATGGCTGTCCGGAAAAAGCGAAGTCCGGACTAATGGGGTACGGATTAATGAGGTTCTCCTGTATTTTGTCCATGGATATGGTTTGATCGCATGACCTTCGCGTACTTAAGAATCAAAATGGTGGACAAGAATGCCTATATTATAGAGCTTTAGCTGAGACCATGACACTACTGGGCGAGCCATATGGGTCTGGCGGCGACTGCACATTCACTCGCCCAGATGCGGCACAGATAATAACCGGCAACTCGACTGAGGCTCGCATTATACCAGCAATCCTGGCTGCGTTCACGGCTGTTATTTGTAACTTATCCATAAGTTCCTAAGTCTACTCAGCTCTGATTCCTGTACAGCAAAGTCGATGTGAAATCAGATAGTTCCTTCCGTGCATCCGAGTGTCGACTTCTTCTTGCAGAAGACCGTTGTTTGTAAGTACGCGCTCACTTTATTAGCTTTGTTTGTACAAATATTTCAATTCAGTTATTGACCTACTACTTTTTACAATATCTAGAAGTGAATATGAAAGCCTGTTAAAGATTACTGTATTATCGTAAGGTAGTTAATGATAATGTGATAGCCATGGAAGGGATGGAAAGTCGCATGTGCTTTTGCATAGCGATTTTTTTTTCTATTTGGTAAAGTTGTCCAAAGAGACAGTGCCTGAATAAAATTCTTCGAAAGCCTAAATTGATAGTATAAACCCATTGAGAGTTCTACACCTCAATGTACGCAGTTATTTCCTACTAAACTGTGGGTTTAATCGAGATATCTGTAGTGCAGATCCTGGTGTGGCCACCCAGCAGGTACTGACGTGCAGCTAGCATGTTTCCTGGTCCAGTATTTCGCTTGGCTGGTCTCGGCATCCGCTTCACAGAGAAGATTATAGTTGTCTGTCCATAATGCGACGTTCCCAACATCCTCCATGAACAGAGTGTGCCTTGCGTGCAGGCCACTGGTTTGAAATAATGTTGTTGAATATTTATTC
Source organism: Anabrus simplex (assembly GCF_040414725.1). Taxonomy (NCBI): domain Eukaryota; kingdom Metazoa; phylum Arthropoda; class Insecta; order Orthoptera; family Tettigoniidae; genus Anabrus; species Anabrus simplex. Next base: position 82,980,349 of record NC_090268.1, on the reverse strand, counting down.
ACAACGAAATATATGCTATCTGTCATAATGAACCTTGGTTCACGGCCACCGAATTCCTGAATTTCATTACGCCGTATCAAGCAGTTATTTAAATGAAAATACGTATTACCTTTAAAATGATGGACGCTTAAAACAGGATGGTATTTCTTCTGTTCTTCCCAATCAGGTAAGGATGGTCAAAAGCGTGTTACCGAGCTGGATAGCTGCATTCGCTTAAGTGCGGCCAATATCTAGTCTTCGGGAGGTAGTGGGTTCGGACCCCACTGTCTGCAGTCCTGAAGATGATTTTCCGTGATTTCCCACTTTCACACCAGACAGATGCTGGGACTGTACCTTAATTAAGGCCACGGCCGCTTCCTTTCCACTCCTAGCCCTTTCCTGTCCCATCGTCGCCATAAGACCTACAGTATGTGTGTCGGTGCGACGTAAAGACAATTGTAAAAAAAAAGCGTGTTGCCTCTGATGGAGAGTTCTCTTCATATTCTTAGCAATCGGTGGATATATTTCAAATGTATAAGTGTTAGGCTTTTCAGTCTGCCGAAACTAACTTTGAGAAAATAAATTTATAAACCACGTGAAAGAAAAAACGTATGGTAACAGTATTATACTTGAAAAAGAAACTACTTCATTAAAATGGAATGACAAGTTTCGTTCCTGAAAGAACATCATCAGATTCTATCAAATCACACTCAAATATTTAGAAATAAATATCTATGTTCATTTCTGTTTAATACTTAGAAATTGAAATCAGGAACTTATGTTAACGACACCCTCTGCCTCTACTCCAGCATTTACTGCAAAGTTTTTGAAAAAACCGTTGCTCTCTCATTAGCGTGGGTCCAAAAGGCTCCAAATTTCAACTGTATAAAACTGTCTTTCTATAGTCATATGGCTATGAAGTAGGCTAAATAACACAGTTCAAAAAAATAGGGGAACATGTTTTGTAACGTCTGGTATGTGAACGTTAATTTGGTAGAGGGGTTCCAATGGTCGTACAGCATACCTTGACAAATCAGCCACTCAGGGTATGTCAAATCGTTGTTATACTCCATCTGTAGGCGTAGCCATACATTAAACTGTCAGGTGACCCCTCAAAACAAAGTGAATAGCGGTGCGTCCGTGTGTCATTGTGAGGTACACAGACTACTGCGGTCATTTGAGCACGTTGTACCTCAACCAGCACATCCCATGAGACATCTTAGCGAGTTTTAAGTCGCAAGGGCCGTAATTTTGATCCAGGAAGGATGGACTTTTCGTCGTGTTGCTGTGGATCTCAGTGTCTCTCCGTCAGTTATTCATCGCTTGTGGAATTGCTACAGTGAGACAGGCAAGTTCACAGTGAGGGTTGGACAAGGTCGTGGACGCATGACAACCCCACAGGATGACCGATATCTGACCACCTGTGCGTTGCGGCGTTGTTCAGTAATTGCCAGAGAACTGCAACAAGACCTCAGGAGGGTGACTGGAGTCACGGTGTCTGAGCAGACAGTAAGGAACAGGTTAAGAGAAGTGTCCTTACGACCCAGACGTCCTGTTCGAGCGCCCTGTTTAACGCAGCAACATCGCGCAGCTCGCTTTCTGTTTACCCGTACCCACGTCAATTGGCAACTTCGCCAATGGAGACCTGTGTTGCTCACAGACGAGTCCAGATTTCCCCTGACACAGCGTGATGGACTTCAACGTGTATGGGGACGCCGTGGTGAGCAGTACATGCCAAATGTTGACCAGGAAAGCGACCGATTCGGACAAGGTTCTGTGATTATGTTGGTTGGCATCAGTATTGATGGCCGTACGGATCTTGTCGTCGTCCGTGGTAATCTTACCGCTGCGGGGTACACCGAGCAGATACTGCTACAGCATGTGTTGGTTGCTGCATACGGTGTTGGTCCTGAATTCGTAATCATGCACGACAATGCCAGAGCTCATGCAGGGCGCATCACCACAGCTGTCTTGGGAGAATTGGACATTCAAGAGATGGAATGGCCAGCAATGAGTCCCGACTTTAATCCCATCGAGCTTGTGTGGGATAGGCTTGACAGAAGTGTTCGTGGGCGTCCTGTTCCACTACACACTCTCCAAGACCTCGAACAGGCTCTTATTGAAGAATGGGACCTGATATCGCAACGTGACGTCCTTTGACTTAAACGGAGCATGCCACGTAGGTGCCAAGCTGTGATAAATGCTCGTCGATGACATACACCACACGAAAGCTCTCCAGCTGTGATAAAAATCCACGCTGGAGGACTGTTATCACTTTGTTTTCTCCCCTATTTGGACATTTCCGTTTGTGTTCTGAAAATGAACGCGAATCCATCGATGTTCTTTTGTATATTTCAACGGTAAAGAATAAAGGTTTAGTTGGTAAAATGCCTGGGTGTGAGGTATTGTTTTGTGGAGCATGGCGTACGTTCAAAAACATGTTCCCGTAATTTTTGAACTGTGTATTTCTGTTCAGGATGTATACATTTAAATCCGAGAATGATTAAAGAAGATCATCTGAGGGCACATGTCTGTGAATAACACAGAAAAGTAGTAGAAACTCACTTTTTGCCATCATAATTTGGACAGAAATACTTACTCTTGGTGGACAAAAATTCTCATGTGCAATGAATGAACATCGTAGAATGTTATTAGTTCATTACTTACTGATTATGCTTCATGGTTCATTTTTATGATGGTTTATTCCTTGCAATGTTTCTTAAGGCTGCAAATTCACTCCAAACTGTCGGAAGAGTGAACCCGGAAACTACTCATGTGAAATTAATGATATTCTTACTACCCACAGCATGTAGCTACAAAGTAGACTACAGTCATGATGTTTGGTAAAATAGTTTTTTTTTTTTTGTCAAGAAAAGTTCAAATATTGTTATTCAAATTTTCATAAATTTTGTGGAAAATTTGTCTTTTTTTTTTTTCATTAATAAATAGCTACAGTCCAGTTTTATGGTAATTGCACACTAAAACACTGTGCCGGATTTCATTTGTCTGTGATTGTTACAGAGATAGCAAAAATAGTATTTAAAAAAAAACTTGTACAGGAGAGCAATACAAAGTAAAAAAAATGATAAGACAGAAATGCAATTTGGCACACTGTTTTGCTGTGAAGTTGTCTTAAACGTGAACTACAATCATGAACGTAGGTCTTTATTGATGAAAAATAGGCCATAAAATATTCGACAAAATTTGAGAAGATTTGAATAGCAATATTTAAAATGTTCTTAATAAACAACTAATTTACAAATATCATAATTGTAGTCTACTTAGTACCTACATGCTGTGGGTAGCAGCTGTAAAACTATAATTCATCTCACATGAATAGTTTCCGATTATACCTTACAAAAATCTTGGAGTGAATTTGCAGCCTTAAAAAAAATCGCTAAGAATAAACTGTCATAAAATATTAACCATGAATTATAACCAGTAACTATTAAGCTACTAACAGTCTGCTGTGTTCATTCATTGCACGTGATAATTTTTGTCCAACTAGAGTAAGTATTTAAGTATAAATTATGATGGCAAAAATAGTGGATTTTCCACGACTTTACTGTGATCTTCATAGACATGTGTCTTTAAGTTGATAATGCGAAATATCTCAAAAACGATGCATTTGGGAAGGAAATAGTTGCAGTTATGTTTTATTTGGGGGACTTTGTCGCAGTCATTTGAAGGTAAATGGACATTCTTAAAAAGTGAACTTCGTATATTTTTATTTTATATTCGTATGGTTATTCAGCTGATCAGACTAGATCTATCCCTGGAGGACTTTATTGTGAAGCTAAGCTTCAGATGCTTTGGGCACGTCATGAAACAGTCTGATTCTGAAAATGCTTATGCTTGGAATAGTGGGTGGAACATGGAGACGGGGACGGTCGGTATTGAGGTAGATAGATTAATCATAGAAGCAAAAAGTCATCACTGAAGGACCTGAAATGTCCATTTGAAAACGGGAACACCGAGAGGCATTCCATCTCTGCAGTCACCGTAGTCAACGTCGACTTCATGGCCACTACAGAGAGAAAGAGAGAGAGAGAGAGAGATTGTTATTTCGCGTAAACACAGTAACATTTTTACTTTGACTCCTTTTGTGTAACAAATGCAAGAAGCAAATTGGAAATACATGGTAGATAGATGTACACGTAGGTTGGAACTCCGGAAGTTTGCCCTCATTGTGCCGTTAGGTAGGCAGGGAGAGTATACATTCGTATGATTCAGAGACTCATAAAGTTATCTTCTAGTAAATTATCAAATGTATGTTTAAGTGTAGTTGTTAATCCAGATTATGAAGGTAAAATATATCTAACAGCGGCGTTTAGATTTTCCAGAACGTTGCTCTGAATTCTAGTCGCTACTCCGTCATGGTACTACAGCAGTAGCGTGGTGCGACTTCTCCTTCCATTACATTACGCTAATTGTGTCGGCGTAGACCATTAAAAGTTGAAGGAAGGTGTTGATGTACGAGACCTCTTACCCCCATTCACATTCACTGCATTGTTCAAGGAATTTCAACCTCTCCACGATGAGAGTTGTTCTGTACGATTTAATGGATTGCATCTTACACATGAATCAGCCGTCTTTATGGTACCTCTTCTATGTTCTTGCTTGGAATTTAACTGTCTGACATATATATAATCAGTTATTAATGTTTCCATTCCGTTGGTTGCAGTTTCTTCTGCTTGTGTACAAATTAATAAAGTATGGCGAGGATTTGTCCTCTACGTTTATACATTGTTTTATGAAAATGATGAGAATGTTGTTTTTGATTTGTTTCTCCTCTTCCTCTTTCCGGTACTCTCGATTATAGGCAGGAATAGAGAACTCACATTGAATGCACTGGTACTCATTTTTGGAATAAACCTCAGGACCATATTTTGCTCCAGTTTCTTACATTTTTCGACTTCCTGCTCTTTCGGGTGAACCGAATACGCCTTACCGCCTCGGCTAGGCGGACCCAAGTTAATAAGTAATGGATGATTATAAAAAATTGAGAAGTAGACTCTCATGAAATACATACAAAATAAATAAATTGGTAACGTACATTATTCTTTTTGAAAATCCGTATACCTACAAAGAAGTAAAAGTCTACCAATATTTGTTTTCACACAGCGCAATGCCTATACCCTCCACTGATAACATTTGCAGACTGTATATGTAGGCTGTATACGTTTGCAAATATTGGAGAAATTTTAATAAGAGGGGAATGATTCATATACAACATAATTGTTATAATAAACTGTGCCTCCGTTCAGAACTTCAGGTCTTTGAAATGTTCAGCAATAGGGATACAGGCATTTTTCTGTTAAATCAGTTATTCATAATTTGAATTTTACAGAACTTTTTCTCATTGTTTCAATGTTATACAGTGTTCAAATTAAAATCATCATTAACCTTGGTGGCATATTTGTGGACATCATTATTTGTTTCGGCATAGAATGACCCAAATAAGATTGCAAGAATCTTCGGTAACAGTGGGCACCATAAACTCGGTGCTGAAATTATTCTTGTTACAGGCACACATTAGGCTGAACGCACATCGGATCCGTATTTGTTTCGTACAGTTACGTATGTATGCATGTTCACATTGGTTGCAAACTCGTCCGATGCGATCGTTCGGTATTCGCGTTTGTCTTCCACTGTCAACAACATGAGTAACCTATTTCTATTGGTGAATTATCTTCTGAGACGCGGAAGGCGGCAGCGTAGAACTGAGTGGGTTAATGAAATATATCTGAAAGGGAAGAATGAGGGTAATTCCATCATATCTGAGAAGATAATAACCAAACTGGAACAAAATCACTTCTCATGATCGTCACAAAGCATGCGAATATTAATTGGACAACGGATAAAGCAATTACTATACGACCATTTTGATTAAATATGACATATTAAAATAAAGTATGTATTTGACTAACAAAAACCGTGTCTTAATAATCACAACAGCTAGGAATATGTGTTCAGTTTAACTTAAATTTGTAGAAAGAGACCTGTATAGCCTATGTCACGGAAATTCGAGCCCTAGTAATAAGGCAGAATCTAACTTGTAAACGTTTGCTTGCGTGTATACGTACAGAAATGTGCAACTCTTCAAGTGTAGGCCTAAATGATAAATCCAATTACTACTTATTAGGCATATCGATGTCTTCAGAGATTTCCTTCCATGAATTGCGTTGGTAGTCACGCAAGTGATGTTTACAATCATTTTGATCCCACTAGCATTTTCGTTCATATATTAACTTTATGAACTTTTCAAACATCCATATTGTTCTGAGTTCGTACGTTAAGATCCGGTAACATCCCAGCAAATTGGGAACGTATCGGACGTCGTATCTAAACGCTTGTGTACGCACGACTAACTCGTGTGCAGTGTGCGAGCCCGCATAGCGTTACTAGTGTCCGGATTGTTCGTATATATATTCGCGCGTGTTAGTTTGACGTAATTTCGCACGAATACGGGTCCAGTGTGCGCTCAGCCTTTAGACTTCACATTTACAATGGATTAAATCGACCAGTCTTTTCATCAGATTGAAGCGTTGATGATCATCATCATTGTCAGGATAACGGTAGGATCAGTGCTAAATTGACGAGATGTATTGTATACCGCGTACTGCATATACTGGGTAGACCTAAACGGAATAAAGACTTAATAGGAAAATAAAAAAGTAAAAATAGGACTTGGGTTGAAATAAAAAAAATTAAATGTTGAAAGATCACGTCTACGGAATGTCAATAGTTTACCAAGCTAGTTGGCTGCGTTGTTTAGGTCACGTAAATGGGAGTTTGCATTCGGGAGGTGGGTACGTTCGAATCTCATCGCCAGCATTCCAGAATATGGTTTTTCGTGGTTTCCCATTTCCACACCAGCCAAATGCTGAGGCTGTACCTTAACTAAGGCCACGGCCGCTACCTTTCCAGTCCCGGCCCTTTTCCATCCTCGTGTCCTTGTCCTTGTGCTCACGCGACGTTAAATCACTAGACAAAACGTCTAGAGGGAAAATTTCCAGCAGATCCTTTGCTACCAGCCTAGATGAAGTCGATCTGTTCGTCGCCCAGCAAAGATATGTGGCCTAATACGTGTCTGGAAGATGTCACAGAAAGTCACTTGACCCGGAATCTTGCTCCAGAATTTAGAGGAAAAATTTAAAAAGTCACTATGCACAAAAGTGCAGTTCTCTATTTGCTTTTCTTATGTCTTTGTTTATACGAGTTGTGAATATTAATTGCAAGTCAAAATTAATGTTCGTGCATATCACTAGTTATTAATCAAGTAAGTAGATAATCATGTAAATGTACTGTATGTTCGCAGGACTCCGAGGGTGACACACCGTTACATGACGCGATCTCCAAGAAGAGGGATGATATGCTGACGTTGCTGCTGGACCACAATGCTGATATAATGCTGACAAACAACAATGGTTTCAACGCGCTGCATCACGCTGCCCTGCGCGGAAATCCAAGGTAGGACTTTTTGATCTAAGGCTTTTGACGCGTCAGCGGGGAAGTTAACGTCCGCGAGAAATGAGAAATTGCATGTTGGGGTACCTGTTCTCGACATGAGGATTATAGAATGATAGACATGAGTGAAAATTTACAATGTGTGCTGCTTTGAATTAACTCAGTGGTGTTAATTTGTAAATGGGCATTTGCATGTGACACTTTCGAAACAGTTCGGTACCAGTTGAAACATTCGTTCATTAACGTATCATTTGTTAGAAAGGGTTTCCCATAAGTAATTGTAATCGTTTACACAAGATATAAGTGTAATAAATTACGGATGTGTGATGAATTGAATATCGAATGAAATGTATAATGGAACTTGTACTATTTGATTCCTCTTTTCAACTTTCTTCTTATTAGATCGATCTGTCGTAGTAGTAGTAGTAGTAGTAGTAGTAGTAGTAGTAGTAGTAGTAGTAGTAGTAGTAGTAGTAGTAATAATTTGTAGGAACTGTGTTATTTTTAAATTCGGGAGCATTTACTTCATATAGTTACGATATCGCTCTGCCCACTTCTTATGTATCAAGGCAACATTTGAAGGCAGTGCAAGAAGAGAAACTTGTCGATTTTGATTCTAGAATGTTTTTCAGTATTCAGCACGGCTGGTATGCATCTGCTACTTTATTAAGGGAACACTCTGACAATTGTTTTCTCTAAGGCTCATTTTATTGTTTTCACAATGCAGTTGGCACAAAATATATTTTCAGGTATGCGATTTTCCTATTACACTAAAAATTTCTTGTAAGTTCAGGTACAGTAGTTTGAAAATAGATCTACTTCGGAAAGTTATTCCTTCATAATGAAATTCGTCCGTGGACAAATGAAAGCTGACATCGTACGACATGGAATGCTGATTGGACTTCTTTCCTTCAAATATCCAACTATTACTGCTGAGTTCGAACCCATGGTTCTGAGATTCAGAGGCCGACATTCCACAGAAGCAATGACTGCAGTGACGATAAACATGAACATGATGAAAAATTCGCCCTGGTACTATTCATGTATGGGTCTTGCTGAGACCGTAGTGTTTGAAGTTTCTTTATGACAACCATAGCAGTTTAGGACTTGATTGCCGACGGAAGTGCGGTGCGAATCATGGCGTTGTTCTGGTGTAGTCGTGCTGGGCCTGGCAGCGGTGTAGACCACAGAGAGCAAGGAAACTCGTAACTTAGCACACGTAACTACATTGTTAGCAGCCGGCGGACCCATTTGGGTACATTAAAAGCGGGAAACATCTATTAGCCACTAAGAAGTGTGGCGCTTCCTGAATTATGGACCGCTAACTTAATGTACATAGTTCCGCTACTCCTCCGAGAGCCTTGTATCAGAGTCGAATTATACCCTCATTGTTAGTTGCGACCATAATAATGGCACTCCTGGAGTAAACTATGCAACGTGACTACGATGATCGCTGTTGTTTCCTAGTACGTAACGAGCTATCAGAGAATTTGCTTTACGTCGCACTGGAACAGGCAAAATCTTATGGCGACGATGGGGTAGGAAAGGGCTAGGAGTGGGAAGGAAGTGGCCGTGGCCTTACTTAAAGTACAGCCCCAGCATTTGCCTGGTGTGAAAATGGCAAACCATCTTCAGGGCTGCCGACAGTGGGGTTCGAACCCACTATCTCCCGAACGCAAGCTCACAGCTGCGCGCCTCTGACCGCACGGCCATCTCACCCGGTAATTAGTTATCTACTTGGACCTTGTTCGATTCTCAGTTCTACTATGTTAAATCAAATTCCTGTTCGGAAAGTCAGGACTGAACGCGATCAGCTTCCCGAAGACACATGAGGAGAAAAGTAGGTTAAATTCCACTCTCGATTTTCCTAGAGTTGTTTTCCTGTGAGTTCTCCACTAGAATTTTAACGTTTTGCTAGTAATTTAAGGTCGCATCAACTCAGGGTGATTTTGGCGACAGTGGGATGAGAAAGGACTAGGATTGGCAAGGAAGCGACCATGGCCTTAACTAAACTACAGACCCACTATTTGCCTCACGTGAAAGCATGAAACTATATAACCGATAACGCTTCGACTCCACCGTCAACCGAACGCTCAAACTGCGTAGCCAACTTGCTCGGTCCCACTACGCTTCTTGCCAATGCCGGAATGGTAGGAAGCGTAGTGACCTCGGTCGCTTTTCTCGTGATATCGTCTTTGACATTTTCAACAAGGTGACTGAGGTTCAGATCTCCGCGAACTCATTTTCGATTGTTCAGACAAATTGCTCCTTTTATTCAGGCTTCACGTGAGACGTAAAGCAAATAACATTATTATTATTATTATTATTATTATTATTATTATTATTATTATTATTATTATTATTATTATTATTATTATTATTATTATTATTATTATACTTCACGTGTGCCCATGATCAGCTGTGCCTAAAGAGGGCATTGATTAAGAAACGTTTTTGAGCTCTCTGTGTGTGGAACACATTTTTACTAACGGTTTTGCAACGTACTGTATATACTAGCATATCCCGGGTGAATATTATTCTATTCCATACGTTTACGTTCTTCAAAATAATACATTATACCGCATAATACGTCCTTTTTCTTCAGGTACCTGCATATCTCGTACACAAAGCCTTTAAATATTACCTCGTATATTGTGCTCGAATCCCCGCCCTTCACATTTTTAAAAAGTATTTATCCGATATCGGCACCTGCCTTACATATATGGTAACGACAAGATAATAAACATTAAATGTATATGTATGAAGTGAGATGAATCTGTCGTGGCGGGTTTTTATGATCGGATGCTCTTCCTGACGTCGACCTCATCAGAGAAGTTAATGAGTTGAAATGAATGACGTGATATATGATAGCAGGGAGAGAGTGAAACCCGGTGCCGGCACATAGCCCACTCCTGTCGAATAGCGCCAAGGGGTCTGTTCAAGGCTTAACGTCTCCATCCGACGTACGAATCACTATAAACAGCGACATATGCCCTCACTCCATATGAGCACTGCGGAGAGGTTTGAAATTTAATCCAGGCTTTTGGCACGCAATCTAATGGTTAGAAATTGTATACCACCACCTCCTCTACCCTGCCGGCCAATATGCTGATGGTGAAATTTTTTTCGGGTAACCACGGTGTCAGATCGTTTAGACTTCAGCGCCTTAACGATCACGGCCACCAGACGGGATAAACATTAAATTTATACAATACAGTTAATTAAAAAACATGTAAAGAAACACATCAGCAGGAATGTTCATACATTGTTTTACAAATTGTGATTTAAAATATGTATTGAATCTTTCAAAATACTACCCTTGAGGATTTCTGTTTATTGCTAAGTACACAAACCAAGTCGTTGAAGGTGTTTCTTCGTTCAAAGAAACAATGCCCCAAGTACACCGAAGAGGAAACCTCATACCTCCCATGTATAATCAATTCCGTTATATGCATGGGAGATAGATGGCCCGTTTCTCGTCATCAACTTCTATGGTAAGTGCTCAGCCCGGAGGCAGGTTTGATTCTCAACAATTCCACCATCAGTTGTCATAGGTGGCCTAAGTGTCACTGAAGAGGCGTACTAGGGAAATGAGAAGTGAGGTAGTTTCCCGTTGCTTTCCTCACCGAGCCAGAAGTTGCGGTATAATGTATTATTTTGAAGAACGTAAACATATCAGTCTGCCAAGTCCACTAAAATGAACGCACCAACGGATCCTATGAGCTATATTTTCACACCGTCCATAACAGGGACTGGCTGCATAAGGAATGGCATTACTAGCACCACTCATGAGGATGAGACTGAGACAGGTTAATGAAAGGAACAACATTTCTCTACCCCATACCAGAAGACATGGTGCACAGAGAACACTGGTCTTGCCAGCAAAGCCATATCAACTTCTATAGCCTGTAATAACCTGCTCTGCAACTGAGCACCCATGCTGATCCAGTCTCGTGCAGTACCCCACAGGGGTTTACTACCATACACATAGGCCAATTAATATTTAAATATTTAATATTTAAAATTAGTTTTCATTAATGCTTAAAGCAAGAAGATTTGAATTTTCGCTACTTGTTCTTGTTAGGATCATTAATCTATAAAGCATTTCTCCATGTACTTACTGATTTTGCAAAATATTAGTCCCGTTACCTGCGCTCTTCAAACTTACACCCTTGTACAGAACAATGCCGTGACCGCTCTATTGTTAATCCTCCTCCCTCACAATTTTTGCTTGTCGGGTTCATGTTGTCCTTGGTGTATTGAAGTGTTTGTGTGATTAAAATGAGTGTTAAACTCACTTCAGAAATTTGTCAATTAATTGAAATCATAGAAAATCGTCCCTCTGCCACAACGGACATTGAAAGGAATGGAGAAGACGAATGACTTCAACCAGTCCTCACGCGGCAATATTGCAGCGATGCGAGTGATGCGACAATTTATTAGTGCTTCTGATGATATGTTATAGAGGGTAAATTCACAGTTAAGTTTTATAGAAATTGTTGTTACTTGTTCATGTTTCTGTACGATTACCTTACATACCTTGTAGCATAGGCTTGCTGCAGAAATGTATGCATGGTTCTCTCCTACAGTGTAATGCATGTAAGTTTCATTTTCCTGTACAATTAGGCGTACGAATATGGACACAAGGACAATTGTTCTAATGGACTGCATACCCGTAAGTGGCTGAGAGGCGTGACCAGTCTTAAGGAAAATAAAGTTTAGGAGGCACCTTGACAGTTACCTGGTTTTTCACAATCGTTACAGATATTTGGTTGTCTTCAGCTCATACGCTTCCCCGGTTATAACGTATTTGGCTTGAAGGCTCGGGTGTAAACTACAGTATTTCCATATTGTCCTCCACACTTACTAAACATTTCTTCCAATCGGTCACAGGGAGTAATTGCTAAACAGCGGATACCAAGAATGACGTCTTAGTGAACTTCGCCGTTGGTTGCAAATCATTTGCCATCGGGTTGTTCTTTGGTCTAAAGAGATGGAAACCACTTCATGTTTGATCAGAGCTGCAGAGATAATGGTCCAGTATCATCCAGTTTTGGTCGTTTCGTACATTAACAGCTGTTAGCCAAGTGTAGCCTTGCATTATTATAACCCTTCAATAATGCGAATCTTTTACCACGAATCCAACTTGAAGTTTACGTTTTTGATATGGAATAGGATTAGTTAACGTCAGGCTAGACCCACCATCGACAACTGATGTTGGAACAGTTCCAATGGCCGTGACGTGAAGCTGTAGTCATCGTGCTCAGGTGAATGAAATAATATGGAGGACGGAATATTACACACAGGAGGTCTTGATACTTTACACGTGGACAACCATGTATGACTGTAATTTCCTGGCAATTTCAGACAGTTTACAGTATTTAATACACTTCATCACCTCTGGGAACCGATACCTCGGAGGGGGTGGAGGGATCCTTTATTCTGTTCTTGAAAAGATGTGAATCATTTACGCAATCAAGTCCAGTGGTCTTTTTAGACAACAACTTAATCCTATTTAGAAAATAATATCAAGGCCTTGGTTAGTACATTTAATACAGAATTGTGTAAAAGACGTTTTGGAGCCTTTTCAAGGTGTAATAATAATAATAATAATAATAATAATGGTTTTACGTCCCACTAATTACTTTAACGGTTTTTGGAGATGCCAGAGTGCCAGAATGTTGTCCCACAGTGCCAGTAATCTATCGACGCGGGGCTGACGTGTTCGAGCATCTTTAAATACCACCAGATTGAGCCGAGATGAACCCGCAAGTTGTTGTGCTAAAAAATGTTTTTGTAAGTATAGAATTTGTAATTTATTTGTCAATCCATCAGCTGGTTTACAATATCCTTTACAATTTCTTTACATTATCCTTCTGTATCTTCCATACCAGTGTTCTCCCCAGAACACACAGGAATGAGATGCCGGGCAGGGAATACTACGTAAAACGTCAATAGGGAAACAATTCAAGTCCTTCTCCTCAGGGCTTTAACAATAATATCAGACAGGTGAACATTTACTGCAAAATCGAGCTATTTTAGTGTTATCACGAACAAGATATAACCGAGTATTTTGAACTTCTAGTGTTCTATTTCTCGTTTCAAATCGTGTAACAGCAAGCTTAGACCTACCACTCGGTTGCTGTGGATATGTGGACTGCCATATGGGTTTGTGACGTCATGCGGAATAGAGGGCTCGCATGCGATTCCACGCTAATCCAGATTCCGTTCGCGCACGACACTACGTGGTGGTCAAGCTAAACATTTGATCTCCGACGTAATTGATGCAATTATGCTGACAATAACAATTTATCATTTAAATTAACAGTTTTACAGTATTTACATCTTAATTTGGAAAACCCAATGACTCGAATATGTATGAATATTATGTAATTAGCGCATATCTAGCTTATATCAGCCGGGCGGTCTGAAAAAACTGCAGGATGGTGCGCCCGTTAAAATGGCCCTAGGAAGAACACTGCATATTCTCAGCAGCGTCTTTCCGTCGTATACTTAGTTTTCCCATTAGGGGTTCCATATAAATGATACAAACGAAATTACTTGTGCTCCCTAGCAGGGATAATGTCCTCAAAACAGACATTCTGTCACCAAGCTCGATAGCTGCAGCCGCTTAAGTGCGGCCAGTATCCAGTAATCGGGAGTTAGTGGGTTCGAGCCCCACTGTCGGCAGCGCTGAAGATGGTTTTCCGTGGTTTCCCATTTTCACACCAGGCAAATGCCGGGGCTGTACCTTAATTAAGGCCACGGCCGCTTCCTTCCAATTCATAGGCCTTTCCTATCCCATCGTCGCCATAAGACATATATGTGTCGGTGCGACGTAAAGCAAAAAAAAACCTTTCTGTTCTTGACATTTCAGTGCTCATAGCTCCTCTGAAGATCTTGCCTCCTTTTTAAAGGCACATTTATGAGCCTACCGTGTCATTTTACAAACTAAAATATAACCTGACCAGATTAAAATAATCGGATTGTTGATAGTTACTCGTGGGACCATTCCAGGTTTTTTTCGTTATTGTCTGCATAAAGCTGGACATCCCGTCAAGTACTTTCAAAGACAGCAGAATCACTGATAAAGATGATTCACCATTCTACGCCATCACTTGAATAGTTCTCAGGATTGATGTAGCATTTTTTTTGGCTCTTTGGATCTCTTTTTCTGTTTTATAATTTATATTTTATTTGAATATATATCAGATAAAAAATGATCGATATGTGATTTTCATGTGAAAATGTATGTAAATCTTGATATGCTTTGTCAGGCAACCTTTAAGGTAAGGAAGCATTTCAAATACAATTGAAAAAATATGGTTATGCGAGTTATAATTTGGATAGAAGGTGAAGCTAAAGAGTGAAAGACAGAGGGTATTCTAGTGGTGGTGGTGGTGGTTGAGTTTTAAGGGGAGATGGTTGTGGTGACTACTGTTTTAAGAGGAAGTAGCACTAGGCAACCATCCTCTATATAACACTAATCAGATGGAAAAATGGAAGGTATCCGACACTTTGAAAAATGAAGGTATCGGCCAAAGAAAGACAAGGGCCACGAAGGACGTGAAAAATGAAAGACTCCCTAGCCCTCGGAAACCTGATAACTTCGGCGTCGGAAAAGAACAAGAGTTGACCAAGTTAGATTGGATAGGATAGATGAAGATGTTGAACCTGGCACAAGTGGAACCAATGTCGGGACTCAGGTAAGGGCCCCGTGGTCGCCAACCCACGCTACAACGTTCAGAGTCCTTGGAGCCCTTTTAGTCGCCTCTTACGACACGCAGGGTATACCGTGGGTGTTATTCTACCGCTCCCACCATCAGGGAAAGTTTTAAGGTGAAAAGTAGTAAATTTATGAACCCTGTCATTATTCATTGACAAGGGAAAGGGAAGAGCTGGAAGAATGTGAGCATCGGTTATGAAAAACGTGGTCATGATAGACGAGAAAAAGGCTCGTTACGAAGAAACAAGGAAATCAGGTAGGTAAGAAGTCCGCACGATTAAGTGAAAGCAGTGGCTCGCTCAGATGCTGTGATTGCCTCAATATTTAAGTAGGGACGAGGAGTGCGGCAGAGATAGTACAACAGAAGCATAGGAGGAGGAGAAAACCCCGTGAAAACATCGAGACGTGTATGGTAATAGAGCACGTTGCAGTTAGCGCATAGTATGCACGTATAAAACCAGCCTTATGACATGACATGACAGGATTCATCTTACATCGTTTAGTTGCGACTTTTCATTGTATGATATATTTTAATTATATCGGTCATTAATCTTATGATATATTTTAATTACATCGGTTATTAACCTTTTAGATTTCCCCATACATTTGTCGTTAATTTGTCTTTCCTCCTCAAGTTTCTGAATACTGTTGTGAATTTTCAGTGTGTCTGTCTAAGTGATCAAACGCTGTAATGCTTTATTTTTAGAAGCTAATACCGTGTTCGGTAATTACAAGATTTCGTGCAATTAATATCGTCGTTTAGCCTGCCTGTGCTGTTCGCTCGCATTTAAGGTAAAACTATCTGGTTTGGTTATAACAGTAAAGGCCTGCCAATGCAACACCAGCGAGTTTCTGCTTTAATTGGGACGTCGTAGACGACCACAATGCGCTTACCATTTCCTTCTGTCCGTGGTCCCTGAGTCTCGCCCACTTTAATTAGGGATGTCACAGATCTACCACAAACAGCTTAAGACTTGGTTGTTTTATGAAATATGTTTTTGCATACCGCTTCCCTGTTGCAATTCATTGCAAATATATTTATAAGAAAGGAGGAATCGAGGAGCATCTACGTATAACAGATCACATTACCGACAAACAGTAGAAATAGGCAGCATCCGGCCGTAACATTGAGCCAAATCCTCAACACGTACCGACCCCAGTAGATTATGGGAAAAGCCAGGAAGAAGAACAACACCAGTAGACATCTTGCACTAGGTACTGGAAGAGTATTGTGTAACTCGAAAACATTCGGAGAAATTTTTATGCGGTTTCCGCTCTTGCCTAAAGCAGTAGTATTCAAATGTTTTGGTTGACGTACCCCCAAAATCAAATTGTTTTACCTTCGTACTACCGAAGTACGAGTATATTGCGATGAAACCAGAAATAACGAACGATTGTTGCTGGATGTCAAATAATATTAACTATGATGATCATCATCATCCGCACTAAATCAAAACAAGTTTTTATTGAAAATGAATTGTTCACTGAAAATAGAAGCTACGATTAATTTGCGTACCCCTTGAGACGACCTCGCGAACCACACTTTGAATACCACTGGCCTGGAGGATCTTCCGGATGTAGTGTATTAAATATTGAACTGGGATGAAAGGAAACCGAACAGAAACGGTATTTGCCAAACAACTCGAAGGAAATAACGCCATGAGAACACTTACTCTGTTACGCTTCCTGAACCGTTCAATATGTTACGTCACTTTCAGTGAGACCTTGTATTTTTCGAGTACTTTGTAGTTATTGAAAATTGTAAAACACATAGTTGTTTTAGTTAAATACAAACACAGTTTTCACCTTCTCTCGAAAAAACCTGCTTTTGAGAAAGAAGGCTATGGTTTTCCATGAATTTGTTAAGAAAGCTTAATTCCTTAATGTGGTAGGGTTGTCATTGGGATTATATCTTCTTACAATTCGTTTTCCTGGATATTGTTCATCGTACTGACCTTCGGTTTAGAGAGCCCCAAGTTCGATTCTCGACCAGATTCTTCACTGCATATGGTTAATTCCACTAGCTCGGGGACTGACTGTGTTCATCCACATACAACACAGAGCACACCACGCTTGAGGTGAGCCCAATTCATGTGAAGTGCGACCCGAGCAAATTTGGAAAGAGGCCCGGAAAAGTGAGGAGTTTGGGTTATAATTATTGTTAGGTTGAGGTGAATATTTCCATTCAGTTACTTTCAACACGGTTTCTGGCATCTGGCATTTCCAATGTCTGATTCCAAAATCTTACCAAAATCTCTTTCACTATCCGAATTAAATTTATTTATGTAATAAATGTTCTTCAATGGTGTGTGCATAAGGAACTCTTAAATTTTATTCAAACCAAAGAAAATCAATTCTGGTTCTGGGTCTGTGACCAGCTATAAATATTTTGATGAGTTTTCTACAGACGTTTCATATAGGGCAATACAACGACATAAGTTCGCAAGTTTTAACCTTGGCTTGTCTGTGGATGGTACCATAATGTGAGTCTACATTGCCTGTGAATTGTACCACTATGTGAGGAACACCACGGATCTAGCCGACGACCGTGATTAGTCCCGCTTTGTGAGGAACAGCACGGATATTCTTTCTTTGTTAATAGTACCCTTATGTGCGAAACGCCATGGGTTTGTGTTACCTGTATGTGGTGCCATTATGTGTGACATACCATGAATCTACGTTACCTGTCATTAGTACCACCATGTGAGGAACACCATGAATCTACGTTACTCGTGATTAGTACCACTATAGGAGGAACACCATGGTTCTGCTTTACCAGTGATCAGTACTATTATGAGGGGCCAGTGACCTGGATTTTGGACCCCTTAGGACAGGGATGGCAAACCTACTCCAACTAGTGTGTCAATTAAGGTCTTGTTTATTACTTTTCACTGTCTAGTATGCCTTCGGTTATTTTCCTTTAAAATCATCATGGAAACCTCCCCATTTGTCTTCATTGATATATTAAATTGTACATCATATGAATGTTTCATGATTTTATTTTTCAAACATGACTGAAAATTACTTTTCAAAAGAAGCAAATTTTAAAAATGAGATATTTTTTCTTTAATCTAATGCTTCCTATAACAAGTCAGTGTGTGTTTCCCTATCCACTCCTTTGTTTACATGACCTGCCTGATTCCGCCAGCGAGTCGGTGCTTGTTCTACACCAGGCATTAGAGATTTACTTCTTTGCCTGAGGTCCTAAAACTTAAAGACATATTATGACAAGAAGATCATAACCATAATTTTTCTTATTATATGAATGTTAATGTTGTAATTATTCCTGCAATATTGTCTGTGTATGGTATACATATGTTTTAGTTATCAGTTATCACATAATCTGTTTAATTTTTATTTGGCTGAAGATGGCCACTTAAGTTGCTGAAACTAGTCCCTAGACTGATGTAATATGATTTACTTGGTATATTGTATTGAAAAGGTTGTCAATTTGTTTCTTATAATAACATTTGTAAAAAAATATGGCCTTAGAAGTACATGTGACATACTTCTTTATTAAACCTTAATGTTGAAATATGCTGTGTTGCTAGATTTTCGACCTATTTATTACGTGCTAAAAATATTGAAATATGGTGGCACGCGTGTCATAGTACAACAAGCATCATCTCAGACAAGAGAGCATTGTGAACTGGATCCACTGATTGTTTCGGATTCAGGGGCATTTTTTCATCATAATTCGTTTTATATTCTAGTCAGTGGATGCACTTTGAAGTTTTCATTATCGTTTCATTTCGTTGCAACTCGTACAATTAGGGGCCGATGACCTAGCTGTTCGGCCCCTTTAAACATCATAATGGACGTAATCATTTAACGTTGGCAAGATATGCCATTCCAGTTCTCCTTTCGTGCGCTTTCGTATGTTTTCCCATATTATTTTTTATGTAGAAACGAGAGTTCTCCTATCTCCGATAATGAAGGTTTGAAGAGTTCGGTCATATCGTGTTGTTAGAATTGGGTTAAACAAATTATAAAGAGCCCTCACCGGCAACGAGATGCTCTTCACAGTTTTAGCAGCGTATTAGAATTAAAAGTAAATACATGACTAGCTGAGAGCATTGCGCGTTGGTATCATTTAGTAGGTTTGTTACATTACATGTAAAAGTCTCGTTCGTTACATGCCTCTCTGTTTGTGTATGTGCATTGCAATTTGAACACGGTGTTACTACACGGCGAAGGTCGCCCGTGAAACTGGTCGCTTGACATGAATATTCGAGAGAGAGAGGAGATCACTACCGTGTCACTTGGAATGACACGATGGCTGTAATTAGTTTTTCCAGATATCGAACGCAGCAGACAACTCTATTTTTCCGACCCATTTGTTGATGTTACGAATTAAATCGCACAGAGAAAAAGAATAATAATAAAAAAACGTAGAGTTGAGTTCAGCGGACATTAACTTGATTTTTGTGACCTGGAAACGTAATTATTGAATGAAAATTTCGTTACTTTTTTCCCACGCTCCGTTCTCTACTGCTCTTTGCTCTAGTGTGATCATCGAAATGTTGAAAAGCAATCAGCGAATGACGAGTCTGTGCTGCAGACAGTCGCAAAAGTATCCGTACATTCATTTGCGTGACCGGAAATAACGTAGTTGTAAGGTATCAATGAAATCTATACTTAGAGCAGTTTACCTTTCATTTGAGAACGTGACAATATGCAACAACCTGTTTAACGATAGTGGCTTCTGTAACTGTCCATTCCGACAATAGTGTATAGTTCCCATGATTTCAATGTTGCAACAACCTCGTGTACAAGTCAGTTGTAGTTCCCAGCTTACTTTATGGATCTGAATCCTGGACGTGCTACAGACGACATCTTAAAATGTTGGAAAATATCACCAGCGATGTTTAAGGATACCAATAGCACGAAAAAAATTTACAAAAATGAAATCTTTCTTTTGCAATGACTACTTAAATTTAAAACTTAGACAGAGGATGGTCAAGTGCTATATATGGCCAGCCTTGCTATATGGTGTGGAAACATGGACTCTCAAGAATATATCAGTGAAACGCTTGGAAGCCTTTGAAATATGGATCCACCGTAGGATGCTCAGGATTTTTGTGGGTTGCACGACTAACGAACCAAGAAGTACTCAGGAGGGCAAGAGCTAGTCGGGAACTCGTTCAAACAGTAAAACTCCGGAAGATCTCTTACCTTGGCCACATCCTTAGAAATGACCGTTACCTCATCTTACAGCGGATTGTACAAGGCAAAATACAGGGTCGAAGAGGTGTCGGGAGGAGGCGAACATCATGGCTTGGAAACGTTAAAGAATGGACTGGAATTCACAGTGTTGAAAGACTTTTCCACCTAGCAAGAGATCGTACTGCATTCGCCACAGTGATCGCCAACATCAGGGGGACCTGATATGGTACTGTGAAGAAGAAGATGTTTAAGGAGAATTTTGTATATAACCTGGCAAGATAGACGCACAAATGGCAGCGTATTTGAAGAGGCACAGACCACCAGTATAGAAGACATTGTTTTATGACGTCATCTTCGATGGACAGGGCATGTAATACGTATGCCCGATACTCGCATTTTACTCGGAGTTAACAGTGGGTGAACGTTGTTTGGGAGGTCAGAGGAAGCCAGTTAAGGATATATAGTTGGGGATCCCCGAGAGTTTAAGTCTGACATTTGAACGGCGAAAGCAGTAACTACGAAGTACGCTGCGTTGTCATAGTTACCTCAGTCTGTGGCATATCACCCTTTCATACAGGCTGAATATTTAATCAACTGTGTTGGCCTAATGCAACTCAATAAACTTTGATCCGTTCCTAAGATCGTGTTAATAATTCCGGCTTTTAAGACATAACACGTCATTGCCGATAAATATGAGATTTCTTATTCAATAAACTGACAATAACCTCAACAAATGCACCTGTTAAATGGAGAATAGAACTGTACAACTGGCCACTGATTAACTTACAAAAAAAAATGAACTAACAACGCAAATTAAAATTAAGGAAACAAGCACTTACATTATTACTTAAACCAGCAACAGCTAACGCAGCTAACACAGTACTACGCCGTATAATATCACAAAAGTGACTGAGAAGAAAGCCAATCCATGTGGCGATAGTATCCTTAAATGTGGCATCTCTGTTATCGTTGCCATAGCAACAGACCATTTTCGAGCAGCGTTAGTCAACTTTTTCTCGCCGGTGGCGCTAAATGTCAGACTTCAACTCTCGTGGGCCCTACAAATATTTAAGGCTAATATGAAGATGTGCCACATTGATGTTAGCAGCTGGGATACCTTAGCCCTCAGCCGTTCGTCCTCGAGATCATTAGTTCATCGCGGCCCAGTACTTTTTGAAGAAAACCGTAGGCGAATAGCGAACTATAAGAGGCAACGAAGAAAGGAAACAGAACGAAATAGTCGCAGGTGGAGCAGCCATTGTTCTCCCTTCTGTCATCTCTAAGCCGAATTGGGTGCCTCCCTTATTGGGCTGTACAGTCATCTACGGACTCACAGATGAAAAGGAGTTGTGTTTGGAAGACCAACCTACTCGTTTTCGAGTGTTTGTAGTCCTCGGAATATAAGCGTAGTCACTAAGGGAACAATCTGACTCTTTCTCCCCTATGAATACTGAAGGTAGTGATTTATAGTTATTTTCTAACTGTTGTTTTCGATTCTGTGCCGCCAACCATACAGTTTAGGGACCCCACTTGCCGATACGACGTCTTCCCGTTCATCTCGCATGTTGGTACTATGTAGTAATGTTTTTTTTTTCGGGACTTGGAAGATTATACGTACTTCCACTGCCGTGTTGTGAAAACCACTAGTTACATTTGCGAGCGTAAGTGAAGCATATTTTCTTTTTCTGTAGGATTGTAAATACAGGGTGTCTCAAAATAATGTACTAAAATTTTTTTTTTGCTAGGGGCTTTACGTCGCACCGACACAGATAGGTCTTATGGCGACGAGTACTAACATTTAGGACTGTAAAGACATTATTTGTGCACATGGAGACAAGTTTGAGGGCTTTAATTACAGAAGAAACGTGTAATTGCAGAATCATGTTCGCAAATGTTCAAATTGATGACCGTTATTGTCCAGATAACGGTTTTAACGCAAACCATTGGATTCGCAAACGTCACGAAATAGTACATTTGGAATTTCGCGACATTGTCTTTCAATTTCCAATTTCAGTGCGTCAGTTATTGGTGGTTTTGCGCGATAAACCCTGTCCTTGAGGTATCCCCATAAAAAGAAGACCATTGGCGTAAGGTCTGGTGAAGGTGCAGGGTATTCGATGCTACCCCTTCGTCCAATCCATGTGTTTGGATAAGCTGCATCGAGGTGAGCTCTTACATCGCGATAGTAGTGAGGAGCTGATCCAGCTTGTTGAACGTAAATATCGTCATCATCACCAAACATCTCTTCAATGTGGGACCGACGGACTTCTGAAGCAAGGTTAGGTAACTGTCACCATTTACAGTTCCGTTGAAAAAAAATCCGATGATTCCCAGTGCTGATAACCCACGCCACACTGTTACCCCTGGTAAGTTTATATGGTTTTCAACTGTAACATGAGGATTTACGGGACCCCAGTAGGTACAATTATGGCGATTAATTGAGCCATGTAATTTAAAGGTGGCCTCATCTCTCCAGACAATTTTGTTTGGAAACCCTGCATCTTCTGCACAATTTGCCAAGTACCATTCACAGAACTGAACTCTCCGATCGCGATCATCTTCATTGTGAGCATGGATTCGTGTTAGAATGTAACATTTCCATCGCAGACGCTTCACGATGTGATGGGCGCTATCTTTTGAGAGGTGTGTCTCCCGAGCCGTTTGCCGTAGAGATTTCTGTGCGGATCGAAGTAGGGTTTCCCGTACCTGCTCTTCGTTTCGAGGGCTGGTGGATGTCCGTGGTCGTCAAGAACGTTTCTTATTGACGTTGTGAATGGTTCCATATGCTTCAAATTCATCTCTGATGCGAGCAATTGTCCGGTGCGTTGGTGGCGGTTTATCAAACTCCCTTCTGAACCGTCTTTGCACTGCCGTGGCGTTTTCGGTTTTCCGATAACATTTAAGAACAAGCTTTCTCTCTTCAAAGCTAAGTTGATCTCCCGCCATGCTGTTACATAAGTTACACCTGAAAACAAGATCAAAACAAAAAGTCAGCATGACTACTTTGTGGTTATTCTGAGTGTTAGTAATCCATTATTTTGAGACACCCTGTATATTTGGATAATGCCAGGTAAGTAGAATTGTGATACGTTCGAATAATGCTTTTAATGGCGTAGTTGATGTGAAATGAAGAACGCACCATTTTATTAATAGGTCGTATGTCGTCCAGTTCTTTCTTTCCTGCTTATTGAAGAGAGACGAAAACATTCACGCAAAAGAAAGGAAAGGCATTAGGTAAGTTCTGGAACTTTTGAAAATCACACTACAAATATCTTAACCTTCATGATTTACTTGGGCAAGGGAACGTCCGTTATTGATTCTTACATTGAGGTTAGTTTGTTAGGGTTATTTCTGGTGATTTTATTTATTTGTCGTATGGCTTTTAGTGCCAAGAGTGTCCCAGGACATGTTCGACTCGCCTGGTTCAGGTCTTTCAATTTGACGCCCATGGTCTACCTGTGCGTCTGGATGTGGAATGATGATGATGTAGGGAGTTGCTGGAGCCCGGTGTCGGCACGCAGCCTACTCCTGTCGAATAACATCAATGGGTCTGTTTAATGCTTTACGTCCCCATCCGACGGACGATTCACCTCCATCAACAGTATCAGTTACCCTCACTCCATATTGAATTTAATCGAGGCTTTTGGCACACCTCCCCTACCCTGTCGGCCAATATCTGATGGTGAAATATTTTCGACCAACGGGACTCGAACTGGCTATCCATATAAACTTCAACGCCTTAATGATCATGGCCACCGTGCAGACTTCTGGTTATTTTAATATGTAATTAGTCAAATGGAATCAGTGATGGGCTATTAAAAAAACAGCTGACTCCTAATAGTTCGTGCTGTAAAGACTAGATGGCGATATGCGGAGTCAAGCAGTTACAGCAATGCACCTGACCGAGTATTTATTAAGCTTACATAATACAGATATAGGCTTACAGGTCGTTTGTAGTAAATCGTTTTTGCTGTATTCCTAAACAAGCTTGGCCTACAGTATTTCTATGAGTTCAGGTAGTAGTCAGAGGAGTTTACAAAAACCTCGTTTATCCGGATTAAGTGGGACTGGAACTGATCCGGATTGTCGAAAGTCTGGATAATCCGGAAAAAACTAAAAACCAAATATGTTATATAATCTATTAACATAAGTTGTACAGTAATATATTTTTCAATTGTACAAAAAAATATAAGAACACTTTTCCTACATTTACGACTGTGTTTTATGTACTAAAATAATGTGTGAGTTTTTTTCTGTTTTACATTTGTATAGCGTTTGCGCGCAGAACGATCACGAAGGCAATTTACCAACAACAGTTCTGCCGGTGTGGTTTCAGTCAAGGATTCTAAATAGGCCATCAGTTTGTCCAGCTGCATTGTTGCCTCTCCATGAGTCATTGTTTCTTCTGATGGAGCGCCAGTTTCATTTTTGAATTCACCATCAGTATTCGGAAGAGCGTGGGTTCGAATCCCATCTCGGCCGTCCTGGGAATGGTTTTCCACGGTTTCCCATTCTCATTTCCAGGCGAACGCTGGGACGGTACCTTTGATAGACCGTGGCCGAATTACTTCCAATTCCTATCCTTAACTATCCTTAGCGGAAAATACATTCAAGAAGAGTTGACGCCGTAAAAGAAATACTGTACAAGTAAAAATAATTTTTATTATTTTCAATCCGGATTAATGAGGACCGGATAAATGAGGTTCTTGTGTATTTAGTTATAACATGTAAAAATAATTAATTTTTTGTTTCCTACGCATAACCTAATGAAATGAATATAATTAAACATATTCGTTTCGCACATGGCGTGTATATACCAAATATTGTATTTTGTTTGCTCACCACAATGCAATGCACTGAATAGAACGAGATTTTAGGTACAATGAAACTGTTAAAAGTTTAAGGCTGTACGTTCCGTCCGAGCGCATACTCTGCTCCTTTACCTGTCCTAGCTGGAGCGCTGCTCATTGAGCCGAATTGTACCCGCTTTTGCTTTCGCAACTTCCATAATTACCAGAGCCAGGTGTGAGACTGAGTGTTTAGTAAAAGATACAGCTTACTCTCGCCTGTACCATGACACACATGAACCTACATCCGTCAAGAAACAGGCATTTTACTTATATTTGTGCTCTGTGAAAGCGACCTTCTAAGCCGGGCGAGAAAAATCCCGACATAATATTATACCAGGCTGAGTAGCTCAGAAGTAGGAGCGCCGGCTTTCTGAGCTCAAGTTGGCGGTTTCGATCCCAGCTCAGTCCATTGGTATTTGAAGGTGCTTAAATACACCAATCTCCTGTCGATATTAACTCAAATTGGAACTCCGTGGCACAAAATTCCAGTGTCTCGGTGTTTCTGAAAACTGTAGAAGTAGTAAATGAAACCTAAAACCGGTGGTGATATTACAATATTGTAAAGCAATATATAACGAAATATGAAGAAGGCGATTTGTTTCTACAGTAAGTTCTTTTTTACGTCGCACCGACCCAGATAGGTCTTACGGTGACGATGTGATAGGAAAGGGCTAGGAGTGGGACGGAAGCGACCGTGGCATTAATTAATGTACCGAAAGTGTACGCTACTTTTGATTAGTACCGCAACATGACACATAGCATGGTTCCATTTTCCTAGCGATAAGTACCATTATGAGGGGCCGGTGACCTGGATTTTTGACCCGTTTCGACAACAAGCATCATCGAGTCAGTATTGTGCTTTAGAAGCAGTCCCTTGGTCAGTAATACTGTTGTATAACGCTAGTTCCTGGGAATGCGGGTCGGATCCAGTGATTATTTTAACTTCATATCCATACATTCATTCTTCGTCCTCACGTTTTGAATTCTGGTCAATGGAGGATTATGGATTTTTAATTGTCATATTATTTCATTAGGGGCCGATGACCTATGTGTTAGGCCACTTTAAACAAGAAGCATCATCATCATCATCATCATCATCATCATCTTAATTAAGGCACAGCCTCAGCATTTGCCTGGTGCGAACATGGGAAACCACGGAAACCCATCTTCAGGGCTGCCGACAGTGGCGTTCGAACCTTTTTATAATAATTACCTGTTATTGAAGTCAGTGAAGTCCATTCTCAGTGTTTATCAACATTCGTTCCTAATGTACTTTTTGTGCGTAGTGTCTTGAAATTGGCATTTTTGACAGCTCGGTGATCATGCTTAGCCTTTCGTGTTCAAAATGCATTAGTTCAGTCGGTGGTGGTCATGATGATATTATTGATGATGATTATAATGATAATAATAATGGCTTGGGGAGGTCTGGGGCCGGTCTTTCGAGCTGACACCCATGGGTAACCTGAGCATCTGTGAATATGGTGCCTCGGAGTCTGACAGTTCCGTCAATGAAGAACTCACACACAAAGTAGTGACGGCAGCGTCACTGCATACATAGATCTCTATGAACGTAATTTGAAATGTGTTCAGAAGATAGGTTTCCGGGATTCACAATACAAAGCGCAACCCTTCTGGGCCTTGAAGTCGCTGGTTGCAATGCGAGCGCAAGAGAAACGAGCGGGAATTCCATTGTTGCTTGGTGGCTGAGCAATTGTCACTCGTCATTAGACTGATAAAGGAAATTGTACTCTTGTTAATTCGCAGCACATTGCTCAGAAAAAAAGATCCCCACAATGCAGTTGGGAAAAGTAAGAATCAGTATCGATTCCATGAAATATTATAAAGGTGGTAGTTGAATACACGTGTAACCAGACTAAGAACCGCCATTGTTGTACGCTATATTTATTATCAATTCCAACGCTTTGTGTTTGAACTAGAACAAGGTAGATGTAGTACCGAATATCAGTTATATTTGGTACTGTAGACATACGAACTCTTCTGAAATTTACTAACTCCACTATACAATACAGTTGGCTTAGTAAGTTTCAGAATTCTTCGTCCGCTAATATTGTTATTGAAAATAAATAAAAATAAATAAAATTTGAAGAATCAGGTCTATATTTTAGATTTCCTACTGCATCAACTTCATTACTTCAGTATTCGTATTAGGTACTTCCATGCAATCTATAGCTCAGCTCCCAACCTTCCAGCTATAAGATATCCGTATGCAATCTCTTCGAAAAGTATTTAGTCCTCTTTATTTCGGTTAACTCAGCGTTATATGTATATTGAATTCCAAGTCATACATCTATTTGAATTATTTATACCTATCATTGAACCTCCTTTTCTTCGATTATTAAATATTTTAGGAAAAAAACAGTTCAATTAGGGGTTATGGTGATTTTGTTTTAAGGGGAAGTACCACTAGGCAACCATCCCCTCAAAGGTTGCCATTTTATATGCCCCTCGCGATCGTAAGTCACAGCCATTACAGCTTTACTTGGAATCTGGACACTTGGCCGTGAGTTTCTACACATAAATCAGGGGTGCAGTTAAGGATAGAATATCTGAAGGCTCGCCAAAAATTCTACAGGCCCATTTTTCTTATCTGATTTACTGGATATACTGTAGTGAGGCCGGCGTGATTTCTTGAGAAACCTGTTTTGAATGGGTTCATTCAGACAGCCAATCAAATTTCTCGAACCAGTTCCCTTGCACCTGTGCAGGCCTAAAATTATGTCACCCTTTACTGACATACCAGCGTTACTGGTACTTTCCATTCATGCATTGACGCTTTGTACACTCGGTTTATCGGAAACGCTAACACGGGTCACATTTACATTTGATGCGCTACTACAGTCAGTGTTTTCCATTTCGTCGGAAATCTTTTTTCTTTTTCCAAAGAAGGACAAAATGTTTATTTGATTTGACATACCACTGGTTACTGATACGAACTCCATATTTGTAATCTCAACAAAACTCACAAATGAGAAACGGCACACAGCTGCATCCAAAGGACGCAATATTGCCTGCTCGCTTGTCCCAGTACGTGCTCACTAGTGAACCAAGATTCCTAGCGGAGAAAACTATGTAATGTATCTGGTTACTCATGCGTATCAGAAAGTTCGGGTCGAACTTGTAAATTCTTCTTAGGACGAGGTCTCCCTACGGAGGTTGGCGATCTAATTGGTTATGATTACTCGCGAAACCGCGGACCAGAAATTCGTCCATACCAGCGATACAAACCTTTTAAGCCAGGATTGCTTTTTTCCCCGCATAGTTTGTCGCCCTTCAGATTTCCCCTCGCTGATGAGTTTTGAGTTCATATCGTTCACCTCTCAAGATGTGTCCGAGCTTTCGCCCCCTAATGGTTGTTAGAAGCTTGTTTTTTTAATGTAACAAGTTGAGGACTTCCTCACTGATATTCCTTTCCACCCAGGATAATCGAAGTACATTTCGAAAGCTTCAATCCGTCGTTGTAGAATTATAACCACGTAATAGAAATCACAAAATAATACAGTTTACAAAAAATCGAAGAATGTACATTTTTCGGCAAGTTACTGAAATTTTAAGGGTCCGCGGAAATAATTTAGTGGCTATATGAACGAATAGTGTCTGTCTGTTACCTAGGTCAGGTCATCAGCCCAGAGACTGGTTGGATCCTCAGATAGCACCACCAAAGGCTATGCAGTTATAGGAAAACCACAAAAACCAATGGGAGTACCTCAGTGAGGCGTACTAGGCAAGACGAGGAGTGAGGTAGTTTGCCATTGCTTTCCTCATTGGGCCAGGCAGTGCTATTGTAGCACGACTGGCCCTATAAGCAACACCTTTCATAACACTCAGACGCACTGGTTGTGCTCTGAATGTCATTACTCAGCACGACCCACACCCCAGCAGCTTCCATATTGTCACAGCTATGGGTGAGACTGGGACTTCAGTGGAAGCTACACTTTGCTCTGGCCTGTGCCAAGTGATGGATGCAAAAGTACTGCATCCATCAAGAAATGACAGCAGGCAGGAACGAATAGTATCCGTCGAATTTCATGAGTATTTCTGTCTTAAACGCGTGATAATTGTATCATGGTAAATCAAGAGTAAAATTTGGTGACGCTTAATAAATATTATTAAAACAGATATATACATATGACGACTGTTTCGCTACAGTCACGACTTTCTTCTATTGCATTGCACTTTATCATGTCGCCTATTGTTACCAGTATCTTGGGGTCCAGGGCTGGCACCAACAAACGTTGAGTGCTACGTCTGTGAATTATGAATATCTTTGCCCATGATCACTAGCGCGGACAGTTTAAAGCGAAAAATGTACCTGAAAAGTGTCGAGGATCCAATATTCACATATAGCAAGTTTACCAAGAGGACAAACAGGAGAAGACGTACGGATTAACTTGAATAGCTTCGATCCTGGCTCAGTCCGGTGGTATTTGAAGCTGCTCAAATACGTCAGTCTCGTGTCGTAGATTTACTGGCACATAAAAGAGCCCCTGCGGGACTGAATTCGGCGTCTCAGTAAACCGTAAATGTAGTTGGTTGGACGTAAAGCCAATAACATTATTAGAAATATAAACACGAAGGCAAGCAAACGCTGCTAAGTAATTTGCGTTGTCCTAAATGCGAGTATTCACAAATAATAATAATAATAATAATAATAATAATAATAATAATAATAATAATAATAATAATAAGACCTTGTCAACTTGGTTCAAGGAGGTGGAAAGGGACCTACAGGAAATGGGGATCGCTAATGAAGGTATACAAGAACGCAACCCGACCAGGAGGAAAAAGACCGCCAGGGTTTTCAAGAGAGGGCAAAGTTGAAGAGGGGAAAGACATGGGCCGAGTAATGAATGAAGAAGCACTGGGCAAAGATCGAAGTCCAGAGAAGACAGCCGAAATAACGTGGTCCTTAGCAAGCCGATAGGAACAAAGAATATTAATTTACAGTTATAACTCAAATTGCTACATTTCGATTTATTTTCATTTTCTGTATATCCATCTGTGTTTCTAAAATAAATTTGGTTTGAAGTGACCTCAGTATGAGGAGAGCACAGTAGAGTGTGAAACTGTGTGATCCAATGGCTCTGGAGCTTAAGGGCGTAACGTACATTGAAGCTTAGTTTAATAAAGATGAGTTAATGTTGTGGTTGCTGAGGGTAGGAGGTGCTGGCTATTGTCCTCGTGGCGGTTTGAATTATCGTAGGCGGCAGGAAATTACGTCGCCGGAAGTCCGGTCGTTCGTCCTCAGAAGCCGTGCCATCATCTAGGCAAGGCGAGGAGGAACAACTCACTCCCGCTGTGTGCCTTGCTAATGAACCATCCGCTACCATGGTCTAGGGAGTTTTCATAGTTGCTTCCTACCCGGGTTCGATTCTTTGTTCTGTCACACGTTTCAGACTGCGAGGGACCGGGATTGGATGCACTCAGCCTTGAGAATACAGCTTACGAGGAAATTGAGTTAAAATATGTCGTAACAATTCAGGACTTCATTTCTTTTTAAATTCTTACCCGGATTCTATTGCACAAGAATTCAGATCTCCCCAACCCACACCTGTAGCTGTATCCGCTCAAGGATGACGCGATTCCATGCGGTTGAAACGAACTGAGCAGAACTTTGACCTGATCATTATCTTTGTATTGAACCCATTGCATCTCGAATGGGACCAAAAGTAATGCTGAAATCACTAACAGTTTTCATTCTGACCAGCAATTTTGAATTTTATACAGTGGTGAATACTTGAGGATATGCCAGTTACCTAAAGGTGTCTACGTTACCATCTTGTTCTTGCTACTACAGTACAACTCGGTCATCTTGTCGATCCGGTTTATGTCACTCGGTTTGTTTTCTGAAGCCATGTTGGCGGGTTCGCTCGTGAGTCAGTCCGGTGTTCAAGTACGCTTGCCTCGTGCCAGTCGATTACGACATCTTAGCGTCTCCTTAAACCGTAAACATTGTTAGTGGAACGTAAAAACGATAATAATAATAATAATAATAATAATAATAATAATAATAATAATAAACCTACCGGGCGAGTTGGCCGTGTGGTTAGGGGCACCCAGCTGTGAGCTTGCATCCGGGAGATAGTGGGTTCGATCCTCACTATCGGTGGCTCTGAAGATAGTTTTCCGTGGTTTTCAGGCAAATGCTGGGGTTGCCTGTGTTAAGGCCACGGCCGCTTCCTTCCCACTCCTAAACCTTTCCTGTCCCATCGTCGCCATAAGACCAATCTGTGTCGTTGCGACGTAAAACAAAGTGCAATAATAATAATAATAATAATAATAATAATAATAATAATAATAATAATAATAATAATAATAATAATAATAATAATAATAATAATCCTATCGTATCCTACGTATGATTTTATGACATCGTGGACAGTGCGTTTCTACTATCGCACTCTTTCTCTAGAAAAGTTCCGGTAGGCCCTTATTAAAAGACTGTTAGTATTTGAATCATTCTATTGCTGCATGGTGTGGCCCAGGTGATAGAGCACTGGCCTCCTGAGCCCCATTTAGCGGGTTCGATCCTAGCGAAGTCCAGTGGTAATTTAAGACACTCACATACGCCTGCCTAGAACGTAAAATAACTCGTGAGGGACGAAATTGTGACACTCCGGAATTTCCAAAAACCGCAATAAGTAGTTAATGGGACTTGTAGCCAATAACATTATTATTCTTCCTTTCTTTCTCCATTAGAGTCTTCTAGCGACCACGTGACAATTTCAATGCTTCAGCCTTTGTTGTCCCATCCTCTTCCTCCAATACTCGTGCATCTGCACACCATGTCTTCTTTTCCTCTCTTCGGACCATTTTGAGCCTGTTTTCTTCCCCTCCCCACCTTGGAATCGTTCTATTTTTAACACTTACTTTCTAAAACTCTGTCTCTGTTGCTCCCTCTTCTTCCCTTATGATGTTTCTTTCCAAATCTTTCTTGACCTCATGAATCCAGGTCGTTGTTGACTTCTTAATCCAGAGATATTTGAAGATCTATTTGGTTAACCTGTTGTTGTCCATTCTGTATAAATGTCCAAAAAATATCAATCGCCTCTTCCGCATTGTATCTGTCATGTTTTCTATGTTCCAGTACACTTCATCATTACTTCTTGATTTCCAGAGTTCCGTATAATTTTTCTTTCCAGTACTTCTAATTTTTGCAGCTTGTAATTCAGTTTGACTACTGTGTTGTAGTGTTGTATTTTGAGGTTTTTAGATAAACCCTTTTTGTTGT
Organism: Anabrus simplex; assembly: GCF_040414725.1. Taxonomy (NCBI): domain Eukaryota; kingdom Metazoa; phylum Arthropoda; class Insecta; order Orthoptera; family Tettigoniidae; genus Anabrus; species Anabrus simplex. The sequence continues at coordinate 82,947,909 of NC_090268.1, read as the reverse complement.
AGATATTCGATATTCCTAGTTATACCGTACGTTCTTTCCATCTTGTGTATCCTTTCTTCTACAGCAGATTTTTCCAAATCATTTTCTTGAAATATTTGGGCTCTGATCTTTACCCAATATTGCCACATGTTCTCTCGGCGTAGCTACTGTATTTCCTCTGGTCACGGGGACCGTTCTTCTTATTGATTCTCAGAGGTTATTCCTGAAAACCAAAGACTTTTTTCAGAATCTATCTTACAGCCTGTCTGACGTCAGCCCCAGTTCTTTATGTTCTCAGTCTCCCCGCCAGCCAGTTGGTACGGACTTCCTTGTTTCACCGGAAGGCGAACTGCGGTTGGTCAGTCTGTTGGTGGTAGACAATCTTGCCACATGACTATACCCGTAATATTTAAAGAAGCATTCTGACAGATTGGGCTGGAGGGAGGAGCATTGCACGTGCCATTGCACGCTGTTGCCACATTCCTGCATTCCGTTCTACTTCCCCTCGTTTCCGGCTCACTTGTTCGTTCGTTCGTTCAGACCGCTCAGAAGTGAGAGGTTTGACAACTCCAAACAACCCGACCCGGCCAGCAGGCTTCTCTCCATGGCAACCGTAGTAGGCATGCCCACGTTTCCATGGCAACCATACCCACTACTCCCTTCTTCCCACCCGAGTAGACAGTAAACGGACCTCCCTCTAAGAACTGTCAGACGCATCTTTCGATATTACAACCTTAGAGAAAGCTACAGGTATTTTCCTGGCGTAGTCAGAGACACTCTATCAGGGTGTAGAACTGTATATTTGACATCTCCGGAATTCCCCCATCTTCCAGCACCGGACCTAGGTTTTTCTAAAAAATATCAGTTGCCTCTTCCATATCGTATCTGTTATGTTTTCCATGTTCCGGTATATTTCATCACTTTCGAGTTTTCAATGAAGATTTTTCAGTTCAGTGATAGGCACTTCATGGCATACAGGACTTCCGGCCGGACGACAGTAGTGTAGTGTTTCAGCTTCAGATTGCGTGACAGACAGAGCATGTTGTAGATGTCTTTTGATTCGGCCGATAGGTGAGTTCCAGCTTCTTATTAACTGTCGCGGAGAGACAAGGTGGGGGGGGGGGGTTCTCTAGCTCACAGGGAAAGGCAAACATCTAATGTAGTAAGGTGTTTTTCTTTCAATAAAATTATTTTAAAAGTCGGTATTACGTAGAAGTTGTAGTACCGCCCCCACCAACAGGAAGAGGATATCATGGGTGTTATTCTACTGTGGAATACAAGTCGCCATTCGTCTTCCAAAATTTTAAAAACACTGCATACCCCCAGGTCTAGCCCCTCCCCCCTCTACAAACTGTCATATGGGCGCCCATGCGGAGAGGGCAGCTTTCTCTGACAAGTTGGGTTTAGTCCAGTCACCGAGGTGCTTGACTTTCTACGCTTGCTTGAATCCTGTTCTAGTGAGTTTTTTGATTCGTTGTGCTCAAATAAAGATCGCGTTTGAACTTATTAGCACTTTTTTGTTTTTCCTCTCCTCTTCCCAATATCTCCTCACCCTCGCGCTGTGTTCCTTCTTACGCTCTTCAGTCCATCCTGTATTTAGTCGGGTGGGCTTTACAGAAAATTTGTGTTTGTGAATTAAGGTTCTGAATTTAATTCTGTCTTGAATTGTTTCTTCATTCATGCCAGTTCCATTTATTGTGATTTTCATTGATAAAGCTAAGTTTAACATTTTCTTTGTGAACCTGTTATTATCCATTCTATATAAGTGACTAAAATTGTAATCGCCGTTTCCTGATGAAATGCGGGATATTTTCTGTAACTTGATCTCATATGATTCCATTTTCATCCAAATTCCATTTTCGCATTATTGTTGTTAAGGTAATATCGTGGCTTGCAGAAGGATAAGAAGCGTTAGTTGAATGGCTGGAGAAGGACGCAACACGACAAATTTTGAAATGTTCTTTCCTTTTTTATTTTTGTAGTTTAAAATTTGAGAAATAGAAAATCTGACTGAATAACAACAATATTAACGAACTCTTCAGCTCTAACAATAACAGGTACAAAACTTGAGATAATTATCAGTTTGCTAATTTACGTAGAAAAGAGCCTCATTGCTCTTGACAGGAACAATATTTATAAGAGCATGTTTTGCTCCAAACATTACATCAACATAGGAGTCTGCGCTCCAAAGGTACCATAGTCCAGCCTCACAGAGGCATCAATTTCTAATGGCGCACTGAAGTTCCACCTGACAGCCTATCGGTTGTCCTCAATTAAAGTATTTACACACAGTTGCCCCGATGTGGGCTTATCTATTGCTGATCAGTTGTAGGGTTCACTGTTCTCAAAGGGAACTAACACCAAGAAAACTTTACACACAGAAATAAATGTACAGGGGCATAATTGCCCATACTAAGTGGAAAAAGAAAAGGTTGCACATGACCGGCCATAAACAAAAGGCTAGGAGGCGAAACAGTTGCCCTCCTTATAGAAATAGTTAAAACCCTAAGTAGGCCTATGGCCCAAAGATACATAGGCTACTCTTATAGTACACCGGAGTGACTAAATGAGAAACATTAATGCCAAATAAGTTTTAAGAAATTTAGAGTTTTTGAAAACTTTTAAGTCACCTCATGCCAATTTGAATGGGAATTGACGGAGGGTAATCACTCTTTGTTCCCTTACATTAATATTTCCCCGTAGGGAATGGAACGGAGTCCTTATACTTGCCGAAAATTCTACTTTTCAATCATAAAATTTAGAAATTAACATTAAATAAAAGAGGTTGAAACCTTCCACTCACACTATCTGCAGGAGCTATCACATGTCTGGGAAAATTCTGCCATCACCTTGAATCGCTGGGCCTTCCTCACGCAGGCCGCGCCCCTGCCTCTCTTAAGACACGCCGCACTCACAGCAAATACAGTAGAGACAATACGCGACACTCGGCGAGATATCGAGGGACAGCTATTAGAGCTCTCTCTAGCGGGTTGACCTGAGAACTGCTGATTCTGTCATAAGAGCACGTGTATTTGTGTGTGAAGTTTTTGGTGTTATTTATGCGTTTTCAGTGAGTTGACACAATTAAATAGTAGCGTGTGTCTTTCCTTGATATCTCCTCTCAACATGAGGGGAAAGGTATGTGCTGTGTTTGGCTGCAGTAACTATGAAGTAGAGAAGAATGCGCGGTCTTTCTGTTAATCTTCAGTACCGATATGTTGTTGTAGGTGTGATCTGTGGGTTTAATTTAATTCGGGAAAATAGATATGCATATGAGTTACCCCATTTGGAATGCCGTAATGCGTTGTCAAGTACTGAAGAAAATAGGGGTGATTTAAGAAATGTACATATTTTGTTGAAACAATGTGATGCAAATTCGCTTTACCCGAATATAATGGCATTATGGCAAGTATTGCTTATAGGGAAAGTTTGAATGTTTTTGAGGCTTAATTTATAGATTTTTCTTTCTGTTAGTAGGCTTCAAGTTAAAAGGAAAATTGTCCAGCTCTTAAATGTAAATTCATTGAATCATGTGTGTAAAGAATGTGCCGATAGTTTTGTTGACAAGTGTTTTAATATGATACAATGCTTTTAAATGGAAAAAAAGAAAAATCTAGTCGTGAATGTTCAGACAGGAATTCTAAAGCTAAAAAGTAATGCATAAATGAAAGATCAAGCCCTTTCACAGCAGTCCATTTGACATGTTGATTATATGTCTAATTTTGGTCTTTAAATAATAACCTTTTAAATAATTATTCATTCATTTATCCAGAATTGCTTTAGCAACTTCGAAGTTAATATCTTGGTAACACTTTCTTTCTAGACGTTATTTATTTATCCATTTCCGTATATATATTTTCCATTGATATTTGAATTTTGCGCGAATTTTCAGGTCAAGCCACTAGGACGTCACTTGCGACTTGTCTCCCATTTTAACAAGGCTGAATCCGGAAGTGTCGCGTATTGTCTCTATTGTATTTGCTCACAGTCACTGGAGCAATTAAGATACTTACCTGGCGTAGGGGTTACCGTGATCAACACAATACGGCCCTAAAGCGCCGTGCTTTTATAGTACTTTTAGGGGAAGCTTCCAGAACTCTTTTCTGATAGGCTGGATTCCTATACACACCCCTGTTTTTAATTGGCTAAAGAAGATATATCCAAGAATCTGATAGGTTGATTACAGTTGAAGTGGAACCAGCTGAAGTATTAACAACTTCGGTACATAAAACAATTCCTAAGAACCAGGTTAACAAACATAAAAAATACTCATTTATATATGAAATAATTAGAGTTTATCCCACTAGAGGGAGCAGTTAAATTGGTGCTAGAGACATCTGACAGTTGAAGACCAAAGTATCTTGTAGTACACCAGTTCAAGTTTGTTTACATAGATAGCCTTAGAGAAGTTGCGCATTTTAACTGGCCGGGGGAAGGCGTTCCGCCGGTACGTTTTTTATTATTATTATTATTATTATTATTATTATTATTATAATTATTATTATTATTATTATTATTATTATTATTATTATTATTATTATTATTATTATTATTGTACAGCAGAAGTAATCGTTATCCTATGATAGCAAGTATTAAGTTTTACATTATTACATAGCAATTTGGTCACCAGTATAAACCGTACTGTATGCCTACTTGCTGCAATGCTGTGCTTAGTATCTGCTTAACTTACTGTTGTTGGGTCATCTTCCCTAAATTTCCAGGCTCACACTCTGTGTTCTGGTGGCATTTGAGCTTGCCATAACTGGTCTGTGATATACATTACAGATTACTAATATTATTTTTAAGTATGATCTCTTGTCGTATATTTGATCCGTACCATCTTCTTTAACCATCATAGTCAAGGATCGTGTAATTAATAAGTTAGGGTAACGTCGGCTGAGTGATGGATGACTTCTTGTGATAAAGCAAGTAAGCTCGCCCGATATAAATCCATCTACATGGCGGAGTTAATTGGGACCGCGCGTGCCATGCCACACTTTTACCGCTGTGCTGTAGAGCCACGGTAATTGCATGTCACTGGCTAGCGCACCTGATTACTCCGCCTGCCCTATGTTTGCATAAGGCTAGTATATTTGTCATCTGTGTCAACAATCCATGAGAATCCTGGTGCGCACTGACCAGATGCCATGAACTTCCGCCCGGCTTTCTGCTGTTCTCGTTTGTGAATTAATTTGCGTGGTGGAAGTTTATTTTTGAGCAGCGGACGGTTAACAATGTTTCCGAATGAAGGGTATATTAGTGTGTATACTACTCCACATATGGTGCAATTATTCGGCATCAAGTATTACCCAATATATACTGCACCGGTAGTGACATGTTTACTTTTGGTCTGTATGTAAGTTAGTTTGGACATTTGAGGAAAATATAGTATATCTTATGTTTGTGACATACAAAGTGTTCGGATATTCCCATTACACTCCTAGTGCTCGTAGAGAGGACTGAGTTAATAACATTTTGAATAGGAACCCATGTCTGGAGCTTAGTTTCCGTGCTACATATACAGCAATTTGATTCAAATGTGTGTCTCCCGCTTCTGCTCTATGAAGAACCGATTCAACAGACACCAGGTGTGATTGAGTGAGTGTACTAAAACATCATGCGTAGGTAGAATGAATGCATCGAAGTTGGACGTTATCAAGTCGAACCGCCTTTGTAGTGGACCATGACGCTAATTATCATCTGAATAAGCACATGGCAGATCGTTACGTTTAACCTACGTAGATGTTTTTTGAATGTTTGTCTCAATTACATTTCTAACAAACAAGCAATCAGTCTCAATCTCTTTTTCGAATAGTCCTTGATTAAGTTGATGAAGGAACCAAGATCAACGAGAAGCGAATGAACACCATCCGCTATACAGATGACACCGTGGTACTTGCTGAAAATGTAGAACAAGACTATCAGCTAAGTAACGAAAAATAGTGGCAATCAGCAGGGTTAGGATTTATATGTAGACCTAACGCACATGGCTAAATAGATACATACATATGGACTAAAAAAAATAAGGTGTGGAATAAAGTAAGGACTAATTTAAAAAAAATAATTGTACAAAATAATGTAAAGAATATTTGCATTGTATCAATTCCTCAGCCTTATAAAAAGAGTACGGTTCAATATTTATTGCTTAAACGCGAAAGCAAAAGAAAAACGAAATATTTTGATTGAATGTCACAGAACAAGGGTTTAGCGTTTCTGGTGTGAGTCCCAGCAGGTTGACTGACTTGGTCAAAGGCAGTAACAAAGAAGAAAACCTGAACAAAACAGAAGTTACTTTCTACGTTTCATAGAAATACCAGAATCTGGCTTTCTAATAATAATAATAATAATAATAATAATAATAATAATAATAATAATAATAATAATAATAGAGAAGGTTACCGATACCATCCGGAAAAGAAGAATTACCTTTTATGGGCATGTGACACGAATTCACCAAAGAAGACTGAACAACCGGATCATTATCTTCTTTCAGGAGGAGAAAACGAAGGGGCGTGGTTCATTGAGGTGGATAGAGACCTTGAATAAGTAAGAATCACACATAATGACATCCAGGAGCGTCTTCCACTTAGAAAGAAACTTCAAGCGTTCCAGGGTTTCCGAGACAAGCCAAAATTAAAACAGAAAAGGCATGGACGCAGGAGAAGAAAGAACGACGCCGAGAACGCATGCGGAAGTACTGTGCACACATCAAAGCCAGAAGTAGTCGATTGAAATGACGTGGTCCAAAGTTGGTCGATACAACATGAAATAATAATAATAATAATAATAATAATAATAATAATAATAATAATAATAATCTGATGTTTTGGGGTCGGTAGTTGCACTGCTGGATACCTATATTGATGCCAACCCTATGCGGAGGGATATATGCACCATTTTATGTTTCTCTGGTGTTTAGTGTTGTATGTAGATGAAGAGAGGTGTGCTAAGCTCTTAAACCAAAGGAATTAACCTTAGACATTTAAAACCCCGACCCGTCGGGAATTGAACCGGGGGCCTTCTGAACCGAAAGCCTGTACACTGACCATTCAGGCAAGGAGCCGGACTCACCTGATGATGGTAAAATACATTATTAATTATTTTTTGACTGTAATAACTTTGAAACCTTAAAATATGGAACATAAAATGTGTAATTATGTAAGTATAAAAGATTTTCCTCAGCCATGTAAAATTATGTGTTACAGCTGGAAATACGGACAAATATGGGAAATAAGACATGTTCGAATCATTTCAAATATTGTAATTCGTAAACCTGGGACGACAATTTAACTGTAGCCTGCCTAATGAGAAAAACAAATGTGTACATAGAAATAACAGCCCGGGTAATCAGCAAACAGAAAATCACTAGTGCTGTGTCGGAAATACCATTGAAAGAATGCCACATTTCAAGTGCCGAGGATGCCGGCTAACATACGAATGGAAATCACGTGTAGAAGTCAAAACCAGAATCGGCATGGCAAGGTGGATGTTCTTGAAATTAAACCATCTCGTGTGCAACTCTGACCGCTGATTCGAAACGCGCTAACGTATCATAAAGTGTTACAATGGCATCTTTGCTGCTTTACGGTGTGAAATTGAGCACACTGCAGTAAAGCCAGTTACCCAGCGGGCTACGGACGCAGCTGCTGGAGGTTGATGCAGGGGTTAATTGTACTTGCCCGCGATACTGATCTGTGTCGTGGGTTGTCCATCGTACATACATCACGGCGCTGAACTGTTCTCCGACGTCTGTGAGGCCGTCCGGCCCCTGCACGTGTTTATGGTCCCGAGAGACGCTGTAATGTTTGTCACCGATTTTCGTGAGGTACCGGAAATTTAATTGACGTGGTTCCAGGACTGAATGGTCAGCCTCGTAGCCTTCAGTTTAGAGGATCGAATTCGATTCCCGGCCAGATCGGTGTTTTAACCGCGTACGGTTAATTCCTGTTACTCGCAGTCTTGTTCCAATACAATTTTCTTCATATACAACAATACATCGAACTATCAACCAGCACAGAAACACACGATTGAAAATAATTTCCTCCACGTAGGGTTGGCATCCGGCCAAAAAACAGGGCCAAGTTCACATTTGCGACACAATGTGCTCCCGCGACCCCGCTGTGAGAAAAGTGACAGAGTAAGACCGGTAAATTTCCCTGACACAAATATCTCGCTGTTAATCACTATTTAGGCTTCATTTTACACCGAAAGGAGTTTTATTTTTAAATTTGCTTTACATCGCACCGAGGGCTAGGAGTGGGAAGGAAGCGACCCTGGTGTTCATTAAGGTACATCCGCATCATTTCCCTGGTGTGAAAATGAGAAACTACGGAAAACCATCTTCATGGGTGGCGACAGTGGGGTTCGAATCGACTATCTCCTGAATGTAAGCTGATAGATACGTGACCGAAAGCGCGCAGCCACATGTTCAGTTTAACCAGTTTTATAAAGCCTACCTGCTCTGCCTGCTGGGATTGGATCATGCTACTTTTGAAATCCGGAGATCCAAGCAGTTGTCCCTAATAGCCAGCAAGGGATTGTTTATTTGAAGATTACATACAAAGGGTACTAGGAAAGTTTCGCAATGTGAGTGAACGCTTTAGACTTTTTCAATATAATTTCCACCACACTCAATACACTTCTCCATACGTCGAAATCAGCCACTGAACCAACTCTGCCACTTTTCTTCGGTTACATTTTCACACTCTTGATCCCATGCTGTCAGAAGCTCCTCGTCGGATGCAAAACGCCGCCCTTTTAGCTTCATCTTCACTTCTGGAAAGAGTGCGAAGTCACATGGGGCAAGATCAGGACTGTATGGAGGGTGATGAAGCAGTCAACCATGATCTGGCAAGAAAATCCATTGTTACATTAGCACGATGTGCTGGAGCATTGTCGTGATACAAGAGCCAAGTGTTGAGCCGTGACCTTGGACGGAGCTGCTTGAGAGCCTGGATTACCTGAGGCAGACAAGTCTCATTTTACCACGTCGCAGTAACTGTCCTTTGTGTTTCTAGCACAACCCGAGTTAGGATGCCCCGTTTAGTGAAGAATACTGCAATCATCCTTTTCTTCACTGACCCTTTCGCACAGTCACAGGAGTACTCTCATCTTCAAACAGCCACACATTGTTCTGGGATTTTGTTGGGACATCGTAATAATAAAGCCAAGTTTCGTCACCTGTAACGATGCTATTGACGTTACGCGAAGTCCCATTTTCAAAATGTTTTAGCATTTTTCGGCATCAATTCACTCGATGTGCCCTTTGTCCCACTGAAAGTGAATGGGGCACCCAAAGGGAACAAACCTTTCTAACATGGAGATGGTCGTGTAGAACTAAATGAATAATGGTGCAGGGATGTGGATGGTCTCTTCTACCTGCCGATATGTCAACCGCCTCTCTTGCTGCAACATTTTCCTCACAGCTTTAATGTTTTCCTCAGTCACTGATTCAGACGGTCGCCCAGAACGAGGATAGTCTTCAACCCCAAAATTTCCCCTCTGGAACTCTTTGTACCAGCTGAAAATTGTTGTCCGATGTGGACAGTCTTTCTCCAGCACATGAGTCACTTCCTCCAGGCACTAGTCAATAGTTAATCCACGAGCAAAATTGTAGCGGATAATTATGTGATATTCACCTTTAGACCACACTGACATCTTAACTTACTTTCCATCCCACTACTTGGTAACAACTGGTGTGAAGATCGCACCTTGCTGTTTTCTACACCGGTTTTCACCCCTCTTTTCATCCCTCGCCATAACAGAGGTGTCCAGCCAACCGTTTTTGCTTATTGCAAAATTTTCCTAGTGCCCTTTGTACATAGCGCTAGTGTTCTTCACGTAATCGGTTCTCGTTTAATAATTATTAAGACAGTACAGTAAAGTATAATACAAGTAAACGTAACTCATTCTAGAGAAGTGTAAAAAGACTAAACGTGAGAAAGTATGATAGGTTACCATAATATACTAACAAAAATCTTAGCAAATCATTTATTACCAACCATATAGCGCCATGGGGTTTTTATGAAGGAGATCTGGAGTAAGGGTACTACGTACAGGTTAGAAATTGAGCCCACAAGGTTGTGCTGATACGTCGCATCCAGGTTAAGCAACTCATTGAGGATTTGCTCGCGCAATTCCACCAAATTGCGGGGATGTTGATGTCTGCGTTTTAACCGCTGTTCCAAGATGTCCCACATCTTTTCAGTCTGGTTCAAGTCGGATGATTTTGCAGGTCGATCGAGATGTAATAGGGTGGGGGAGTATTCTTAAAACCAGTCACATATGCCGGAGCCTGGCGAACTTTGCTGTTGTCATCTTGAAAAATTGGGGAATCAATAGCGTACTCATAATGCAGATGTTGACTGGAAGGCAACTCCTCATCATCCATGCTGGTTCATGTCAGTGGTCAGCTCAGTGAGCAGCCAAATCCACGATACGAAAAACACCCCCTAAACATCACAGACCTATTTCCGGCTTGAACCTGGCCTTGCACACAGCCAGGATGAAATGCTTCATTTGGGCTTCAGTGCACTAGACGTGCGTCATTGGAATACAGGCAAGAAACGATCGTCAGACAGCTAATGTCCACTTGTGATGATTTCTACCCCATTGAAGACGCGCAGCTTTAAGTGCCTGTGTGAGCAATGGCCTCTCGCGAGGTGACCTATTCCAAATGCAGTTCCCGTCGCAATGTTCTCTCGCTGACAGATTGGGATGGACCGTCATTCACTGACTGCAGCAATTCCTGTCGGGTTTGGAAGCAATTTTGATTCGCAAGCCGTGAAACGCGTTTCCGGTCCCTCTCAGTCAGGATCTTCTTTTGACCACAATTCTGACGTTGTACTTCGGTGTCTACGCGTAGTACGATCCGTCTGTTTGTCCGGTGAGCTTATCTGCTTTGCGAGTGTGCATTTACTTCCACCTTGCAGACGAACTCGCTAGCGGTAGCTAGTGTATTAAAAATGAACAATATTTTATTTTATGATTTTACCTGTTAATGATGGAGTGATGTGTAAACAGTTAAGATAAAGAAATAAAATGTTGTTTACCTCAGAGAATTCGTGAGTAAGTACATCCCTAAGATTAAAGTGTGGCATCAGCTACAGTAATTGTACAGCTTTGCATAAACCGCTGCGTAAAACATTCAAAGCTCTCAACAATTAAGCTGACCGAAATAAATAAAATAAAATAAATAAATAAATCAATAAATAAATAAATATTGTGACAAATATTTCTTATTTTTTCTGATTTTCAGAATAAAAACAAACATTTAAAAGAAATTATAACTTGCGCATTTAAGGGTTAGACTGCCGGCAGCCAAAGTGGATTTGCATGTTATCAACTGCACGTGTTACTACTGCCGATTTATTGGGTAGTCTCCATTCTTCTTCCATCCGCAGAATGAGGAAATCTACGGATACCCTTGGAAATATCGCCCTACACAGGGTGTTTGGTAAATAGCCACACTTCTATTTATTTTTATTTTTTTTTGCTAGTTGTTTTACGTCGCACCGACACAGATAGGTCTTATGGCGACTGTGGGACAGGGAAGGGCTAGGAGTGGGAAGGAAGCGGCCGTGGCCTTAATTAAGGTACAGCCCCAGCATTTACCTGGTGTGAAAATGGGAAAACACGGAAAACCATTTTCAGGGCTGCCGACAGTGGGGTTCGAACCTACTATCTCCCGAATACTGGATACTGGCCGCACTTAAGCGACTGCAGCTATCGAGCTCGGTCCACACTTCTTTGTCCTGCTGGTTTCCCTCTGTGGGTGGGGGTGGTAGAATAACACTCTCGGTATCCTCTGCCTATCGTAATAAGCGACTAAAGGGGCCCTAGGGTCTCTCAGTTTGGGAGCGTGAATTGGCGACCACGGGGCCCTTAGCTAGTCCTGGCATTACTTCCGCTTACTTGTGCCAGGTTCTTCACTTTCATCTATCCTCCCTTGGTCATATCTTGTTCTTTTCCCACCCCAACGGTATTAGATTTTTGGAGGCCTAGGGAGTCTGTAAGTTTCACGCCCTTCGTGGCCCTTACCTTCCTTTGGCCGATACCTTCATTTTTCGAAGTGTCGGATCCCTTCCATTTTTTCTGTCTGATTAGTGTATGTAGAGGATGGTAGTCATACTTCTTCCTGAAACAATAACCACCACCACCACTACTTCCTGCTGGTTATTGGTAGGACCGTGAATACGTAATGTTGTATTTCAAAACTTAAATTGAAAAACGTGTTTTCGTGGCTCATGAACGACAACACCACTAATCATCAAAGGGTCGCAGCAATAACATTACACCGATTGTTGTTAATTGACATGCGTTGTGTCCCTTCTAATGCTACTCACCTCCGCTAGATTACATTACCGCTGCAATTGTACGAAAACTAACCCGTAAATGATGGATACAGCAGCTAGTTCACGATGCGTAGGTCTGGCGTTTTTCATCACAAAGTAGCACTATGCAGTAGGTAACAGCAGAGTATACTAAATGTTTCAATGAAAAGAGTAAATTTTCACTGGTGATTATCGGCGATCAATTACGCAGATCTGGTTGGTCCCGCATTTTATGTTTGAACACTTCTAGCTGTATAATTTGAAATAAATGAAAATTACTTGCGCATACTATTTTGCAATCAACTAGTTCAGGTTTGTGTTGGCTAAAATGAGGAAGGGAGGGACAATAAATACTTTGTTCGGAATCCAATCAATTTGCTTCACGTAGTTAAATTAAAAGCTTCAAAGAAAGTGTGCGTACAGGCCACAACAAAGTGCAGTAACATCCTCTCAAATGATGCAATTAGCGAGCGTTCTATCGCCTTTAACGGCCCACGCGCTCTCATTGCCACTCCCCAGGCTGATGAGCCTGTATAGTCATCATCGCTCATGTGGAAGGACGGGAAATATAGTCATTTTATGGAGGCGGACGGACGGTGATGGTTGACTGCTTAAACAACGAAATATCGATACCATTCCATGAATTAAACCGGTGAGAAAGTAAGATAGGAGATGAGTGGAACTGTTCGACAATGAAATAGGCGCGCAATATTACACTGCCTCCCCTCTGTGTGTGGAGGCGGCAGAATACATCCACACACCTCTTGTAGGTGGATGCAGTAAATTGACTCACCGGCATCTTGCCTGTTTTAAGAGGCGACTAAAAGCGGGACCGGGGCTCTCGGCTTGGGAACGTGAGTTTTCGACCACAGTTTCCCTAGCAGTGCCAGACTCCTCACAACTTTCCTATCCAACCTCTCTTGTTCAACTGTTGCTCTCTTCCGACCCCTACGGTATTTTTGCGAGGCCTAGAGAGTCTCACCCTTCGTGGCCCTTCCATGCTTTGACCGATACCTTCATTCTTAGCAGTGTTGACACTTCTTCCTTTTTTCTCTTCTGATGAGTGTTAAGAGAGATTGGTTGCCCAGTTGCACTTCCTTTTAAAACTGTAATGACTACCATCAGGAAATAAAATCCGTAATTAATTTCATGTGGCTATTTCTAGCCGAGTGCAGCCCTTGTAAGGCAGGCCCTCCGACAAGGATAGGCGGCATCTGCCATGTGTAGGTAACCGCGTATTACTGTGGTGGAGGATAGTGTTAGACGCGGTGTGTGAGTCGCACCAATGTTGGGGACAGCACAAACACCCACTCCCGAGCGATTGGAATTAAGCAATGGAGGTTAAAATCCCCGACCCGGCCGGGAATCGAACCCGGAACCCTCTGAACCGAAGGCCAGTCCGTAGACCATTCAGCCAACGAGTCGGACATAAAATCAGTTGAAAAATGAAAACCTACAACCTGTTTTCCAGTCATTGGCCGGGTCAGGAATGAAATGAGTGAATCGTATATAGGCTATTAGTACGATGGGGACGCCACTCCCAAAGCGATTTATTAATGACTGATAGATGCTATGAAATGATATTGGAGAGTGTTGCTGGAATGAAAGATGACAGGTAAAACCGGAGTACCCGGAGAAAAACCTGTCCCGCTCCGCTTTGTCCCGCACAAATCTCACTTGGAGTGACCGGGATTTGAACCATGGTATCCAGCGGTGAGAGGCCGACGCGCTGCCGTCTGAGCTACGGAGGCTCTATAAAATCAGTTATACTTGTTTATTAGTATGGTGTCATCCACCTCTAAGTAGGGCCCCATCCTCACTGACGTGCAAGTCGCCTATTCGTCGTCCACTCGAAAGACCTCCTCTCCGGAGGCCACACGCCATTGTTATTATTATTATTATTATTATTATTATTATTGTTATTATTATTATTATTATATCCATATTCCGGAGGAATGGGTCATTGTTGATTGTGTATGCGTAACTGTTTCTTCTGTTTAGTACCCTAATCACTCAACTGTCGAATATCGTCTTCTGTCTTAGAGTTGATATATCATATCCTAAATTGAAGTCTGCCTGGCAAGTTGGCGTTCGGTTAGGGCGCTCAGCTGTGAGCTTGCATTCGGGATAGTGGGTTCAAACCTCACTATCGGCAGCTCTGAAGACGGTGTTCCGTGGTTTACCGTTTTCACGCCAGGCAAATGATAGGGCTGTACCTTAATTAAGGCCACGGACGCTTCCTTCTCACTCCTAGCCCATCGTTGCCATAAGACCTATTTGTGTCGGTGCTATGTGAAGAAAATTGAAAAAATGCTGTCTGCAATTTACGGGTAAAACGTCTAAATGCCCTTGAATCGTAAGTCTACAGTAATCTTCTAAGGGTTTAATAATAATAATAATAATAATAATAATAATAATAATAATAATAATAATAATAATCTCCGTATGGCCTCGGCTGCCACGTGCAAGCACGGTATTATTTATTTATTTATTTATTTATTTATTTATTTATTTATTTATTTATTTATTTTGAATACACTATATTCTGTTTTTCGCATAATTGGAGGTTGCGTTAGACTGAGGGAACTTACAATACAAAATTAGCATATTAAATTATATTTGCATTTACAACTAAAATTTACAAACTTAAAACATAATTAAGTTAGAGTAATTTGCATCATATTGGAATTACAATAAATTGCGTTAAACGTTTATAGACTCTGATGCTCGCTGATGCTAATGAATTATAAATGCCTTGCAGTGAGACAGAACCTTTCTAAGCCCGTAGACATTCTTCATTGATAATAATGTGCCTCAGGCCGAACTTTTTACAGGAAGTGACAAACCTTCCCAGTATTTTCCTCCTAGACCAATAATTAAACCTGTTATTTCAACAGATATTAATTGATATAGGATGGAGTTTTATGTTTAGCATCTCTCGTCATGAACTTCTACAGGCTGCTGTTTACTGGTTTCTTTTCCGATGGTAGAGTTAACGATGAAATTATTATTATTATTATTATTATTATTATTATTATTATTATTATTATTATTATTATTATTATTATTATTATTATTGAAGTGCTTTTCAAATGCTGTATCCCTGGTAAACGTACACTTTATGGGCACCGTAACTGCAACACTGTAAAAGAACAAATACTGCTACTCTCTTCCTTGTCTTCTTGTAATGACATGGCGGATGGCTTTTATTACCGGGAGTGTCTCGAGGACATGTTCGGCTCGCCAGGTGCAGGTCTTTTGATTTGACACCCGTAGGTGACCTGCGCGTCGTGATGAGGATGAAATGATTATGAAGACGACACATACACCCAGCCCCCCGTGCCAGAGAAATTAACCAATAATGGTTAAAATGCCTGATCCTGCCGGTAATCGAACCCGGGACCAAAGTTCAGCACGCTAACCATTTAGCCATGGAGCCGGCCGTCGTCTTGTTATACTCTGTTTCATACTTCAGTTCGTCACTGCTGTCCACATCTTTGGAGTGACATGTTTTTCATCATTCCTTTGTGTTTGGTTTACTGTGTGTGTGTTTGTGTATCTCGGCGTTTGTCCATTAATAGTTACACTGCGAACCGAGAGACCTACGTTACTGTACTCCTTTGAAGAGGAGACGTGTGTAGACGTCGCGGCGCCCTGGGGTGTCACATCCGTCAACTGCACACACTCCACCCCTGCGCGCTCAACTCAATGTTATTTGCAATATTTCCCACGTTTCGTAATACACGAGAGGAAGAAATCCATTACGTTAGGTTAGCTTGAGTTAGCGTTCAGGAAAGTTGCACGATAGCTGTGGAAATTGAAAGACGGAAGCACCGCAAGACTTTAGGTTAGGAGGATGAGGAGAAGGAAGAGAAAGAGAGAGAGAGAGAGAGAGGAGTACTTTTTCCACTGCTGTTTGAGAACCACCCGCGAAAGAAGTAGAGGAGGAGCAAGTAAGAAGAAGAAGAAGTGGCAGTAGAGCTGCAGCAGTGAGAATTGATTGAAATTCCTGCAAGGCAAATCCTTGGATGAACGATGTCGACAAGTAACAAATTTCCAAGATGAGTGCAGAAGAGAGGAGATGTAACGGGAAACGAACATAAATCAAACTTCGCTCCTCGCTATTTCATTTCTGAGCTCTTATAACTTCCACTTGACTTAACGATCGACTGGGGGACGCTCGGGTCATGCGGAAACTGCTAGTGATGGCTCCTCCTACGCTAAGGACAGTAGCTTGCACTAAATGCTTCTCTTTCTTCTTTGTAAATACTCCTTGATTGATGATTCTGATCGCCTAGTTCTTAGGTAAGGAGTGACTCTGAGATTGACACAGTGCTGTCAGTCGTCAATTCCGACGCGCTACTCTTCTTACGGCTAAAGGCCTTGCTAGATCAGGTTCCATATCTAGACAGACTTCATTCTACCAATATTCATTCGCCTATTTTGTAGTCTTTTAACAAATCGTGTCTTCAGAGTTTACACTGTGATTGTCCTCCGAATGGCTACTCCTCAAAAGCAAATATACTTCCTGAATAGTGGACGAAAGCATTAACGGTGCGCTTATATGCGTGTCAAAAGCAAGCAAGTTTTCCCTTTTAATTGACCGTTGATACCGTAAGGAGGTAACCCTCATATCCTATTAGTTTCTCACATATTTGCTTTTATAACTTTTTATTTTTTAGTGTACTTGTATTGGAATTATGTATGGGTGTAATAGAAATTACTGTATTATTTAGTTGTATTATTTAGTTTCTCCTGAGATATTTCATTCTCCAAAAAATAATAAATAGACGATAATATTACTGGTGGTAGTTGTGGCAACAGTTGAATTATAATGGAGGTCTTCACTTCTAGTGCAGGCGCACCATGAAACGTTTCCCTCTTGTGGCATTTAAGCTGTATTTCTTTGACTTCGTTCTTTTCTTAGAGTAGACGTGGTGGAATAAGATAGAAGGCTATATTTTAATACTTATAAGTTCTAGCCCAACCATTCCCAAACTGTCGTCCGTGGACCCCTGGGGGTACGCGACGATCACCCAAGAGGTCCGCAATAACACTGCGGTATATGGTGTTCATGCTCGAAAAATGGTACTAGTTGGCAGTACCTTGTGAAGACCTTGTATCACAACTCCACGTTCCTGAGCGAGTTTGGGTCCATGGCATTCCCTTTGCCCTACAATTTCTAGAAAGGAAATACTGCTCTTAATGCTTTTCATGACAACATATCTGTGTGAGTGTACATTTTCTGCTCTCACATATTTGAAAGCGAAATACAGAAACAGAGCTAACGTAGAGGCTGATCTTCGGTTGGAGAGGCTACGCTTTTAAAACGCTTGGTCTTTGGAATACAACACCTTCCGTGCCATTGATCCAACAACCATACCAAGTTAATTTTCTCAAGTAACTTTTCTGATCCTTGTTTTATAATTTCTATGCATATGAAGAGTATCTTTTGAGCCTCCGTGGCTGAGACGGCAGCGCGTCGGCCTCTCACCCATCAGCGCCCATATGACAGTTTGTAAGGTGGGGGAGGGGGCAGACCTGGGGGTACGTAGTATTTTTAATATTTTGGAACATAAATGGCGACTTGTATTCTGTAGTGGAATAACTCCTTGCCTGTTGGTGGAGAACGGTACTACCACTTCTACGTAATACTGACTTTTAAATTATTTTCTTGAAAGGAAAACAGCTGACTAGACTAGATTTTTGCCTTTCCCTGACAGCTGGGGGGGGGGGGGGGGTCATCTTGCCCCCGGGTATGAGCGCCCTTGCTCTGACCGCTGGGTTCCGTGGTTCAAATCCCGGTCACTCCACGTGAGATTTGTGCAGGACAAACGGAGGCGGGACATATTTTTCCCCGGGTATTCCGGTTTTCCTTGTCATCTTTCATTCAACAACACTCTCCACTAACATTATTTCATTTCATCTGTCAGACATTAATCATTGCCCCAGAGCAGTGCGACAGGCTTCGGCAGCCGGCACAGTTCCTATCTTCACCGCAAGATGGTTGCTTCATTCATTCCATTCCGACCCGGTCATTGACTGGAATACAAGTTGTATGTTTTCATCATATAGATACATTATAATGTATCCTTGTTTTTGCCATACGAAATAATAATAATAATATAGATACATTTATATTTAAAGTAAAGTAAACATTAGTCCTAAATTATACAAATACAGTTGAACATGGCAACATTACAAAATTCTGTCTTATTTTCACTGAATTCACTGAATTCTGACCGAGCTCGATAGCTGCAGTCGCTTAAGTGCGGCCAGTATCCAGTATTCGGGAGATAGTAGGTTCGAACCCCACTGTCGGCAGCCCTGAAGATGGTTTTCCGTTGTTTCCCATTTTCACACCAGGCAAATGCTGGGGCTGTACCTTAATTAAGGCCACGGCCGCTTCCTTCCTTCTCCTAGCCCTTCCCTGTCCCATCGTCGCTATAAGACCTATCTGTGTCGGTGCGCGTAGCAAATAGCTTAAAAAAAAAAAAAAAAAAAAAAAAAAAAAAAAAAAAAAAAAAACAAACTGGATTCTGAATTATGTTCCATTGCTAGGGGGTCCTTGAACATGAATGCGATATGCTGAGGGAGCCTCTGACACATATAGTTTGGGAAACCCTGTTCTAGCCTATACTAATAGTTTGAGAAATATAATAATAATAATAATAATAATAATAATTGTACCGGGCGGTACACCTCTACACCGTTTATTTAAAAGTTGCGCCAGTTGAAACTCCTCTTCTGGAGGAAGGTTGATCTTTATCTACTCTATTAATTCTCTACTTTCTCAGAAGATGTCACCACGTGGAAAATTTTGAGTTTTTGAACTGTGTCACTTTTGATGTGTTTTTGTTTCGCTTGAAGTAAGAAGTGTGAACTTTCTCTTCTAGAGGACACTACTGAAGATCAACAATAGCGCACCCTAGTGCGGAGTCAAAGAACTATTTTGTTGGAGAAAATTTTATTTCAAAAGTTTGTTTCTTGTTAAATTTCTTTCTGTTATTGTTTAAGTTGGCTGTATACCCCTCTTTTTCCCCTTGTTTTAGATTTATCCAATCCCGAATTTCTTTTAGTAATTTCTGACCAATCTGGTGTATCTTCCCCCAACTTGTATCTGTTGCGGGGTCCTATCCAATAAAAACATTGTGGGCGGGTGTTTTCATTCCCCTAACGCCTAGAAACTTCCGCGAGAGTATATAAACTGCTGATTTTAGGGTCTCCGGGCCACTTCTGTTCCATCTTTCAGTGTATTAAGTACATAGCAGGAGGCGGGAAGCGCCTCTTTCCTCGGCGGCGGTCAACAATAAGGTAATGGCCGATTAATAAATTTTTTCTTTTCTTGCTCAGCAGTTTAACTTTCGGGGCGGGTTCTAAGCGTTCAACCATGTAACCTTTTCCTAAAATGTAAAAACAACTGGTATCTATTCTATTTTAAAACGACATATCGGGATAGAGAGTGCTTAACCCTCTCGAGCTCCCACTCACATCGTCTTGAGGTGAACTTATTCTCTCAACCAATTCTTCCGTAATGTAATGTAAATTGCTATTAAGTCACCTCTGTAGTATGGGATTAGCCCTTGTAATAACGGCCTAGTGCCAAAGTAGGTTTTAAAATCAAAGTGTATTAGGAGTGCAAGTTCGCCTCCTCTCAAATTGTTTTAGAGGTCATTCAATTAACCTGCTTTTCATTTAATAGACCTCAGTAGATTGGGTATTTTACCCCTGTGTTTATGTCCGTTGAGGACAACTTGAAGGTGGAGTTTGGTGTGGCCTAGGAGAGGCTTAAATTAAAGAGTGTGTGGCTCTTTTGGAAACGGAGTGTTGTATGCCTCGAGGAGGCTTTACTGTGTAATTTGGAGCAAGTGCTCCAGGGTTTGATTGGGGTCTTCTGCCCCTTTGTTAAAATTTGTATATCGGAAAGTTGGGCTAGTTGCTCAAAAATTGTGAACTCAGGGCTCGAAGCCCAAACTCTGTAATCCCTGTAATTGTACATTTCAAATTGTGTTTCGGCTACTAAGTACCTGTTCTTTGTTATTACTTAATATTGAAAAGGAAATATAACCTTGTTAACTTTTACATTAACTTTGATTCCGTAGTTTGAGACCCATTCACGCCCGCACCTTCTTACACCTCTACCTACCACCAAAACTCGGTAACAATAATAATAATAATAATAATAATAATAATAATAATAATAATAATAATAATAATAATAATAATCCACAGCCTGTTTCCAGTCATTCGACCTGGTCAGGAATGGAATGAATGAAGCCCCCCCCTATAGCGGCGATGATAGGAATTGTGCCGGCTGCCGAAGCCTGTCGCACTCCTCTGGGGCAATGACAAATGACTGATAGATGAAATGAAATGATATTGGAGAGTGTTGCTGGAATGAAAGATGACGGAGAAAACAGGACTACCCGGAGAAAATTATGTCCTGCCTCCGCTTTGTCCAGCACAAACCTCACACGGAGTGCCCGGGATTTGAACCACGGTATCCGTCGGTGAGAGGCCAGCGCGCTGCCGCCTGAGCCACGGAGGCATGTAATAATAATAATAATAATAATAATAATAATAATAATAATAATAATAATAATAATAATAATTTTCGGTTTTCGGAGACGCCGAAGTGCCGGAATTTTGTCCTGCAGGATTATTTTTATGTGCTAGTAAATCTACCATAACGAGACTGGCATATTTAAGAACTTTCAAATACCACCGGACTGAGCCAGAATCGAACCTGCCAACTTGTGGTTAGAAGGTCACGGGCCTTTACCGTCAGCTCGGCAAGAGATGAATTATTGGCCAGTTGTAAGTATCTTCATGCCATCATTTCTGACATCGATCCCAGTGCGTTGCGTTACTTGCGAAGCACCTGCATTTTAAGATACTCCCCGGAACGAGCAACATGACACAGCCCGGTGTGAATTGAAGCAGGTGTTGTTATGCTGATACGTAACCTAGAGAAGATATGGCGGCTGACGTAATTTACTCTGATAAATTAGAATGGTCGGAGCATTGAAGGGGATGTAATTGGATGTTCTTTGAAGTAGGGTTTCACTGCAGTTTTAGCACGTACTATCGAACATTTCATTGCTTGCTAATTGTTCGCGTACAGGTCACGATTGTGGGTTCAGTCATCGTGACTGTTATTTTTCATAGGAACTCCATTATAGCTGCACGAGAATCCTAGCTTTGCGACCTGTTTCAAGTGGCCGTACGTTCAAGTAAGTATAGTCCTAGTTTTACGTATTTATGTCGAAGTTAAGAAAAAGGTTATTCTCTCCGAGATTTTTTGTGAGAAGCGAACGACGATGTAACTTGTCTATCATGCCACCGATTATTGTTGTTAAGGGGAAGTGCGGCTACACAACCATACCCTCTTGACACAAATCAGGAGATAAAAAAGGAAGAAGACCCTTGGACGAATGAAGGGATTGATTGATTGATTGATTGATTGATTGATTGATTGATTGATTGATTGATTGATTGATTGATTGATTGATTGATTGTTGTTGTGTGTGGCCTTCCGAGAGGCCTGGTGCGGGTCTTTATAGTTGATGTCCATATGCCATCTGCGCATGGGTGTGATGATGGTGATGGGTGAGGATGTTGCCCAGTGTCGGCACATAGCCTACTCCTGTCGTGTAACTCCAAGAAGTCTGCTCAAGGCTGTTTGGAATTGAACCCACGCTTTTATTTTTTTACTTCGCTCCGACATAGATAGGTCATGTGGCGACGATGGGATAGGAAAGGCCTAGGAGTGGGAAGGAAGGGCCGTGGTCGTAATTAAGGTACAACCCCAGTATTTGCCTGATGTGAAAATGGAAAACCACGGAAAACCATCCTCAGGGCTGCCGACAGTGGTGTTCGAACCCATTATCACCCGGATGTAAGCTCACAGCTGCGCGCTCCTAACTGCACGGCCAACTCGCCCGGTGAACCCACGGTTTTGGCACGCTAATGCAGTTAATAGAAATGGTATACCACTACCTCCCCTACCCTACCAAATAACAAAGCAAAGCAAAAACCAAAGTTATTACCGTACTGGCCATGAAGGCCCTTGGAGATATGGAAGGTAAAGGTTTCCACTATCTGTAACCTCGGCACTTGATGTGGTAGAGTGGTTAGCTTTACGCGCGGCCGCCTTTGCCCTCAGGAATAAACCTGGTATTCATTTTTTGTCTAGGATGAGTGAACCTCAGATCCATATGCACCTTCAGAAGTGAAAATTAGGTTTCTTGAATTTTACCAACTAACATTGATGGTGTTTTTTTGCCAACGGGATTCGAACCAGCTAACCACGGTGTTAGACGATAAGAACTTCGCATTGATGTGTATTTAAATTTCGTACAGAAGCTCGAGCTTTTTCATGTTACGCTATACAGTATTGCAGTCGCGGTAAGACCAACTAGCATTAGCTCCGCCTTGCGGCGAGAACGTTCCACCACTTAATAATTCACTCGCCCTGGTATGCGTTTGAACTTGTTACATTCATAGGAGGACTGTGCCGATAAAAGATGATGCCGTATCTATCCTGTGGAAGTGGTGCTGTGATTTTACAGAACGACTGTGAAAGCGAAATGTAACGATGAATCAGTTAGAGATGTTCAACGAACGATAATGGCCACCAGGCGGGCGAAGGCATTGGTAAAAGATAGTAAAGCACCATGAAGGGCATGGAAGTGAAAGCCACCATAAGCCGCGCAAACCTAATGCCGTCAGAGTCGAAAGAGAATAAGAGTTGATCAGGGGAGGTCGATTGGAAAGACGAAATTGAGGAACCTGGTACAAGTTAGTGAAGCCCTCATATATTGGTGACCGCGTACGTTGGCGCTTTTACTCGCTGAGCGACCTGGTCAGTTCTAACTCCAGACGAATAACTTCTTCTTCTTCTTCCTTGTCGCCTTTTTCCAATTTCGTGGGGTTGGCACTGCTTGTCGATTTGTCCTAGTTTTACGTCAGGATATCCTGTCTGACTCCTACCCTGTGTAGAGGAATACATTCAGTATGACGTATGTCTGAGATGGTTGGGACCCCTTGTGGGTAGGGGTGGTAGAATAATGCCCACGGTATACCGTGCCTTTTCGTAAGAGGTGACTTAAAGGGGCCCCGGGGCTCTGAACTTGGAAGCATGAGTTGACGACCACGGGACCCTTAGCTGAGTTGTGACATAGCTTCCACGTACTTGTGCCAGACTCTTCACGTTCATCTATCCCATGTCTTGCTCCACTAAGTGGTTAGCGTGCTGGTCTTTGGTCCAGAGGGTCTCGGGTATGTCATTATAACCTTCATTGGTTAATTCCGATGACTCGGCGGCTGGGTGTGTGTGCAATCTTCGTCATTAGAACTCGTCATAGGTAGGGCCCCATCCTCATAGACACGCAGGTCGCCTATACGGCGTCAGTTCGAAAGACCTGCACCAGGCCTCCTCGGAGGTCACACGCCATTAAAGTATAATCTATCCTATCCGACCTCTCTTGGTCAATTCTTGTACTTTTTCGACCCCGACGGTATTAGGTATCGTGGCCTAGGGGTCTTTCATTTTCACGCTCTACGTGGACCGTGTGTTCCTTTGACAGATACCTTCATTTTTCGAGGTGTCGGATCCCTTCCATTTTTTCTCTCTGATTAGTGTTAGGTAGAGGATGGTTGCCTAGTTGTACTTTCTCTTAAAACAATAATCACCACCACCACTGTGATGGTTGGTAGTGGGGTTCTTTGTTTATGAAGAGGACCGTGCTCGATAGCTGCAGTCGCTTAAGTGCGGCCAGTATACAGTAATCGGGAGATAGTGGGTTCGCACCCCACAGTCGGCAGCTCTGAAGATGTTTTCCGTGGTTCCCATTTTCACACCAGGCAAATGCTGGGGCTGTACCTTAATTGAGGGCACGGCCGCTTCCTTCCCACCCCCCTTTTTTTTTTTTTTTTTTTTTGCTAGTTGCTTTACGTCGCACCGACACAGATAGGTCTTATGGCGACGATGGGACAGGAAAGGCATAGGAGTGGGAAGGAAGCAGCCGTGGCCTTAATTAAGGTACAGCCCCAGCATTTGCCTGGTGTGAAAATGGGAAACCACGGAAAACCATTTTCAGGGCTGCCGACAGTGGGGTTCGAACCTACTATCTCCCGAATACTGGATACTGGCCGCACTTAAGCGCCGCACTAGCCCTTTCCTGTCCCATCGTCGCAATAAGATCTATCTGTGTCGGTGCGACGTAAAGCAACTTACAAAAAAATGTTTATGAAGAGGTGTGTTATTAACACAGACACCCAGCCCAGACTTGGCTAAAAATCTCCGGCCCGACCCGGAATCGAATCATGCATTGCCAAGCATTCAGCAATGAATGGATGAATAGCTATGGTCTCTTTAAACAACTTCTCCAAGTTCGCAGTTGAGGGGACAATGTTACCATCGTCATCGTTATAATGCGTTAATTTACTTTCACTACGGTTTATGTTCACTTATTTTGGCCTCCTGCCGCCGCTTTATCCACTCATTGTCTTTCCTCTGGTCAACGCTTTGCTTTTGATGACGGCGGACTGATTAATGAGAGAGTGTTACGATAATGAGAATTGTGCATTGCTTGTGCTCCTTCCATTGCATGTTGTTGAGCACTTAATTGGAGGGTCGTGTCTCTTTGAGTTTGAACGATATTATCTACGCGTACTAGAACCAATAATTGACTTCATTCGATCGACCCATCGATCTTGCGGGATATGGATGTGGTGGAGTGCCATGAGATGCGTTATCGGTTATCATTTTAGGTACATTCCAGCAAACCAATCGCTTTCAGTAGATTAACCAATATATTGTAACCTCTCGGGTCTTTGACCCAGGTAATAGCGGGAGCTATTTATTTGTCGATCTACTTTAAAATTTGGAGTGTTCTTTACTGCCGCTCGGTCTATAGATGCAATGTACAATTTTAACTGTTTATGCGTATCACACACTGAGTTTATTGCGATACGAGCCCTTTTTATTAAGCGAAGAGTGGTTAGAATTGCTGTCTAATATTGTTTGAAGCCGAACATTAGGGTACGGATTATGAAACTGTAAGCTTCCGGAAATGGTGGCTTCGACAGATAGGCAGCCATTCTCTCTTAACCCATTGTCCAACTAGTTTTTTAAAGGAAAGAACATTCAAACATATTTTTCATTAAAAGCTCAATTAATGCCTAGATTGCAGTGTGCCATCTTCAGAATCGTTTAGAATTTCTTGCAATAATAATAATAATAATAATAATAATAATAATAATAATAATAATAATAATAACTAGCAGGTGTACCCGTGTTTCGCTACGGAATTCTCAGAAAGACTGTAACTTATTTGTGGTTTTCCCAACTGAAGTCAACATAGGTCATTGCAATGATGTCAGTGGGAATGTAGCGATTAAAAGCAATGGTATCATATAAAATACTCGACCAAATGAAACACGCATGTTTTCTCACTTTTAACGAACAGTACAGTATGAGCCACCTGTCTCCAAAGGGATAGGTGATTTGAGAACTACCGATACCGGTGCACTTCGTTGCGCTCCTCTGTTAATAAACAGTACTACGGTGCTGATCTAACCGTTAAATGTGCGCACTACTCATTGCAATCAGTGCTTCAGAATAGGGATTGAATAGCTGAAATGCTATGATGAACCAGTGTGTTGCGTACCAGTAGTATATGAAAAATGTATGAATCAGAGGAATGGCATACTACTCGTAAAGAATACTTCCCAAATACTTCCCGCCAATATTCAGGCAGACTGTTATAGTCGGGACGCAGTAGTAATCCCATCTATCGGAAATGAGTGGCAGCAGAAGACACAAACAACATCACAATAAACAATGATCAATGTAATGTTACTGCTGATCAATTTCATGACCTTTCTCTATTGTAGGCCTTCAGATTTTTAGTTTAATTCCGACTCTGTGATATTAGGACATCTTATAAAACTATTTATGGCGTAGACTGTAGTTCCTTATTCCCCAACTTTATATACCGTTTCATTAAATTGTGTTTACCCATTTTCTCGTGACTCGGCGCTGATATGGACTTAGCAACAAAGATCCAAATTCATGAATATCTCTGTTATCATAGCCGGTACGGTAAAAATATATTACAAAAATAATCGCAAATTTAATACCGTACTGTATAACTTTATTTATGTAGTGTTTATCGATGAGATCACTAATAACATAAATATTTGAGAATTAAATTTTTACGCCTTCCCCTGAACTTCATTACCACTGAGCGTGAATAAAATTAGTTATGGCCTAGATTGTAGAGGCTTATTCCCCAACTTCACATACCGATTTTCATTAAATTCTCTTCAGCCGTTTTCTCGTGATGCCCGTGCATACATCGTGCAGACAGACAGACAGACAGACAGACATTAAGGAAAATTAAAAAGTGCATTTCCTTGTTACTGTGGATACTACCGATACAGAAATACCATTCTTTTTTAAATTCTGAGCAATGAACAGACAAAACTGTTATTTTATATATAGATAGATATTTGCTTTTCATCCCACTAACGACTTCTACGGTTTTCGGAGACGCCTAGGTGCCGGAATTTAGTCCCGCAGGAGTTCTTCTACGTGCCAGTGAATCTACCAACACGAGGCTAACGTATTTGAGCACCTTCAAATATCACCGGACTGAGCCAGGATCGACCCTGCCAAGTTGGCGTCAGAAGGCCAACGCGTCAGCCGTCTGAGGCACTCAGCCCGGCTTTCTTGCAATAGCCTTACAAGTTCACAATTGGGAACATGCATCATTTTCAAAAATATTTTTTTTGAAAAGTACACCAATGAAATAGTATGTAAACGTATTACATTGTGGTATGTTGCCTTGTTTTCTACCATTAAAAAAATATTTAATAGTGCCTTTCCGCAAGGCGAGTGAAACGGCCTCTGACGTAAGCGGCGCGCTGTGACGTCACGATCCAGTACCGCATGGAGCTCAACCAGCCGTTATGCATCAGCCGTTGCTAAAAGCCGATTGTTTATTATTCATGATCGCGAATAACTTCAAAATGACAGAAAGAAGGTTCAAAACAGCACAATCAGACAATCTATCATGTGTAGACGTCGTCATTCTTGAAAAATAGTGACTTTTGTGGCCGCAGAATTTCGCGGATAAAAAACAAGTTTGTAAGTGGCATCTTTTATATACGTGCAATGTACTGTAACCCATAGTATTAGGATAACAACTGAACCTGGATAGATATCACATCACTTTCAACATTTCCTTCTAGACTGATTCCCCTATTAAAGAATAACATTACATTTTCGGGCTTTCAGCATTAGTAAAGTAAGAAATCGGATTTCAGCACTAACATAAACATATAGGTAGCATTGTAGTACTAGTCCGCTTCTGTGGTGTAGTGGTTAATGTGTGCCACTCCCGGAGGCCCGGTTTCGATTCCCGGCTCTGCCATGAAAGTTGAAAACAAATAGTACGAGGGCTGGAACGGGGTCTACTCAGCCTCGGGAGGTCAACTGAGTAGAAGGGTTTCAAATCCCACCTCAGCCATCCTCGAAGTGGTTTTTCGTATTTTCCTACTTCTCCTCCAGGCACCTAAGGCCACGGCCGTTTCCTTCCCTCTTCCTTGTCTATCCCTTCCGATCCTCCCATCCTCCAACAAGGCCCCTGTTGAGCATAACAGGTGAGGCCTCCTGGGCGAGGTAATGGCCCTCCTCACCAGTTTCATCACCATACTCAAAGTCTCACGTTCCAGGACACTGCCCTTGAAGTGGTAGAGGTGAAATCCCTCGCTGAGTCCGAGAGAAAACCAACCCTGAAGGATAAACTGATTAAGAAAGAAAGAAAGAAGGAAAGAAAGAAAGATCATAGTACTATAGGGCTATAATCTATCATTCCCCAAAAAATATATATTTATGGTTGGGACAACTGGCCTACCCACTACCGGGGCCCATGAAAGAGAATTAAATATCTTTGTGGAGGGAAAAAGTTAAACATGATAAAGGTAAATATGACTTCATCTAGTTTTCACAAGTCGGGCTGAGTGG
Organism: Anabrus simplex; assembly: GCF_040414725.1. NCBI lineage: Eukaryota > Metazoa > Arthropoda > Insecta > Orthoptera > Tettigoniidae > Anabrus > Anabrus simplex. Next base: position 82,919,565 of record NC_090268.1, on the reverse strand, counting down.
TTCAGACTGTTGAGGTGCTGGCCTTCTGACCCCAAGTTGGCAGGTTCGATCCTGGTTCTGTCCGGTGGTAGTTGAAGGTGCTCAAATACGTCAGCCTCGTGTCGGTAGATTTACTGGCACGTAAAAATAACTCCTGCAGGACTAAATTCCTGCACATCGGCGTCTCCGAAAATCGTAGAAGTAGTTAGCGGGGCGTGAAGCCAGTAACATTAATTACATTTGGCTTTTAACAAGCTGAGCATATCAGGAAAGAAAAGTGTCCTGGTGACATTTTAGGCGCTCAATACAGGAATGTCTTTGGGTGCTGTGACTTTAATTTTTTTCTGTTTGCTTTACGTCACACCGTCACATAATGGCGACGATGGGACAGGAAAGGCCTAGGAATGGGAACAAAGCGGCCGTGGCCTTAGGTACAGCCTCAGCATTTGCCTGGTGTGAAAATGGGGAAACCACGGAAAACCATCTTCAGGGCTGCCGGCAGTGGGGTTCAAAACCCACTATCTCCCGGATGCGAGCTCGCAGCTGCGCGCTCCTAACCGCACGGCCAACTCGCGCGGTATTTTTACCCTTTGTTTTTACCAATTAAGCTCTTCAATAAAGACATACATAACTGTCCCATGCCAAGATATATTGGTAGAATTAGAGCTGTCAAAATGGTTCATAACCCCTTTGATTTATTATCTTGACATGGATCACCCAAAACATAGGTTAGGTTTGGAGAATACTTTAATAATCAGCATTATTTAATGCACCATTTATTACTTTCATATTCCAAGATGTAATTGAAGCATTTAAATAATGCATCATACATTAAAATTTAAAGTTTTACCACTAGAACAGCTGACATGGAAAAGTTATTTGAAAATTCAAACAAATTCATCTTACGTTAAAATCTTCAAAAAAATAAACTGTAGACTTTTCCGATATATCACCAGCATTTCTCCAGCTCGCCAAAATCCATTTCTCCCTAGTTTTAGCGTCTTTGGAACGTTTATAAACAATTTGTTTGGGATGGTATGCGATGTGTTATTGCACATCGGAACTCTACACCATTTATAAGTTTTCTGCCTCACTGTCTGCGCAGGATTCATTTTAAGTCTAAAATATACCACCAGATTATTATCCAATGTATAGACCTCGAATTTAACCATACTAGACACTAACGTAAAGTAGAAATACGCGAAGTGTATCCTGCTTCTCACAGCACACTACGTGTTATTTCGTCTGCTAATTCAGTCAACCTGTACGATGACGTCAGGCCAATGAGATCGCGTACTTGCGTGACATGACATTTTCGTAGATTTTTATCATGTTTGGAGTTATTATTTGTACATTCTGATCACATTTTTGAATTCTGCATGTAATTTTGTATCAGATTAGCATATTTTTAATTAAAACCCCGGATCATGCATGTTCCCTATTATAGAGAAAAAGTTGCTCCTTAGTATCGCATTAAATACCCTTAGTTCGTTGAGTTTTACATTCGGAATATCGAAATTCGTTACAAATACTATCCAAGAGCCAGACTTCGATTTGTCTTACATCCCTCAGGAAATTAGCGCGAATCCTCGGCGTGCTCACATGATGGCCCTTTTTTTGCCTGTCAGCTTGCAGAGTAATGGGGACGCACGGAAACGAGTACGAAACAAAATAATTATTTGCGAAGAAGGCTGTGCTTCTACGGGTATAGGTTCCGATATTGAACGTTTCACCAAACTCTTCACACTTCGAACTATTTCAACCGGGCGAGTTGGCCGCGGCCCTAATCGCATGGCCACGAACCTACTACGCCGGCGTAGCAGCGGGAGAGGTGATACTCCCACGTGGCGGACTTGAGGGAAATAAAATACCTCTCGCGGACCATATACACAACCCCCTGTGGGTGGGGGACGCAGAAGAAGAATACACTCACGGTATCCTCTGCCTGTCGTAAGAGGTGACTAAAAGGGGCGACCAAGAGATGATTGTATTAGAACCATGAAACTACTTGTGATTAGTACCAATGCGCGTTGAACGCCATGGGTCGGTTTTACGTGCGCATAGTACCACTATGTTAGGTGCCAAATAGGTTTGTGATTAGTAGCACGCAGAAGCACCGTGCGGTCAGCCCCCCACTTACAGTGCACTGTCGGCTTTTACAGTACCTGTGATTAGTACCACTATATGAGCGACACCAGGGTTCTGGCTTGCCTATGATTAGTTCCCACTATATGAGGAGCACCACGGGTTAGTACGAGTCCCTGTGGTTAGTACTAGTATGTGATGAACACCATAGGTTTGCCTGTAAATGGCGCCGCAATGTGCAAAACACCATAGGTCTGTATTAAATGTGCGAATTTCCTTACCTCTGAGTAGTATCATAATGTGTAGAATACCGCGAGTCTCCGCTATTTTTGATTAGTACCGCACCATGACAAATACCGTGGTTCTACTTTCCTAGCGATAAGTACCATTATGAGAGGCCGATGACTTGGATTTTGGACCCCTTTAGACTGCAAGCATCATCGATTCAGTATTGTGCTTTAGAAGCAGTCCCTTGCTGAGTAATACTATTGTTTTACGTCTGTTTCTGTGAATGTGGAGCACTGCGGGTCGGATCCACTGATTGTTTTAAATTCATATCCATCCATTCATTCTTCGTCGTCAGGTTTCGAATTTTGGTCAGTGAAGGATTTTGGACTTTGAATTTGTCATTACATTTCGTCTCATTTCGTACCACTGGGGGCCGATGGCCTATATGTTAGGCCCCTTTAAACAACAAGTATCATCATCATCATCATCATCATCTATTCGCATGGCCAACTCGCTCGGTTTTTGTAATTCTAGGGAGTCATATGCACTCTCACATTATATATTTATCCACTATTGTAGCTCCTTCTGTAGATCGGTAGTAGAACTTTGTTATGTATGTTGGGTATTCAGCCCGAAGGCTGGTTTGATCCTCTGCAGCTCCGCCAACAGCTGTCATAAATAGCCTAGGCGTCACTGAAGAGTTTAATTGAATACTCTGCCATAGATCGCCCAACGGAGTTCTTGGTTTCTCTACCGTCTGGTAGAATAAATTGCATCGAAGTCTAGTTAGCGACAAACCATGATGCTTTTATTATTATTATCATCATCATCATCATCATCATCATTATCATCTAATTGGAATGTTTTACACTATATAGTTTGCTCGAAGTGATTCACAGAGAGTTACTCCCGACATGGGTCGAGAGTCACCTCTTGATTTTTGGCCTTTCATACAACATGGCGACTAATGTATTCGATATTTCCTGCCGTCTGGCAATAAAGTAGATCGATTCTAAAAATTCATGTTTTGAAATATGCTGTTTAAAAAAACTGCCACCGGCCGATTACCATTCGATGTGTGGAAAAGAGAGGGAATGCTGTCGGCTAGCACACAATCCCGCTTATTGCTGTGACTGGCCATGCAATTTGTAACGAACACTGTACCACATGTTTAGCTAGAGCATGTACTGTTCCGTATGTAAACAACAGGGACCTAGAGGTCAGAGTAAAATGTGAGCCGCACCCGCGTTCATCATGGTGAAATTGTATCCTTTAACCGTGTGGCTCTGGTCAACTCGGTGTTGGTATGGCGTATTTCGCACAAAATAGTGAAGAGCTTTCGTCGTGTGTGCTATAGTGCTTGCGCCGCGGTGATTTTATACCTCTGTAGAATATTGTGACAGCGAGGATTGCTCCTTTATGGTTTAACTACTGTACTAGATATCGCTTCTTGATTAGGATCTCTCCGCAGGAGTTTACAACGTAAGGGACGTAGTTACTGTAACTACCATAAAGCGCCGAGTGGAGGGCACTGTGTTTGAAGTCACCTCAACTACTATTGATCTTGAGAGAGAGCAGAGTCTGGTCTGAAATGGGATCCCTTAACATTGCGGTAATTCTGCCGACACGAGTCTGCTATATCGCCATATTCTTCGTTGATCAGACTGGTGTCAGTTTCGATCTCTCTTCCTTGACCCGATCCGCTGCCTATCGTGTCAGACAGCTGCTCATTCGGTCTCACGAGGCTGAGTGAACCTCTTTCCTCCCCTCAGTTTGGAAATATAATCCCTCTAAAAGTTTCTTCTTTCTCAGGTAACGAGAGTTTCTTGCGTTGCTGTGCGAAGTGAAATGACAGAGAAATTAAACCTCATCCCATTCTGTTTCGGAATTAGGCTTCGTTCTCCTTAGACGGATATGTTAAATCTAAGCAGCTGACACTGTTAATTCCGAAGAACCTAATTGGGTTCCATGAGGAAAATAGAAGTGTGGTACGCCATTAGTAATGACGAAATAATCGGCCTTGTTTTCAGGAAGCAATTAATGGTTCGAATTATGTACAAAACAGCAGAATTATGGGAGGGTTCGTAGTGCAGTCAGTGATTCTTTGCAAACAATTCATGGAAGTATTTAACGATAGAGTTAACAACAGCATATGACAAACACGTTCCATTGATTTCGCCCCTTATGCTTACTATTTCGGGAAAAGATTAAAATAGGCCTGCACAATTTGCTGGTACCGGGCAAGGTGGCCGTCACGCTGTCCAGGGCAAGCTCAGGGTAATTTCCTACTCGCTATAAGTTTCGTCACAGCAATCGCAACCTTGCCTTCTCCGCCCGAATGGGAGGTCCATAACTCTACAAAGTGACCGACAAATCCCAGAAAAATATCACCAATCGTGCAAAAATCATCCCGACTTGTACCAATACTTTTCTCATGTCCGTGCTTATACGGACTGACTGACTGACTGCCAAAATGTTTAGTATGTTCGCTGCTGTGTACCTCTGTGAACAGCTATTTTTTTAAATGAAACATGCAAACGCTAGATCCATTCTTCCATGTCGGATGTTCACCTCAAAAACTATCTGACACCAACCAGTGCGCAGAACCTGACTCCAAACATAGAAGAAGTCATAAAAAAAAAGGCCAGATGTCTCGAATCTGTCCCGAATAGCCTGCGTCAGTATTTAAATTGCGTGCCGGTTTGCATTTTCTTTTTACTTTTGGATTGTAAGGGATCTTTCAACCTTGTTTAAATATATGCTCGATGATTTTAAATAAATTTTCAGTGCGTTGTTGAACTGTCCATTACGTTTGTAGTTCACTTGAGAGTTTCACCTGAGTTCGACCTGAATAAATTGATATTATATGACCTTACAACCGAGTAGCCTAATCTAATCCACAAACATAGCATCTCTAATTGTTTTGTATTAGGCAATGTGGCAGCTCGTGTTGCAAATGTACTGCATGCACTTCCAGGAGAGTTTTTCGCCTGCATAGGGAAGACCATCTCCAATGTTTCCTCCGTGCTAACTCGTGTGATGTGTTCCATTACTGCTCGTGCTGTTGCCCTAGAGCAGCCCAGTTGTGCAGAGCTGCGTTCAAAGTTGCAGTTTAAAAGAGAATTTAGATGAACTGATGGATAACATCCACCAACAGATCAGTTTCGTTTCTTTAAGAGAATTAAGGCTCGTAATGAATAATTTCCTAAGTAAATGCCAGAAATATGTGGACCGGACGAGTTGGCCGTGCGGTTAGGGACGCGCAGCTGTGAGCTTGCATCCGGTAGATAGTGGGTTCGAACCCCACTGTCGGCAGCCCTGAAGATGGTTTTCCGTGGTTTCCCATTTTCACACCAGGCAAATGCTGGAGCTGTACCTTAATTAAGACTACGGCCGTTTCCTTCCCATTCCTAGGTCCTTCCTGTCCCATCGTCGCCGTAAGACCTATCTGTGTCGGTGCGATGTAAAGCAAAAAACAAAAACAGAAAGAAATATGTTGGAAACGAAGATAGGAAGCTCCAGCATCTCCTTGCTTGATACGGGTGGGTAGATAATTTGTTAAGCGCCTTATAATCTCTTAGACGGTCACTGTAGTGTTTCTACCTCCGACTCTTTTTCAGCGCGGATGAAAGTGTAATGGTATTGACGGGTTATACTGCTCCAATGTGATCATTTATTGCAATAAAAGCTGCTGTGAAGTTATTTGTCATTGTTAATTCGTACCACTACGTGATGGACGTCAGCTGGGAAGAATGTTATAGTTCCGAATGTTCTTGGTCCTGAACTGTGCAATGATTATATTTTTAACATATAGTCAAACCGTCTGCCTGCTGTCATTTGTTGATGAATACAGTACTTTTGCATCCATCTCTTGGCACAGGCCAGAGCAAAGTGTAGCTTCCACCTAAGTCCCAGTCTCATCCATGCCTGTGACAATATGGAAGTTGCTGGGGTATGGTTAGTGCTGAGTAATGACGTTCAGAACATGACTAGTGCATCTGAGTGTTATGAAAGGTGCTGCTCATAGGGTCAGTCGTGCTGCAATAGTACTTTCTGACCCAGTGAGGAAAGCAGTGGCAAACTACCTCACTCCTCATCTTGCCTAGTACGCCTCATTTTGGCGCTGCCATTGGTTTTTGGGGTTTCCTTATAACCGCATAACCTTTGGAGGTGCTATTTGAGGATCCAACCAGCCTCTGGACTGATGACCTAACAGACAGACAGTCAAACCGTTTGTGAAACATTGTACCATAAGCTTCAGATAGATTTGGAAGTTTGCTTCCGTTATAATTTTTAAGTGGTAAATTAAAAAAAATTAGCACGCAATTTTCCAGTAGAACTCGGTCATGAATTACAAATTAATATAATTTACAGTCAACTTCATTTAAAATTTGATCATACACATTTCGCCTTTATCACGGCACTAGATTCCCCACGTTATTAGATAGGTTATAATTTAGTGAGAGGCTGCTAATTTTCTCATTGTTTCGGATAATATAACACAGCCGTAAAATCACTCTAGCTGCAGTTCCCATTACATTTGAAAATAGTGTGTTTGGTTCATTCAATTGGATTTTTAAATTAACACTTTCACACTATTTCTGTTTAATGGGCTATTCTATACATTTCGTTATTTCCTAACATTTTTTGTGTCCCGTTCGAAAGCCTGACTGCGATAATGGGCAGGTGACACAAATCTATATGTCGATTCCTCTTTCTGCGGGGTTAGGTATATTATTTACTACCTGTTCCCGTTTTAGACAAGTTAGATTTTGTAATTATGTTTTCTAATGGAAATAAGTGGTAGCAGAAGTCAAAGCACACATCAGTTTAGTGATAGCCTGCCTTTTATTGTTGAATACAGCAAATATAAGATAGATCAATAATGAAATACTCGTGCCTCTACGGTTATTTTAACGGTGAAAAGTAATAATAATAATAATAATAATAATAATAATAATAATAATAATACATGACTTGACCATACTCGGTGTGCTTTTCCTCCGGGACATCAATACTCTTTCGGAAATGTTGGGTAGTATCGCAACGTCATAATTATACAATAAATATTTAATGAATTGGCTATACTGAATGTGGTTTTCCTGTGAGGTATTCAGTATGCATACATCAATAAATCTTCATTATATATAATATGTATATTAGACTGTGGTTTGAATTAAGAATACTTTACCGTTGGTCGATAATAAGTGGTACTCTTGTTCGTCATCTGATGGCTCACTCTGGGCTAGCCTTCCGAGTGCGAGGTGACGACACCATCTTAGCTCCAATGAAGGTATTTCTTGTTCCATCGTATGTGCGTTGCGAAGTAAACAACAAGGTCATCAGAAATTTCAGGGTTGAATGTGGTAGAAGAAATAAATAAATGGTTTGCTTGTCTGAGTGTTGGTCAGTCTTCAACATTTAAGAGTTCTGTTCATGAAGAAGAATGTGACCTAGTTGATTTCTCCTGAAGTTGCTGCTGTGAAAAGCATGAAAGCAATACAGAGTTTCTTGTCATGTTTCAAGGCATGATATTGAAGGACTCTAAGGAAATCGTGAGTTGCCGTGAGCAATAAGGCTCTTGCTCTTGCGTTAATCTTACTCGTGCCATGTTATGCCGTCTCACAAGATAATCCTCTTTTCGGCTTCCAATTTTCTCTTCGTCCATGGAGAACCTTTAACAGCTCTGAGTCAATAATGACTTAAGGCGCGCCGCGCCGAGTCGGCGTTTTGCAGTACAGTTCCATCTTCTTGTGCAGTATACTGCCTGGCGGTACTCTCGTATTATAGTAGTGTTGAAATTGTAGGACTTGTCGAGCGAGACTTGACTTGGTTTCATTTACTGCGCATTACGCAGTTCAAATATCCCCCGGGTATTTAACGGTTTATGTGCTAATATGTTTTCTACTTATTGCCGACAATGAAAGCTCTCCTTAGGGGACAGTGATATCAGTCCATTATTTTTATCTCATTCGACTTAACATTTTTTCTATTTAATCCGATGGTTGGCCTAAAGGGTTCTCAGTGTAAACATGCGAAAACTCGTGTAACTTAATTTGCCGATGTCCTGTATTTCATCGTTATTCTTTGCAATTGTGCTGTTGCTGTAACCATTGTAATTATAATTCAGACACTTGCTTGTCCGTCCCCTTAACGCTTAGCGCCGTTTCCTACCGTTCTTGGGGGTCTGGCATCGATTTCTGGTACTGCCAGAAATTTGTGGTCGGTAGGTGTGTAGTTACATGCTGCACCCATTGGGGGTGTGCTTGAAAAGAGTTGCACCACCTCAGGCTGAGGACAATAATTTACATTTAGACTTGCTTAATTTACCTCACCTCATTACTCATTATGCAGGAGTTAAGGCGTGCTCGGTTCACTCGGAAGGACAAGGGTTCATTTCCCCGTCAGGGAGTTGAAACATTTAGAAATGTAATTTCCTCTTCCAGAGATGCACTTAGCTTTTTTTTTTTTTTTTTTTTTTTTTTACGTCGCACCGACACAGATAGTTCTTATGGCGACGATGGGATAGGAAAGGCCTAGGAGTTGGAAGGAAGCGGCCGTGGCCTTAATTAAGGTACACCCCCAGCATTTGCCTGGTGTGAAAATGGGAAACCAAGGAAAACCATCTTCAGGGCTGCCGACAGTGGGGCTCGAGCCCACTATCTCCCGGATGCAAGCACTTAGCTTTACGATTCTCTGAGCCTACGGGAGAAATGAGCTGCAAGTTAATTTCTGGGAGCCAAGGCGGCGGGGCATGGGGTTTATCGTTCTTTCTCACTCGTAGTAGGCCTATCTACTGTTGACAAAAATGTTATGTGTACTCGAGTTTGGAGGTTGTTTATGAATTCCCAGGAGGCTTACAGAAAATCGAATAACATAATCTTTTCCTCGCTTCATTTCATGTTAGGTCATGCACGTTTCGAATTTTTAATTAATATTTTAATATTTTTTCCCCAGCTGGAACGCAAAAAGTACCCTTTATGTATTTCAACCATGTGTCAAATTTAAGATATTATTTCTCAGAAGCCTGTCATCTGATCGAATCCAAATTTTAGCACAATATACATTTGAATTCCAAGAAAATTTATTAATTTCGTAAGGTTAATTTTTCTCGTCTTGATGTGGTTGGAAAATTGAGTTCTTGGTCGCGTTGTGTGATCTTTATATATCTAATGGTTATGCTGTGCGACTGTGAAGTACGTAAATGAATTCAATTTTTTATATCAGTTTGTATTTCTATTGGATAGAATGATGTGTCTCATCTTATCAAAACGTTACTTGGTTCATTTACATATAAGGAGGATTCAGGATCGAATTCCAAATGTTCACGTATCCTTATCTTTCCTCTTTTGGTGGGATCGCATTAAAAGAAGATACGCTATTTATAACATTCGTGTATGTTCCAAAATGAAGTATGAAATTTGTTTACCATGGAAATAAAATTATTTAAGGAAGCAAGTTAAAATGTATTTTACAACTAGTTTCCTTAATAAAACATGTTACTATTTAAAATTAATGGAAAACCTCACTATGTACGCATTTATTTGAGTTAATGACAGTCTTATTAGTTTTACGTCACCTAACTTTTTTGGTTTTCAGGATCGCCGGAGGTTTTTCCCCACCAGCGTTCTTTCATTTGCTCGTAAAAGTACCGATTAGAGGCTCAGCTTGATTTTCATGTCAGCGCTCTGCCATCTGAATCACTCAGCCTGGTGTGTTATTGTGGTTATACAACTTTTAAGCGAAGTGATCATAACTGTTGCATGAGTTCTTGAATGTTTTTTGACAGGGATCTGGGAATTTAGGAATATAATCCTTTAAATGTTAGGTTCTGGACGTGTATTCGAGAGTTAATAATTTTGCCTTCATTTTACTTTGGAAGACTCAATGAAGAAGCTGGAAAAAAATGCTTACCGTCCTGGTGTTTCTTTCTTTTAGTTTGACTTCGTACCATCTCAGGCGGGCCTTACGGCGGAGATAAGACAAGACAGAATCTTAATAAAGATATAGCGCCAGCACTTGTCTGGTATGAAAATGGGAAATACGGAAAACCATCTTCAGGGCTGTGGGGTTAGATCTCACCATCTCCTGAATGCAAGGTAACAGCTACACTATCCGAACTTCTTCACGAGATCGTTACCTATCAATCACTACCAATCAGTCAATACGGATCTGCTTTTAGGGCAGACGCCCAGGTGGCAGATTCCTTATCTGTTGTTTTTCTAGCCTTTTCTTAAATGATTGCAAGGAATGAGGAAGTCTATTGAACATCTCCCTTGGCAAATTACCGGTATTCCAAGACTTTTAAATTGCGACCATGTCCTGGTTTTGGACCTTTGAATTTTGGCAAACTTAGACAGCTTATGTGTAAAAGAGAGAGAGAGAGAGAGAGAGAGAGAGAGAGAGAGAGAGAGAGAGAGAGAGAGAGAGTGTGTGTGTGTGTGTAAAAGGGAAGGGAGGGGGAGTTAGGCACTTGCAATTATAATTATCGCACGAGGTTGCAAAACCTAGAGCCATTCGTGAATTCCTTTCCCGTTAGGGCGCCTTGCTAATTAATCAAATTAAATCACAATACGTACCGTACGCGAATTCTCCGCACTTGTTTTTCTTTTTCGAAAATTGGCACCGAATAATGCATTTACGGGTAATTTTCGGGATACGGTTGTTGCCGCCCTCGAAGTATCTGACTCGTTATTACTTCCCTAGACCTCATCGTCTTTAAAGCATTATGGTGTATGTAAGCGTATTTTTCAAAATAAAATAGAAGGCAACTGATAAAATTATCATCACGTATCCAGTTTGTTTGTTTGTTTCTTTCTTTCTTTCTTTCTTTCTTTCCATTAACCTTTATCGGTATCAAAGAAATTAAATATTATATAAGGATAATTACTGTGTTACCAATGACCCATCTTTTGTATGAAGCGTTTATCCTGCCCATTTGTCCTTCATTATCGGCGTACGAGGTGGAAATCTTTATCTGGGGATTAATACCTTTTGTCTCATCCTTGCTAGGGTTTTCATTTCGTTGATGCTGACTCAATCCCACCTCATCGACAAAAATATTATATCCGGACTATTGTGTGCCAGACAGGGTAAATCTATAGTATTGGAGCTGAAGTTCTCTATTCTTTCACGTGCCACTCAAATCTTGATCGCTTCGTAAAATGCAACGTTCACTAGAAGTAAATGATGTACACACAAATTGTTCTTTCCTGTTTCATATACTTGTATGGCCAGGAAGTTACGACGTACCTGCCTTTAGAACAGCTTATTTCTCTTTTATAAGAGAGGAGAAGTGAACATGTTGAACATTAGCTTTTGCTCTTTTTATCTCCGTCCAGAAATTGTATTGGTTGAGGGACAAACTTAGCGTTGAATGCTATGATAACTTAATTACTGGCTGTCATTTCCCGATTCCCATTGGAAGCTACAATAATTTTCGGTACGGTACTGGCAGTTTGGGCAACTTTTGGTCCTTTAACAGCTGTTGGCGAAGCTGCAGAGGATCAAACCAGTCTTCGGGCTGAATACCCAACATACATACATACATACATACATACATACATACATACATACATACATACATACATACATACATACATTGGTCCTTTAGAAATTGCCCATGCCGAGGCCTGTATTTAGGCATCCTTGGCACCCCTGGGCAAACGACTAGACTGTGGAAGGTTGGAAGAAAGTTACATTTTTTATGAGAGCCAATTTTATTTATTTATTTATTTATTTATTTATTTATTTATTTATTTATTTATTTATTTATTTATTTATTTATTGGTTCATTCATTCGATCATTTATTTATTTATTTATTTATTTATTTGTTGGTTCATTTATTTATTTATTTAATTTATTTATTTATTTATTTGTTGGTTCATTCATTCAATCATTTATTTATTTATTTATTTATTTATTTATTTATTTATTTATTTATTTGTTGGTTTATTTATTTATTTATTTATTTATTTATTTGTTGGTTTATTTATTTATTTATTTATTTATTTATTTATTTGTTGGTTCATTCATTCAATCATTTATTTATTTATTTATTTATTTATTTATTCATTTATTTATTTGTTTGTTGGTTTATTTATTTATTTATTTATTTATTTATTTATTTATTTATTTATTTATTTATTTATTTATTTATTTATTTATTTATTTATTTATTTATTTATTTATTTATTTATTTATTTATTTATTTATTTATTTATTACGAAGTTGAAATCATACTACAGACAGATAATTCTAAGACTACCGGTAAGTTAGGCCAACATATCAGTACAGCAATTAATGTAACAATACTACTACTACTACTACTACTACTAATAATAATAATAATAATAATAATAAATGAAGAAAACCCATTCACACAACATACACACAATGACTCACACAACTCAGTTTTATGTTACCAGGAAAAACTTTCTGCAGGCAGATTTGAATTTATGAGAGGAAGTAAGGTGCCGAATGTCCATTGGGAGTACTAATTGGGGGTACTAATTTCATGGAATGAGGAAAGGAAACGAAAATTAGAAGAAAGGTAAGTAGGAGTCTTCGTCGAGAGCACTTGGTAAACAAGAGTCATTAGGTGAAAATTCCTTCGTTCATTTATGCGTAGCCATTCCAATGTTTTGAAATATGGTGTAACATGAGCGTCATGTCGCAGTTGGAAGGCATATCGTATGCATGAGTTTTGTGCTCGCTGAAGTCTCAAAGCTTGTTCAGCGTTTAGATTGACTATGACCGTATCACAGTAGTCTAAAATTGGGAATAGTAGTGCTTGGATTAATTTTAATTTAAGTTTTTGAGGAAAAGAATTCTTGTGACGTTTCAGGGGATATAGAACTGCATGAACCTTTCTACATACATTTGTTACGTGTTCATTCCAGGTCAGATTCTCATTGATGGAGATTCCAAGATTAGTTACATTTTTAAGGTACGGTACAGCATGTCATTGATTATGATTGGAGGAATTGGAGAAAATATCACCAGCTCGTATTGAATAAGCAACTGAACTTAAACAAAATGCGATGTTTTGGGGAGCTTTCTATTGAGGGAATAATGATGAATAGTAACCACTACCTGAAAATTCTGAAAATCTCTCCAGCAAGTTCTTGCACCATATCACTAATCCAAAAAGATGAACAAATTATTTGTGTTACACTAACATACAAGTGATTTATTGACCAGAAACTCGCCCGATATCAGCCCGGTCGAAAATATATGGGCCATTTGTGAAAAGAGATTAGTGAAATTGGGTAGAGCATTGTATGTTTCGGGGGGGAGGGTTTACGTATCTGTAGGCTTGCATTCGGGAGATAGTGGGTTCGAACCCCACTGTCGGCAGCCCTGAAGATGTTTTTCCGTTGTCTCATTTTCACACTAGCAAATGCTGAGGCTGTACCTTAATTAAAGCCACGGCCGTTTTCTTCCTACTCCTAGCCCTTTCCTGTCCCATCGTCGCCATAAGTCGTACTTGTGTCGGTGCGACGTAAACCAACGTGTAAAAAGGTTTATTAATCTACGAACTGTCTACGTACAGACATTCCATCTTTAATTTTGTATGGCTATTTCTAGCTTAGTACAGCCCTTGTAAGGCAGACCCTCCGATGAGGGTGGGCAGCATCCGCCATGTGTAGGTAACTGCGTGTTATTGTGGTGGAGGATAGTGCTATGTGTGGTGTGAGTTGCAGGGATATTGGGGGCAGCACAAACACCCAGCCCCTGGGCCACTGGAATTAACCAATGAAGGTCAAAATCCCCGACCCGGCCGGGAATCGAACCCGGGACTCTCTGAACCGAAGGCCAGTACGCTGACCATTCAGCCAAAAAGTCGGACGGACATTCCATCTGCATTGATATACAGATAATGATCTTATTTTCTTTACCTTTTTCCGTTTACCCATCAAGCAACCCATATCCTCGGCCATCAGGAAGGATGGTCTTGTTACTGGCAGGGTCTGAAATTTAGGGACATTATTTTGATCTGAGATTAAAAGTACAGTATTACATATTCTGACATGTCCTTCAGCAAAAGACCAACTAGCGTTTGTGTTTGGTTTACGATTTTCGGAGACACCAAAGTGCCTGAATATTATCTCGCAGGAGTTTTTCAAATCGTCTGTAAAAGGAATGACAAGGGGCTGAGCTATTTGAGCGCCTTCAGATACCAGCGAACTGAACTAGGATCGAAGCCGCCAACTTGAACACCGGGCGAGTTGGCCGTGCGATTAGGGTTGCGCAGCTGAGAGCTTGCATTCGGGAGATAGTGGGTTCGAACCCCACTCTCGGCAGCACTGAAGATGGTTTTCCGTTGTTTCCGATTTTCACACCAGGCAAATGCTGGGGCTGTACCTTAATTAAGGCCACGGCCGCTTCCTTCCAACTCCTAGGCCTTTCCTATCCCATCGTCGCCATAAGACCTATCCGTTTCGGTGCGACTAGCAATAGTAAGTGTATGACGTTCAGGTTCATTTTAGCTCTGGCTTTCCCATCTATATATTTTTCGTTTCTTTACGGTCTGTTTACAGATGTGCCACTTCCGTACATATATTGCATAAAAACATTTATTTTCCTTTTTTCCCCCTCGTAAAACTTTATTTTTGTATACTCCAATCAACCACCAAATTATTCCTATGATTTCCCTCTTTGTTAACATTTGCGTCCTTATTGCCATATTTTCATTTATTTTGCAAAAATCGACCAGTGTTCTCTTGCTGTTACGTTCTGTCATTATTATTTGTCTAAATGTTAAATATTAAATATTACCTTCTCCAATCGAGTACTTAATCACGGTAGGTGTCCAAAATTGCTCGGTGTTACCTGGACCTGTTTTTATCATTCAAGCAACGTCTTTTGAACTTGTCGAAGAAGCTGAAAACCCGAAACAATATTATTCAGAAGCTAACTTGTACTACTTGGGGATCTACTGCAAACGTCCTGTGCTTTTCAGCCTTAGCACTGGTTTTCTACTGCCGACTATTGTGCTGTAGTGTGACTTAATAGCCCGTGGAAGGTGCAGGGATTCTCTTTACAAATGGAACTTAGTACCATCTCCAGAATGTGATTGTGGAGCCACTCGCCAGATTATTCCCCACATTGTAAGCGAGTGTCAACTACGGGCTTATGCAGGTAGACTGGAAGACTTCCTATCACCAACAGCGGAAGCACTACAGTGGATTCAAAAGTTGGACATTCAGATATACTGTAACAGATAACATTAATGCCGGAAGTGAATCAATGTTTTGTTTTTGTTTTTTGTTATTGTGTATATATTGTATATAATTTCCTTACCATATAATAACATCCCTTGATAAATTTCTTTGCCAATAGCACTCCACTCCTGTGTCTTCTAGTAGCTTCTTCATCCCCTTAAACCAGTAGTCCTCTATCTTGATGTTTCATTTGGTGCTGATGTGCTATGCCTAGACTTTCACCTCCTCCGTTTTTAATATCAACCAATACTTAGCAATTCGTTCACAATGCATTCCTGTACACTAATCCCCTTACCATGCTTTTGGGAATCTCGTTCCATCGAAAATCTTGTTAAATATTTTGACTATGCGTTGCAGGATGAAGTTAGTCTTACACTATCTTTTACTGTGATGGAAGATTTTTCCTGATATGTATGTTCAGTTGCCCCAACTACTCACTGAATCAAGAGTCTTCTCTAAATCAATTGCAGCAATGTATATAATTCCTCTTTTCTTCTTTATGCATTTATTCATTATTGCTTTTACTACCATTATAATATCACCTATCCTTATCTCCTTTCAGAATCCTGATTGGAGTCTCGACAGGATCGAGCACCCCTCTGCCCAATTCATTAATCGTTTCACCAATATCCTTGTATATATCTTGCTTGATGAATCTAACAACCTTATCCCTCTGTTGTTACTTGGATTTGATCTTTCACCTCGTTTCTTATGTATAGGATAGAAGTATTATTTACACTTTTCTTTGTGAAAAATATCACAAATTGTGTATCGCATGTATATGAATAATGGTTGCGCCTACGAGAAAATTAATTCAGCATATATTTTTGTTACAAATTTTATTAAGTGCGCTTTTAAAATTATACCTGTGATACACAATTTGTGATATTTTTCGCAATGAAAAGTGTAAATAATACTTTTTTATAATGCTGATTTACTCCACATTATTCAGGAAAATGCCGAGGAGGTATCTTATTTCAAGTCCCACGTCACATACCAAACCCCTAGGCCCAATAAGTCACTCCCTGTACACGCACACACCACTGCAACCACCACAATATTACGGATCATCAGAAATAATTAAAATCATTCAAGTACTCGGCAGTGATGCTCTAGGATGTTTTACCCCCCCCCCCCCACCAAACTAATCAACAATAACACTGCACTGACTGACTATTGTAATTGAGGTGTTCTCTGTCTCTTCTACTGCAACTCGTCTTCGATAGTTGCCATTATTGCTGAAGGGATGATAAAGATACGTGTTCTGCATTGTACAGCAACACAATAAATTAGAGAATGTACTTGAAACACTAATTGAGGTGGATGCCTAATGCAATGGAATGCTCGACAGCTTCCTTTGGACGTTGTGCCATTGTAATGAAATTCAGCAAGAGCACGAAATTACGATAATCTGAAGACCAATTACGATCCTAATTAATTAAAAGCACACTTTGCCTAGTTAGTTTATATTATGCCTCTATAAGCATAATTGCAAACAGAGGCGTGATATCAGGCTCTTTGTTTAGAAGATCCGCTTGTTCCTTCCGCACGCCAACGTGGAGGCTTCCCTAATATTAAGAGGATGGCTGTTCTCTTCGTTAATCTCCGTCTAGTGGGATGTGGTCCTAATAAAAGCACCACACCAGGTTTGAAATCTGCATGAACATCGTATCTAGCACAACGTGATCACCCGGTGCAGGCTGCGCGCTACACAGTGTCCGGAGTTGTGTCTACTAATAGAAGCACACTAATTATCTCAAATACTTTCTCTCTGTTGCTTACTACGAGAGTAGCCCGGAAACTAATGCATCACATTTTTTCTTCAACAATTATTTATTGAACACAATGAAACTTATACACTCCCTATTTTTTTCACGGTATGTCCTTCCCGTTATATGGCCTTCCTCCGAGACACAAGGGCGTCTATGCCCTGTCGGTACCAATCCTTGTTTTGTTCATGAAGCCATTTCTTCACTGTGCGAACGACCTCTTTGTCATTAAGACGTTGCCACTGGAAGCAGTTGCTTTGAATTTTTCTTCTGTGGAGTGCCAGGATGGTGCCATTCTATCGACTGCAGTTTTGTTTTGGGCTCAAAATGGTGAACCCAGGTTTCATCACCCATCACAATCCGGGACAATAAGGCTTTTCCCCTCAGTTTCAAAACGTCGCAGCAACTCAGAAGAAATGTTTTTTTCTGAGAGTTTTGTGTTCCTCCGTAAGACGACGCAGAACCCATCGTGAACACACTTTTTTTTTGCGTACTCAAAAGCGTTGATGATTACACCTACACTTCCTTTGCTGATTGGCAGCTCTCGCGTCAAATGCCGAGTCGTTCTGCGTCGGTTCTCGTGAATGAGCACATCAGCACGCTGCATCTTGTCAGGTGCGACAGCCTCCCAGACCGCTGCAAATCTTGGAGCTCTGCCGAACCGCTTTCAGATGGTCTCAACCTCTGTGCCCAGCGACTAAATGTATTTCTGTCGACTGCTGATGTTCCATAAACTGCGTATAAATGTTTTTGAATGTTTCCAACCGCTCCGCAGTGAGAAATTCAGTGACGATACGCTGCTTGTAACTTACATCACTTTCAGACGCCATGTTGAACCATTGCTGCAAGTACGCTATCTGTCGTAAGAAGCGGAAACTTTTGCACGCGCTCTCCGAAAACTTCAAAGAATTCATATCTTAAGTTTCGCATTCGTACCATTGTTGGAGGCTGAGAAAAATATTGTGGTCCATTATTTTCTGGGCCACCCTCGTATGTTATCGAGGAAAAATCGTGGAAATAAAACCTCGAAGATAAGAAATTTGGGTCTGTAGCAAATAAGTAATCAAACTAAAAGCATCCTTATAATATTTAGAATCTTATTTTATCCCCTAAGTGTATTGTGTAGCATATCTGCAACTAGATTGTAGAAAATACTCTGGGCGCCCTGGAGAGAATTTCCTGAGTTTGTGTCTGCTTCCTATGTGCTCCATAATGGTAGTAGAATATCTTCGACACTGGTTGCTGAGTGTTCGGCTGCACTGTGGACTGACCAACGAGCTATATTCTGAGTGGTCTAAATAAAGCGAGTTGGCGCGAAAACAGAATGATAAGGTGGCATGGAGATTGTGCGTGGCGATTGAACATCGTGAATTTTAAGAAGTGAAAAGTTATATTCTCGCCTTCAAGTATGCTCAGCCTACGGTTGCACTACTCGGAGTATGGTGTTGTGTATGTATGGTGATGGGTTATGTTCCCTTTTTCCGACTTATCACCTGCGAGTACATTTTTGTTGCCATCTGGTTTTGGTGGTGTATGATTCATTGAAGTTTGATATTCAGATCCTTTTTTCTCTCTATAATGGTCCTTGAAGGCTATTTGATTGGTTTGATGTAGGCCTATTTCAGTCAAACGTACTCCAAGAATGATAAAAAGAGTATTTTACTGCTATTTATGAAATTTATGAAGTGTTTATTGGATTTAATATTTAAAATCAGGCTACACTTCATAATGGACAACTTTCAAGGTTACATTTTGGCTAGTAATCCCAGCATGATGCGGTAAAGGAGAAAAGAAGTCCCCTACATTATAATAAATATTTTACCGAGCGAGTTGGTCTACGGTTAGGGCCGCGCAGCTGTCAGCTTGCATTCGGGTGATAGTGGGTTCGATTCCTACTGTCGGCAGCCCTGAAGGTGGTTTTGCCGTGGTTTACCATTTCCACACCAGGAAAATGCTGGGGCTGTACCTTAATTAAGACCTCGGACGCTACCTTCCTACCCTACCCTTTCCCATCCTTCCGTCGCAGAAAACCGATGTGTTAGCACGACGTAAAACAAGCGGTATAAATAAATAAATGAATCAATAAATACATTAAACAATTATAGTGGTACTCACGGGGATGCATTGCGTCTAAAAATATGACCTGAATGAATTGTAACCGACCTTACAGTAGGTCTCTTTCGTTTTAATACTCATTAATGTCAACGGTTTTTATTTTAATTTACGCTTAACCACAACAGCCAAGCGGTGTAAGGCTCGTGTTCCGATTTCGTGGGCTGTTCGTATGTCACTGTATGACGATTCTCCTTATATCCTTTTCAAACTATGCTACATTCAGCTGATCGTGATGTCGGCCTCGCGCCGCAACATGGCTGAAGTGACTCTATTCTCACTCTATGATTATTACTGGCTTAATCCTTCGCCTAACTGTAATTTTGCACCAGTGATACCATAAAGCGTATTTTCAAAATTTAGCACCATTCGACAGCCACGCCTCTTGCTTATGTGTCCACTGAAAACATGGCGGACGGTCGTTCAATTGGCTTCAGCCTGCAGCGCTTCCGCCACTTTAGCTGTTCTAGCTCGTTGGGATGGACGACTGGAATTCGTTTTGCCTCACTAAAGACCGTTACTTGAAGATTCAAGACTCAACTGATCAATGGCCATGTGGAATGCCAAACGAAACTGATGCAGCTTTCCTGTATGTGGTGGGTTTACACTAGTTTCTTGCACATTTGAAGTCCTTCACTATGTAAGTAACTGCTACACACAATTTCACCAGCAGCGTGGAGTGATCACGCTGGTGATTTTGGCTCTTAAAGGAACAAAAACACTGACAGAAACTGATACCGAGAAAGCAGGCTGAATCACGGGTTCGGTAGACCTACAGTTTAAGTGAGTCATTTATTTCAGAAATAACTTAAGACACTTGTTTTGGCCATTTTGAATTAACAGTGGGATATTCATCATTTTACCGTAAAAAGCATAAGGCAGGTTATTATTAAGAATGTTAGATGGCCATGCGCTTAGTTGAGCTGTTTATTCCATCAGTTAAACCAATGAACAGACATTCTCGCACAAACGAATGCGGGTTTATTGTTTAACGTAGTTGCAACGTGTGGCGCTGGACGTCACTCGCCCTTTACCAGCTTGTCCTCGATTCTCCTGTTGGGAGAATGGAGCGGGAAGAGCCGAAGCATGCAATTTTAAATTTTGCGCGCAGAAGTTTTAAGGGGTTGTGGTGCTGCACCGGTCCTCAAGATAGTTCTACTTGTCGCCAGCTGACGGCAAGGTCAGTGTAGGACGGCGAACGCCTATCGTTGATTGACTAATATGTAAATTAACCTACCATGTCATTGGTGAAAAGTAAGGACGCGAAAATTGTTTTGTATTTGCCAGAAAACGGTTAAGGCAATAAATATTAAGCCATAAAAATGTCGCCAACCCCTCAAATCCAAGCTTCTACTTTATTCTTAACTCTTCTTAGTTTGTGTGAGTAATTTATGATAGCAACAAGTCTTATTTTGTAGTGTTATTCTGAGACTAGTATAATGTACAGGTATTCTTAGTTTTCATACAGTAGATCCACTTATATTTTTACTTAATAATAAAAAGTGCTGCAATAAATATTATTCGACATGTAAATTTGTATACATGCAGTCGAGTAAAATGGAATAAGGTTAGTCGAGTTAGATTGTCGTCCACAGTAATTGAATGGTATTTTTTGCCAGACTGGAGTCCAATTGAAACAAAACAAAGTACAGCAAAGGCAAGCGCTAATAATCGATAGCGAGGAAGTAATTTTAAAGTTAAGTTTTATGAGAAACATTTTTGTGTTTGTCCTATGGACGAAAATCTAAATATAATTAGGAATGGGCGACTTCTTTTGACTCTTAAAAACTAGAAATCACAAAATAAACCTGGTGTGCATAAGTGTAACCCCGAACTGTCAGCAGAGAATTCTACAAAAAATCAGAAAGAGAATTTCGCTCCAGATTATTTGTTAGTATTTTTTTAATATAGCTTATACTGTATAACTTAATGTAGCCTGTGATTGTATATATTCATGATACCGAGTTGCGGTGTGCATACATTTGTTTAATGTGATTGTGGGCGTAATGATGATGGATCACAATAACAGTAGTACCGTCGGTAATGACGATGCCAGCGACAGCGTGTGATGTGTAGGCCCTGAAAAAGTTTTATAAGGACCAAATAGGCCCTGTATTGCATGCTCCAGCACGATAGTCGCGATATGCCACTGGACCCGCACATTTTTGGCATAAAATCGACAAGAAGGGGTTGAAGGTCACTGGTGACTAGTCTCTAAGCATTGCATGCTCGTATGTACGTACATATGTATGCATATTGGATCCACGGCCCGAAGGATGGTCGGATTTGCATCAAGTAAATACAAAACCTAGATGTCACTGAAGCGGCGTACTAGAGAAATCAGGAGAGCAGTAGTCCTGTTGGTTTGGTCATCGAGCTAGAGGTTCCTCTATTTCCACTCTGCCATGCCAAGCGATATCACAAATCGCCAACCGTACACCATTCACGACAGGGACTAATTGCATACGGAATATTATTTCTAGCGTTGCGAATATCTATCACTTTCATATTGTCAAACCCAACGATAAGAGATTGGTGCAGACCAATGAAAGGGAAGGTACTTTCTAGGTCATACCAAAACAAAAAAAATAACCAAACCCTTTGGTGCAACAGCCTACAAAGCGAAGGCCGAAGGCGTACAGATTATGAGGTGTCGTGTGGTCAGCACGACGAATCTTCTCGGCCGTTATTCTTGGTTCCCTGGACCGACGCCGCCATCTCACCGTCAGATAGCTCCTCATTTGTAATCACGTAGGCTGAGAGGTCCTCGAACCAGCCCTCAGAAGAAAGTAAAATTCCCTGACCTGGCCGGGAATCGATGCCGCGGCCTACGGGTAAGAGGCAGGCACGCTACCCCTATACCGCGATGCCGGCTCTTCTAGCTCATACCGGAAGGTGTAATTCACTGTAAACAGGGCATCACAAATCAAGACCTCCAAAACCTGTAGCGAGAACAATAACGAAGTATTTTCTCTGCGCCTTCCGGGAACATTTTAAAGCACATTATTTAATTACGATGGAGTGATTTTATTTGTACTTTTATCATTTTATTACCTTTATACATTAATACTTAAGCGTTTTACAACGCTTTGAAGAAAAACGAATAATATGATCTAATTCAGATAAAAAATTAATGCATTATATTTTGATAATATTAATGTGAAATTAAAATAGCACTTGCATTCAGCTAACAGTAAACTAAAAATGCTTAAATTTTAACGAAATAGAGCATTTATTTCAAAACGATATGCCTAAAGGATAACATAGAGAACAGAACATTGTAATATTAATGCACAAGCAGAATAATAAAAATAATATACCGCTGACATGTCAAGCTTGCACACGTTCCTGATTTAAACTTTCCAGAATAAAAATCGAAAACTAATGAAGTGTTATTTGAAAAAAAAATTAGCCGATTTCGCTTTTATATCGCGTATTCAAAACGTGATAAAAGTTGGTTTACAGGTGGAGCCTTTATAAACATTTCGCGTAATATCGCTATTCCAGGTACAGTAAACGTTCAGCTTCTTCCTGCATCTTGTCTGCAACAAAATCTGCAATCACAAAATAAGTATTTTATGATACTAATGGCTATAGGCTACACTATCTACCGAGAATCTGAACTACAGGAAAAGTGACTCTAGACTCGAAAATCCCACCTGTATTGGTCAGGTTCAAACCGCAGCCGTCGTGGTAAGAAGCAACTCCCCTGCCTCGTTCCAACTGAAATCCGTTGTAGGTCATGTAAAAAGAAATTTGTGAACAGTTATAGCTCGCTTATCCTGGGCTTACCTTCGTTGCAGTGATGTCGGAAGGTCCGGCTACAATGAATGGAGGCAAAAGCGGGAGCATTTCAGAGCCAGATGCTCGCAAGCGCTATGAACCGCACTGAAGGAAATCCTGACCATTTGCTTTTGACAGCAGGCAATTTCCTCTAGCACGTAACTTCATATATAACGAGAAGAGGTTATGCAGTCCTCATTCCCGCCCTCTCCACCTCTTCCCGTCGCAGCTCACCCACTGACATCTTCACTCCTTTAAATCCTCGTCCTACACGGCACAGAAACAGGGAAACTGGACCAAACTTACACATTTTAGTGCAAAAATGAACTGATTTGCAGAAGTGGAGACTCCAGTGCTGCTTTGCCCGTTTAAAACCTGAACTACAAGATTATCAGTCCTTTTAAACCCTTCAGAACTGAATTAATTCCTGCTGGTAAGAAATAAAATATTTGATGAAAGCTGGTATTCTGGAATGATAAGCAATCATTAAATAATAATTATTTATTCAACTTAGTCCGGCTCCATGGCTGGCCTTTGGTCACAGGGGTCCCGGGTTCGATTCCCGGCACGGTCGGGGATTTGTAACTGTCATTGGTTAATTTCGCTGGCACGGGTGTTGGGTGCATGTGTCATCTTCATCATCATCATCATCATCATCTCATCCTCATCACGTCGCGCGGGTCGCTTTTGAGCGTCAAATCAAAAGACCTGCACCTGGGGCGCCGAACATGTTCTCGGGCACTCCCGATACTTAAAGCCACACGGCCGGGCTGAGTGGCTCAGACGGTTTAGGCGCTGACCTTCTGACCCCAGCTTGGCAATTTCGATCCTGGCTCAGGCCGTTGGTATTTGAAGGTGCTCAAATACGTCGGCCTCGTGTCGGTAGAATTACTGGCACGTAAAAACTCCTGCGAGCCTAAATTCTGGCACCTCGGCGTCTCCGAAAACAGTAAAAGTAGTTAGTGGGACGTAAAGCAAATATTATTATTATTATTATTATTATTATTATTATTATTATTATTATTATTATTAGTCTATTATTATTATTATTATTATTATTATTATTAGTCTATTATTATGAGGTGAGTTGGCCGTGCGGTTAGGGGCGCGCAGCTGTGATCTTGCATTCGGCTGTACCTTAAATAAGGCCACGATCAGTTTCTTCCAACTCCTAGGCCTTTCCTATCCCATCGTCTGTGTCGGTGTGACGTAAAACAAATTGTAATAATGAAAATAATAAAAGGCATACGCCATGTTTAAGGTTACACTCCGGAGATAAAAATATATTTTTACCTAATGCATGGATTTTCACGAAACATAACAGTAGAAATATCACGAAAATTTCTTTCATATACAATTAGTATTTTTTGAAATTTTTAAATCCATTTTTTCATGTTAATGTAATAAGGTAGCTAATACTTCTTTTAAAAACACTACGTATCAATTTTCTTTACATGATTTATATAAGGAGATACAGTATATCGTACTAAAGTTTGTGTCATTTTTACGTTCTAAAATGTTGGACATAAAAGTCCCTACTACTTGTAAAAATTCTGCAATCAAAAATTCCATACGCAGGTTTCTTAATATGGCTGTGATACATATACCATACAAATTTTGTTACATTTGGCAGAATATTATGGGAGAAAAAGTGGAATTTAAATGTAAAATTACAATTGGCAAACAAAGCACCATTACAGTGAAAAATTGTTTGAATTCAGCGGAATAACTTCGTGACAAGAAAATAGAAACTTAATCCTTTCAATTTCAGCCATTTAAAAAATTTCACCAAAATGACCAAAATATCGATTTTATCTCCGCAGTGTCGCCTTAATTCCCCCGGCTCGGGGACTGCGTATTTGTGCCGTCTTCATCACTATTTCATCCTCATTACGTCGCCATAAGACCTATCTGTGTCGGTGCGACGTAAAGCCCCTAGCAAAAAAAAAATCATCCTCATTGCGATGCGCAGGTCGCCTACGGGAGTCGCATCAAAATACCTTCATTATGCTTCTGCGGAGGCCACATGGCATTTTATTTTTAATGCACCGAAAGGGGGAACCTGCTATATGCCTCTGTCACGACCATCCATTAATACTTCACATCACAGCCTGCAAGGTTGCTAGGTAACATGACGTTACACATTTTCAAGGCTAACTTGATGATGCAAATTTTCATATGATCCCAGCCATAAAACATATTTATATCAAACGGAAGGGTGTGTATAGGTACTTTCAGGCAGTAACATGTTTCTGGAAATTATTCCCAGCGATCATTGATGAGCAAGGGTAGTGTGTATGTGAGGATTTGCAGAAGACAGACATATTCAGTTGGCAATACGCAAAGATAGTTGGAATATAAGGATGAAGTTCAGGTAGAGGTGAGGACTAATACGGAAGAAGTACTGAAATTTACCTGTGATAATAAAAAATTACAAAAACACAAAAGTTGAAAGCTAGAAAAGCAGCCGGAATTGATTAAATTTCTGGGTATCTACTAAGCGCAATGGGTTGGGTTGTAGTGCCGTATCTGAAATATTTATTTGATTACTGTTTGCGTAGAAGAGATATAGCAACTGGATGGAGAGTTACTATAGTAGCATCAGTGTACAAGGGAAAGGGTGATAAACATGAAGCGGATAATTACTGCCCATTCAGCTTGACATGTGTTGCATATAAACTCTGAGAAATCATCTTTGATTATATTCGACATGTTTGTGAAATTACTAACGGGCTTGATAGAAGACAGTTACAGTTTAGGGAATATTATTCCGGTGAGGCTCAACTAGAAGGATTCCAGGAAGATATAGCCGGTATTTTAAATCAAATGGACTGTATAGCTTTTGATATGGTAGATCTTGACAGACTGCTGACAAAAATGAGGGCTATTGGATTAGATAAAAGAGTGGTTGAATGGGTGGCTAAATTTCTAGAAAAAACAGAACTCAAAGAATTACAGTATGTGAACCATTATCTGATCTTTTAACAATTTAGAGGGAGAGGGAGATGTCCCGCAAGGCACTATTATATTGGAGCTAATTTTTATGTGTATAAATAATATGAGCAAAGAACTGGAATCACAGATAAGGCTTTTTGTGTATGGTGTTATACTTTATAGAGTGTGAGCAACTACAAAAAGATCACGCCAATGTTGTGGGATGGACAGCACACAATGGCTCGAGGGTAAACGGGATAGAACGTCAGGTTGTAAGTTTCACCAAGAGGAAAAGTTCTCTCAGTTCTAATTACTGTGTTGATGGCGGTGAAGGTACCTCATGGAGACCAGTATAAGTACTGTACCGGGAAAACGAATGTCTGTCTTTGGGGCCGCTGACACTAGCTTGAAGAGCATGGAATATTTCTAAGGGTGTGGCACGTAAACATTGGAGTTGGCACAGAGAGGGGTATTAGTTCATTGAACTTGGATTTCTTTGAAAATGTGGTTTTATTGTTCATTGGAAACAAATCACCTTTCATACAAGTTGAGTTCAAGCGTTGTAGCAGGCTGGAATCTCCTGACTCCGGGATGGTTACTGTACACGGTCTGGACAGGAACCACGCCCGTCCTGGATGTGAAGTTCTCGACGTTCTAGAATTTCTCGAAGTTCTAGAGGATCTGGGAGTTCTCGAATTTCTAGGTGCACACGTTGGGGGGTTCGATCTCACACGATAACACTGAGAGGTGAGGCGTGACGCGCACACAAGTCCCCCGTATGGCATTCAACTCACTTGTAGAACTGTTAAATAAATCAACATTGACCTTTAAATATTGCATTCATTCATTGCAAGTGGGATCTGTCAAATGTTAATGGAGTTGACACTCGAATCTTGATTCAAACACCTCGTTGAATCGCAAAGGTTTCATAAATTATCACTTGAAAGTAAGACGATTAAACTGAATATCTGACCACATGTTGGATGTTAACCGAATTAATACTTGGCAAAATTCTGTACAATTTAGAATGGCAAGTTCACGACGTGAGCCTGCTAATATGGGCATGACAGACTGGAATGTTCTGTTAGATCACTAACCTTTATCATCACAGTTCCTAACTTACTGACTTCGTCAACTTATAATTAGAACACAATATTGAGCGCAATACCGACAGTTTGTGCCAGCTGAAGACATGTTAGCATGTTCATGATGAATTAAGTAAATTTAATGGCACTCGGAAATGTCCTATTCCGCCTCTGAATAATTGTCAAAATTATGTGCACATGAAGGCTGTTTAGCAATGCCTTTAAATGATCATGAAAAGTTAGAAAGAGTCTAAACACTGTCCGTGAATAATTATTATCAAGTAGAAATTATAAGTTCAAATATGGCACCGAAAAATCCTATGTTCCCTCGGAACTTTACGAGAGGAAAACACAAATTCAGATATGGCATGGGTATTCTACGTTTCCACAGTCTGTTACGATGACACAAGTTTAAACACAAGTTCAAATATGACACTCGGAAATTTTCTATGTCCTCACAGTTTGTTTACGAAACACAAGTTCAAACGCAAGTTCAAATGTAGCACTTGGAACCGAGCACTCGAGATGCGAAATACCGTCCGATCATAGGTTCGGTCTGTCGTACTTGTAGAGATCCACCCGTCAGGAAGGACATCCGGCCGTAAAAGTAGGTTTAAATCCACATGGACTGCCGAACCCTAGTAATTGGAAATATGACCCGGAAGAAAAGAAAACTGTAGCCTCTTCTATTTGTACGCGTTATACCTGGAAATAACTTCAAACCGAGGTTAACTATCATTTCTCATTCTTCTATGTAAACTGTTTTTCTCTATTCGCCTTACATGACCCCCACCCTGGAGGGGGGAGAAACTAGTGACTAAGTTATCACGTTCCACAAACAACCAGTCAGTTATTTTCGCATGTTTTGATACCTCAATTATATGAATAAGATATTACGCGTGAAAGAAAACATACAATAGGCCAAAATAACGAATTAAATAAATTAAAGAACGAATGAATAAATCAATCAGTTTTCTTTGATTAATGAATAAAACCACTCAGAAGGAGATACTCTCCTCGTAGATTTGAAAAACGAATTACTTAAGCTTCTCACTCACTGATACATGTACTGTAGATAGTTGAGTCATTTATAGGGGCATGAGAAAGGCTATTAAGCCTGGTAACGTGTTACCGTATACTGCATTCACTTGAATTACAACTTAAACTAAAATTAAAGATATTAATGAACAAAAAGAAAGATGAAAATAAATTAAACGCTTAAAAAATTAAGTTGACACACGTAGCAAGCCAGACAGCATCATTAATGAAAAAATTCTAATAGCAAATAGTTTGCAGAGAAAAGCCGAGGTAATACACTAATTAATTGTAAAATTGATTCCCAATCAGTGACTGGTTACCAATGAGACATTTTCCGTGAAAACGCTCGGCTAGATCTAATCATGGAGTATTAAGAGTTGTTGGTAAGCGCATCATCACCACTTCACCAACCGTGTCTGTAAAATGGTTGCGTAAACAAAGTAGAATTGCACCGTGGAGCTTAATGAGCAGACGAGCTTAATGAACACACAAGAACTTGTTTTACATTTTTTTTTAAACTACCGCAGGGACACATTCTGTCTTGCATGAACTTCAGCAACAAACTAAAGTGAAACTTTGGAACAGAGAACATCCGCGAATTGTCCCACTCCGATCATTAGCATTATAAAACGTATTCTGATGAAGACGAAATCGCACATCAACCCAGGCAAACATTCTGATTTCAAAGTAAAAACTCACATAAAGGCTAATTTTTCAAAGAAAGCGAAGTATGATGCTGTGGGTAGGAACCTTAGTCTACTGTGATACACATGTGAGGCGAATGGTAACATACAGGTTACCTAGAGGAAAAAGAAATGGTGGTTCTATTCTTGTGACCGTAACAATTAAATGTTATTTATCTAACCAGACATGTTTCGCCTTGTTTATAGGCTTGTTCGGTGCATAGCTCAAGGACAGTTTTCCATTTCTGATTTAAATTCTAGTTAGCATAGCCTCTCACCTTACATTTCAATTTCATTTGATCTAATGATTTTACTTAGAAGTCCAGTGGTTATTTTTGTGTATAATTGAATTATGCTTATTCTATATATAAGTATACTAAGGCCAACGAGAGTTGGAGTCTGACGTTTAGCGCCGCCGGCGAGAAAAGCATTACGGAATTCTTCTTCTTCCTCTTCTTCTTCTTCTTATTATTATTATTATAAACAGACTTAATTATAGGTAATCTTGATGGGAGAGAGGCAGATCCCGTGTGTACCACTCCCCCAGTAAATTTCTGGCTTTCCTGTGGACCGTCGTGTTCCACTGGCAGCGCAAGAGAGAGAAGGGAGGAAAAGTATCGAAAATGCTAATAAAATGTCGGAACATATATTTTCCTTAACGTCACACCGACACGGGTAAGTCTTACGGCACCTACCGATCTCGGTGATTAATAAACTGATAAAGCTGAAGAACAATAATGGAGGCGTGTCTGTTCAAAAGGTTCTATTTCCACCCTAAGAAAGTTGTGGAAAAAACGCTAGGAAATATATAATAAAAGGCACATGGAACGTTCCCATGATCGAGTATGATGCTACGTTACATATTTCTGATCTGGATTGCTCTTGGCATTCATTAGTATTCAACAACAAAAATGAAGCGGAAATAGCACCTTTTAAGCAGGCACTCCCCAATTGATCACGTCTATCTGATTAGTAGGACTTAGATTTCTATCGCCTAGAAATTCTGGAAATACACATGCACTTACACCCAAAAAACGACAAGTGCCAAAAATTGGAATACAAAATTGTTCAACAATTATTAATTAATTAGAAGACCAGCAGTAAAGTGGCCACGTGAATACAATTCCTTTGTCCGTATGTTTTGACAAACTTTATTTAACTACAAAATATTTCTAGGGAAAGGTAATCATTAATAATAATAATAATAATAATAATAATAATAATAATAATAATAATAATAATAATAATTTCGTGTGGCTATTTCTAGCCGAGTGCAGCCCTTGAGGGTAGGCGGCATCTGGCAGGTGTAGAGAACGGCGTGTTATTGTGGTGGAGGATAGTGTTATGTGTGGTGTGTGAGTTGCAGGGATGTTGGGGACAGCACAAATACCCAGCCCCCGAGCCATTGGAATTAACCAATGAAGGTTAAAATCCCCGACCCGGCCGGGAATCGAACCCAGGATCCTCTGAACCGAAGGCTAGTACTGATCATTCAGCCAAAGAGTCAGACAGTGTGTCCTCACTCTTTTCAGGCACACCCCCCAGTGAGATGAGCTGCATGTACCATTTGAACCACATACCAGCCCTCTCGCCATGTTAAATTCCTGGCAGTACCGGGAATCGAACCCGGGCCCCCTAGGACGGCAGGTAATAGTGCTAACCGTTACGCTATGGAGGCGCACAATCCACAATAGGTTAACATAAACAAAATCACTCGGTATTATCGGCACAGAACTTGGGAAACGGCTAGGACTGTTATAATTTGGCCAGACGATATGTTTTAATGTAATTGTTATACTCATACATGACTTAGTGATCAGATACAGTAATATGTACATCTTTATGGCCACAGAAAAACCGTGTCATCGAGTTTACAAACGCTAGAAATGTGTTTAATTTAACCAGGTGCATGGCCATGCAGGGAGAGGGGGGGAGGGGGAGGGTACTAGGGTTTATACCCACCCCCATGGAAGTTTTACAAAAAAAGAAAATATACAGAAACTGGCAATAAACAATGAACTAAATAAACATTCAGAGACATAATTGTAGACCCACGAGATATGTAATTTACTTGTATCAGTGTCCTTATAATGACAAGTCATTCATGCACCTTCATTGTGTTCTACCATCATTTTGTAACTATAATATCCCCACCCCCACCCCCACCGGTCGATCCTGGTTACGCTTCTGAATTCAATGTAAGTTTGTACGAAAGCGAACATGATAAAAATATTGGCCATGTCGTAGAAATCCGAACGCAAGTGATTGGTTAAGAAAATAGCTTTTTACAAATGGTGGTTTAAATTACTCAAGCACAATCGCCAATCAATCAGTAAATTCTATCCTTATGATCTGTCTTGTTATTATATATTATTATTATTATTATTATTATTATTATTATTATTATTATTGTACATCTTTTTCGGTTTGTATTTAAAGGTGCTTTGGCTTCACTTTTAGCATTCTTTGTGGTTTAAAACCACATTACATTGTATCGCTCATGTCCACGGGCCTCAACAATTATTGCGCGAGACCAGTTAGGTAGAGAAAACAGAAGCGAAGCTAGTGCGACATTTTCACCGAGCGATAGAGCAGCCATTACAGCTAGCTCAATCCGCCGCACAGCACACATACCGTTATTTAAAAGGTTCTACCGCCACAATAGAGAGCGGTGCCATTTGACTTCCGGCAATTTCCATAGTCATTGTTAGGCGCTAGACTGTTGATAAGGGGAGGCAGGAAACTGCTCGCTATGCACTTCAACGAGCATTTGAGTGTACCTCTTCTTCTCTACCTCCGCACCCAGGTCTGTACAAACAACCATGGGCGCCCATATGACAGTTTGTAGGGGAGGGGGCTAGACCTGGGGATACGTAATATTTTTAACATTTTGGAAGATAATGGCGACTTATATTCTGCGGTAGAATAACCCACGGTATACCCTGCTTGTTGGTGGAAGACGGTACCGGACGGTACTACCTCTTCTACGTAATACTGACTTTTAAATCATTTCTTTGAAAGGAAAACACCTGACTACATTAGAATTTTGCCTTTCCCTGAGAGCTAGGGGGGAGGGGGGGCACCTTGCCCCCCTGTATGGACGCCCTTGCAAACAACACTCTTCACACGGGTAGACCTCCTTGGTGGGGATAATAATACAGTATTATTATTATCATAAAACTTTGTTAATTCGAACTTTTAATATTCGAATTCGTGAATAATACCAACTTTTTTTCGCGATCCTTCGATATTCCCATAGATAGATAGATAGATAGATAGATAGGTAGATAGATAGATATGGTTTATTTTAACTGGCAAAGTTAGGAACACGTGTCCCTGTCTTACAGTACACCTAACCAGTGAAATACAAAAATAATATTAAAATGTTGAATAAAAGAAAAACAAAGAGACTCAAACAAATTACTATGCGCCGAGTTGAGTGGCTTAGACGGTTGAGGCGCTGGCCTTCTGACCCTGGTTCGATTCCCGGCCGGATTTTAATCGCATCTGATTAATTCTTGTGGCTCGGGGACTGGGTGTCTATTTGTCTGTCCCAACACTCTCCTCATCATATTCACACCACACACGACTCTACCAACCACCACAGAAACACGCAGTGGTGAGTGCATCCCTCCATGTAGTGTTAGCGTCATGAAGGGCATCCGGCCGTAAAACAGGGCCAAATCCACATCAGCCGCGTAGTTCGTACCCGTGACCCCACAAGTGTGGGAAAAAGTGGTAGCAAAAGAAGAAGAATATGTGTTAGAACTAAGTTCAGAAAATTAGTCAACAGTCACCGCTTTAAACATCATCCAAGCATTACCATCAACAAAATCTGGTCAGAAGATCGCACGAAAAGCCACAGAGAGAAGATGAAGAGATTTTGGGAGAAGAAAAAGGCAACGATATCAGCTAAATAGTTTAAAATCCGCTAAAATTCCGCTAAATTTCGAATTAAATCAAAATAACATATGGGAAATTAAGTCGACACTCGCCAGTTTTAGAACAGGGTTTCATAATCTTCTCTCTTCTCCTGTCGTTTCATATGAAGCCTTGGTACCATTCCTTTTCGAAATATCTGATTCCGATTCATGATCCCTGAAACACTAGTTCACTCGTTTCAATCCTGCTGGAATGGTAAACAATAGCGGTAGACATTTGTTTTTACCTAATGGAATTGGCTGAGAGCTATTTCAACAGCAGCATTAGACCAATATCCTAACTCTTTAGCACTCTTTCAGAGCAGCCAAAATAACTTTCCGTCGACTTTGCAGCCCACCAGCAATGCAAATTTTATTTTTTAGATATATTTCGAAAGGTTTTTCAATTTCAAGGAAATTATAATATAGATAACCCGACTTCAATTTACGAAAGAAGAAGATCAGGAAGAGAAGAAAAAGAAGAATCACTGTCGCGCTACGTGCTCATCTCATGGAGATATTTTGAGCAGCCGCTTTTAAATCTTCCATGGTTTGATATACAACACAATGTTAAAAATTAATCTATAATTCAAATATTGTATGTTTTAATTCGAAGTAAAACAAATCATACCAGAACGCCCATATTTTTAAAAGTGTTGCTTTAGGGATGATTGCATGCTGGCTTAGTGGAAACGAAACGTAGTGTAGTTAGAGTCGTGCTGGAAACGAAACTATAGCTTTCTTTGAA
This sequence comes from Anabrus simplex, assembly GCF_040414725.1. NCBI lineage: Eukaryota > Metazoa > Arthropoda > Insecta > Orthoptera > Tettigoniidae > Anabrus > Anabrus simplex. The sequence goes on along the minus strand of NC_090268.1, from coordinate 82,885,974 downwards.
TAGCTTTATAGGCACCGATTCTTTGACTTTCGATAACCGAGGAAATTCACTCATTAGGCCTAAATCCACAAATCCACGTGGGGTAGACGAAATGAGTACAGCGTTGAGACCAGCCTGGTTCATTTAAGTGTATTTTGTCATATTCAGAAGAGTATGCTAGTTTTTCCATCATACCCTTGCTTGAAATAAAACGCGGTTTTATTGTTATTGTTTCACCATATTTCACTGTCATTGCAACTCGCGGAACCACTGGGAAAGTAGGGATAGTTTTTAATTCGAGATTCGGCTAGTTACGACGCGTGATACTATTTGATTTAAATGCGGGGTTCCGTTGTAGTAATAATAATAATAATAATAATAATAATAATAATAATAATAATAATAAACTGAAGAAGTTGGCCGTGCGTTTAGGGTCGCACAGCCGTGGGCTTGCATTCGAGAGATAGTGGGGTCGAATCCCACCGTCGGTAGCCCTGAAGATGGTTTTCCGTGGCTTCTCATTTTCACGCCAGGTAAATGCTGGGGCTATACCTTAATCACCTTAATCAAAGCCATGGCCATTTCCTTCCCAGTCCTGGAACTTTTCCATCCCTGCGTTGCCGAAAACCTTCTATATGTGTTAGTGCGACGTTAAACTACTAGCAAATAATAATAATAATAATAATAATAATAATAATAATAATAATAATAATAATAATAATAATAATAATCGATACTGCCAACCATGGGGCGGTTTTCTCCTTTGCTCTTTTACTTCCCGTCAGAGACCCTTCACCCTCGGACTTCTGTAGAAATCGTAGGTTTTTTCTCGGGAGGTGGTCTGTTACCCTTCTCATTGTTAATTTAATCTATTACCTGCCAGTTTTTCCCTGTAATTTAGACTGTTTGCTAGATTTCTTAAGGCTTGCAGTAACGGAAAATATCTGGTATACTTTTCGTATAATCATCATCTCTCAAGAAGTCCCAAATGGGAATCAGTCTTAGAAGTACCCACCACAGCAACAGGAGATTATCGCATTTGTGGATTTTTTCTACTTCGGGTTTAGATGCATTTAGGTCCTACCCACACTTTCAAGCTAATACCTCCTCTTCGGGTACTGATAGCGGTTTGCAAATGGGTACGAATAAAATGAAAGTCAAACAGCTGGTATGACTTGTCCAGTTTTCTCTGTCTTACCCGGCTACAGCCTATTGGGTGATTTGGGGGACTGAAAGTAGGTGCTCTTCAGTGTTGCCAACTGAGAAATATTTTATCCGCTAAATTTTAGTTTAAAATCCGCTAAAATTCCGCTAAATTTCGAATTAAATCAAAATAGCATATGGGAAATTAAGTCGACACTCGCCAGTTTTAGAACAGGGTTTCATAATCTTCTCTCTTCTCCTGTCGTTTCATATGAAGCCTTGGTACCATTCCTTTTCGAAATATCTGATTCCGATTCATGATCCCTGAAACACTAGTTCACTCGTTTCAATCCTGCTGGAATGGTAAACAATAGCGGTAGACATTTGTTTTTACCTAATGGAATTGGCTGAGAGCTATTTCAACAGCAGCATTAGACCAATATCCTAACTCTTTAGCACTCTTTCAGAGCAGCCAAAATAACTTTCCGTCGACTTTGCAGCCCACCAGCAATGCAAATTTTATTTTTTAGATATATTTCGAAAGGTTTTTCAATTTCATCACAGGTTTCATTGTTTTTATAGCCAAGAGATATTTAAGGATATTTATATTTGGAAAGGACACGATTTCTTGCGACTTGAATAGACAGCCATCTTGTGTTACTTTGCTGCACCTTTCCTTTCGGCATACGAACACTGTATCAAACACAACACACCCAGCTCACCATGATTTCAGTGACTATTACAGCAGCAGAAAACAATGATGGTAAGTTCTATTCAGCATGTATGGCAAATTTTTAAGTGAGTTCTATATTATTGTTTCTCCTTATGATAAAATATGATGATACCGCTAAAAACCGTTAACAGAAGTTTGAAAATCTGTCGAAAATTCCGCTGTCCGCTAAAAGGAAATTTTATCCGCTGTTCTATTTAAAATTCCGCTAAATTTAGCGGAAAATCCGCTGAGTTGGCAACACTGGTGCTCTTAGCCTCGGGATACACACTAGGGAAGAGAAGAAAATTAAAAATCTCCTGTCTGCCGTACTAGAAATGGGGAACTCCCCATTTCAAATCGTGACGAATACTTTGGTGGTATCAAATGTGGTGGTACCTTCCCAATCCGAACCCCGTTATTTAAGGACTTCACACACCTTGGACGGTTTACAAGATGTTCCAAGCCCTCTACTTGAAGAACAAAAACAGCAAACTGAGCCTGAGCTCGGTTAAAGTCAAGGATTCATATTTTTCCTAAATGTAAATACGATAATGAAAGAATTTGGAACATTACAGTTGAAGTGCCTTCCTAGGTATCGTGTTTATGAAGCAATGTTACGGATTAAAGGTGGCTTATTTTAATTAACATTTAATTTTGTTTCGAGAATAATTTAGTAATATTTCTTGTAATACCTGAAGACTGACAACTGTGCCCAAATACAGTGTCAACTTTTATTAGTAATTTTTACATTGATGCTTTCACGGCCCGTACTTGTAGACAAGGGTAAGAGCTCGAACATCTTGAAACACGACATCATGACCCAACGATAGGGCGTGCTCAGCTATTGCTGACTTGTCTGGCTGGTTGAGATGGACGTACAGTATGTGGGTCTGTTATTCGTACAGACTTCAATTTCTTATCAAGTCTTGTATATTCACATTAACGATTGAAGAACTGAAATAAAGGGTACATTACGGGTAAAACATGGTTTGTCAATTATAATTCGTTAGTCAAAATCATACTTAAATTACATACAGGCAGGAAGATTTTATATGAATGTGCCGGCATCAACAAACGGGTGTACAAGTTGCGTTCGTACGAAAGGAAAGGGTGATGCGCACCGTGTGTTTGCAGTGCACGGAAAAGTCTCAGTAACGACATACGACTGGTCAAGTGTATTAGTCTTCTTCCTAGTGTATCTTTGGTGGGCATGGGTAGGTGTGCAGATTTAAGTACGAAGCTTAAGACCGCTGTACTTAAACTGGCACATAAAGGATTTTCAATACGAAAGACTGGGCAGCTGGCCGATAGAACACATTCTACGGTGCAATATGTGGTTGATAAATGTAAATGCAAAGGCACTATTAAGAACACCCCAAGGAAAACCAGGAGAAAGTGTTTAATTGAAAGGGGAGAACGGTATATTGTTTGGCTGATAAAGTCAGATTCCAAATTAAATGCACCAGTATTGAGGCAACTCACGGAGGAACGAAGTGGAAAGATCAGCAACTCCATCGGCACGAGTACTATGGAAGAATCTATCGGAAAAGGCCATATGCAAGTATTAAAAAAAAAGGCCTAGACTGACATTCGCTAAGGAGCATATAAATAAGGAGAACGAATTCTGGAATGGTGTTATCTGGTTTGATGAGACAAAAATAAACCTTTTCGGGTCAGATGGCACGGACAATGATGTGGCAAATACAGTCCCAAATGCAAAATACGGGGGTGGGTCTGAACAGTAATGCCTTTGGGCTGTATTTCAGCCAAAGGTGTGGGTTGCATGCATTTCATTGACGGAATAGTGAACAAGGAGGCCTATAATGCAATCCTGAGGACAAACGTGTTGCAGAGTGCCGAAAAAATGGGGATGCTACCTGTTTATATGCTCGAACATGATAACGACCCAAAAAACACTGCTGAGGTTAATAAGACATGGTTAATCTGGAACATTCCTAAGCAGCTTAGAACACCTCCCCAGTCTTCCGATTTAAACCCCATCGAACATCTTTGGACTACGTTGAAGAGGAATATCCGTAGGCAACGTGTGCGTACGGAGGAGGAAAAGTGTGATTCTTCAGGAATGGCAGAAAGTCAGCCCGGACATGTGCAAGAAATTAGTGTAATCTATGCGGCGACCATGTCAGGTAGTTATAAAGGCTAGGGGACATTCCACTAGATACTAACTAGTTCCAGGAACCCTTTATTTTTTGTTTACTTCAAGTGTTCAGTTTGCTTGTACGATTAGGAAAGATACAAGATTACGGGCGCGCTTTTCTTTATTAGAAGCTGTATGTATTGTAAACATGATAGTAAACAGATGTAGTAGCTATGTGTTTTCTGAAGGCTTTGTTGAATATATGTTCAGTGTATAAAATCCTTTTCAGCTTATTATTTTCTGGCAGTGCGTTGAGGTACTAATTCAAACAGACCGTACGAATAGAATATGTACGAACTGTATCTCTTACCCACACTAAACACTACAGGTCTAGGATTATACAGGAAGCTGTGGAAATACGTAAAACTCCTAACAATTTCAACAGGAACTCTGGCTATCAATTAAGTAATATGTGGTTGTCAGCCATTAAATGATTTACGTAGGTAGTTCTCATTCCCATCCATTCTGTACTGTTACTTCGTTTCGGTTTTATTCCAAAGTCGTACATTCGTCATCACCTGTTGGTTCATTCCAGGCTATGTATTATGTGTTAATGTCATATTTGGAGCTTTCTGTTGTCGACAGCTCCCGCTTGGAGCGCTGTGCCTGCATACAGCGAGCCACGTGGTGATGAGCGAGCGTACCACTACAATTCTCCAACGGTAAAATATTCTTAAATTCAAATCTTCGTTATTGTAGACTTCCTCGGGAGCAGTCGAGATTTTCTTCTGAAGACGCGGGGCAGATTTCTCTGCGAAACGTAAAGAGTTTCATCTTGTTTTTATTTATTTATTTATTTATTTATTTATTTATTTATTTATTTATTTATTTATTTATTTTTGACACGGCATAAGCCCGAAAGCCCATGTCATGTCTATAACTCTTATTCCGCCGCACTGATATGTAATAATCTGTCCACTGGTGATTCGTTTATTGACTGTGATGTTATCTTCTTCTCACTGGAAGTAGTTGTCATGTTTCTTTAAATTATTAATCAACGACGTCGGATTAGGTTCGGAGTTTCGAAAACAGCTTTAGTGAAAAAGGTTTAATTTCAGGATGATTGAATAAATACATTAATACATAAATAAATAAATAAATAAATAAGTGGATTTTAATTCATGGAAATCTTTCGAAGCGAATACTTTACGAGTTTCAGCTGACAGTTTCCTCCTTTAACAATTGTTATTATGTTGAAATTGTTGAGCGTTATGGGATGTATGAGCTTCATTGTATTATGTGGTTTAACATGCATTTGAAGTACCATGATAAATTAATATATGTACAAACAAACATGTCTGAACAAGGATGTTATATTGTTTTCGGTTTTATTTGACACCCTCACCAGTATTATGAATACAAACAAAAGTATCATCAGGACACGAACTCCCTGTATGCATAAGCGAGTTTTGATTGCCCTTTCCTCTTTATATAACACTGTATGTTTACACAAGACTCATAGATATGATATAGTGTTAATGTTCTGGTCATTAACCGCTAGCTTGTGTATTTACCAACGCAGAGTAGTCTGTGCGTTTCCAATTTTTCTCGGTGTCTTTTCGTCTAATGCCCGATTTCCGAAAATCTACTTTTCTTATAAATTTTACTCCTGTCAAAGTTTGCAGAAATGGTATTTTACTAACTATCCTAAGAAGAAAAAAAGGAAAGAGACTCAACCTTTATAGTCCATTAAGGGCCTTGGGCTTCCAAGGACGATTACTGCCTAGCGAGATTGCTAGCCCAAATTTAGGGTGCCACCAGTTCAGTGTGTTGACTCTTCCGCCATAGCTCTTGGTTTTCATGACTGGAAATGTTCACTAGACTGGAATAGTAATTCTGTCCTGTTGTCAGAGAGATCAAAGAAGCTAAAGTTAAAATGGTTGAGAATGTAATTATTTTCTGTTTGTTTGCTGACTGGTTTGAAATTCCCATTGTCGTAGAATGGGTAACTAATTGGTTAACAATACGATTATTGACATCGCTAGAAGTTGCCAAGTCAACTGAAGAGATCGCTGTGCAAAATATTGTGTGATAGAGTTGTTGCTGACTTTTTAATAAGTTAGAAGTAAAAAAAATGAAAAGTATGTTCAGTTTGTGAATTACATTTTTTCGTCACACATTTTTCTATTCCTGTGGTTCAGAATAGAGTATGTATAACCGTGATAATGTAAATGATAATGGGTGATACACTCTGGAGAGAATAGTAGAGCTCTTTCTCTCTTTTTGATGCGTTGCTGAAGCAGTCTGTCACATATCGCATACGATTTATCTGTTTGTAATTCAACTTAATCGTTGAGTATTGGGAATATAGTATGTAAAAGAGAAACCTTCAGTGGAAACAGACGTAACTATGCATTATTAGAATGTCAAAATCGCTATAGCCTAGGTTAAATTTTGTAAAGTTTGCTCAAAAATACGTTGGCACACTGTACATGAACTGTGGTACTATCTCTTGACAAACTTCCACAACGATTTATTTTGCAATTTTAGTTTCTGTATATTGTAATAACAAATAGAAACACACACTGTTTGCCTCCAGTTTGATGTTATTATTATTATTATTATTATTATTATTATTATTATTATTATTATTATTTTATACATTGGTCTCAGTTACCGCTTGCACCCATTTTAATTTGCAGCCATTTAGGCTACGTACCATTCAATTTCTATGCTCCGTTTTACTCCACCAGCCGGCAGAATACTCTGTACCGCTGTAGGGCGATCTATGGCAGAGTTTTAGTTAATTGTGTCGTGTAAATACGAAATATGTTTCAGGAGATATTTTAACATGCGTACATCGTACGCCAAGGAGTGTCGAATGGCCTTTCTTGTGTGCTTTAAAAATCCGACCACATATGCTGGGTTTGAACCCACGATCTGGGATCCGATGACCGACACTTTGCTTCGAGAGGTCGATACATTTCCACCGCTGCCATCCACCATAAGAACTGCTCTTTTTTATTTTTATTGGCTTTACGTCGCACCGACACAGATAGGTCTTATGGCGACGATGGGACAGGAAAGGTCTAGGAATGGGAAGGAAGCGGCCGTGGCCTTAATTAAGGTACAACCCCAGCATTTACCTGGTGTGGAAATGGGAAACCGCGGAAAACCGTTTTCAGGGTTGTCGACAGTGGGGTTTGAACCCACTATCTCCCGGATGCAAGCTCACAGCTGTGCGCCCCTGATCGCACGGCCAACTCGCCCGGTAAGAACTGCTAACAGGTTGTCTGTCCTCGTCTGTCTTTTCTGGTATTCACCGCAACCGTTATCATATTCGTGGTCTTGGTCTTCGTCGCTTAACCATGATTCATGGGATTACTTAACGACTTGTTTTCTTTGTTTCTGGATAGCCCCTTTGTGAGTTGTGACATCGAGAATCATTCTTTCAGTTGCCGTCCGACGCCTTCTGTCTATTTCGCCTGTAAATAATGAACGACTTAGTGGTTGATGAAATCCTGTGGTGCTCATTTATAAATCAGCCTGAGTAGATTTGGGAGTCTCCTGGGAAGAAAGCTGGGATTGAAGTGGGAGAAAGAAGGAAACCTTCTCCCTACTTACAACCAGGATCTCTCATCCTTCAGAGCAGTGTCAAAGCTCTTGGGCAGTACAGTACCGTATATAAATCAGCCAACGAATTACCTAATCTATCTTTGCTCTTTTCATCAGAATGCTATTTCAGTCCACTATATAAGCATCCAAATGACAAGTACATTCACAGAGTGAGTTGATCGTGCAGTCAGGGTCGCACAGCTGTGAGCTTGCATTCGGGAAATGGTGGGCTCGAACCCCACGGTTGGCAGCCCTGAAGATGATTTTCTGTGGTTTCCAATTTTCATACCAGGCAAATGCTGGGGCTGTACCTTAATTAAGGCCACAGGCGCTTCCTTCCCATTCCTAGCCCTTTCTTATCCCATCGACGGTGCGACGTAAAGCAACAAGTAAATGAATGACAAAAGCATGGTAGTATTTATTTATTTATTTATTTATTTATTTATTTATTTATTTATTTATTTATTTATTTATTTATTTATTTATTTATTTATTTATTTATTTATTTATTTATTTATTTATTTATTTATTTATTTATTTATTTATTTATTTATTTATTTATTTATTTATTTATTTATTTATTTATTTATTTATTTATTTATTTATTTATTTATTTATTTATTTATTTATTTATTTATTTATTTATTTATTTATTTATTTATTTATTTATTTATTTATTTATTTATTTATTTATTTATTTATTTATTTATTTATTTATTTATTTATTTATTTATTTATTTATTTATTTATTTATTTATTTATTTATTTATTTATTTATTTATTTATTTATTTATTTATTTATTTATTTATTTATTTATTTATTTATTTATTTATTTATTTATTTATTTATTTATTTATTTATTTATTTATTTATTTATTTATTTATTTATTTATTTATTTATTTATTTATTTATTTATTTATTTATTTATTTATTTATTTATTTATTTATTTATTTATTTATTTATTTATTTATTTATTTATTTATTTATTTATTTATTTATTTATTTATTTATTTATTTATTTATTTATTTATTTATTTATTTATTTATTTATTTATTTATTTATTTATTTATTTATTTATTTATTTATTTATTTATTTATTTATTTATTTATTTATTTATTTATTTATTTATTTATTTATTTATTTATTTATTTATTTATTTATTTATTTATTTATTTATTTATTTATTTATTTATTTATTTATTTATTTATTTATTTATTTATTTATTTATTTATTTATTTATTTATTTATTTATTTATTTATTTATTTATTTATTTATTTATTTATTTATTTATTTATTTATTTATTTATTTATTTATTTATTTATTTATTTATTTATTTATTTATTTATTTATTTATTTATTTATTTATTTATTTATTTATTTATTTATTTATTTATTTATTTATTTATTTATTTATTTATTTATTTATTTATTTATTTATTTATTTATTTATTTATTTATTTATTTATTTATTTATTTATTTATTTATTTATTTATTTATTTATTTATTTATTTATTTATTTATTTATTTATTTATTTATTTATTTATTTATTTATTTATTTATTTATTTATTTATTTATTTATTTATTTATTTATTTATTTATTTATTTATTTATTTATTTATTTATTTATTTATTTATTTATTTATTTATTTATTTATTTATTTATTTATTTATTTATTTATTTATTTATTTATTTATTTATTTATTTATTTATTTATTTATTTATTTATTTATTTATTTATTTATTTATTTATTTATTTATTTATTTATTTATTTATTTATTTATTTATTTATTTATTTATTTATTTATTTATTTATTTATTTATTTATTTATTTATTTATTTATTTATTTATTTATTTATTTATTTATTTATTTATTTATTTATTTATTTATTTATTTATTTATTTATTTATTTATTTATTTATTTATTTATTTATTTATTTATTTATTTATTTATTTATTTATTTATTTATTTATTTATTTATTTATTTATTTATTTATTTATTTATTTATTTATTTATTTATTTATTTATTTATTTATTTATTTATTTATTTATTTATTTATTTATTTATTTATTTATTTATTTATTTATTTATTTATTTATTTATTTATTTATTTATTTATTTATTTATTTATTTATTTATTTATTTATTTATTTATTTATTTATTTATTTATTTATTTATTACTGGTACCGGGGACGAAAGCCTCAGATGGTAGAACGCTAGCTTTCTGAGCTCATATTGGGGGTTGAATTGCGCCTCAGTCCGGTGGCCAGTAGGTTTAATGGCATGTAAAAGAAAGGCTATTGATCAAAATGTACGGCACCCTGGATCAATATGCTGAAATTTGGCCAAAATAAGGGATTTGTAGCACATATCTTGCGACACCCAGGATTATTTCAGTTTGTGAGGGGAGTGTGTGTATGTTAAGTACTCAGCGCGAAGGCTGGTTGGATCCCCAACAGCTGTTTCAGGTAGCCTGGGCATCACTGAAGAGGTGCACTAGATAAATGAGTAGTGAGATGGTTGCTTACCTCAGAAGTTGCTATTACATAATAGTCTGCTAAGCCCGTGAATCCTCGCATCTGCAGACCCCATGAGCGACATTTTCACACTATTCTCAACAAGGACTGACTGCATAAGGAATGGCATTGCTAACATCATCCAAACCTCAGTCACTTTCATATCGTCATAGCCGAGAATAAGACCGTGTCAGGCTAATGAAAGTAACAGATCTGTTCTAGCCCATAGCAGAAGACATAGTGCACTGTAAACTCATGGATATGCCAGCGAAGGCACGAGTGAAGAGCCGAGTATACGATTACTAGGGGTAGATCAAGAGATGATCACTACTAGATTAGAATAACTGTGGGATACATTAGTTTCGTGGCGTGATATCTAAGCAATTTAGGATTTGATGACCCAAACTACTTGAATGTCTTTGTATTAGCTTTTATTGGGAAAACCAGAGGGAAGCTATAGTTGCCAAATTAACTCCAAAGAAAATGGTTTCATTTCGCTTGAAAAATGCCATGGTGAAATTTAGGGGAGATGAAATTATGGACATAACGAGCTCAGCCTGTCACACGTTTTAGTGCCATTTTATAATGCATTATCGATATATTTAAATCACTAGGCTGATTTTTGTTACAGCGATTTTGAGATTCCGGCAGAACCAATTGACATCGTAAAGCATTCTATCGATAGCTCTTGGCCTGTAAACTTGCAGTGTGTCTTTAAAAGCATAAAATGTCTTGCCGTATATTTTAAAATTATGAGATAAAAATGTAGCTTTCTAGTTTCGCCAAAGCGCTCGCCAGTACTTCAAGGCCACATGGAGTGTGACCAGTGGTTTAGTTGGACCGGAACGGGCCGGAACGCCGTTCCGGAAATTTTTTTTCCCACTTCACAATGACGGAAGATTTTTACATTCAGTAAGAAAATCTTATAATCTATACATAGCACTGAAACGTCATGAGTGTACTCTAGCGGACTAATATCCAAACTTACGTTTTATGTTCATAAGATACGGTCGATTTTAACACTGCTGGGTGGTTTTCTGGTTCTCTAATGTTGGCTACACTGCTATTGGATTCGGAGAGCGGAAAGTGAGCACAACAACCTTCTTCCACTTGTTATGTTTGTGTGAATCCAAGTGAATCCAAAATATTTACAATAAGATGGGTATCATCGAGCCAGAGAACTGTGAAAGCTGTCTGGGAAAACTATAGTGCACTAGTAAAACATTTTAGTGAGCCCAAAAATGACCACCAGAGAGACTCCAAAGAAAGGGCAAAATTCCAACGCCAAGAAAACGTGTTAACGTGTGTAGAAGTCCTAGAAAATATAGCAATTATATATGATGCTCTTGTTGAGTTGATTTGTCATTAGAGTTGCAGAAAAGAGAGACAAGTCTGACAGAGGCTCAAAATGCAATCAAGCACACTATAAAAGTGTTTGAATCTATGTGTAACTCAGCTCCTGGAGAATACTACAGAACAGTTCTTAAAGCAGCAGAAAAAAAAAATGTTTAGAAACATAGGATTACATGATTCTAAAAAAAGTTGAAAAAATTTACAGAAAGCAGTTTTTCACAAGTCTTGTGAACAATTTAAACAACAGGCTTATGGAAAATGTGTCCGCATCATCTCGTCTTGGTTCCAGCTCTAGTCAGCAGAGACATGAGAGAATGACAAAAGGTATCAGTGATTCAAAGGTTCTATACAAAAATAACTGGCCCTCCACTTCTACTTTGGATATCTACTATGGTGATGAGAGTGTTGGCAACCTTTGTAACTTTTTCCACGTGTCAGACAGGACGAGGTACATTAATGCTTTTAGAAAGTATGTCGAGACGAAGGAAATTCCAGTGGAGCTGATGCCTTTAATCAAGACTGTACAGACCATTCCCATCTCTTCAACAGAAGCTGAAGGAGCTTTCAGTAGCATGAATGAGATCCTCACGAAAAAGAGAAATAGGCTGCTGGATGCAAGATCAAGCGGACTTATTTTCATAAGCAGCGTTGGACCTCCTGTGCAAATATTTAACCCACATTCATATGTCAAGTCATGGCTACGAAAGGGGAGACGTTCAGCTGATGAAACAACTTGTCGGAAACATGAGGCCGCTGATTTTGCCACCCAATACGAGTCCATTTGTAAATAGCTAAGGTGAGTTCCTGTAAATATTTCGTTTCAACTAAATCACTGAGTGTGACAGCGCTGAGGTATACTGTGCGAGAGAGGTAGAAGGGCCAAGCACGCACGCGCAGTCCGACGTCTTCCTGGTCAGCTGCTCCAGTCTGTATTGCAGTTGCAGAGAGTCACTTTAGTCGAGAAGAAGCTCTTCGGCACAAGTTTACTGTGTCTTTGTAGCTCTCCCTATATTTGCTAGCTTGAAATGATGTCAGAGCAATGTTAAAAGTCCTTTTCTCTGTGCTGTAATTCTAACACTAAGGCTGTGAACTTCTTCCACTCCGGTAGTTACGGAAGTGAGTCGGTCCTCCTCATCATAATTTACTATCATGGAAACCCGAAGGATTGTATCTTTACTACGAGCAAACTCCTAATGTGCCAGTTTTCAAATCTGATTTGGCTGACATTCTCATAGCAAACCAGGAGCAACTATGAATTATATTAATGAAATCCTTGACGTGTCCCAACAAAACAAGACTGCATTTTTCATCGATGGCCTAGTGCGCATTGGAAAAACGTATATATACTGATTCTTAATAAAAACGTAGTTCACCGGGCGAGTTGGCCGTGCGGTTAGGAGCGCGCAGCTGTGAGCTTGCATCCGGGAGATAGTGGGTTCGAATTCCACTGTCGGCAGCCCTGAAGATGGTTTTCCGTGGCTTCCCATTTCACATCAGGCAAATGCTGGGGCTGTACCTTAATTAAGGCCACGGCCGCTTCCTTCCCACTCCTAGCTCTTTCCTATCCCATCGTCGCCCCTAAGACTTGTCTGTGTCGGTGCGACGTAATGCCACTAGCAAAACAATAAAAGTGGTTCAATTTACGAGTTCGTGTTACAGCCTATTAATAATGTGGACAGGGATAACCACCAATTTGCTTCCCAGTGGTCAGTCAGTGCACTCTTCATTCAAAATAGGCAGAGATCTATTATCCCTCGAGATGATTTAATGGCAATGCTTGTTGTTTAAAGGGCCTAACATCTAGGCCATCGGCCCGAGATGATTTTGCCCCTTCAGATAAAATACTTCCTATTTTCTTTTAAGTGGCACCAATTTCCAATTCGCTTGGCATTTCGTATCACGATCAATAAAGCTCAAGGGGAAACACTTGAACGTGCATGTTTCAGCCATGGCGTATGTTGCAATGTCGAGAGTGTAAACGTTTGACGTCCTTAAAGTCGCAATACTGCCGAAAATGTAATTGTATAAGGAATGTCTTACATATACATATTCTTCACTAAATATTTAGCCCATTGGGCTAGGCTTCTTTAAAATTATATAAGTTCATTGGAAAGGCGTTTTGCTTGTTTTGTGTACGATTAGCTTTGGAGTAGCCTATCCGATGGCGAATCATTTCAGTTTATAAACGTTCTTACATACAATGCTGAAAGGTCATTCGCAAATTATTGATCTGATATAGTATTCCTATTTGAATGGTATGTATACTGTAAATGCCACACAATCAACCAATTACGACCCGAGTTCATTATTGATGCTAGCTACTTAGAGTGACCTCATTGTTCTCTTAATGCAGTGTTCTGTTTGCCTTTGTATATAGACAACTGAGCTTATTTAACTGAAATTGTTCCAGCATGCTACAGCAAAATTGTGTAGTGAACAACTCTCAGTTCGATCCATTCACATCAGATACAAGAAAATGTACGTAAACGGGTGAACATAAAACCAGAATGTATGCGCAGAATTTTCACCTTTTGCACTTGACTGTAGACTATAACACTATTTAAATAGTTAATTTACTGACGGTTGAGAAAGTCCGACTTCTTGACTGAATTGTCAGCGTTAGCCTTAACTCCTTTGGATCAGAGGTTCCTGGGTTTGTTTCCCGGCCGCGCCAGGGATTTTAATCTTGTTAAATCATCTAAAGTGGAGACTGGATGTTTGTGTCTGTCCCAACACACCTCTTCATATACACACAGCGCACTGCATTACCATCCTCCACAGAATCATGCAAGCTACGTAGGATTGGTGTCAGGAAGGATCCGGCCGTAAAGCAGAGACACATTCACAACAATTGCTGACCTCAACAATAAATTGAGGAAAGGCCCAGGAACAAGTTAAAATGATAAAGAAAATACATAATCTATTTCACAAATATTCAGTATTTAATCAAGAAAATTGAAATTATTCAAACTCATCGGGCTTCCAGGCTGAAAGTCTTTAAGCTCTTTAGGCTGGGATATGATGTTACCAGTCGGTCATTTTAATCTTTTTAGTGTAGAGAGAGCTGCAAGTGTCTAGGGATATGTTCGGCATGCTGTGAAATGCAAAGCAATGGCATTCAGGAAAAATAAACTTGAACTGGCCTTCAACTGATAAAAGATACATACAAGATATCCTTTTTATGGGATCCAAAATTACACATGATAAAATAGTGATTAAACCAGAAACACTATACGCAGCAGGAACACTAAGCACGAATATCAAAGGCCAGACGGAGATACTCGAGCTAAAAGAAAGGAAAACTTTAAGAAAGATCATAGGACCAAAATTTCAGGATAATAAGATAATATACATTCTTCTTCTTCTTCTTATTATTATTATTAGATGCGAAAAAGACCAGAAAACTGATCACGCAAAGCTCACTTAGAAGTTGTGCATTTCCTTCTTTGCCAGGCAGCCTTCAGTTTTTCTCTCATCGTGGTGCTTCGTTCTTCTGTCCACTTAGCTCCTGTCTTCTTCTTGTGGTTTCTCTCTGACTCTACTTCCCACTTGTTGATTTTCGTTCTGTAGCAGGTTCGGTTAGCGATGTCGGCCACTTTGATTCCTGATTTTTCCAAGTCTTGGCGGATTTCCGTTGTCCACCTATTTGTTTTGATGTTTTCTGTTGCCTCAAGTAAGATTCTTGTCAGTCTGTTTTCTGGAAGGCGTTTGATGTGTCCGTAAAATTTCAGGCGTCTTTTTCTGATGTCGGCCGCAAGGTTTGAGAGCTCCTCGGTTTTTGTACGAGATTGCAGTCTATATCCTTCGTCAGTCAGTTTTGGGCCGAGAATTTTTCTGATGATTTTACGTTCCTCTTTCAGGATGTCTTCGAGTACTGTTTTCCTGTGTAGATCCAGTGTTTCACTCGCGTATAGTATTTCAGGTTTGATCACAGTGTTGTAATGTCGAATTTTGGTGAAGATTGAAAGGCATTTTTTGTTGTAAATGTTTTGCGTTCGGCCGAGGGCTCTCTTCATTTTCTGGATGCGGACCTCGAGGGCCTTCTGTTCTTTTCCTGTTGGTACTATAATTTCTCCGAGATATCGGAACTCAGTTACTTTTTCGATTGTGCCAAATTTCGTGTTCAAATTCTGGAGGCTGCAGTGGTTGCACATGACCTTGGTTTTTTGAGAAGGAGATTTGTAGGCCGAATTTTTCTGAGCATTTCTTGAGAGTTTCGATTTGGATGATTGCCTGTTGTTCGTTTGTTGCAAGGACCGCGAGATCATCTGCGAAAGCGAGACAGGAGATTTTTACATGTCTTCTTGTCATACTTAATGGTTGCCAATTTCCTTGAGCTTTTAGAGCTTGTTCCCATTCTCTCATGATTTTGTCCAGGGCTATGTTAAAGAGTAGTGGGGAAAGTCCATCTCCTTGTCGGACACCGGTTTTTATCTGAAATTTTTCAGATATATTTCCCATGAATTTTACTTGGGAGGTTGTGTTGGTGAGAGTTAGTCTGATGATTTTTTGAGTCTTGTTGTCCAGTCCGTACTCACTCAGTGTTTGGAAGAGAGATTGCCTGTCAATGGAGTCGTATGCTTTCTGGAAGTCCACGAAGGTGCGGATTATGGGTTGTTTTCTTGTGTGTCGTAGTTTCAAGATGGTTTTCAGGTTGAGTATATGTTTTGCACAGGATCTGTGGGGCCTGAAGCCCGCTTGGTATTCGCCCATGAGTGGTTCTAGTTGTTCCTGTGTTCTTTGGAGGAGGACTGCAGAGAGGATTTTGTATGTGACTTGCACCAGGGAAATTCCCCTGTAATTGTCACATCTGTTCGGTCACCTTTTTTGTGAAGTGGAACGAGGAGGGCGTTTGTCCAATTTTCTGGTAGTTTTTCCGTTGTCCAAATTTCTTGTATGATTTGTTTGAGTTCTTGGAGAGAATTCTTTCCTAGATGTTTAAGAAGCTCTGCTATGATGCCGTCGTCTCCGGATGCCTTGTTGTTTTTCAGTCGTTGTATGTGTCGGTGTATTTCCTCTTGTGTAGGTGGGGATGAGTCTGGGTTTGGGTTCGGGTGGTTTAAGTGGAAACCTCTCCATTGGTTCTGGGCAGTTGAGTAGTGACTCGAAGTATCTCGCGAGTTCCTTGGTGTTTTCGTCATCTGTGAGTGCCAATTTTCCGTTTTGTTTTCTGAAGCAGAGGTTCTTGGGCGTGTACCCATTTAATCTGTTGCGGAAGATGCTGTAAAAATCTCTGGTGTTGTAGTTGCGGAAGTCCTGTTCGGCCGACTTCAGTTGGTCCTCCAGGTATTTCCTCTTGGTTTGTCTGGTGAGTTTAGAGGTCTGTCTGCGGACTTCGCGGAATTTTTCTTCGTTTTCAGGTGTACGGTTGCTGATGAACTTCTGGTATGCGTTTTTTCTATTCAATATGGCTTGGTCACATTCGGTGTTCCAAAACGGGTGTCTGCTCTTTTTCTGTAGTGGGATTATTATTATTATTATTATTATTATTATTATTATTATTATTATTATTATTATTATTATTATTATTGAATATCCAGTTACAAAACCTATTTTACAAGTAGTATATTAGGAATATAGATAGTGCGACTAAGTTAATACATGCCAGTTGCATTTGAAATGGAGATGACTTATAAATGAAGTGGGGAAATTTAACAAACAGCATGTTTTCTGAAATACCATAGTAAGAGGTGCTTGGTATTCAACATTACACATGTTTAAATGCATTGATAATTCATATCTACTCCTGTCAAAAATTGGACACTCAAGTAAGAGATGTGGAACAGTTTGTGGTATTTCATCACAGGTGCAGCTGTAGGGCTTCTGAATATTGATTTTAAACCTCTCGAAGTAGGATCCAAACGTTCCATGTCCTGTCAGAAACTGAGTTATATGTTCATGTTGCTATAACCTACATTGTATTCTGTCTTAAATGTTTGGAAAGATTAAGTCCCTTGTTAGCCGGCCGTTTATACTGGTGATCCATTGGTTGCTCCAGATATCTTGTTTATACTCTCTCAGTTCTTATTTTACAAGCGACACAGAACACTTTTCATGTATCAACAGAGCGTCAGAAGAAGTAGTACCTGCTTTGGCAAGTTCATCAGCTTTCTCATTTCCTTCTACTCCGTCATGACCTCAGACCCATTTCATGCAGATGTGTTTACTGTAGCCTAATATGTGTGATCTTATATTAACAGCTACCGGATGAAAGTTATATTTTTCTTGGATTGTTTTCAAAGCTGCCTGAGAATCACTCAATATTTGAGTAGCACAACTGTGTGCTTTTAATCCACATAACTGCCTGTTGTATAGCGCACAGTTCTGCTTGAAAGACTGAACATGAAGGAGATAGTCTAAATTTTCAGCATACACCTCACTGTTATTTTGTAGCGCTACAAAAGCACATCCTACACTTACAAACCAACCATCTTTTCCTTTGCTAATTCGGAACCCATCCGTATAAATATTGTAATGATATTCTGTGTTGCACATTTCTTGCACAAGATTATTGACACATTTACATGGGTGACCTGCTGCCAATGCATTAGCTTGCAGCTCAGGAGTAACCCTTAAAATTCTATCAGGACACAAAACACTTTTTTTTGTTTTGTTTTGTTTTGTTTTGTTAATGTGAGCTCAGCTTTGGCAATGGCTGTTAAATTTAGAGCTGGGGTTCCCGCCGCAACAAAGGCTGCTTCCGTGGATGTTGTACGGTATGCACGAATAATTCTGAGTACAAAACCTCTTTGAATTTGGGATAGTTTGGCTTGAATCCACTTCCCTTTCATTACATTATGATAAGCAGATGCACCATACAGTAATAACGGTTCTACTGCTCCATGATAGTCTATATTGTCTTTAATAGTTCTGGATTACGACCCCATGTCAATCCGGTAGCAATAGTGAAGCTAGACAGCAATTTGCTAAACTTCGTAGATGGAGCTCTAAATGTTAGTTTTCAGTCTGAAATAATAATAATAATAATAATAATAATAATAATAATAATAATAATAATAATAATAATAATAATAATAATAAAGATAATATGCATCAAAAATGAAACTCTACAAGAAAATTGAAAAACTCTCAGATACTGTGCGAAAAAGATAATTTTTTACGGTCATCTTCTCAGATTGAACTCTAATAGATTAATCAAACAAGTCTTCGACTTTTTCCGTAACCGAAAATCAAAACCCAACTGGTTTAAAGAAACTGAAAAAGACCTAGAATTAAAAATTACAGAAAATTCACTATTTGACCGAACAGCTACAGTAATAACTAAAGGCGAAAATAGAAGTTCCAAGACAAATCTACATTAAAAGCAAAACCTATTATCTCGGAAGACGAGAGAAAACGAAGATCAGATAGAATGAAGACATACTGGGCACTGAGAACAGCACAAAAAAAGAAGTGATTGATTCAACGTACATCGAAGAGGGTGAAACGAAAGAAGAAAGGGTAGTATAACGTGTAAAATATTCATGAATGTATAGGAGTTACGTCATAAATGGGGCGCTACTATGTCTACTATGTTACTGTTTTTTATTTTTCAAAGTTGGGACGTCTGTGCACTAAGTCTGGATGACATTCTCTCGAGATGATTACTTTTCCGCCATTCGAAGATTACCAACATCTCTCCAGGTAGGGAATTGAAGATAATCGGAGTGGACTGTTGTACCTCCCGAGGTGACCTATAGTTTAATACGGTTGGTGGCCACTCGCGTCACTGGAAGCACCGTGATTAAACTGTGTTCGTTCCCCCGCTATGTTAACGGGGTTGAGAGGGTTGCCATACATCACTCGCTAGATCGCTAGCGTCACCAGATAAACGTGGACAACGCTGCTGTTTGGTTGCATAGCCAGTACTCACCAGCTGCAGTCCTGGGATATCACTTTTACACCCACAGATTTTTCTAACATAGTATTTATTTCTCCGTATTTCTGTCTTAATAATGTGTTACGTGCGTATACGTTATTGCTTATTAGGGATGTTTTGTAAGAAGGAAGTGAGCTGGCAGACGAAACTATATTTATTTATTTATTTATTTATTTATTTATTTATTTATTTATTTATTTATTTATTTATTTATTTATTTTATTTATTGTAAACATAACAGGACATGAATCTCAATTACAGTGTTCACGACAATATTGTTACTTCGACGTTAAAAACACAAATAAATTAAAAACACAGTGTTTGGCTAGATAAATTTTAAAAAATAATTCCAGTGACACACAAGTCGCATTAATAGAAAAAAAGCACTAATAATATAACTAATATGCCAGGCTGAGTGGCTCAGACGGTTGAGACGCTGGCTCTCTGGCCCCAACTTGGCAGGTTCGATCCTCCCTCAGTCCGGTGGTATTTGAAGGTGCTCAGAAACGTCAGCCTCGTGTCGGTAGATTTACTGGCACGTAAAAAAACTCCCGCGGGACTGAATTCAGGCACCTCGGCGTCTCCGAAAACCGAAAATGTTGTTAGGAGGACGTAAAGCCAATAATATTATTATAAAATAACTAATATTACATTATAGTACTAATTAATTCTAATTAAGATTAGTGCATATTAATATATAACAGGATTTTCACTTGGAATGTAATAAACCTAATAATATGATTTACAACATGTATACTAATTTTTATTTTTTAAATTTCTTCATAATATATTAAATTATATTCAGAAGTACAGTGCTATGTGACGAAGTGAACATAGCTTTGGTCATACTAAAAATATCAACGTTGGGATGAATGTTATTGTAGAGTCTGATTGCTCTGTTAATTGTGGAGTTCACGTGGATTTCAGTCGTAGCCTTTGTTAGAAAGAAGATATTTCTAGGACGAGTTAGTTTCTGTGGCGCATAGAAAGTTATTGACTGCGACATATTTGAGTCGTCAATTTTGTAATTTATTTTGTACAGGAAAGTCAAATCTTTGCAATTTCCTGTGTGGCGCAAGCTATTCACACCATGTTACTTCAGTATACTTCAATAATTCCATTTCATTGAATATCTCCCCCAGAATAAGCATGTAACCGACAAATGTTTGAAAAGTGAGATTCCAGTGGAAATAGTGTATCATCATGCCTCTATGCTGTGGTGTCATCTTATGTCTTACGTTTGAACTTAAAGGCTGTTTTACAGAACTTTGTCCTCCGTGGTGTAAGGAGGGAACATCAGTCAAGATGGTGGACAGTGCTTGAGTTGGTTCATCACCAGGTGTAATAGGTCATTTAAATAAAACCCATAGACGAAATCACATCTATATTTTGAAATATTTTCTTGATGCGACCGGGCGAGTTGGCCGCGCGGTTAGGGGCGCGCAGCTGTGAGCTCACATTCGGGATTCGAGAGATAGTGGGTTCGAATCCCACTGTTGGCAGCCATGAAGATGGTTTTCCGTGGTTTCCCATTTTCACACCAGGCAAATGCTGCGGCCGTACAGGCCACGGCCGCTTCCTTCCTATTCCTAGGCCTTTTCTGTCCCATCGTCGCCATAAGACCTATCTGTGTCGGTGCGACGTAAAGCTAATAGCAATATATATAGCCTATAGTTGTTAGTTTTATTTTTACACTAATATTATTTGCTATCATTTGTGTTCCAAGTGCACGTACAAGATTTATCTTCTGTAATTAAATTGTTATATACCAACGCAAGACATACTTGCTGATTATTTTCCATTGTTCGTATCACTTCCAATTCGTACATTATTTTTAAAACTTTAAGTTAAAAGAATAAAATATTGTTTTTAATATACCGTACTAAATCGTTTGTACACTTGCATACGCAATTAGTTCAGGTGGTGTATACCATGAAGTAAAGCTCAAAATAATAATAATAATAATAATAATAATAATAATAATAATAATAATCTCTGTCCTGAAGATGTTAGTATGTTGGTGACATCCTTTTTTCCGGGGAGATCTTCAATTTATGAAGGTTTGGTAACTTCCTGTGATTTTAAAAGTCATGAACTTAAAAAGATTGTATTCAGCACTCTCGATAAGTTTGATATTCCTTGTGGTCATTGGATTCCAAATATTTGAGCCATACTTAAGTCCGGACCTTACAAATGAGTTAAAATCAAGAGTGTCTTTGGACGAAATGATAATGAATTCCTTGTAATAAAGCCTAATATTTTCAGAGCATTATTCGTAAATTTTTGAGCATGGTCCTTAAATCTTAAATTTTCATTGAATGTTATTCGTCTGTTAACGCTCTGTTTTCAGATCGACTTTGCTGTATGAGAACGAAAGGACATCTTATTCAGGGCAATAGACATAGATGTAATGACAATTACTGCTGCTACAAATAACTGGGAACGATGGTCGGAAGTCGGTCGTAATTATTATATAAAAGTTTCGTTAATAATAATAATAATAATAATAATAATAATAATTACGGTAATATCGTGGATCGCAGAAGTGTAAGAAGGTGCCGAGTTGAATGGGCGGACAAGGAAGTGACCAGAGCATAAGTTAAAGCACTAAATTTTGAAATTTAATTTCTTTCCCTTTTTTAGTTTAAAATTTGATAGGTAGAAAATCTGAATAAACAACAACAAATGGGCTCGTCAGCTCTGATAACAACAGCGGACTATAAGTCCAAAATTCAGGTACAAGCACAAGAGAAAATTATCCACACGATAATCTACAAGGGGTGAGCAATATAGCTCTACGCCGGTACACTTTCATAAGAACATGTTTGCTCCACTAATATACATCCTAGGAGACTGAGCTCCAAAAGTTACTGTAGTCCAGACTCTCAGAGGCACAAGTTTCTTACAAGGTTAAGCTTGACAAACTTCAAATAATGTACTTGCGGTCACTTCTGCTCAACAGTTTGTTGCACACTGGTCTATAAACCATAGCAAATAAACAGGGGCAATGAGTGCCCATTCCAAATGGCCTTAATGTAAAAAAAAAAAAAAAAGAAACGGTTTACTATGAATGGCCATGAACAAAAGACTAGGAAGCGAAACACTTGCACTCCTTTTTGAAAAAAACTCCTGTAACCCTTAAGTGGGCTTATGGCCCGAAGTTGCAGAGGCTAACGCTATTCTACAGAGGGATGACTAATGTTAAATCCCAGAAGTTTGTTAAGAATTTAGAGATTTAGAAAATTTTGTCACCCCATACCAAGTTGAATGGGAATCAACAGAAGGTGATCACTCTTTGTTCCCTTAGTTTACATTATTCGCAGCAGGGATTAGATCAGATTTCTCAGACTTGCCGAAAGTCTACATTTAAACCATAAAGTAAAAGAAGTTTGAAACCTTCCCCTCGCGCTATCTGCTGGAGCTATCACATATTAAGAAAATTCTGCCATTACCTTGTTTGCTGGGCCTCCTAACGCCGATCTCCGGCCCCTGCCTCCTTGATACACGCCG
The DNA here is from genome assembly GCF_040414725.1 of Anabrus simplex. Lineage (NCBI taxonomy): Eukaryota > Metazoa > Arthropoda > Insecta > Orthoptera > Tettigoniidae > Anabrus > Anabrus simplex. The sequence goes on along the minus strand of NC_090268.1, from coordinate 82,863,153 downwards.
CACACGTTCAAGTGAAGCGATGAAGATGACAGTACGACTTTAAAGCGCCTAGCTTTTATAACATTTCGAGGGGAAGTTTCCAGAACTCGCTACAGATAGGCTGGATGTCTGTACACACCCCCAATTTTAACTGACTAGAGGAAATATTCCAAAAATTCCTAATTGGTTAATAAGCCAGAAATGCCATCGAAACGGGCTTCCAAATCTCTTACGAGAAAACACGGTACATAGACTCCAAGAATCCAAGCATTACATCACTTGCAACTATAAATGGCAACATCATACAAGTTAAACACTTCAAGTAGGCCTACTTAGGTGAAATTATCGCGATTACTGGAAGTGAAAAGATAGCTAATATAACACGTGCAGAAAAATTACGTAAAGTCTACACAATCGCTTGGGATGTGTATAATAAGAAATCGTTTTCCACTAAAGCCAAACTCCGACACTACCACATAGTTGTTCTCCCAGAAGCACTCTACGCATTTGTGACGTCATCCTTAACCATTAACATCAAGGACATAGAGAAAATAGAACGGCAGATACTCAGGAAGATATTTGGACCCAAGATTCAAGATGCGTAAAACTCTTATGTCACAGCGTAGCAGGGGTACTTCTCCTTGTGGCAACTGGCCGCAAGTTATCTCAGACGATGTCAGCCTGGAAGTCGCGACACAGTAACGTAATATTTTCTGTGAACACGTTATTTTTGTACGCACACAATTGTGTAGGGGTTTCAAAGTAACTGCTACATTATTTCCGCTCTTCACTGTATTATAGTTGTTAACAAGAATTAGGTAAACAAGCGGCTCCGCATCATTCGTTATAACTAGGTCAGATAACTCGTCCTGATGGGAGCTTCTTGATGGATACCTTGGTTCAAATCCCGGTCATTCCATGTGAAATTTGTGCTGGGCATAGCGGAGGCGGGACAGGTTTTTCTCGGGATACTCCAGTTTTTCCTGTCATCTTTCATTCCAGCAGCGCTCTCCATTCTCACTTCATAGCATCTATCAGTCATTACTAAATCACTTTGGGAGTGGCGACCCCATCGTACTAATAGCCTATATCTGGTTCATTCATTACATCCCTGACCTGGTCAGTGACTTGCAAACAGGTTGTAAGTTTTCATTTTAATTTTCAACTCATCTTGATATGTCTGCCGTAGACAGTTCTGTTTCAATAGTTCTGTTAATTTTTAATACCGATTCATAAAAATTGATTGTAATGTAGTTTATAACACTTATGTCGATACAATACTCACTGTGTTTCGACCATTCGGTCGTATTTTCAAACGATCTTACCCGAGATAGTGCAACATACAATTGGCCGCGGCTGGTAACTGGTTCGCGTAAGTGGACACCCACTTTTTCAAGACTTTGTCCCTGCGCTTTATAAAAGGCCGTACGGAAGTCTAGTTGACTTCATTCTCTCCCGTCTGTGCGTCCGTAGACTTTCTTCACTTAACAGTATGAAAGTTACCATATGTTAATTATATTTAGAAGCTGGGAAATGTCCGAGAATCATATAGTATCTCGCAGAGTATAGTATTCCTCCATAATCAGAGCAAGTGTGTACACTCTGTGGCTTGACAGGTAGTAATCTAACATGCAGTCACATTACTAAGGATGAAAATCACACACATGAAAATCGCGTAACAACCCGCGAAATACTAACGTATTGCGGGCTAGGTTAAGCCTTTGCCTACAGTAATTGGAGTGGCCATTTAGTGATATGATTTTAGAATTACACAGAGTGAAGTGAACTTTGAGACCTATCAATGTCTGATGATTCACCGCCAGGTAATTCCGAAGGGAATTAAAAAAGAATGAAGCAATACGGTCCAGTAGAACGGCTGAACGGTTTGGACAAAGTTGTTTTTAGTAAAATATTTTAAATATATATTAATAAATAATGAACCGAGTTTGATAGCTGCATTCGCTTAATTGCGGCCACTATCCAGTATTTGGGAGATAGTGGGGTCGAACCCCACTGTCGACAGCCCTGAAGATGGCTTTCCGTGGTACCCCATTTTCACACCAGGCAAATGATGGGGCTGTACCTTAATTGAGACCACGGCCGCTTCCTTCCGACTCCTAGCCATTTCCTGTCCCATCGTCGCCATAAGACCTATCTGTGGCGGCGCAACGTAAAACAATTTGTCAGAAAATTTTAAAAAATAAATACAACAAGCTTAAAGTATGCCTATCAACGTGAGTACCGATACGCGGTGACTGCGAAACTACTACTAATTATGTACACTATGAAACGGGAGATTTAATGAATCACTCTGTATATCGAAAATCCTTGTCTTTAATAACGTCCTCTAATAGGTGAAGGTGCTATGTCAGCTGTTTTAATAGCGCATTGATTGTTATTCTTTTATGACGGTAGTGTTGACAGAATCTTCTTTGTCTCCCCTCGCGCGCGCCCGCTCCCTCTCGTTTCTGCTGACGGCACGCTGTGATCGCGCCTTTGATGTATCTTGAGTGAAATTGCCTGCCGCGGTGAAGAAGATCGATGCTAATTATGTGAATTACGTTCGGGGCTTCAACCTGCACAGCTCAGCGTGCTACCTTGGGGCAGACCGCATGCTGCGTGCTTACCATTTTGTTCACGATATTATTATTATTATTATTATTATTATTATTATTATTATTATTATTATTATTATTATTATTATTATTATTATTATTATTATTATTATTATTATTGTACCGGGAGGTACACATCAACGCCTCGCATCCGAAATTAGCGCCTAAATGAACTCCTCTTTCGAACTAAAGTGGAAACTACTGCAATAGGAACTTAGAACTTTAATCAGAAGATGTCTCCACTGAAATATTAAGTAATTTTGTTATTGTGCAGTTTTCTAAACTGACTGACTTTCTCCTTGTTTTGTTTTGATATACATCAAGAAGTTTGGACATTTTTCCACAGATGACACTACCAAAAAACTATGATCATGCACCCTGGTCTAAGATGTAAGAACTTATAACTTAAAGCAGTTTTGTATTCCTAGGTTTTCCATAACTGATCTATTTATTTTTGGGTTGGCAACCCTTCTTTTTTCTTTCCGCCAGTTTTGAATCTGGCCAATCAAAAATTTCTGTAATTAATTTTCAACCTAGCACAGTCTTCTTGTTCGATTCTGAGTGTAACTTTGAGATTAACCAATTAAATTGAGAGGGTGTGGCTGGTTTAGTCTTGAATGATCTCGAACTTTCCCTGAGGGTTTATAAACTGCGGTTTTTCACTTTTCTTTGCCAATTAATCGTCGTCTATCTGAGCGTGTGTGTTTAAGCAGGAGGCGGGCGGCCTCTTTCGTCGGCAGCAGAACATCTATAAGGTAATGGCCACATAAATTACACCTTTCTTGTGGTAGCTACCTCCGCAGCTTAATCCGAGGGGAAAGGTCCGAATCTTTAGTTATGTAACCTACCTTTCTAAAATGTAACTTTCTTCCGGCTAATGTAAAAAAATTCATAAAATCTTCAACTGTAAACCGGGGATGGAGAGTGATGTGGCCTCTCGAACTCCCCTTCATCTTGGTTTGAGGTGACTACGTTTTGTAACTGTTTTTCTTCCTTTCCGTAATGCGTTAATTGAATCTTTATTTGTGTCACCTCAGTAGCTTGGGATTAGCCCCTGTATCTCTGGGCTAAGGGCCCCGTTTTGATTTTATTCTTCACTATCTAGGAGTGCAAGTGAACGCCTCCATTCATTTTTTGTTCGGGCCGTTTTTTAAACCTGTTCTTTTTCGTAAAGGCCCTTTAGGTTGGGTACTAGATACCCCTGTATTAAACCCCGTTATTTGTAATTCTGAGAGTGTAACTTTTGAGGTAATGTTGCCTTGAGCGGGCTGTAAGAAATGGAGAGTCGGTTTGCTCTTTTCAAAGTTTGTAATTGTGAAGGGTGCTTCTGGAAGGCTTGACATTTGTAATTGAGAGAGCAAGTGCTCTTGAATTAGTTGATTTCCGCCCTTAACTAAAGGATTTCTTATTTTAATTGAAGTTCGGTGAACTGGATCCGGTGTATCTGACATTGTAAAATAGGGGCTTGAAGCCCAAAATTGTTAAAGTTCTGAATCTTGGATTTTCCTAGTCTTGTTTCAAGATTGCTTTGCACCTGGTATATTGTCATGTTCACTCAGTGAAAAATATTGTTAAGTTTGTTTTTGGAAAAGAAATATAACCTTTTTAAAGTTTTAACTCGACTTTGGTATTGCAGATAGACCCATTCACCGCAGCACCTTCTTTAACCTCTTTCTGTTCCACGGGTATCCCCTTAACAATTATTATTATTATTATTATTATTATTATTATTATTATTATTATTATTATTATTATTATTATTTGACGGAGTTAGTTCTGACTATAACTTCGGATTGTATTTGTTATCCTTGACTAAAGAGAGAGAATCCAACCTGATAGCCGCCCCTATTAGGACATCGAAAGATCGACCTCTTAATCAGTTCATATGAACAATATTTTATATGATGTTTGGATTGAGCACGTTTTAGTCATAACTCAAGATTAAAATTGCAGACCATCATGCGGATTGTCTCTGTCAGATTTTATTTGAAAAAAGAAAATCCAATAAGTTACATGTTACTTCACGCCAGGGAGTACAAATGATGCCTAACAATCGCCAATGAATTTTTCAACACAGAGTCCGCTATGGTGTCGAGGATTTTGTTTATTCTTAGGAAGTTCAGTGTCTCCTCAGGATTTGTCCCTCTAGCGCCAATCATAACGCCAGTGATTTCCCATTTCTACTTTCATACTTCTTCCCTCAATGGTTTATACATCGCCCTTTTCTCCTCACACACTAATCTAGGCTGCTGTTCATTTTCCTCGAATCGTACAGTGGGATCAGTCACCATACCCGTAACTTTCGCCCGGTCGATGACAACAATATCAGCTCGTCTTGTGGGCCCATTTGTGGAAAGACATCCTACTTCTTCATAGATCTCAAAGTGTTGTTTATGGAGGCTTCCAGCAATCACTGTGCGAACTGTACTTTTTTTTTTTTGTGCTTTACGTCGCACCGACACAGATAGGTCTTATGGCGAGGATGGGACAGGGAAAGGCTGGGAGTGGGAAGGAAGCGGCCGTGGCCTCAATTATGGTACAGCGCCAGCATTTTCCTGGTATGAAAATGGGAAACCACGGAAAACCATCTTTAGGGCTGCCGACAGTAGGGCTCGAACCTACTATCTCCCGAATACTGGATACTGGCCGCACTTAAGCGACTGCAGCTATCGAGCTCGGTGCGAACTGTATTGTGCCGACTGATTCTCATCAGCCCTCCCTTACAACATAACCCTAATACTTGAGGTAAGGTTTCGAACTCGTTAGAATATTCGTACGTAATTTGAAGAGACACCAAGCTGCTGTAATATTTCCCCTGCAGGAGTTCTTTTACGTGCCAGTAATTCAACCGACTTGAGACTGGCGTATTTGAGCTCCATCAAATACCACTGGAATGAGTTGTGATCGAGCAGATAAACTTGAGCTCAGAAAAACCTGCGCTGTACCGTTGAACTACTCTAAGCCTGGCCTTGACTCAAATGGTTATCAGCATAGATCTACGTGAAGGAGACTAGGCAGTAGTTCCTTACTATGAATACCTATGCATAGACGCCCTCAAAGTAATCGCCTTGGGCGAATGTTCACTTTTGTCTGTGTACGTATGTTGCTGCTGGAAACCATACTAAGCAACTTCATGTGATGCCTTCTGGACAGTAGTCACCAGACTGGGAGGAGTGAAATTGTGGAGAACAGTGAGTAATGTTGATCCTAAATACATAGGCAAATATTTCTTAACGATTTAGGGTCATGTTATTACAATAAGCAATTGCATTTCTCCCTGCCCCATTTGGACCGATTGCCGCTGCTCCTGCAGAGCTGTTTTGACCTCATTTTCTGGTATGAAATTACGTCCCTTCAGATGTGTTTTCATCCTTGGAAAGAGGAGGTTAAGTGAGGTGAACAGGTGCCATATTGAAGCATAGTATGTTCATGCTTGGCGAGAAACTCCCGCACATGACTTACGATATCTAAATACGATTCAGAAGAAAAATTTCCGTCGTGATTCGGCCCTCTTTTACACACTGATGTATCCCGAACACTTGATACCACCATCATAGTGATGTACATTGCTGTGAGCTTTGTGAAAGTCTCCCGCAAAATCATTCCCAAACATTGGCAAAATTTAATGTTTAAATGCTGCTTTTGAAAACCTATGTATATTAATTCACCGCAAAAGCACTATTAGCAATAGAACAAGACACTGTTTCACTGTTTACGGTGAACTGTTCTAATTGAATTGGAGGGTTGATGGTATATATTTTAGATACCGTTGTTTTCCAGGCCGGAGTCCCGAGCTTTTAATCGTCCTTCGTTTCTTCTTTGTGGTGGTGGTGTTTAAGAAGACGTACATCTGGGCAGCCACCGTAAATAAAGGAATGATTTTATCAAAACTGTGTCCGTAGGATGTATTGGCTTCAGTGATTAAATATTTAATTTCTTCCGATTTTAATGATCCGCCCTCGTAATGTGGGCGTTATCATTGGTGTTGTAACTTTTTGCCCCTTTTGTCTGCGTTTTATTCTCAGCTCGGCCACATGTTTATTACTTGCTTGTGAAGTAGAATAAAATCCCACTCTTTACGATGATAAAACTGTTTTTGCTCATCACCTATTTCAGAGTTCCCGCTGCGAATCAGTGGTAGTATGTCGGCTTAGGGATCCCACGATAGTAGATTTAAGCCAAATCCGGCAGACGTAGTCGGAGTGTTGAATGACGAAGATAAGTCCATTCAGCACTCCACTTCGTATTGTCTGCATGTGGCATATTTTGTGCTTACCTGACAAAATTAATAATACGATTAGTCTCAGATCGCCCAAAGGGGTTCTGATTTCTCTGACATCTGGTAGAGTAAAACCAAGAAATCATATTCTACCATCCATTCTCTCGGTAGCCGTGTTGTGAACATAAATGTCTTTGATTGCGTTTAGTAATCTTCCCTTAATCACATAATCCCTCAGTACGGCTTATAGTACTTCCCTTGGTACTCTGCCATTGCATTTTCTAGATCTACGAAAGATAAACCTAGCGTCTTTCAATTATCTGGCCCAAAACTTACCTAAAACTACACTTTATATATCCGATGAGCCAAAGTACAAAGGCATGTTGTACAGTACTTTGGACCTCTGGACACATGTTTTCTATTGTACACTACATTCTAGTTTGACAAACAATACAAAACAAGTTCTCTGCTTTACTGGGGACGAATAAGGAGTGTATCGTTGGAAAGCCATTCTATTTACAAATAAGGAACTTACAGCAATTTTAAATACGGGCTCTCTTTATAGAAGTGAAAGCTGGTTGGATTCAGAATATAATTTAGAAGTAATAGACGTGAGATTAGCGAGAATGATCGCTGGTACAAACAGGAATGAACAATGCTAGGAAGGTATTTGGAATGAACTCGATGAATGAAGTGTTACGTATAAGTCGGTTTCGGTGGGTGGATCATGTGAGGCGTTTGGATGAGGGTAGATTACCTAGGAGAATAATGGACTCAAGTCATTGAGGGTTATTATTTCTTATCGTGTGGCTACACATTACAATTAGGCATATAAAATTAACAATACTTTCTTTAGATTATAAATACTACACTGAGATATCTAAATTGGTAACATATTTTATGACATCAGGAAGTTGGTGAAATCCCCATTATAGGACCTGGTCTTACAGTCCTGTATAATGTGGCAGATCAGTCATATTTTGGAGATCGTAATTTATCCCACTTATGGAGAGCATTGGCGCACCTGCCATGGTATTCTATTTAAGGCAGACCAAATTCTGCGAGGCTGTTCAAATGCAGGAGGTTTCCTCGCGAAGCAGAGTAGAGTTTGACAGCTTGGTAAGAGAAGGAGCAGAATACCAAGATGATGATTAGACTCGGTTTCTAGTTATTTAAGGATAAGAGTTATGGAACTAAACAGAGCTAGTTACAAATCGAGGATTGGGAAAGCGTTTGGTAAATTCACAGAGGCTTGCGCATTGAGCGTTAAAAGACATAGTAGTCCATAATAAAGAGATATCTATGTATGCATGAAGTACTTCACCATCACTCAATGGCTTTTAGCTTTCGCGAGTTCGTAAGTCACAAGTTAAGAATAAGACGTGACCGCTGGTGTAAGACAGGTCGAAGCTTTAAAGTATGAAACACATCGAGAATGTATACAGTCTACTGCATAACACTGTAAAATGGTGAAGCGTTATACTACGTCAGTACAGCGATTGATTTATGATTGCCAAAAGTAACTCCTGGCTCCCTGGGGCCTTAATATATCACTTTGTTGGCCGCTACTTGGTCATCAACAATGAAGAGTATACTTTATTGGCGGATCAGGCTAGTCTTCTTTTAAAAATTTGTAGTTGAGATATTTGGTTTTTCTTCATTGAGTTGAATACCAGAGTTTACCTGAATATTACAAGTGAATGTGGTATATGCCAGGAGTGCTATGAATACGTTAAGTCAGACGTATCCTTGCTAAAATGAACAAACGATAAACGGCATTGGGTATAAAATTGATTTGGAGGTCCGGAGTATAAATATATCACCGTAGAATATGGGGAAACTTTTCCCTAATGTCGTGGAACTTCATTCATGTGTTTACTGGAAACTGTTTTAAAACACTTAAACGTGAAATAAGTATAAATAAATAAATAAATAAATAAATAAATAAAATAAAAGCAGAAGGGTGTTCTAGAACTCGTTATTGACAAGGTGAACCTGTTGGTTGTTAGAAATCCACCTTTCCTCATTTTTCAACTATTCCCCTGCACTTGACCTGCTCTCATTGTCCTTTATGGAATACTTCAAGAATATTTACCATTCCAGTCTTCTCTAGACTCGAACCTAATGTGGTAGACAAGTTGATTATTAGATAAGCGATCTTCCATGCATCAGGCGTTCTCGTTTTTTATAAGTATGCTTTAACCCAGTCTGTTTACTTTTTGTGAGTTTAGTGTCATTCCTAGGTTTTGCTGAATTTCAAGGAAATTTCTACAGCGCACGAGAATATTACGGAAGAAAGCAAATAGCAAAACATATTATTAGTAAAGAGAAATCTGTGTGGTTATGTATAGCAGTTATCCGGTGGACAGAACAGTTCGTATGTTGTACCTTAGTTTTAATATGAGTGCTATCATTCATCACATGGAACATCCGCTCCGTTGCCATGCGAGATTGGTATACGTCTGTTATTAATAGGATCAACATTCCATTTTATAAATCTCCCTACTTCAGGGTATTACGCTACATTACATGTTTAACAAAGCACTGTCATTGCATTGATCGCACTGCAGAGAATAATAAAATTTAGTCCTGCTGATATGATGTTATGCAGATGTTTTTTACGTCATATGCCACCTCTCTTTCTCTCTTATAATATTATCAGAGATTGCTGGTATTTCATATGGATGATACTAAATGAAGTTACATCAGTAAGTGATCCATACTTTTTAGTTGTAGCCTAGGATTAAGTCTGGCTACCTTATTTTAGGGAACATTGCCGCTCTTTTCTTCTTCTTTTACGAATTTGGCCATCTATGGGCCCCATAGAAGTTGAGGCTTCTTGGCCTTTCTTCTCTTCTCTTCCCAAAACCTCTTCATTCTTTCGCTTCTCATCTTCTTCTCCTCTTCGGAAATGATCCGTGCCTGATGACGCAGTACATTATCCTGCTGGAATAGTTCATCGTTGTCGGGGTACGTGAAGACAATGAAGGGCTACAAGTGGTCATCAAGCAGTTCAGCTTATCAATCATTGGTCAACGACATGTTCAGTTGGATCAGCGGATCCAGCCCATGCCTTGTGAACACACCCCGCACCATTATGGAGATACTACCTTGTTGACAACTGGGATCCATGGCTACTCTAGAAATATCTATGATCATGAGCGCTACTCCCTTTCCCTCGTGGCTTCATTTTTCAACAGATGTATTTTTGTGTGACGATACGTACACGTGCTTCGTAACGGTAACGCATTGGTTCCGAAGACCGCCCTTATACTGAAACAGTTGGTTCGATACTGTGTAAGACAGTATACTTCTTAAAAATGTACTTCTTGAAACGCTACGGATCATGAAAAAGGAGAAGGCGGGGCAGATAAGCAGTCGCCAAATGTAACAAGACGGGTAGCTACTTGTAAAGGGAATATCCTATTTCCTTGTGGAGTCAGAGGTACGGGATAGCCAACTAGCTTCACACCAAGGCTGCTGTGATTCGAATCGCAGCCAATGTGCGTGAGATTTTGATTTGAGAAGTCACCTCGCTGTGGTTCGGAAGCTACGTAGAACTGGAACTCCCATGGCTATGATCATAATATTGACAGTCACGTAAAACCACAACCGGGCTGAGTAGCACGGACGTTAGAGCGCTGGCCCTCTGAGCTCAGCCTGACTAGTTCGATCCTGGCTCAGCCCAGTGGTATTTGAAGGTGCTCACATTCGTCAGTCTCCTGTCGGCAGATTTATTGGCACGTGAAATTTTTTTAGAAGGTGATGTATTATCAGTTTTCTCCTTTTGAGTACGGGGTACACCTTCTAGTAACACTATTTTACTAATAGCGACTAACTTTTCTAGCATTTCTATTCTCGTATGCTGAACCAAAATTATATCCTATCACACCGTACGGGATTTATTTTATTGAGGAACACTAATACTAACTGGTATTTCAACATTAGGATTACTACTACAGCAGTTTAATATGCTTTAAGGTTTTTTTGTTTTGCTGAACATGTTTGAATGGTAGAAATCAAAATTAAGTCGGTTATATTAATGACAGAGAAGGTGATGCACATGCTGAAATTAACTTAGGTTTGGGAGGATGAAAATCAGACATAAAACTCTGGGGGGGGGGGGAAGTTTAGCTAATTTAAAAGTGTTACGGAGATATCCGTGGAGTAGAAAGAGGTGAAAGAAGGCGTGGGCTTGAATGGGTCTAACTACGACATCAAAAATAGAATTAAAACTTTAAAAGTTTATATTTCTTTTCCAAAAACAAACTTAATCTTTTTCACTGACGGAACATAATAACGTGACAGGTACTAATAGCAATCTTGAAACGTGACTAGGATAATCCAAGATTATTGAATTTTACCGATTCTGGGCTTCAAGCCCCTATTTTACAAATTTATAATTTCAAAGTGGTATAATTTAGACAAGGGCAGAAATCCCCCAATTCAAGAGCACTTTGCTCCAACAAATTTACAGCCTTCCAGAGGCACTCCTCAATATTATATGAAACTTAGAAGAGAGCTTGCAGGCTCTCCAACATTCGTCCAATTTTAACCACCTGCTTAAGGTAACATTACAAAACCTTACACTCTCTGGCCTCTCTAAGCCCAATTTACAATTGAAATTACTTTTACAGGGATATTTATTACCCAACCTACTGGGCCTTCATGAAAAAAGAACAGGTTAGATTACTGGCCCAAACACAAAATGAATGGAGGCGTACTCTTGCACTCCCAGATATGAAGAATAAAATCCTAACGGGGCTCTTGGCCCAGAGATACAGGGGTTAATCCCCAGTTACTGAGGTGACACGAATCAAGGTTAATTTAATGCATTACGGAAAGGAAGAAAAACAGTTACAAAGTCGTAGTCACCTCAAACCAAGTTGAAGGGGAACTCGAGAGGGTAACGCACTCTCTATCCCCGATTTACAGTTTTAAGAAATACAATTTTACATGAAAAGGAAGAAGTTTACATCGAACGGTTACATAGTAAGAAATTCGGACCTTTCCCTCGTGTAAGTCGGTGGAGGTGGCTACAGAGAGATAAAACTGATGGCCATTACCTGGGCTGATGAACTGCCTGGTGAAGAATGAGGCGCTCCGCCTCCTGTCTTAAGACACACTCCTAGAAATTCGGCGATCAAAATGACAAGGTAGCCAGAGCAGCCGCAGTTTATATACACGAAGGGAAGGTTCGAGAGGATTCTGGACTAATCCGGACACATTCTCTCCATGTTATTGGTTAATTCAAAAGTTACACCCAAAAAACCAAGAAGCAGCCTGTGTTAGGCTGAAAATTAAGTACAGAAAATTAGTGATTGGTCACATTCAAAAACTGCGGAATGAGAGAGAAGTGTTGCAAACCTTGAAATATATAAAATAATAAATGTTGATTTACTTTGAGTAAACCTATAAACACAAAATTTCTTTCCATACCAACTTTTGTTACCTTGCACCAGAGTGCATTACCATAGTTTTTGGTAGTGCGATCTATGGAGAAATGTTCAAAATTCTTGAAGTAAACGAACACAAAGCAAATAAATCCAGTCAGTTAAAATAAGCAATTTCACAATCACACAATTACTTAATACTTCCGTAGTGACATCTTCTGATTAAAGTTTCAACTTCATGTAACAGCATTTTCACATTTTGTTGGATAGAGTTCTTTAAGGCACATCTTTTAAATGTGCGGAGTTGAGGTGTACCTCCCGGTACAAAAAGTATTAATAATAAACTGGCCTATTGTTGGTCGACACGCCTCACGCTTCGGCGTCAGAAGAAATCTTAATTTAATCAAATATAATAAACATTAATAAATAAATTGATTAACAGAAATGTCCGTAGTTTGGGCGCCTGATTTCACCTAGATGGATCCCTCGAATTTTGTCGAAGCATGGTAATTCTCTGTCCCACGGCGCGGCGTGTACATAAAACTGCGTATTGGTACGTCTGCTATAGGCCTTAACTAACCGTCTGAAAACGATTAAACAGGTAGGAACTGCACCTAGGTTCTCAAATTTCTTCAGGGATTCTAAATACCCTTGGAACCAAGATCTAGCCTCTCCGACAAATGCAGCATCCAGCATCTCTTCAACCATACTCCAATCAATCAGATCAATGGCAAAATTCTTGGAAAACCTCTTTTCCATAGTTCGCAAGAATTTCATCGGATTAAACTTGAGTAATTCAACGTCCTTCGTACAAAACAAGTTCCTACTACATACACCACTACCTACTTGGATTTGACCTATCTCCTGCCTTAATTATACATGACACGATTTAATTCCTTCTTCCATCCTGACATTTTCCTCTACTGACTTGAGGTCTTCTTCTACCGACTTCAGTCTTCCTCCAGTTGTTCTCATCGATTCGCTTCTCTTAACCATCGTGATTAGGCTTAATTCTATATATTTCTTCGACTTTATCTCGAACTATTTTTGTTCTCTTATCACATTTCTTGCTGTTCTTAAAAATTCCTTCCTAACTACGTTAAACCAGCCTTCAGTTCGCTCAGTCAGCTTCAAGCGTTGAAGTTCTATTTTGTTGTTGACTTCCTGAATTTCCCTGCTTTGATGATCAAATTTCCGGTATAATTAATCTATCCTACCATTTGCATCACTAATTAAGCTACCCATGTTGAATTAACTTCGTTTATATTGCACTATTCACCTAGTGTTTAAGTGCACCATGTCTGCTAGTATGGGCTAGAACAATTTTGATGCTTTCATTGATCTGTCACAGCTTTATCCGTGGCTTTGACAATACGAAAGTGACTGAGATATGAGTGCCATTCCTTACGCAGCCAGTCCCTGCTATAAATGGTGTGAACATGTTGCTCATAGGGTTGGTTGGTGCATGCATTTCAGTGGGCTTGGCAGACTGATATGTAATAGCAACTTCTGGTGGTGTTGATTATTGTTTTAAGAGGAAGTACAACTAGGCAACCATCCTCTATATAACACTAATCAGAAAGAAAAAATGGAAGGGGTCCGACACTTCGGAAAATGAAGGTATCGGCCAAAGGAAGACAAGCGCCACGAAGGGCATGAAAATGAGACTCCCTAGGTCTCCATACGTAATACCGTCGGGGTAAGGGAGGTCGGATAGGATAGATGAAAGTGAGAAGCCTGGCACATTTAAGTGGAAGCAATGCTAGGACTCAGCTGAGGGCCCCGTGGTCGCCAACCCACGCTCCAAAGTTCAGAACCCCTAGGGCCCCTATTAGTCGCCTCTTACAACAGGCAGGGGATACCGTGATCGTTATTATCTACCGTCCCCACTCACAGGGGGAAGCAACTTCTCGCTCAGTGAGGAAAGCAACGGGGAGCTGCATCACTACTCATTACTCTAGTACACCTCTTCCGTGATGACAGCTAATGGTGCAGCTGTTATGGATCCTACCACACTTCGTGCTGAAGACTGAACATACATACATACATACATACATTAATAATGCATATTTTAATACTTACAGTAAATGCTCAGTACGCTCTTCAACTCTTTATTTATTCATTTTATTAGATTTGGTTTTCTTAAGATTTCAGTTGAGCAGAAAGTTGTTGAAGAGTGAAAATCCATTTATATATTACCACTGGAGGAAGTGGTACTGGTATCAAAATTAACTTCGTTTATATTGCGATAAATGTACACGGCGAACATTTCCGTATGAAAAACTGAATTGTGCATCCTGCTAAATAAGCTGGAGATCATGTGCATGCATGTTGCAGGCCTGCTGCCGTACATCAAATAATAATCCAATCCTGGTCTGGCTGCCGTTAGTGCGGGCGTCAAAGAAAATAAATTATGTCTCGCCAGTATAAAGTACTTTTAAAAAACCCGGGGTGTGAGGTCGTGTTAGAGCACTGTACATAGAGAGGTTTGTGCTCGAGTTACTTTATATGGAAATTGACACAACGAACGTTAATTCAGCGCTCAGAGTGTGGTTAGCCTCGTTGCTCCCAGTGTCCTGTCCCCCCGCCCCCCCCCCCCCCCTCCACATGAAACATTACTGCCCATATCATCCCTTTCCTTGTTATCTTCACACTGCTGCGAGTTATTTTGAAAAATTTCTTAATTTAACACAGGGCAGAACCAGGTATATTCACACAAACTTCTCAGAGAACGTTTTAGCCAGAATTAATGGAAGCATGAATTAGAAAACGAAACCAAATGGTAGCGAGGTTAATTAGTCGTAGCTAGTGATGCTATTCTAGGGCTATTATTTTATATTTATTAGAGCTTTTTTCTGAACATTCGTAGAATATTAATATTAAATAATCAATTAAATATTAAATGTTAGTGCTTTAAAGAAGTTCGACGCGTTGGCAGAATGATGAGCGTACTGCCCTTTGTTTCAGAGGGCTCCGATTTCGATTTCCGGTCGGGTCGGGTATTTTAATCGCTTCGGATTAATTATTCTGGCTCGGGGACTGGGTGTTTGTGCCTGTCCCAACATTCTCCTCTTCATGTTCAGATAACACACCACACTACCAATCGCCGTAGAAACACGCAATAGTGATTACATCCCTCCATATAGTGTTGTCGTTAGGAAGGGCATCCGGCCGTAAACAGGGCCAGATCCACATGTGCGACGCATTTCACAACCGCGACACCTCAGGTGTGGGAAAGCGGTAGTAGTAGTAGTAGTAGTAGTAGTAGTAGTAGTAGTAGTAGTAGTAGTAGTAGTAGTAGTAGTAGTAGTAGTAGTAGTAGTAGTAGTAGTAGTAGTAGTAGTAGTAGTAGTAGTAGTAGTAGTAGTAGTAGTAGTAGTAGTAGTAGTAGTAGTAGTAGTAGTAGTAGTAGTAGTAGTAGTAGTAGTAGTAGTAGTAGTAGTAGTAGTAGTAGTAGTAGTAGTAGTAGTAGTAGTAGTAGTAGTAGTAGTAGTAGTAGTAGTAGTAGTAGTAGTAGTAGTAGTAGTAGTAGTAGTAGTAGTAGTAGTAGTAGTAGTAGTAGTAGTAGTAGTAGTAGTAGTAGTAGTAGTAGTAGTAGTAGTAGTAGTAGTAGTAGTAGTAGTAGTAGTAGTAGTAGTAGTAGTAGTAGTAGTAGTAGTAGTAGTAGTAGTAGTAGTAGTAGTAGTAGTAGTAGTAGTAGTAGTAGTAGTAGTAGTATGCCTGACATAAACTGTGGAGTGCATTTTGAAACTATTGGCAATAAATAACTTTCCGTTTGCCGAGCGAGTTTGCTGTGCGGTTTCTGTCACGTTGCTGAGCATGCATTCGCGAGGTGGTCGCCATAGGACCTATGTGTGTCGGTGCGATATAAAACCAGTAGTAAAAATAATATTTCTGCTTATATATATATATATATTCATTATAGACTGTTCTGCTTCCCACTAACTACTTTTTGACGATTTTCGGAGATGCCGAGATGCCGGAATTTTGTCCCGCAGGAATTCTTTTACGTGCCAGTAAATATACCGCCACGATGCTGACGTAATTGAGCACCTTCAAATACCACCGGACTGACCTAGGATCGAACCTGCCAAATTGGGGTCAGAAGGCCAGCGCCTCAACCGTCTGAGTTCCACAATCCTCTGTTTGTTTGTAATTAGCCCTGTGGTCTCATTTAGTTCTATACCTCGTATCTTTGAATCATTAAAAACTGAGTCTAACCATCGTCGCCTTGGTCTCCCTCTAGTTCTCTTACCCTCGATGACCTAGTCCATTATTCTCCTCCTCCATTCACCACACATGCCTCTACCACCGAAGCCAGTTTTTGCGTACAGCTTCACCAATCGAGTTCATTCCTAAGAGCCTTTATTTCCTCATTCCGAATACCCTCCTGCCATTGATCCCACCTATTTGTACCAGCTATCATTCCCGCTACTTTCCCGTCTGTTGCTTCTAACTTACGGATAAGATATCCGGAATCCACACAGCTTTCACTCCGTACAGCAATGTTAGTCTGAAAACAGACCGATGTAAAGATAGTTTCTCTTTACATAGTTCATATAATGAATAATTGATCTTCATGAAACAATGGACGGGATGGCAAAATTTCTTAGATGTTCGCCACTTTTACTCCAGATCGTACCTTAGCACTATCGGTTAGCATTCTAGTGTGCTTCATAGTTTAATTCAATCACGCTGCTCCCTTTAGGTCTTTAACAGTTAATGAAATGTCAAACGTTATTACTGCAGCCCCTTGTGCTCCTTACTGTAAACCTTAAGACACTACACCATTAAAAAAAAAAAAAAAAATTAATGTGACGACGGCGCGGATTTCATGCTTACGACAAGGTAAAGGATAAACATAAGTAGATATTTCGCCTTGGTTTAATTATAATGCATAACAAACAAATAATATAAGGAAAGCCATTAAAGCCTTATAACACGATGAGAACGGAGTTGACTACAAGCTTGTACATAACTTCATCACTGGGTGTTACAAATAAGTTTATAGTTGATGTACCCAGCGGATTCTGAAAAACTCAAACATATAAAAAAACAGTCTCTAAGGGACGTTTCTAAATACAGACAGAAACGAACAGAAAAAATTAATAAAACTTACTGAGCCCGAAGGCTGAAAATTAAGTGTGCACTCCATCACGGGGCTCAGTAAATTCAGACACTTAATCCGCAAATTAAAACTTCCTAGATACTGGTAACATTTAGAAAGGGAATTAATTTTTGTAAGACAAGTTATAAGTTACTTACCAAACTTAATAGAACTCAGACCCATGAAAGGAGTGACCAGAACGAATCACGTCCGGGATTCGGGATCATACATTTGAATTTATAAAAACCCTAACTACACAGCATTTATGTGCTTATAGGGTGAATAGGACAAAGAGATTTACTGTCCATTCGCTGACTAAGCATGCAGATGGAGTCCAGACTGAATGCATCACAGTGTGTTTCTCGAGTTATTTCCTTGTTTCGACAGTAAACGAAGGTTACATTATTTATTTATTTATTTATTTATTTATTTATTTATTTATTTATTTATTTATTTATTTATTTATTTATTTATTTTACATCGTAGCAGTTAAATTTACATAAGAGTAGTAACATTAGCGAGGATATAGCTGTGAATTTAAATTTCTGTTCAGTATGACGACTATCCATGTGCTAGGAGGACTTGTTTGTTTGATTCCTATAGAACAGTGAATTCACTAGTAGTGGGGAGTGGAAGGAGGTGGTGGTAAGACTTCTCCATCAGGGATCAATGCCATGCGGCAACGTTACTTACGTATTCGTTGACAAAATTGAGTGAGTTGAAATAATGGAATGTTTATGTATAGATTTGTATTTGTTTCTAGTTCGTAATTTTGTAGACATTGGCACTATTACCATACATAGAATTTCGTATTCTCTTAAAATTCTCATAATATTAAGAACTACTTGTTAGTACATTATAATGTGTTGCGTTAAATGATATGTAATGTCAACTTCGTTTTCTTTCAGGTGAGTACGATAAATCAACAGATGTTTCTTGCTACTTCGATGGTGAGTACGAAACATTTGTACAATGTGTCAGGGACAATCTATTACACAAGAACAGGGAATTGGAAAAAGTACTGCGACGTGTTCTGATGCTTTGTGTATTTCAAGAATTGGTATTAAACCTCTAGCTTTACTTTAAAATATTCCATTATAGATTACCTTAGTGGTTGTTTTTATGTTTCCGTCCAAATTGTACTCGTACTTGAAAACTGTTGGTAGATACATGAAAAGGAGTTCGTTACTTCTGCCTTTATTTCAGGACAGTCCATCGTATGAACCACTGCGCTCATGTTCGAAATTTGAATAAATTATTTCCATTTGACACCTGTCTGTATATCAGCTGGCTGTGTGTCTAGTTATTTACTACCCTCTTGATTCCTAGATTTTCTGAACTATTTGAAGAGCGTACAAATGCCACAATACCGTGTCGATTGATGCTGACACATCTTGAGACGATAAAATTATGGTACATCGGAGTCTCTAAATAACGGTAGCTGTTTAAAGTACATTACGCTCATATCTAAATAAATACTATTATACTGTAGTTTTGTCTGCACATTTTGGCGTACTATTTCATATTTGTCTCGTATTAGGTACACAAAAATCGAAAATAGGTTCTGTTCAATTTTTATCTGTCTGTCTGCCTGTCACCATCAGGGAAAATCGGCTGCACATAATTTCTTTAAACTCAATAATTAAGTTCAAGGAAATTCGGAGACCGTTCTAGGCTATATGTTATTTGATTAGCATACAGTGTCGTAGCAATATTCGTGGGACCAGAACAGGAAATGTCAGCTTTCTCCGGTTATATTACTGCATAAAGAAACATTTTATAAGTTTTGTATAGTACAATTTCCAATCCTGTATATTGTTTGCAATTTCACCTTATGAGTAATCATAACAACTTACCTCCGGAAATATTAGTTCTGTGTAAAGTGTGTTCATAACAATAGTTATAGAAAATCTATTTTCAATCGTTTTTTGCCTGATATATACTTTCTTTTACGCTCCGCGATACAAATAGGTCATTTGGGGACGATAAGGTAGAAAAGGAATGGAACTGGGAAGGAAGCGACCATTGCTTTAATTAAGGTGTGAACGTGGAAAAGAACGGAAAATCGTCTTGAGGACTACGGACAGTGGTGTTGGAACCCACTATCTCCCGAATGCAAGCTGGGTGTTGAGGCTATACTCATGGAGATAGTCACTAATGTACGAGGGGAACTATGTAATCATTCGCAGAATCCTTAGAGGTGTACGAATTTGGAGTAACCTTAAATCTTTATCTCTAAGTCGTAACCATTTCGCCTTTAATTTCGGTTGTTCCACCTGGCTATATAACAAGAAGATAGCAGCCCAGCGTATCGTATATCCTGATTACTACGATGGAAAATATTAGGTGGATGCTGAAGTACCCTTATTTTTTACGAGGTGAATATTGTTAAGCTGCTTTCGTGACGCTGCGTGGTAGCTTTACGTCATGGACTGGTTGGTGATGGGGTTTATTTTTAAAGTAGGTTAATGTTGAATTATAAATCTCATTTTAATACTGGAGGTGCTATGGTTTCAAATAAGGCTGAGAGTAAACTTCAGAGTCGGAAGATAACAGTCTATGAACAGAATTTTAAATGAGCTTCGTGTGCTCTCTCGCGAGAATTTCATCGGTGCTTAAGTTGGCAGAATATGACCTTCGCGCAGCACACCCTGAACTAAGAACACCGTTTTACGTACATTCGCCGATATAATTATTGTAAAGCACATGTTAAAACATATTTGACATCCAGTATTGTTCGTTTGAATATATTTAAAATGAGACTTCCAATCCAAAACATAAAACACACGATCAACAACTTATTGTTCTTGAATGATGTGCCCTTAAAATTTTTAACTGAATTCAGGTTCTTTGGATCCTCCATCATCAGCAATAAGACACCGAATATAATTGTGTATGTGTGAGTGTGGGAGGGGGGGGGGTTGCTAAAGTGGCGATCAGTGATCGGCGTGATGTCAGATAAAAGAATACCTGGGAAAATCAAAGGCACAGTGATGAAATCAGCAATGACATGCAGCACAAAGCCAGGCAGGCCAAACATAACAAGAAAGTACATGTTGCCGAAATGAGAATGTTACGTTAGTCAATGGATGTGACACGGAAACATTGGATCAAAAATCATCACATTCAGGGAACGATGGGAGTTTCTTCTTCTTCTTGTACCATATCCTCATTGGATATCGCTTGTCATCAGAGCGATCTGATTTTTGTTCTCAGCAACTCGGAAAAGACTGGGGGTACTGATCCCATGGCGTTCTCGTAGAGTCCGTAGCCAAGATATCCTCCTTCACTTACTTTTCCTTCTTTCAATTTTACCTTGTAAGATCAACTGAAGAAGTCTGTATTAATTATTTCGAATGGAATGAAATGGCGTATGGCTTTTAGTGCCGGGAGTGTCCGAGGACATGTTCGGCTCGCCAGGTGCAGGTCTTTTGATTTGACTCCCGTAGGCGACCTGTGCGTCGTGATGAGGATGAAATGATGATGAAGACGACACATACACCCAGTCCCCGTGACAGCGAAATTAACCGATGATGGTTAAAATTCCCGACCATGCCGGGAATCGAACCCGGGACCCCTTTGACCAAAGGCCAGCACGCTAACCATTTAGCCATGGAGCCGGACATTATTATAGCCAAAGTACTCGAGTTTCTTATTTTTGATGTTGTGCATAACCTCTAGCTCTTCGTTCAGGCGTTGGAGTACTTCAGCGTTACGTATTGTGTCAATCCATGATATTCTGAGCAGATGTTGGTAACACCACATCTCGAAAGATCGAAGTTTTTTTAAGGTATTCTCTGTTAGGGTTGAAGTCTCGGCGCCGTAAAATAAGACAGAAAATATATAACACCGAAGTAAACGGAGAGGGAGATTGATTTTGAAGTCCATGTTACAGAGAAGTTTGTTCATTCTCTTGAATGCAGTTCTAGCCTGTTCAATCCGTGACCTAATTTCAACAGCATTGTTCCAGTTCTGATCAAGTACGCTGCCGAGATACTTAAAGCATTGGACTTGCTCCAGTTACGTGCCAGCTATTGTCAAGTTAACAAGTTGAATGACTTGTTCGCTTATGACCATTATTATTATTGTTGTTTCGTATAGGCCGACTAGGGACCACGATATTCAACTGTTGCGTTTGAGGTGGGTTTTGATTTTTGCCCGGTAATTGTGCATCCTCTGGCTGTGTTGTTCTGTCCTCTCCTCTGTCCAGAGGGCACCTGTCTTCCTTCCTGGTGGTTTGTCCTGGAACCTCTTTTGTATAAGCATCCTCCCGAAAGATGCCCCGGTCTTTTAAGTTCCTGCAGATCTTTGTTTACTTCCGTCAACCATGTTGACTTCGTCTTCCTGTTTTGCTAGTAAACGGGAAGCTGGTTTGTCAGTCTAGCATGCATCCTGTAGACGTATCCATAAAATGCTAGGCGTCTCTTCCTGGCCGCGTCCGTGATTTTTGCACAGTATTTGTAGAGCTTTTATTATTATTATTATTATTATTATTATTATTATTCCGGGGATATCGTGGAACGCAGAGGTGTGAGAAGGTGCGGGCATGAATGGGTGGATAAAGAAAAGATTAAATTTTATTTCTTTCCTAGGTTTTTTCAGATCTTAATTTTTTAAAACAATAACACATAGTATTTGGAAATACATAAGGGGAGCTTTACAGCTCTAGAAACAATAAATATTTGAAATCAGGTACAGTAAGAGTTGAGATAGATAGCTCAAAAGTTACACCATTCCCAAGAACACAATTGCTCCAATTAATTACAAGAAAGGAGACGGGGCTCCAAAATGTACACCATTTAGAAAGAGCGTCTTTGCTCCACACAGTTACTCTCTACGAGATTACACTCCAAACTTTACAAGATTGAAGCCTCTCAACGACACAGTTTAACTTTTACATTAGATAAACATTAACTAATTTCCACTGTCTTACTCGGTCGACAGTCTACATTGCATTAAATAGGAAATAGAACAAGAATAGTTAACAGAGGCAATAAGTGCCCATTCTACCTCGCCTTAGTAAAAAGAAAAGGTTAAAATTATTGGCCGATCATCAAAATGTTAGGGGGCGAACTTTTGCACTGCTTCGAAATTCACAGGAACATAATTAAAAACCCTGTGTCGGCTTATGGCCCGACGTTACAGAGGCCAAGCCTATACTACGGAGGTGACTAGATGAGGAAAAATTTAAATTACCAAAGGAAGAGATAAATTTTAAAGTTTATGAAGTCATAGTCACCTCAAAAGCAAGTTGAAGGGGAATAAAAGAGGGTTCCCACTCCTTATTCCCTAAGTTAGACTAAGGTCTTTAGACTAGTTGAAAAGTTACTTGTAAAGATTACGGTACGTTAAAATAGGATTTTGAGGCCTTCCCCTCTAATAAGCTTTCTGGGACTATTACATGATTAAAAGATGTCTGCCATTACCTTGAGCTGGTGGATCTTGCGGAGATGGACGAGGCAAGCTCTTCCCTGCCTCCTCTATGAACACGCTCTACTGCTCTCGTGGAGCGATCGAAAGACAACATGGCGCAAAATGTCCCAGCTTTTATAGCGGAGAGGAAGGTTCCAGAATTCTCTGGGCCGAAGCCCTGAACACACCCACACATTTGATTGGTTGATTAAATAAATTTCAAAAATTCCTAATTGGTTAATTTTTAAGGCCTGCGGGAAGAAATAATAGTGCTGATAACCTTAGAACCTTAAAAACAATCTGCAAACAATTCAGTTTTACCAACTAGTGACTACAAAATTTCTCTTGAAAACTAATTGTCCATCCTCTCACCAGAGGGAGCACATAAGTTGACAGTAGAGACATCTGACGATAAACATTCAAATTAAGTTTCACAGTTCGTATTAGAGATGGCCTTCTAAAAGGCGCTCGTTTTAAGTGTACGGAATTGGTGTACCCCCGGTACAAATATTATTATTATTATTATTATTATTATTATTATTATTATTATTATTATTATTATTATTATTATGTACTTATCCTTTCACCCATCTTTCCAAAACTAGCAGTAGAGAGTTTGTTCAGCTTATGCAAAATTATAATCTACATCTGCTTTTTTTTAAACCACTCCTCATCATAGAGGAGTATACTTTTCGTATAATCTCTTTCTGTAAACTTGTGGCTCACTGTTTGCTCGGATTTAAAAGATAATCGTTTACATCTATTTTAGATATATGACTTGCTGCATTACTCTAGCGGAATACTTCCCGCACCACCCTCCTCTTCCGATAACTTGCATACCACCCATCCATGTATACACAGTTTGCTCTGCTTGTAACCCACTGTACTCGCAGTTGATCCCTTTCAGGACTAGCAATCGGCTGATCGGTGGTACGGAAATGAGTCGTCGAGTTTTACTGGCTCTCGTATGACTGTACGTATTTGATGGTTTTTGTGGTGGGTCAGATAGTATTGTTTCGTAGTCACTTCGTTTATGGCTCGTGTTATTCATACTCTTGTTGTGCTGTTTGTCTCCCTTCACTGCAAATCATCACACTACCAGCGGTAACTGCTAATTCTGATACGGCCGGGGCAATATTTGTCACTGTTCAAACTCAATTTCAACAGGATGTCCTAACGTCAACATGCATTTTAACTGGCGCTCTAGCGATGATAGCCAAAATATGAGTTCCACTCATTAATACCTCATGCTTTTGTACCTGGTCTTCTATCCTCTTCTCCCATATGGGGATTTGGTCGCTGCGATACTCGCCGCGACTCCATGGGGAGCATATTTCTCACCTGTCGTAGACATTAACACGTTTATTCTGAGTTGTGTGGGGGTCAGTAATTCCGATTCGAACGCAATTCGTGTGGATAAAATTTGTGAAGTCTTCCCGAAGTAACATTTTAAGGCCGAATGGTGGCTGTGATCAATCAATCAATCAATCAATCAATACTGATCTGCATTTAGGGCAGTCGCCCAGGTGGCAGATTCCCTATCTGTTGTTTTCCTAGCCTTTTCCTAAATGATTTCAAAGAAATTGGAAATTTATTGAACGTCTCCCTTGGTTATTCCAATCCCTGACTCCCCTTCCTATAAATGAATATTTGCCCCAGTTTTTCCTCTTGAATTCCAAGTTTATCCTCATATTGTGATCTTTTATAAACGCCACTCAAACTTATTCGTCTACTAATGTCATTCCACGCCATCTCTCCGCCGACAGCTCGGAACATACCACTTAGTCGAGCAGCTCTTCTTCTTTCTCTCAATTCTTCCTAACCCAAACTTTGCAACATTTTTGTAACGCTACTCTTTTGTCGGAAATCGAGCTGCTTTTCTTTGGATTTTTTCCAGTTCTTGAATCAGGTAATCCTGGTGAGGGTCCCATACACTGGAACCATACTCTAGTTGGGGTCTTACCAGAGACTTGTATGTACTCTCCTTTACATCCTTACTACAACCCCTAAACACCCTCATAACCGTGTGCGGAGATCTGTACCCTTTATTTACAATCCCATTTATGTGATTACCCCATTGAAGGTCTTTCCTTATATTAACACCTAGATACTTACAATGATCCCCAACAGGAACTTTCACACCATCAATGCAGTAATTAAAACTGAGAGGACGTTTTCTATTTGTGAAACTCACAACCGGACTTTTAACCCCGTTTATCAACATACCATTGCCTGCTGTCCATCTCACAACATTATCGAGGTCACGTTGCAGTTGCTCAGAATCTTGTAAATGATTTATTACTCTATAGAGAATAACATCATCCGCAAAAAGCCTTACCTCCGATTCCACTCCTTTACTCATATCATTTATATATATAAGAAAACATAAAGGTCCGATAATACTGCCTTGAGGAATTCCCCTCCTAATTATTACAGGGTCAGATAAAGCTTCACCTACTCTAATTCTCTGAGATCTATTTTCTAGAAATATGGCAACCCATTCAGTCACTCTTTTGTCTAGTCCAATTGCAGTCATTTTTGCCAGTAGTATCCCATGATCCACCCTATCAAATGCTTTAGACAGTGATTATTGTTGTAACCGAACAACCATGTCATCTTAACACTAAATCAGAAAAGGGAAGATTGAAGACATCGGCAAAAGAAAGGGAAGAGCCATGCATAGTGTGATAATAGAAGACATCGCAACTCTAATACAGTTGGGGACAGAAGAGAACAACAGTTGACCAAGGGAGATGAAGTACAAAGTTGAAAATGTGAAGCTTGGCACATGTACAGTAGTTGGAAACATTGCTAGACTCGACCAGTGGCACCAAGGTTATCAACCTACGCTGCTGGGTGGAGGTCCCCGGTTTAGCAGTATGGTCCATCTTTTGAATTTCGGAACCAGTGAGTACACAATGCCACAAGAGTATTAACTGTAGGAATTTCAGAGAGATGTAAATTATTTATAGCCAAGTGATGTTTATTATTGTTAATGTACCAGGGTTACACCTACACCGGCTACTCCTGAAGATGGTTTTCCGTGGTTTCCCATGTTCACACCAGGCAAATGCCGGGGCTGTACCTTAATTAAGGCCACGGCCGCTTCCTTCCACTTCCTAGGCCTTTCCTCTCCCATCGTCGCCATAAGACATATCTGTGTCGGTTCGACGTAAAACAAAATAGCAGAAAAAAATACCAGCTACTTAAACTGCGCGCCTTCCATACGGCCATCTACTGTATGTCGGTGGACACGAACTTTTCAAAACTTTCTCCTTCGAGGGTTAGATAGCTCTCCTAGCGACATCTAATGGCTGGATACAAACTAATGGCTGAAGAAATTTTGTTTTTAATATTGGTAAACTTTTTTCTGAGGATTGTTTTTTAATGTACCGCAGTTGCCAACACTTAAGCTGGTTCCTCCACTATTGTAATCTGCCTATCACATGCTTGTAACTATGTTCTATAGCCAGTCAAACCCGGGGGTGTGTATGGTAATTCAGCCTATCGGCGTATTATAATTTAATTTAGTCTGGAACTTTCCCCTGCGGAACTATTTGAGGAGAGCACTTTAGGGCCGTCTTGTCTGAATTGCTCCAGTTCTTGAGAGTGCGACTTGACAGAGGGCAGAGAGGGCTAGGGGCCAGGGACGCGGCCGGCTTGAAGAATATCGAGCGCTACAAGGTAATGGCAGAATGGCAGTTCGAGGGGTAGGTTTTAGCCCTTTCCGTAATATCTAACATGTAATCTTGTCTTTTAGTGTTTGAAATGTAGGACGTTCTGCGCAGTCTTCGGACTTTCCTTCCATTCCCTACTGGGAAAATAGTTAATGTAAGGGGACACGAGTGGTGACCCTCAGTTGTCTCCCCCTCACCTTTGAGGTGGCTGACTAAAGTTTTCAACCTCTACATTTTGGTAATATTGTCTGTGATTTTATAAGTTCCACCTTTAGTCACCCTTTTTAATGTGGGATTATCCTCTGTGTCATTGGGCCTTAAGCCCTCGTAGGTTCTTCCGCTTTCCAGAATGTTCTTTAAGGACTGCTAGTGTTTCGCCTCCTTGCCTTTTGTTGATGGGCTGTGGTATGTAACTTTTTATTGTTAAAGCCTTGTAGTATGGGTGATTATGCCCCTGTTTATTCTTTATAGTCTTAGGGTAACTGCCTCTACGTTTGGTTCCCTTTGGGAACAGTACTTAAACCAGGTCTAGGTACACCACAAAATATTACTGCCGCAGCAGTAGTCGAAACGTCTGGAGGGAATGAGAGGTGTTGACCATGGCAGAATAGCCAGGAAGATTTTTTATTATATTGACACCGGCCGTGAAAGCCTTCACACTTTGAGTAATTAAACTGATTGTGGAACCTTATAATGGATCTCAACCGTGTATAAACACATTGAAATGGGGTCACCCTTGGGGTTACCGTAGTAACAAAGGGTGTCAAAAGCAACTGATTGACTGTTTGATGTTAGCCTATTGTATCTTGGAGCTGAGACTCTTATAAATTGTACCTGTTCGGAGCAACTATGCTCTTTCATATGCAGTCGACCAAATGTTTATTAATCTCATGTTTCTATCGTTACTCTGTCTTCTTGTTATGCCTGCAGTTCTAACGACTTTCGCCACTCTTAATATAAACGGAGTGAGAAGTGACACAACGTTGGGTCTGTTGGGACGTTTCTTAAAGGAGTATGATGTTGATATTCTTTTGTTACAAGAAGTGAACAGCAGTCATTTGGGCTATTTATTTAATTACGATTATGTAGTAAACATTGGTGGTAGTGCTCGGGGAACTGCTATCGTGTATAGGAAGGGGATTAACCTAACGGACATTACAATGGACCACACCGGAAGAATATTATCAGCCTCCTTTAATAATATCACGATCATTAACGTGTACAGTCCATCTGGTTCCCTGTTTAAACAGGAACGGAATACATTTTTCACTCAGGACATTCTACCACATATAGCGACACCGAATGCTGTTCTTCTGATGGGCGACTTCAATTGCATTTTACAACCACGTGATTCGACAGGTGTTTTTAACTTCTGCCCAGGACTGCAGATACTAGTACAAGGAATGCAGTTGGCTGATGTTTGGGAGACACTTGATGCTCCTCGTGTTGAATATACATTTTGCCGCGGTGATACAAAATCTAGGATAGACAGAGCGTATATCTCTGCAACAAAGGCAAATATTCTAGAATACTGCAGAGTCGTACCAGTTGCATTCAGCGATCATCGTAGCTTAATATTCACGTTAAACTTAGCCAGATTACCCATTTCTCAGCCAGGAAGGGGGATTTGGAAAATGAATAAACATGTTTTTAGGGCTGAGGAAGATGTTCAGCGATTTAGTGTTACGTATCATCAGTGCAAAAGCAGTCTTTCGCGTTATAGGAATATTATGGACTGGTGGATGAAGAAATTGAAGCCGGCTATGAAATCAGTGGCAAGGACCATAGATTATGAACAGCGGCGGGAACTTCATTCTAGTCTAGAATTCTATGAGCGGGTAATGTGCGATTTACATTCCAAAGAAAAACGTGGAGAAAATGTGTTCAATGAAATGAAAACGATTAAACAGACCATCGTACGACTCAAAGAGCAACATTTACAACATCTTCAACAACACGTTAAAAGATCTTCCCTCTTCGACAAGGAAAGGATATCTTTACACCACGTCGCAAAGATGCGTAAATCTGCAAATATACAATTTATACACCAGTGGATAGACTCTCAGGGGAACATTCTTACCTCCAAAGATGAGTTGCTACGAGACGGTGAACGATACTTCCACGAAATCTTTGCAGACGATGACGAGTCTGGCATAGGTGTGGACAACATGCTTTCCCTTGTAGAAACATACGTCGATGAAGAAGATTGCTCCTTGGATGGCTTCCCTTATGAATGGTACAAACGCTTCTGGTCTATGATTGGAGACGACCTTACCTAAGTTCTTAACTACGCATTCCGTGAAGGATTTCCGTCCGCATTTACGGAAGGCATTATTATAATGATTCCGAAGAAAGTAAGCTGCCGATATGTGTCGGATTATAGACCGATAACTATCCTAAATACTGATTATAAATTATTTGCTAAAGTGGTAGCTAATAGAATAAAACAGATTATTCCTACACTGATTGGTACTGGGCAAACGTGTGGGCTACCAGGTAGAACTATTATGCATAATTTGTTGGCAGTCCGAGACTTAATTCTTTATTATTCTGTTTTTCCTTAAGAGCCTGCTGCAATTGCAAACATAGATTTCAGCAAAGCCTTTGACAGGATTTCGCATAATTATCTTTGGAGAATACTAAGTCATCTTCGGTTTCCTGAACAACTTGTAACGGCCTTGAAGCGCATGTACCTTTCGGCTACATCACGGCTGCTGATCAACGGCCATTTGTCCCGTCGAATTCCAATTAATAGGTCTGTACGCCAAGGATGTCCACTGTCAATGCTGCTCTTTATCTTAACCATGGAACCACTTATCCGGAGACTGGACAGCACTCTGAATGGCCTTCATTTAAACAATGAACACTTTACGTTGCGTGCTTATGCAGACGATTTGACGTTACTCCTTACCGATGCGATGACCTATCAGACGTGCGTCGGGTGCTGGTGGAATTTTCAACCGCATCAGGGGCAAAGGTAAACTTTGAAAAGTCCTCCCTGCTCCTACTAGGATCGGAGCGACGCACTATTCGTGCAGACGAGATCGGTATTCCTCCGACCAACAAGTGCAAAATCTTGGGTATCACCTTCTGCAAGGACATACTCGAGACAATAGAACTAAATTGGAATGCTCTCTTGAACGGAATTCGCTTCCAGTTTGCAGGAAATCTCTCACGAAGGCTCAATTTATTTCAAAAATCTTGGTTTATTAACACTTACGCCTTATCTAAAATCTGGTACATCGCACAAATACTACCTGCTCCGCATGTTATCTGTCAACGCATAGAAATGTGAGTTGGCTACTATCTTTGGAAAGGCTTTCGGTACAGAGTGCGACGAGAACAGTTAAATGTAAAGGAACATCTTGGCGGATTGGGACTGTATACATTGGAACTGAAATGTAGTTCCCTCTTCGTCACACGCGTCATCAAGGCAATGCTTATGAGGGGAGAATCCTTCGATTGTCACTTCAGTCAGCTCAGAGAAGATCCCAGTTTCCGAAGAACCCGTGAATTCAAATATTGTTACAAGAGAGCACTAGCAATTATTGAACAGCTTCCGCATAACCAAGTCTTAGACGGCTCCTTTGATCACGTGAAACAGCTCTACAACTTCCTGCTTCAAAATAGACACTTCCAGCCGAACATTCAACTAAAACTCCCCACTAGGAAATGGCAACTAATCTGGCAAAATACCTGCAGTGGCTACCCTTAGAATGGAGAGTGTCGGCATACAGTTATCTAAATTAAATCATCCCTTCAGGTGAAAAACTGAAAAGACATGAGCAGCTGGTGGATGACAGATGCTCTCTCTGTGATTCTACAGACACCTTGGTTCACCGGATTACTACGTGCCTAAATGCTACTGTCATATGGAAATGGACGTTGAAAGTTATCACAAAAATACAGGGTGCAGAGTCTGATAATTCTCTCCAACAAGCGGTTCTGCAATTTGACGTTCCGCAACGATCGAGCAAGAAGAGGAACGCAGCCCTATGGTTTCTAGCCGCTGCCATTCATTACAACCTTTCTGGCTATCAGCAACCAATGTTCCTCACACTCACCGGCTCTCTGGATCATCTGAGGAAGGAACGCTGGAGACTTTCCCGAAATCAACAGCTTGATGCAGCCTTTGGTCGCCATCTATATCACCATTGATCTTTGCTCAACATAATGGATGTCCTTCGGTCTTGGTTCATCTGGTACACATGTTTCAGTTGGCTAACTAGGATGCTAGTGACTCAGAAAGTCACATCAGTGAGGGAACATTCTAGCTATCAGGTGACCAACTTCCTCAGACAAAGTGTCCTTTGCCACCGAACTGTATGCCATACTTGTACTTATGAGTGTTTTAGTTACGTTTGTAAGTGTTTGTTTCCTTACTATTTGGATGAACTTATATTTATACATATCAAATCCAATTATATAACGAAAAACTAAACTTGTGTGAACGTTTCAGAAGTGGTATAATGGTACTTCTGAACTAAATGTAACCAACTGTAATATCACAAAGTTCAAAATAAATTATTTCTTTAAATTTTTTTTTAAAAAACATCAATTTCTTGAAAGGATACTCAGTTACAATTATCTCGCAGTGTGCATGGCTGCCGTTTTCTTGGATTGTCATACTTTAACTGTCTGCGCGACAACTTCCACAACGTAACTGTTCTCTGCATGAGGAGGGCGTGACTATTGCACGTGAAACGGAGCTCTCCTACGCCGCTAATTATGTGATCCTCTATGATCTACTCATTCTGCACATGTGTCCGGTTCCATGGCTAAATGGTTAGCGTCCTGGGCTTTGGTCACTGGGGTCACAGGTTCGATTCCCGGCAGGGTTGGGAATTTTAACCACCATTGGTTAATTTCCCTGGCTTGGGGGCTGGGTGTATGTGTCGTCTTCATCATCATTTCATCCGCATCATGACGCGTAGGTCGCCCACGGGAGTCAACCCGAAAGACCTGTACTTGGTGAGCCGAACATGTACTTGGACACTCCCGGCACTAAAAGTCATACGCCATTTCTTTTCTGCACATATGGGATCGGTTCATTGCGTTCTTTTCGGGATTATCCGTCTGTACTCTATAGGTGATTGTTGAAGAAACTGCAGCACTCAACACTTCCTTTATTATCAATATGTGTGAGTTCTTAAAACGTTCCGTCATTATTTTTAATATGACATGAATATTGAGGTACACATTTATTTCGGATTTTATCAGCAATGGGTATCAGTGATTCTTTAATATTAATATTTTGAGACAGTGTTACCACCTGTAGCAGTACAGGTTTTCCAGGTTTTCATTTCATTTTGTTTACCTCGCGCCGACACAGATAGATTTTATGGCGATGATAAGATAGGAAGGGGCAAGGAGTGGGAAGTCGCCTTAATTAAGGTACAGCCCCAGCATTTGCCTGGTGTGAAAATGGGAAACCACGGAAAACCACCTTCAGGGCCGCCGGCAATGAGGTTCGAACCTACTATCTCCCGAATGAAAGCTCACAGCTGCGCGACCCTAACCGCACGGCCAACTCTAGCATTTCGCCCCAGAGTGGCAGTGGACTCATTGTAAGATTGAGATACTTGAATTTTTTGAGTTGATATTAGGAATCGGTGAAAGTGAATTACGGTTTCCTATTTGGGAACTTTAAGTTTTTGATCATCCATTCATTCATTCATTCATTCATTCATTCATTCATTTCCGTGTCTGGTTAGCATTTCCAAAAATCTGCAGCTGCGATGGCCTTGTTGTTTCCTCTAAAATCATCTTGTGATGTAGGTGGCGTGGGACTTGCTCAGCACCACATTCATATGAGGTGTCTGCTTTTGCTAGAAGGGTCTCCCATTTCTTCACGTGGGGCTTGCATCGAGGGGCGCCCACTCCCAAGCTGTTGAGGGACCTCGATACAGGATAAGGTAGATTGGCGCCAGGGGCTAGTTCTTCCTTTGGTGACATGATTGTGGGCAATGAGACCCTCTATCTGCTGAAATGAAATGAAATGATGAAATGGCGTATGGGTCTTAGTGCCGGGAGTGTCCGAGGACATGTTCGGCGATCTGCACGTCATGATCAGGATGAAATGATGATGAAGGCGACACATACACCCAGCCCCCGTGCCAGCGAAATTAACCAATGATGGTTAAAATTCCCGACCCTGCCGGGAATCGAACCCGGCACCCCTGTGACCAAAGGCCTGCACGCTAACCATTTAGCCATGGAGCCGGACGAGTTGCTAAGACGAGTTGTCTCTGGTGTTCCCTCCAGCGGCAGAGTTCTAGCTACTTGCGGAATCTGAGGAATTTTTTTGATTATGTAGCATTATTAAAAGAGTTTTGAAACTAAATGTGATCATTGTGGATAGATTCCTTTCATATCCTTCTAGTTTATGTTGCTACGTTTTCTTTGTGGTATTTATTGTTTTGTCTTCTCTAGCATATTTTCTTTCTTTCGGTCTGGCATGCGGAGCAGATGACCATTATACATCATTCCTCCACACGTTTCTTGTTTCTTTCCATTCTTCAACCAACACTACGACCTACACCGCTGGAAAACTATCTTTTCCTTGAATGGTCTTTATTTCCATATTTATTGTGGCGTCTTGAAACATGTACCCTCGCTCCAGCTGCGTCCCCTTTCTTTATAAATATGTTTCCTCTGTCCGTATACCAGCTCGCCTCCATTTCTCCGTCTGGGTTTTATCTTCCCTCATTCTCACGCCATATCGTTTTATTTAACGTCAAGAGGAGGAATCCTACAATGTTAACGCAATGATAATCAAGATGATTATGTTGATCCACTCCCCTCCAATAGCTATATACGCCTACGTCTCTAATTTTCTTTAGATTTTCTTAGATTTGGGCGATATGCTGAGAGGCAGAGGAAATACTCTTTGCAGTTTATTCCAGACATTCCATGTCTATATTAAGATAGATGATATGCCCCATTTAGCGACTGATTAATTTGTGTGGCTCGGGGATTGGGTGTTTGTTCCAACACTCTCCTCTTCATATTCAGACAACCACACTACCAACTACCACATAAACACGCAGTAATGATTACATCCCTCCATATAGTGTTGGCGTCAAGAAGTGCATCCGGCCGTAAACCAGGGCCAGATCCACATGTGTGTGCCACAGTTCTCACCCGTGACCCTACAAGTGTGATAAAAGGAGAAGAAGAAGAACAGTTATTTTCGTTACTGCTCTAAAATTTATTCAAACGTTTTCGCAAATATCCATTAATCCTTGTGTTCAATTTAAGAGTACTTTCTCTTTCTCCTTGTGCCAACTCCTAATTCATGTGACATGAGGGTAAAGGAGACCTCCGTCATGAAGATATATTAGGGAAGAAAAAGAAGAATCCATCAGACCAAGCTAACACGTTTAAACGCGCCACTTTAAATCGGGCATAGCAAAGAAATAATAATAATAATAATAATAATAATAATAATAATAATAATAATAATAATAATAATAATAATAATAATAATAATAGTTGTGGCACCGAGCTCGATAGCTGCAGTCGCTTAAGTGCGGTCAGTATCCAGTATTCGGGAGATAGTAGGTTCGAACCCCACTGTCGACAGCCCTGAAAATGGTTTTCCGTGGTTTCCCATTTTCACACCAGGCAAATGCTGGGGCTGTACCTTAATTAAGGCCACGGCCGCTTCTTTCCCTTTCCTAGCCCTTCCCCGTCCCATCGTCGCCATAAGACCTATCTGTGTCGGTGCGACGTAAAGCAACTAGCAAAAAAATAGTTGTGGCCTGCGGAGTGGCCTGATGCAGGTCTTGCGAGTCGGTACCGTATAGGCGACCTGCTCGTCTGTGATGAATTCTAATGCTGAAGACGGCACAAGCTGGCAGTCCCGAGCAATAGGAAGTAACTAATGCAAGTGAAAATCCCCGAGGTGGTCGAGAATCGAATCTAGGAGCCAGACACTGCATACGATTATAGCTGGATACAGTTTCATGAAATACGAGGTAGCACTGTTCCAAAGCCTTCTTTTTCAGTAACAAAAGAGTTAGAAATCTTACCTGCACTTAAAACCCCTTATCCGTTATTTTTTTCAAGAGTTTTTATTGCCGTTCTTCTTAAATCCTTTGGCTGAGCGCGCAATTTCTTGGCGAGATCAGTATTTCCGCCGAGAGCCGAGCCTCTTCCTGTGTTACATGTAATGTAGTAGCCACAACCACCACTCTAAATCCCCGCAACGCTAGTTTTCTCCAAGTTTTAACTGATGCGGGAAGAGACACTCTTTCATTTTAATCCTGTTTTTATCTGATCTTGTTAGTGTGTGCTGGAAGGGTGAGAATAAAAGAAAAAAAGGCGCTATTACATTGTGCCGAGTCCAGTTCCTCTGCCATTGTCTGAGAGGAGTTCCATTTTCTGTTCTAGTTACACTTGATTATATCTTACTTCACATTAAATCGTAGTAGCGGAATCTTGTTCACCGCTTCCTTCCTGCATGCTGTAGCTCTAATAATATCACGTTGTTGTAATAAGTGTAGTAATGTGGTGGTCATAACCGTTGGAATAAAATATTACTCTGCTCCGTCTAGGAGCTGGTGGTGACTCAGAGTTACTTCTGCTCGACATAAAACAATATTTTTATGACTTTGTTTCATTTTCTAATAAAATTCACCTTCCTATTTTTTTTTTATGACCAAGGATTATGGTTTGATATAACTCGTAATATAAATGAAGGGGTAGAGCAGTCTCGACGTGCAGGTATTGGACTCTGTAATGTTGTAATAATAATAATAATAATAATAATAATAATAATAATAATAATAATAATAATAATAATAATAATAATAATAATATGTATTTTATTTTATTACGAATAAAACAATGTTGTATCGAGCTAATTTAATTGAGGATGACTCAACTACTTCGCACACGCATATACACACTCACACACTTATACTCGAGAATGGATGACAACAGTTCCCTAATTAGTGGCTATTTACAAAGTATTTTGTCCTCACAGCCCGTTTCTAACTACCGAGCGAGTGGCTACGCGGTTTGGATCGCGTAGTTGTTAGCTTGCATTCTGGAGATATTGGGTTCGAGCCCCAGCTCTGAAGATGGTTCTCCGTGGTTTCCCATTTTCACACCAGATTGGGGCTGTACCTTAATCAAGACCACGGTCGATTCCTTCCCACCCGTAGCTCTATCCTCTCCCGTCGTCGCTGTAAGTCCAGCCTGTGTCGGTGGGACTTAAAGCACCTTGAAAGAAAAAAAAATCTCCAACTGGGCAGTATTTACCTGGAACGATGACCCTTCCTTAAGCTTGATTAACAGCTCACCTTTCACTTCGCTGCGGGCGCTCAGTCACTCCACTGAGCAGCTTCTCGCATAGCATTCTAACACACAATCTGTTAACAACCACGTCGGACGTCGACTGTTACTTGGCTCGACACCAGAAAAGTCCGCCACTCAGACAATCATTTTACGCGCTCCACATAGTGAACTACTTAGCACATATTACTCGGCAAGGCAATACACAGCGCCACTGAACAACAGCGACTACACTTTAACATAACTCTCCGTCGTACTCCTCTAATACATACAGCGACGACAAGCACTAGTTCTGCTCACTTCCGCTCACTCCCTCCAACAACTACTGCTCCAATAGTACCGGCACTGGACACTAAGTCTGGTGAAACACTCACTACCCATAACAGCCTAGACGATAGTAACCACTACTGCTGTCCATCTCCCATTAGTTCACTTCTAGCCTCCTTTTATATCCTGGCGATGGAGTACTAGAATCTTCGGGATACGGGTAGAGAAGGAACATTCTCGTTTCGCGTTCCAGAAGATCCACATTGAAACAAGGCGAAAGCACGACACAAGGAGAGGCCGACTCTGTCCCCCCGGTCGACTGGGTGGTCGCCGGCCTTGACTCACTCATCCCTTCCAGGGAATACCGAAGGGGGCTACGACAGGGTTGACGTCGTTCGAGCATGTAGCATTAAAATTAATAATAATAATGGTTTATTCTTTTACTTGTGTGCAACCGTAACCTCCAATTCGGAACTAGTTGCATGTTGTGGAGTGTCGTATATTAGCAGCGCTGCTTTACGGTGCCTAAGGATGGAGACTAATTTGATGTCTTCGTCAGTGAACCGAGTGCAGGCCTGTGAAATGTGGATGTATCGCAGAATGTTCAAGATCTCATGGGTAGACCACCTTACCAACGAGGAGATACTCCGTCGTGTTGCGATATCATACTGTATGAAGTCTGAATACTCGCAAAACGTAGAAAAGTAGCCTACTTCGGTCTCGGGTGCTGAAATGGGTTCGTGATAAATAAATTGAGAAAATGGCAACACATCCCTTTTTATTCGTCTTTTTTAAAGTTACAAATAGACATCAAGTAAAATTATACACCAGGGATGGAAACATAATGAAGACTTATAAATGATGTATTAATAATGGTAAGTGTTAGAACTTATTATTTTGGATGTTTTGTTCAAATCTTGGAGTCAAGTTAGTACGTTTGATTCTCATTAAATAGTCGGGGTGATCACTTGCAAGTCGATATCTGAATTTATTCGACAATGCTACTTCGTACACAAGTGTTAGATCCAAACACACAGTTTTCTTTCTAAGTTTTGTAGTTCAGGTGTGTTTAATCATTCGGTATTTAAGTCTTAATTGCTCGCACTGCAGACTATTTCAGACTTGAAAGTTCGTTCATTGCTACCTCTTTGCCATCTGTAAAACATAGCCTTTGCAGTCTGGAGTCTAAACCATTGATATTGTGATGTCCTTTGCAGTCTGGAGTCTAAACCATTGATATTGTGATGTCCTTTGCAGTCTGGAGTCTAAACCATTGATATTGTGATGTCCTTTGCAGTCTGGAGTCTAAATCATTGATATTGTGATGTCCTTTGCAGTCTGGAGTCTAAACCATTGATATTGTGATGTCCTTTGCAGTCTGGAGTCTAAACCATTGATATTGTGATGTCCTTTGCAGTGTGGAGTCTAAACCATTGATATTGTGATGTCCTTTGCAGTCTGGAGTCTAAACCATTGATATTGTGATGCCCTTTGCAGTGTGGAGTCTAAACCATTGATGTTTAGAAAACATACTGATATAAGGAGTAGGTATATATTTAATTTTTCTTCGAAATTAGACTTTTCTTTCTAAGAAATTTTGAAGCTAAGCTTGTAATTTAACGACTGCCTTGTGTACCTGTTTAATATAATTTATAGAGTACTATTTTTATAGGAGCACCCCATGATGTGTAATGGAGATAGCTGTGCTTTACATTACTTACGTTTCTTCTTACGTACGCCAAATTGGAAGAAAGTCGATCCGTATATCTCGCAAAGTAACATTGTTTTATGAAAGTAAAGATGAAAAACTTCGCGTAGTTATGATTGTGTTATTTTGTTTCAACGTGAAAATTATTTCGAAATCGCATTCATGGCTTTGTTATTGCTGTACATATTGTGCTTAGCTTGGAGCGTGTTATATATTTCTTTTAATAAAGGCCACGAGAGAATATATTTACGTGAAACTGTATTATTAAACGTAATTTTCTTTTTCTTGCTTTCCTTTTTTGCACGTGAACTGTTGAGGAAGATTGGTCATTTACATGCAAATTGAAGGTGATTTTGGAGTGTTGTGTCTTTTCTCGTTAGCCACGTAGCTTCTCATTTCCTTTCCCTGTTTCTTGTTATCTCGAGTGAAGGAAGCGGCCGCTTTCAAGGCAGGTAGCTCCGGAGGTTGGGTCAGCAGTTCTTTTTTAAGGGAAGGGGTATTCCACGAGAAACGTTGTGCGGTGACTATTCATTCTCGAGACGTTGAACTAAATGCATACTTTCTCCAATATGAGCTTCGAGTGCGAGGGTAAATGCATATTTGACTCGAGGTTGAGCTTCTAAAGTGGGCACTCTTTAAACCAGGGGTGTGCATTCTCCATGCAAGCTAATACTGTGGATTGAATTCGCGTTGTGGTGATTTAACAGTCGAATACGTTTACTTCGACGTTTTCAGTTTGTAGGTCGTGTCGAGTATATAGTACATGTTAAAATGATGTTATGTACAGAACAACATTTAGTTTTATATTTTTATAGGAACCAGATTGTGCACGCGGTCGAAAATCACTTCTGAGCAAATATGTTCCAACCATTAACGACCATAAACTCTGGACAAGGTCGCGAGTAATTCAGATGTTCGTATGTTCGTATAGTTCAGGCGGCGGAAACGGAAATGGATAGGGATACTCTGAGTAAAGGAAATGAGAGAGAGAGACAGAGAGAGAGAGAGAGAGAGAGAGAGAGAGAGGTCTTCTACTAGAGGAAGAGGAAGAAAGGGTGATCCTGGCACTCGTGGAGAAGAACTGTCCACACTGAGGCACTTGAAGAAATAAAAAGATAAGTGTTATTTGCTTAACGTCCCGCCAACTACGTTTACGATTTTCGGAGGCGCCTAGGTGCCGGAATTTAGTACCGCAGGAGTTCTTTTGCGTGCCAGTAAATCTCGGGACACGAGATTTGAGCGCCTTCAAATACCGCCGGACTGAGCCAAGTTGGGATCGCAAGGCTAGCGCCTCAACCTTCTGAGCCACCCAGATGAAGTAAAGAGCTTGGCCGTCTGCAGGACTAGATGGCGATGTTTTGATAATTTATTATGGTCTGCGAGGGACAACTTGAATTAAGTAAGGCGATAGTGCTCACGGCAAAGGAAGTAAAGGGTAGGTGGAAAGAAACTAGGTATTGGAAAAGGAGTCTTCATTCTATATTTGTAATGCTAATATATTGAAATTAATGTTAACTTGTGTTACCTGGGAATACGGGTACATACATCAGATTCAATGTAAACAGCTATGGCGTCTACAAATTTCCTCAAAGTACCGGGAATGGAACCTACAGTCGTCTGGAGGAAGTCGCGTGGAGCTTTGTTGATACATTCCGGATTTAGGCTTCCAGTTCTTCCAGTTCTTCCAGCGTGCGTGGTTTCTCGCGGTAGGCGCCATTCTTTGCCCAACCCCACAGGAAAAAAGTCGGAGGGTGATAGGTCTGTGAGGTCGGTGTTGCCCGGGCCAACATCCCGGAAACTCCAAACACGTACGCACGCCATTTGCAAAGGCTCCATCTTGTCGTTGATATTTTCCCATCTAGACACCATGGGCCATACATCTTCAAGCATCTCGCAGTATCGTACTGCGATAATGGTGCCCTGCAAGAGATATGACCGGATGAATTATGTGGCCGTCATTCCGCACCACGCGTGCCTTTTGCGACTTTGCATCCTCTTTGTTGTATACAAGGAACCTGGTATACAGTGACACAACATAAAGTTTATTGTTTCAATGATTTGATACAATATATATAAGAAATAAAACTGAATTATTCTTGAAACTTGTTTGAATGCACGCAGTTAATGTTGAAATTAAATCTTAAATTGAATGTCTGTTGCATATGTACAATTATACAATACGAGAGTTCTACATACACTTAGTTCTATCTTGAGGAGATAGTCTATTTCACTAATAAATTGTCCCGATAGTCGAAAACTATCTTCTGTGAAATTACAAGCGTAACTTGTAGAGAGAAGCAGAATGCTGGTACTAGGTTTATACTTGCAAGGAACTCGCATTAATTTATTCAAATAACAGAATGCTAAGGTGGATGTCGGAGCACTGGTGAGGACTAAAGGGAGTAGCATAATGCTATACTCGGGGCTCGACGTGGCTACGGGGATCAGGATAATGAGGCAATATTCAGAGGTGACACCTCACGGCCAGCAATTTGTCCACCTGTTCAAAACACGTTTTTAAGAGGAATGCCTCCGTGTCTGACTTGCGGTGTGGTCTGGTCGTCGAACATTGGGGTAGTCCTAGAGAGGCTCGGAACGAAGCTCCTTATATATCGCTGGCTGACGTCATCGGTGAGCGTGCCAGGCGCAGTGAGGACACCTCGTAGCTGCTAGAAACTTTGGGGTTGCGGCGGGTTGCGGAGCTTGTAGGCGCAGAGCTTGTGATGCGGAGGACACACACAACACTCTTCTCCGTCACACCGGAATCGTGTTCCTTCCAGTACTTACAGTTGTGTCGATTGACGAAGTTTCCCAAATGGAATATAGCCTCCTCACTCCAGAGAATGTTTTGAAACTATTGAGGACCCCCTGTGGATGGGGGACGCAGACGAAGAGGCGACTAAAAAGGGGGGCCAAGGGATGATAAAATTAGAACCATGAAACTACTTGTGATTAGTACCACCACGTGGCGAACACCATGGGTCGCTTTTACTTGCGCGTAGTACCACTATGTTGGGTACCAAATAGGTTTTTGATTAGTAGCAAACGAGAGCGCGACGGCTTTTACAGTACCTGTGATTAGTAGCACTATCTGAGCGACATCATGGGATGAGGGAACTCATGGTTCTGGCTTGCCTATGATTAGTAACCACTATCTGAGGAACACCACGGGATAGTACGAGTCCCTGTGGTTAGTACCCTTATGTGATGAGCACCATAGGTTTGCGTTGCCTGTAAATAGCGCCGCAGTGTAATACATGTGCGAATTTCATTACCTGTGAGTAGTACCATAATGTGTGGAATACCGTGAGTCTACGCTACTCTTGATTAGTACCGCAACATGACAAATACCATGATTCTACTTTCTTAGCGGTAAGTACCATCCTGACTGACTTGGATTTTGGACCCCTTTAGACTAAAAGTATCATCGATTCAGAATTGTGCTATAGAAGCAGTCCCTTGTTCAGTAATACTATTGTTCTACGCCAGCTTCTGTGCATTTGAGGCACTGTGGGCGGTTCCACTGATCGTTTTAAATTCACATCCATCCACCCATCCACCCACCCACCCATTCTCGTAGAATTTGAGCAAAGCCTTTCTATTGGAAAATAGATCTTTTTGATTAACTTATCACTTACTGTCCCACGGATTAAGCATTTGACTTTATCGTCACGACTGACAAAAAATACGAAAGTTCCCACTTCGATTGAAATGGACTTTCGGAAGTCTTTGCTTTCTTCGAAACAAGTTGCTCGATTATGTTGTTGTCTTGCGCTTATCTATTTCACTGATAAACAAGCCGCCTATCACCGAACGCTCCGCCGCTCTCAGCACACTACACCATCCGAGTCAAGCCGAGTTGAGCCGAGTCGGACCGATGCACTGTGCACGGAGTCTCTGCGCCTCGATATGCACGCGTGAGATTTTGGGCGTTTGAGAGGCCCTGTTCTAGAGATATATTAGGTATTTAAATCGCTCTAATAATTTCGAACATTTAGAAGACGGCTAATATAGTGGTGGACAAAATGCCTTCACAGTATGCCAGCTAAACGACGTAGGTGTTGCTTGGACTGGAACCAACTGAGAACGGATGAAGTTCAGAGAATTTCGAAATACAATGCAATTTCAGTAAATTTATCCCTAGTCTTCCTTCCAGACAAAAAGTAATATGAGGACAAGTTTGACTATACGGAGCACTGTATCCTCCTGGAAGGAACCGGTGAATCAGCGCCACAGGTCTTAAAGACGGCCTCTCCTCTCAATCGTTCTCTTCGCCTTGATTCTCTTGAATCTTCTGAAAGGCGTAACCCCGAAAAGCCTGGAACTTCATCACCGGGGATATAAAATAGGCTCGTCGCGAACAGGTAGTGTAGTGGAGTTGGACAGCAGTAGTACTGGCTGTCGTCGGAGTTGTGCGGTTCGTTGTTCAGTGGTCAGTGTTGACGGTGCTGTGTGTACTGAGTGTCGTCGTTATATGGTAGTTCAGTGTTCGAGAGGAGTGTTGATTAGCACTCTTCTCGTTGAGTAGTTCAGTGTGTGGAGCAGTAATTTAAACTGTGAGTTTATTGAATTGACTGTGTGTCATCGGATTCGTCAGGAGTCGAACTAAGTGAACAGAATCGTGTTGTGTTATACTCAACAGCTGTTCGAAGCTGTCTGCGTGCAGCTGCTACGTGAAGTGACTGAGCGTGTGAAGCCAAGTGAAAGAGAGGCCTGTCAATCAGGATTATCGACTGTTTCGGATAATACCAGCGATATTTTTAGCGAACAGGACTACCTGCTATGAGGAGTACAGAGACTTTGAAAATAGTCACTAATTATGGAACTGTTGTCATCAATTTTCAAATATAATTTTGTGTGTAAGATTGCGTGTATGTGTATGTACTAATTGGGTCATCCTACATTACATTAGATCGATAAAACAGACAGTGTTCTATTCTTAACAGTATGGATATTAAATTTATTTCCGGACCGACAGTGTGCTTCGCACAGAATCAACGAGCAACAACGTCTCTGGTTGGAATTAAATTCCTTCATTCGATCGTTACGTGACGCGATATAGTGGCTTTCGCATGGCTTTTGAATGCATACATAACTTTTTGGAGGTGAGTGAAACCAGTTGGTGGTTAGAGGCACGCGTTAATTGCGTTTGTCGCTGTGGTGTTGGTAACAGCGATTCTGCTTTGACTGTACCGTAATTTAATCGCGGTTGCCAACTTCATATTGCACGTTACGGAACTAATGACTTGCTACGTTTGGTAGGGGTCTCTCTCTCTCTCTCTCTCTCTCTCTCTCTCTCTCTCTCTCTCTCTCTCTCTCTCTCTAAACAGCAATTGTGGCTGCTTCTGTACGTGGTCCTTGAACACGTGTCTGTCTCTCTGTGTGCGGAAGGCTCAGCTTTCGAGTCTCGGTATTTGTATTGGCAAGTTTATATCCTCGAGTTTATATCTTAGACTATATAAAGTAAATTGCCTGAGAAAATGGTTGAGATAATTATGTCGGGTCAATTCCTTCAGCTCGGAGGTTATTGCCTGCTCGGTAATCCGGCACACAGCAAGATTGGTCAGCGGAACTTGTCATAGCGATAGCGACGACATCTTTCTTTTAGGGGAATTTTATTTCTTCGTAGGAACCAGACCTGCACACTTAACTGTTCTTTGGCCCTCTGAGATTAACATTAAAATATTTTATCGACTTTCATCTGTTGTCCATCGCTGTTAAATTTTATTGGCGTAATTTATACCTCAATGTACGTATGGAATTCGTGGTTCTCGTCGCTAAAATCTGTTGAGCGAAGGAAACGCGGAGTGGCGTTCTTGAAGCTGTTACTTATCGAGGTTAAATTTAAGGTATTTCTCAACTGAAAAGCGCGACCTGTTCCCACGAAGAGTGAGGTGTACGACCAGCAAAGGTTAAGCACTCCATAACTAAACAGACCATCTAAATACAGACTAGCTCTGGACCAGGAGTTGATTAAGGAAGCTAGGAGTAGTCTCGGATCTTTTATACACAAAATGCTTAGGAAGGCCTTTCTATGACGTTGATAAGATTTAAGTTGGTATCAGTACAAGCACAATTGTATTATAAATCTATTTTAAGTTTAAAGTTTAATTAAAGTAATATTGTACAAATTTAGTATTTGCCTGGATCTGAAGACGCTGGCTCCGACACGTAAACTTATTTTTAGGTACATAGGGCTGTTGACCAAGATGTCCCAAAGCCCTTTGTGTATAGTACTCCAGTATCTGTACTCCGTTAGATTCTATATAATATGGTGGCTGTAGATACGAGGATCATGGCAACTATTTTTCTTCATATTCAAGGGTCTATATGTTCTGTAAAGCATGTCACTCATTACATGGACACAGCACGAGATGGCGGTGCGTGGGATAGTTACCACGCACAGGGCGATGGGACTGCAGTACTGAGTCTAGTCTCCGTGCAGAATGAATGTGACGAGGTAAAACGTGTGTATGTACATCAAACTGGCCGTTCCGCGGGGGTCGCAATGCCTAAGAATGCCATAGACTTCTTGTGGTCGCTGTGCAGAATAATGCCCTTCTGTACCGAACCGTTGCAAGCTGGGCAGCAGTACTGTATTTCAGCACGTACGTGAGAGAAGCAACGACGTGCAACGATACGAAAGGCCTTTTAGTATCCGGACTGATGTGTCACGTGCAGTAATTACCCAGTGCATGGACGTGGATAGAAGATGGACACTACTTGAGTTAAAATGTCATCCTTTTCCATGACAGCGCCAGACCACATAGAGCAGACCTGTGCGGAGGCATCTTCAGCGTTAGGGGTTGGGGGTACTGAAACACTTGCCATACTCACCAGACTTGTCACCGTGGGATTTTGATCTTATCTCCAGAGTGGGAGACGGTTTGAGACACGAGAGGACACCGCCAAAACTGTTAAACATGAGATTGCAAAATTCACACATGATGAAGTGATTAGTATCAGACGTCTTCCCGTATCGCTAACAACGTATTTTGGACGGTCTAAGCGACAAAGAT
The DNA here is from genome assembly GCF_040414725.1 of Anabrus simplex. Taxonomy (NCBI): domain Eukaryota; kingdom Metazoa; phylum Arthropoda; class Insecta; order Orthoptera; family Tettigoniidae; genus Anabrus; species Anabrus simplex. Next base: position 82,818,457 of record NC_090268.1, on the reverse strand, counting down.
TTCATGACTGACAGTTTCTTCGCTTGATATTCTGTACCTGGTGAAGAGTTACTTGGCATTATTCACACATTCCACAGCAGTAGCGGCGTTTAGGGGGAGCAAGTGGGGGGGGGGGGTCGATTAAATGTTTATTCCACTTAGCCTCCTAAAATTAGGAATTATAATAAAGCAATTTATACAAATTGTGTTTTCTATTATCTAATTCTTTCCTTTAATTTCTTTAAATATTCAAAAAATTACGTAGTGGAAATACGCATAAATGTTCATTCTACGCTGCTAACACATTGGTACAGCGCCGCAGCAAGTAATGGAGACTCGCGCAACAGCGTATAGAGACGCGATTAATATCTGATGGCACAAAACCTTACCTACACACTGAATGGGTTTTGTATGCCGACAAGTGCATAATGCTGCAGCATGACTGTGAGGGGTGGAACGTTCACTTTGCTAGTTGCTACCGAAGGGTTTGCATCGGCTCGTGGTGACTACGTAAGGGCGACAAGGCCCCGTTTTGCTTCGAATTAGTGATGGGACATTCGATTCATTTTACTGAATCGATTCATTTCATTCCGTTCACGTTACTGAATCGATACAGTGATCCGATTCACGGCACATTAGTCACCGCTCCTACTGAATCTGTGTAGTATGTGCTGGTAAGAGAGCAGCAACAGCATTCAGTGCTCGCAGCTGCCATCTGGTCTTCATACTATGAACTCCTTTCTTAGAAAAAAATGGTAGTCACTCTAATACATCGAAGGTTTCCGAGACGCAGGATGGGAAAGGTCTAGGATTAGGAAGGTAGCAGCCATGGCGTGAATTAAGGTACAGTCACAGCATTTCCTGGTTTGAAAATGGGGAAACTACGTAAAACCATCTTAACGGCTGCCGACGGTGGGATTCGAACCCACCATCCCCCGAATGCAAGCGCATAGCTACGCGATACTAACCGCACGACAACTCGCTCTGTCATTTTTGAAAATATGTATTTTTCTATCAGCTGAGGATTTTTTTTTTTAAATCGTCATATTTTGTATAGGCTACCCGCTGGTTTTCTGATTCAACATACTGTTGGTTAAGTTATTGCGTCTGTCCACATGTGATTGAAGTCTTGTGCAACGATGTGGCATATGAACTGAGAGAATACTGAGCCGTTCTTCCCCATATAAAACAGGTACTTTTCAGTGGTCATGAGCATGACTCATAGTCATAGGGCAGGCTAGAGAAGAGTTTTATTGTCAAATGTCAACTAAGTTATACTAAGATTTATTAAACTAATAAATAGTATAACCTAATAGGCTACATACTTACTAGCTACTTCAGAATTATATTTTGACTACCTTTTTAACACTGCAAATAACACCAAATATTATTTAAACCTCCCTGTAAGAAGAGGACAGTGAATGAAAATGGGTATTATTTTCAAATGAGCTGAGCTCGAGAATCCATTATAACATACGATTCTTTCAGTGTACTGTACCATGGCTCACTGTATGTCTCGCAGCAGCGGAAGCTCGGCTCTCCGCCAGTGTCCAACTGTCCAGTGTGCCGATAAGGAGCCGTGTATCTTGTGTCTCACTGAGCCGTGCTCGTTCACGATTCTTTCAGTGTACCATGGCTCACTGTATGTCTCGCAGCAGCGGAAGCTCGGCTCTCCGCGTGTCCAGTGAGCCGATAAGGAGCCGTGTGTATCTTGTGTCTCACTGAGCCGCGCTCGTTCACGATTCTTTCGATGTGCCATGATTCACTGTCTCGCTGCAGCGGAAGCTCGGCTCCCCGTCAACGTCCAGTGAGTGCGCCACTCAGCACTGTCCGCTGGGAGTAAGCTGAATCGTGTGCCGTGAGCTCGCCGTTCCTGTGAATCGATTCACTCGGACACTTGAATGAATCGATACACTGCTTCGAATCATGCATTCAGTAGCCAACACTACTCCGAATAGCTCTGTAGTAGTTACTCCTTCGCATCCGGGAGATAGTAGGTTCGAATCCCACTATCGGCAGCCCTGAAGATGGTTTTCCGTGGTTTCCCATTTTCACACCAGGCAAATGCTGGGGCTGTACCTTAATTAAGGCCACGGCCGCTTCCTTCCAACTCCTAGGCCTTTCCTATCCCATCGTCGCCATAAGACCTATCTGTGTCGGTGCGACGTAAAGCCCCTAGCAAAAAAAAAAAAAAGTTACTCCTTCCACAAGCTTTGCCTTCCCTACTTTCACCTCCAAGCTCGGGGCTTCGCGCAGGTTTGTACCATCAGATAGTAATCGCATTTCTAGCATGTGCTGTGGGGAAAGGAAATAGGGGTACATTTTTGTCGCCAAAGTCAATCGTCAATCTGGCAGTCTGACTCAGTGTGTCTGGTTACTTTATTGTATAATCACAACGTCTTGTATTTGATTGTAATATGTGCGTAATTGTTCCTTTGGTGAAACTTTCTATAGTAGAGAATCGAAATTACAAAAACAATCTTATTATTGCCTCCGTTCAGTTGTAAACTCTCAGCCTTTACTTCCATGTCGACATTTGCTCGGAAAGCATCAAACTTGCCATTTTGTAGTTATATTTCAGTTTTGTTGTCTACCCCGTCCCCTACCCCACACTATATACCCCTGACTCCCGGTATTCTTTATGTCTATGAAATTTTCTGTCCTTCCCCCCCCCCCACTTCTACTTTCCAATCGCCGCTATTGTTCCACAGCACCTTACGCTTCTCCCACTCCCATCTGCATATTTTCATTTATCTGGTAGACCCCTAATTCATTCGGGGGGGGGGGGGTGTTGCCATGACTTATTCCCCAAACCTCATACTTTGTTCGATAACATTTTCGAATTCTCACAACACTCTCTTAAAGTAGTTTCTCTTCTGAATGGCACCAAATAGATTGGTTCTAGCGATAAATGAGATGTGTTTCAAGGACCGCAGTTTCATGAGTCCCGTTTGCGGGATCTCTTTGTCATTACGCTGCCTGGCTCGCTCGTCCTTGTTCTGCGGCGGTTGGAAAAATGAATGATTAATTGGAAGTGTTCGTGCATGCCACAGCCGTCCATCACCTTATCACGTGATCTATGTGGGAATTAAAAAGTTCGCGATAGATGAGACATTTCTTAGAGAAGAGAATTCCGGCCTTGTCACAGGGAATTCTTACTACTTCCTTGTCCTGCTCTTTCTTACATTCTGCAGTTCCCATTTTACTGTCCCTTTCTCTTTTCATTTTCTTACTTTCTCGGATGAAAGTTTGTTAGAAAGGAAATTCAAACTTGTTCACTTGGCACAGACTTTTGTGTGGTGACGGAGAAATTTGTTTCACCGCGTGGAAGACATTTTTCTTTTAGAAATAATCCTTTATTAGAACTTTAGTGCATGTTGTGACTGTTTGGGCGTGTTCTTTATGATAAGTTCGTCTTGATGTGTAGGGCCCATTACCATGTTATTTATGAGATGACTCCTGTACAACACATGCAGAAACCTGGGCTTTACAGTCGATACAGCAGAGATTGTAGAACTGCCACTGGCAGAGCGCCGGCCTCCCGATCGCAAGATCGCTGGTTCAATAAAGATAGTCCCGTTTTTGAAGGGCGGAAAAGTCCGTCCTTTACTCCATGTCGTATGAATTTGACACGTAAAAGATCTCTAGAGTCACATTTGGCGTTTACTCGGAAAAATTAATTAAATATCAACTATAGATTGCGCGACAGAGATTCGTTTCTCTGCCATCTGGTAGACTAATGGGGAGTGTCGAAAATGACATGCTGGCAGCCTAGGCGGCGTCAAATCAAAATACGTGCACATGGTACCTAAACCCATATTATTATTATTATTATTATTATTATTATTATTATTATTATTATTATTATTATTATTATTATAAATGTGATAATTATGATAAAGAACCGAGCGAGTTGACCGTGCAGTTAGGGTTGGGCAGCTGTGAGCTTTCCTTCGGGAGATAGTGGGTTCGAACCCCACTGTCGGCAACCCTTAAGATGGTTATCCGTGATTTCCCATCTTCAGACCAGGGAAATGCTGTGGCTGAGCCTTAATTTATTAGGGCCACGGTCGCTTCCTTCCCACTCCTAGCCCTTTCCTATCCTTTCATCGCCATAGGAGCTATCTTGTGTTGGTGCGACGAACAGGAAATTGTAAAAATATAAAAACGATCTTCCTCGTGAACAGACGAGATTTTCTTCTGAAAACGTGGGGCATAGATCTATGTGAAACGTAAAGAATTTCTCCTTCTTTCCTTGACACGCTAAAAGCTCAAAACGTAATTATCACCTCTGCAATTGTGAGCAAAGTTCTGCTCTGCATAATAAATCAACGCCTAAAACCATTCCTGCAACCTCAGATATCCGCAGAACAAGCAGGCTGTGTTGCAACTAAAGGAACAAGAGGGTCTATCCTGAACATGAGACTGATAATTGAGAAATGTCGCGAGTTTCGTGTCCCTGCCTTTCTTTGCCTTCTGGACTACAAAAAGGCCTTTGTGTTATGTTGGACAAGTTGTGGCAGGTGCTAAAGGAATTTGGGGTTCCACTGCATTTAATATCGTTACTGAAAAGCCTGTATAAAAACCACGCAGCAACCATAAAGGTGGATGGTGATCTCTCAGGCATTTTCAATGTGACAAATGGAGTAAGACAAGGTTGTATATTATCACCTCAACTCTACAACATCTATGCAGAGTGTGTCATCAAAAGAGCTCTCAATGGCTGGAATGGTAGAATCTCGATTGGTGGCAGAAAAATTAATAACCTGCGCTTTGCAGATGGCACTTCCGTCATCGCTGGTAGTGAAGAAGAACTTCATGACCTGCTTACAAGGGTGAAGAACACTAGTCTTCAGTATGCTCTAGAGATAAACATCAAACAGACCAAACTAATGGTAGTTGATCGGCAAGGTCAAATCCAACTTACGGGATGCCTAAAGGACCTAGATATAGTTAAGGAATTTGTATACTTGGGGTCTGCCATCAACGACACGGGAAGCTGTGGTAAAGAGGTAAAAAGACGTATTGTCTTAGGTCGTGCTGCAATGGTTAAACTTACTAAGATCTGGCAGAACTGGGCAATATCAAAAGCCACGAAGATGCGCTTGGTAGAATCACTAGTGTTCTCCGTCTTTTTGTACAGCTGTGAGACCTGGAACGTGAATGCCAAAGACAAAAAACGCATTGATGCCTTTGAGATGTGGTGTTGGCGTGTACCCTGGACAGAAAGAAGAACTAATGTTTCCATTCTGGACGAACTACGCATCAAGAAACTCCTATCTTCCCGTGTGAGTGAGCGTTACCTCCAGTTCCTTGGCCACATTTTAAGACGTGACGGAGAGAACTTGGAAAAGGTTTTTTTTTTGCTAGGGGCTTTACGTCGCACCGAAAAGGTAATTTTACAAGGCAAAAATTGAAGGCAGTAGACCACGAGGAAGAACAGCAAGCAGATGGATAGATCAGGCGCAGAAGATCACTGGTCTACCACTTCAGATCATATTAACGAAATGTGAAAACCGCTCGGGATGGAGACACCTTGTCAAGGTTACAACACGGAAATGATTGAGTTATGAGGTCACGACGTTCAGTAATGAGCACAACGACTAATGATTATTATTATTATTATTATTATTATTATTATTGTTTTGGGATATAACAGCTTTTTGCAATGTAATGAACTGACACGTATTTACAAAATGGACAGACAATACGCACATTTTTCTCTGAGCAGGCTAAAGTTAGATGTGCAGTGACTTGGTCCAGTTTACTGCTCGTGGCGAGGAATCTATCGTCCGACTACCTTCGAAATGTCGCCGGGGGCATTTTTCAATAATGTGGGTCACTCTCTGTTGAGAAAATCCACTGTCGTACTTTGGGGAGTTCGTTATTCCCGATTTGTGCTGTTTTGCTTTGATTTGGACATGACCATTCCTCAAACGGTTCATTCGACCCCGTGATTTTCTTACTAATTTTAGTCTTGATAAATGTATGGAATTGTCAAGCTGTTGATGGTTTAAGATTGGGATTTTTCCTTCCGCGTATCATCGATCTTAAATCACTCGTGTTGGTTTTATTGACTTGAACCGAAGGGCTGGTGCATTGAACACCGTTTCTTGGACGGGTTGCTGTTGAGGGAACTTAAAGGTTACTGCATTTCTTCCGTTCATAAATTGCTGCTTGATGGCATGTTAGCTGTAGCGTGAGTGATATTCATTATGGCGTGTAGCGAAGGTAGGAGTCTTAGGACGCTGATACCGTCCTCATGTTCTGGACTAATAAATGCTGACAGTTTGAAATACTGAGAATTTCTTGCCGGTCCTCCCCAGGGCTTTCGCGTCTTTTGGAACACTGATGCTGACCGTATAATATGGAGTGCTTTCTTTAAATTATTCTCTCCGCCCTCAGTTGATACGTAACTACTCCTATACTCATTCAATATCAGTGCTTAGAGGTTTTCAGTGCATATAGTGACTTGCATTATCTCGTACGCAGTACTCCTCCCTCTCTTTACTTCATACTATCACAGTTGGAAATAGTAACCACTATTTCATACGGAGGGTTGGTGACCCGAGTGCTAAGAACTGAAGATTCATTGAATTAATTTGTTATTAATCCATCAATTATCCAATTAGTTGGACTTGCTCCCTGCACCAAGACTTGATACAATTAACTTTTCTAACCCCATCGATTTTCAGCCTGTTCGAAATATATAAGAAGCTAATTTCCTTCAGATTGAGTGTCACTAAAGAAGTTCAGATTTTGTTTCCCGGGCTAGCTGTCACATTCTGAAGGGAGGCATGAAATTTGATTCACGCCGCGATAAATTTATTAGGGAACTAGGAGATCGTGTGTTAAATAAACTAACTTTATCTCAACAACAGTAATAAAGATCAAAGCGCTTAAGTTTTTTAGTGATAGTAATATTGTGCATTTTCCATTCTGTTTGTTACCGGGATATTCTACAGTAGTGTGCAAATTAATGGGGACAAGCTCATATTCTACAAGGAACTGAAATTGGTTAGCTGTAACCAATTTTATCCGCCCAGTTGTTGGACCCTTGGCGGACTGGTGTTGCCTTGACTATGAGCAACAATTTGTACAGTTCAGTTCATTGCTTGTATGTGTAGCAACGGCGTGTGTTATTTCTGTGTTCTCGACAGGAAAACTTAGTATTTGTTTTAAAATTGACATTTCACCTAAGAACCGGGCAGAAATAGTTGCTCTTTGTGAACGCACATCAATGACTATAAGAGCCATTGCTTCTGTTGTTGGTTTGGGAAAATCTAGTGTTTCAAGACTTCTTAGGGCATGTATTGATACTGCCTCATTGTCTCCAAAGAGAACAGGGAGTTGTGGACGAAAAGGAAAAAAAAACCCTAGAACTGACAAAAGTCGACGTATAGACAGTAGAATTCATCCTCGCAAGACAAGTAAGAGCCGAGATTTATTGGCTACTAGAGTTGAAATTCAACGGTACGGTGTAGGCTTCTTGATTGTGGACGGAAGGCACGAAAGCCAATAAAGAAGCAGTTGTTACCCAAGAAGTGCTAAGGATCTCTAAAATGGGCTCACTGCGCCTTGCTGTGGTGCCAGGATCGCTTTTTGAGATCCTCAGTAAATTTGTTTTCTTGACTGTTATGCCATCTGTGACATCAACTTTAATGTCTAGTTCACACTTATCATCACTATTGTCGCTTTTGGTAGCATTTGTTAGTTTCATGTCTATACAAATCTCGTATCTAGCAGTTGCCTTGTTACTGTGGTAAACTAATTAGCGCAGTCATAGTAGAGGGCGATGGGTAAACAAACATGGCAGTGTCGAAATCAAAAACATTGCTAACTGAATCGGATATTTTACAAACTCTTGATGAGGGCGGTGACTTTAGTGAAATTAACAGTGAAAATGATTCTGAGGACAATGAAAATATAGGTGAGGTAGAGGAAGTTTGGATAATTTGTCAGATGACGATACAACATTGCAGACAACTGAGGAAGTGCGCTGTATGTGCGACAACGGAAAAGCGAGGGCGATCCAGACATTGGTATCTAGGATGTAATGTGCGAGTCCATGAAACATGCTGGGATCAATTAGAGCACTTCTTCAGAGCAAGAGTACACAAAAGGAAGAAAGCCCAGGAAGAGGAAGTAGAAACAGAATAAGCTGCAAGGAAAAGGTGAATATTTTCTTTTGCCCCTATTGTGACATAAAGTGTTCTAGGAGTGCTAATTACGTACAAATTTTCTTCAACCTTCTAGGGTAACTTCAGCACTGTATGGGGAAAATTTTGGATGACATTTGTTTGTGCAATTTCACTTTGTGTTTTCAAGAAAACAAAAATTCAAACAAACAGAATGTTTGCTTTGTATAAAGGATCTTTAGTTCCAGTATTTTCAGTTTCTACATGTCTTTTTTATCGAGAAACAACTCTTTCTGATCAAAATGGTACATATATTGTTGGTTTTTGATAAAATTTACCAATTTTATAAAATACAACCATTTTCTAAACCACTACAGTTTCAGCATTAACGCATGGCACTACAGAATGTAGCATTGGGGCTTGTAGGGTTAACACCTTCCATGAAGAAAAAACTGTTCGCATGACCAATTGGACCTCCAATGACTGGAAACTTGTAATTTTCAGTGACGAGTCACATTTTATTGTTCAAGGTTACAGAGCAAGGGTTGTGAGGCGAAACACCCATGAGGCAGCGAGAGCTGAGCATCTTGAACAAACTGTAAAACACCCTGCCAAAAAAATGTTTGGTGACAAGATGAATTCAATCAAATGCATAGCAATGATTAAGAGCAGGATTGTGCCATTACTACAGACCTTTACAGATGTTGGAGGAATATTTCACCATGATCTGGCCCCGTGTCACGCTTCGAAAAATGTCAAGACGTTCATGGAAGAAAACAACATTAATGTGCTTCAGTGGCCTGGTGATTCACCAGACGTAAATCTTATCGAGAATTTGTGGAGTATTTGAAGATGTGTCTTGGTAAATTGGACTGTTCAACAAAAGAAAGAATGTGAGTAAACGTGGTCAAAGTATGGTTTCATGACGATGAACTACGAAACATTTGCTCTAACCTGATCGAATCTATGTCACAACGTGTTCAGAACGTCATTAATATTCATTAAGCTGCTAACTGTATTACACATATAGTAATAAATGTCTTGCCCCAATTAAATTGCACTCTACTGTACTTTTGCGATGTAATATCTGTTGAAAGTTCATTTGTTTGTAATGAAAATGACAGCGATGATAACATCCTTGCGACTGCACTGGAACCAGTGTTGCCAGATCTCGCGAAATTTCAGGGGATCTCGCGACTTTTTTGCAACACACCAGAAAATCCTAAAAAAAAAAATCTTCCGAAATGTCTTCCAATCCAAATTTAAGGAAAATGAATAATAATGATGAATGGTGCATAATATATTTGCGTCGAAAACCTCTTTCCTCGTCTCACAGCATGACGTAGTATTGATAACATCACTCGTTAGGTACTTCCCCGCATTCATTTCAGGCGCGAATTACGTAATCTCTCCCCTCTTACTGAACTCAAAACTCGCGCTTGACTGAATTCTTAGAAGGGAAATCACTGACGCGCATATACAGGGTCTTTATTTATGCTTGGAAGGGACTTTCTCTCTCGACCTTGGCCGCCAGTGACGGTTCAGTTGCCGGCTACCGCGCGTGCGTATGTACGGCAGAATACGGTGCTCAGAATCATGATCATGCATTTTACTCACCTTGTTTACAGTTTATGCTCAAAAAACATTATCATGCATTTGACTCACCATTTTTACAGTTTATTCTGAAAATGTTCACCATGCGCTGCCAAAATAATCGGCAACTCCTAATGAAGTTTTCGGTTACTCTACCAAGTTCTTCAGCACTGATGGATGCAATTGCAACTCTTATATTGTCTTTAAGTTCATCTAGTGTGTGAGGGTTGTTCCCATAAACTACATTTTTTAACATTCCCCACAAATAAAAATCACATGCCGTTAAATCTGGGCTACGAAGGGGCCACAGATTTTTACTTATGATCCTCGTACCAGACACGCTTCAGTAAGGAGATAATGACCTTTACGTCTATTTTTATTGTGTACTGAACCTGTAGGTTTGAATCTCTTGGCCAGTTGTTTTATTGTCCGATTGACAGGAATGGGCCTCCCTGGAAATTTCGCTCCAAACTTTTGTCTTGTCCTAGCGCACGATTCTCTGCACTTAATGTAAGTATTGTGCAGATATACACGTTCACGTAGCAAAAATTTCACATACATTACAGCACTATACACAATCACAATAAAACACTATACAATACGACATACAGTACGCAGTAGCTTCATTGAACACCCTAGTATCTCGGAGCTCAGCTCTCAACAACTGCAGAGTGCCGGAAACCGCGCGCGCCAGCGGCCGGTAGCGACCTGTCTTCGGCGCCCAAGTTCGAGCGATAAAGTCCCTTCCAAGCATAAATAAAGACTCTGTAGAATACAAAATCTGCATCCTGCTGCGACTTCAAAATTGGCACGCAATTTCTACGCCTAATGTATAACTACAGCTACAGGAAGAGTGGGGAGGAGAATATAAGAAGAAGCATCCTAGAGTGGCCAGAGAGTATGGATGAGTGAAATTGTATATTTATCTCATATTAACTTCATATGACTATTGCATTCTTTAATTAAGTTATAATATAACGTTTCATTGCTCGATAATGTACCGAAATTTTCATTAAAACTCCGAAATTTTTACGTATGATCTACCAATTTTTTTATTTGTAGACCTGGCAACACTGACTGGGACGCTCTCCAATAGCACAGGCCACTGCAGACACTGTAGTGATTTTGAAACGTCACCACAGGTACTGGGGAGTTACTTCGGATTAGACGCCATAATAACATCAGAACCATAAACGCTAACGGCCCTTCGTCTCAACCATCTCGAAATACATGGAGAAATACTCTGCGTTGTTGATGGAGGCAGCAATCGCAGGATCGATATCATTCCAATCAACGAAGCGAAGGGTGAAGCGGAGATTATCGATCCACCAATACGGTTCGAATCAACTGTCTCTCAGCTTTGATAAGGAAAAGAAGACCATATATGAACCTTCCATCCCCTTTTTCCTTCAATCATATAATCTATGGCATGTTGTTGTGACGTGTGTCTTCTGTGCGAGAATTACATTGATAACCTGGTGGCGGAAATGTAGATCGGACGAAAAACTCCAAGATGAAATCGTGACGTGCATTATTAAACATTCTGTCTCCATAGTGTGACATTATCTGTATGTCATACATAGTACGTAATTTGTAGCCTGTTGCTTCTGAAGCCTGTCTGTGTTCGTAAACTGATTCAGTGCGATTGTTCTCTTTAACTGTTCGTCTATTTTTGTTTTATAAAAATAGGCTGTGGGCTATTTTGTATCAGTCAGCAAACCCAGATATCTTGGGTCAGATGGGAGACATAAATAAATAAATAAATAAATAAATAAATTTTCGTCATTCATGGAAAGTGATGTCCTAATTTCCTCAGTAACCTCTTCTTTTGAGAGAGTCTTACATTTAAAAAAATGTTTGACATTTACTATATCATGTTCATATTGTCTCCTTATTAGTTGTAAATTCTTTGTTAACAACCTCCTCATTTTTTGTTTCGATTTCTAAACTTTCCTATACGCGTTGAAGAATATTATCTGCGTCAGGGATTGGATCAGTACTACCCCTTCTTCCTCATTTTCATTTAGTCTGTTAGGTTATTTACGCATTTTCGTGTGTGCATGACTCTCTTGTTCAGAATACAGTTGGTTATCTCTTCTTTGCGTTTTCCATTCAACATAGAAAATACCCGTGTCACATATCCATGTTCATCGCTTTGGAATTGGAGATTGCAGAGACGACTCTGTACCATTGGCTGCTTGCCTCAGGGAATACGTTTGGCAGCTATCGGATCTCATACCTGCTGGTGATTGGTTTTTCGTGCTGAAATCACGTACGCACATTCGTCTGTTTGCAAGCTGTAAGTTCACGTTTGTAAGATTAAGGCAATATTACGACACGTTTCTCTCCCTTCTTCCTTTCTGCTTATCGTTTTTCATATTCTCTTTCTTTCTTTCTTGCTTCGTTCGTATTACTTTCCATTTCTCTCTCGTAAATATACTGCATACACATTTATACTTCCTATCTGTTTCTTCCCCTCTTCGTGTTCATTTTTCTATTTACCTGCATGGATTCATTAGTAAGGCGTGCAGCATGCCGGAAGAATGTCTCAAAGTGATCAACTTAGGTCTAACCAAACGTCTATGCTACATTCTACCTACAGGGTGGTCGGAAACAACGTGAACCGGATATATGAGCGTTAGAGAATTTCTTATACTGATAATATTTTGAAAAAAAATGATATCTCATGCTGTTGTCATTTTATCACTTGCTGAAATTAGCCAATCATATCGCTTCGCGGGTGAATTCAAGTGGGCTTTGTGAGGCGGTGTTGTTGTAAATCTGCACGTGGCTCAAGACCGGCATGAGAGCACCAGTCGAAGAATAGAACTTCGCCAGGGGAGAAGTTTGAATACAGGCCTCCGAGCTGACAGCATCGCGCCATAGCAAGTGCGCTACGGTGACACTGGCCGAAACCAAAGGTGTATTTGTGTTTGATGCTGATTTCTCGGCATGAGTCGCGCAAAGCTCATTTGAATTCGCCCGCGAAGTGATCTGATTGACTAACTTCAGCAGCTTGAAAAAAAAAAAAAAAAACCTGCATCACGGATAGGAGACTTCTCGTGAATCTTTACATTTAACTTTAATATAAGGGTCAGTAGGATTTTTGTTTTGTTTACAGTTGGCTTAACGTCATACATATACATATATACTTTTCTTTTACAAGTTGTTTTACATCGCACCAACACAGACAGGTCTTATGGCGACGATGGGATAGTAAAAAGCTAAGAGCGGGTAGGAAGCTGCCGTGGCCTTAATTAAGGTACAACCCCAGCATTTGCGTGGTGTGAAAATGGAATACCTGGGAAAACCATCTTCAGGGCTACTGAGAGTGGGGCTCGAACCTACTAACTATCTGCTGGATGCAAGCTCGCAGCTGTGCGCCCCTAACCGCATGGCCAGCTCGCTCGGTTAGTAGGATTTTAGTTACTGTTCGGAGATCACTTAGTTGCTAGGCTGACCGGGCGAGTTGGCCGTGCGGTTAGGGCCACGTAGCTGTGAGCTTCCATCCGGCAGGTAGTAGGTTCGAACACCACTGAAGATGGTTTTCTGTGGTTATTCACACCAGGCAAATGCTGGGACTGTACCTTAATTAAGGCCACGACGCTTCCTTCCCACTCCTAGCCTTTTCTATCCCATCGCCGGCATAAGACCTATCAATGTCGGTGCGATGTAAAGCAACTTGTAAAAAAAAAAAAGTCTATATGTATAAAATCAACAGTTGTTCTCATTTTCATCTTTGAAATAATCTGTATAAAGCATTGGTATTATCTGCCTTATGAGGCTCTCTTCAGGTTCTAAGGAATCATCTTTGTAACTAGCAATAATGTACTGGTCAAAATGTCATAACCTTTCTAAATTTATAATCAAGGTAATAGGTTCTCAATTTCATGTACTGTAGTAAGACACTGTCCTGTGGCAACCCATAAATTAGGAAGTATAAAGAAACACATCATTTGTTCATGTTCACGCGTATTTTATCGTGCGAGGAATAATGATGGAAATATTCGTAATAATTGTATTTTTCATAAACTTCTAAGTAAATATCAACGACAGCATTATGTAAATGTGTGCTCTGTCTCTTACAAAAATGTTGCAAAGTTTGGGCTGGGAAGACTTGGGAGAAAGGAGACGGACGAGCTGCTCGACTAAGTGATATGTTCCGAGCTGTCAGTGGAGAGATGGCGTGGAATGACATTAGTAGACGAATAACTTTGAGTGATGTCTTTAAAAGTAGGAATGATCACAATATGAAGATAAAGTTGGAATTCCAGAGGACAAATTGGGGCAAATATTCGTTTATATGAAGGGGAGTTAGGGATCGGATTAACTTACCAAGGACCGAGCTCGATAGCTGCAGTCGCTTAAGTGCGGCCAGTATCCAGTATTCGGGAGATAGTAGGTTCGAACCCCACTGTCGGCAGCCCTGAAAATGATTTTCCGTGGTTTCCCATTTTCACACCAGGCAAATGCTGGGGCTGTACCTTAATTAAGGCCACGGCCGCTTCCTTCCCACTCCTAGCCCTTCCCTGTCCCATCGTCGCCATAAGACCTATCTGTGTCGGTGCGACGTAAAGCAACTAGCAAAAAAAAAAAAAAAAAAAAATAACTTACCAAGGGAGATGTTCAATAAATTTCCAATTTCTTTGCAATCATTTAAGAAAAGGCTAGGGAATCTGTCACCTGGGCGACTGCCCTAAATGCAGATCAGTAGTGATTGATTGATAATATTATTGACATGATAGGCTTATATTCGTTCATTCGTTCTCTTTCTTGCTGCCGCTTATTTCCGCGGATGAAGGGATTTTTAAGTTACGTTTTCTGCAGTTGTACGCAGACTAATCCGTCCATGGCCGGCACAACAGCTAACTTGTAGATAAAGGTGCCTATGTTCATGGTGTGTATGTATTCTTTTATAATAAAAAGGTACCTGACTTGTCAGACATTTGAAGATTTAAGATCCGTATCAAGTGGTTATAATCGCTAGGCACATTTCGGATCTCCCGTGGTCACCATTCTTACATTCAGACTGTAAATGAATGAAATACATACATTTGAACTGTATTTTTTAAAATGAAGTGGCGCACATTTCTCTTAAAATTCCGGATAGTAGACTGTGTAGTATTCGTCCGCATTTGTCTCAATTTGGAACACGTGGGTCTCTCATTACTGTGATGGTCACGCGACCCGCGCTGTACCAACCTCCGCCTGTCGCGGGAGCACGCATAAGATCGATACGTCTCGACACTAACCCACAAATAAGATTGGCACAATTACTTTATGTCTCGTGCATGTTGAGGAATGTGGTTACACAGAACATGCATGGGAGGTTGCCACAGCCAATTCATCTACTTACTACTCACTTCGTTCGGCATTCTGGTCTGTTATCCGTTCGGTACATTGGCATTCGCTGAAACATTATTCAATCAGTCAGCTAAAGGATATAATACCCTCATACATAAAACTCCCTTATGGTGTAAAAGTTCCTTGACAGATAATTTTTGGTACATGACAAGATTTCTGCTGTGTGATTGTTGACTTTATAAACTTCCTATTCTTCCGCTTGTTGACTTGTGAGGTTCTCTACTGTATTAAAATGAACCAGCTCTTCTGTTTCCACACCGAAGAAAATGGGCGTTGGAGGTGTAAAGCTAACAAGTATAGAATTTCACGTGCAATGATGAAATACGTACATAGGTTGATAGTGACTACTATTTATTTTAAAAATACATAGCACACGTACATACAAGGTTCTAGGGTTTATTGGTCTTCCATGTAGCCTCCAGCGTCAGATACAACGTGTTCCAGGAGACGTGGAAGCCCTTGGATATCATCGGCACTGTCTAATCGCTGGATGGTGCGAAGAGAGCGATCGATTGCCTGCAGAACGTCTCAAACTGTTCGAAAGCGACAGCCGCCTTCATCTTAGGGATTAAGTCGAAGTCACAGGGACTTAAATCCGGAGAATATGGAGGATGGCAGAGCACTTCCCAGCCCCAGCGACTGAAAAATGAGAAACCGCAGAAAATATTATTGTTGTTATTATTCCACACCGTGATGGGATCCGGGTACGAACTGTGTCGCACGTGCGGACTAGACCCTATTATACGGCCGAATGCCTTTCCTGAAATATTGATGGGGATGTGCCTCCGAATCCCCATAGTTCTGCTCGTTGTTTAAAGGGGCCTAACGTCTAAGGACATCGGCCCGCCCCGTAGTCCTTGATGCCCGTGGAGTATTAATGATTTCCCCAGCGATGGTGTGGTTAATTCTACACTACGCTACAATTTGCATGCTTATGGCTTAAATCTTACTCAAAATTATGTGCTTTACTTATTATTATTATTATTATTATTATTATTATTATTATTATTATTATTAGTATTATTATACATTTTTCTTTACGTCGCACCGAGCGCAGATAGATTTTATGGTGACGATGGTATAGGGCTGTTGACAGTGGGGTTCGAACCCGTTATCTCCCGAATGCAAGCTGCTAGCTACATGATCCAAGCCGCACAGTTAAATAACCTCATAATCACCAATCCGTCGTATAATTATTATTTTGTCCGGCTCCATGTTTAAATGGTTAGCCTGTTGGTCTTTTGTCCAGAGGCGTCTCGCGTTCGATTCCCGGCGGGGTCAGGTATTTTAACCTTCGCTGCTTAATTCGGATGGTTCGGGGGCTGGGTGTGTGTACCGTCTTCATCGTCAGAATTCATCATAGGTAGGGCCCGATCCTCATAGGCTCGTATGTCGCCTATTCGGTGTCAACTCGAAAGGCCTGCACCAGGCTTCTTCGGAGGCCATTATTATTATTATTTTTTTAATGGGAATTCATTAACTTTAGTGGTGAATATTGATCAGCTGATCATTCAGGTTATGTTGTCGTTGAAGAATCAAGACCATGACCGCTATCTTTCCAATCCTATCCATCAGTTTCTATGAGTTTCGACTTGACAGTTAGCCGGAAGTCAGACAGTGGTGCCAAATTGTTCGAGTACAAACAGCTAATTCACAACACACAGCACAAACGAATATACTCGAAAATAAGTCCAGAATCAATTACTCTTTATAGCAACATGCATAACTCATAAGATTAACAATAACACAACATATTTAGGATAAGGCTATAAGATAAAAACAGATCAATGCTCGAACAGATAAAACGCAAGAAAATTAAATTTTTACTCGCTATCCGGAGCAGCACGCATTGCTAATAGATTCAGTTCCTCCTAAGGAAAGTAAGTCCTACAAAGGGAATACACCACTCATTTCTGAGTTACTATCGGCATTGTCATTTTTTGAGGTTTCGTTCTCGCTTGACCGTAACGAGATTATATCGTCTTCAACATGATTGTCGGTGATACTTCCCCTCTCCCAAGCTTCACTTATCTCGGATTGTATCTCACAACTTGCACTTATACCGCCTACGACTTCCGAAAGAAGTCTTTCAGCTTCGGAATGCCGGGACAGATCCTAGTATAGGCCACGGCCGCCAACCCCCTCTCCTTCACCGTAACCAATCTCCCGGCCTGAGAGACGGTGTCACCGTCTAAGAGGCCCGCCTCCCCCTTCAGGGGAGGAATTAAAACATTTTAGTATTAGTAGTTTCAACTTCTGAAACTGGGAAGAGTTGGTTATTAGCAGCTACCTAATCCTTCAATTTTGCCCAAATCAGTTCTATGGCGTTAAAATGGCAATGGTATGGTGAACAACTTTATCCCCGTGCCTTCTGGCCATTTCATCCACCACGTAAACTGGGTACTAGGGCTTGTTTTGTTCACAACATACATAACAAACTCCCTTCCTCATGTTATCGTGAACCGATATATTGTACTCCTTCAACCACTCATTCAACTCATTTCTAACCGTCATTGTTGCTGCTTTGTCAAGAATGACCGAGTGAACTAACAAAGACGAAAGACCGCGAAAAGAACTGAGCACAAAACAACACACAGCTGATAGCACGTGGTTATAGTAAACAACAGATTGACAACACTGATAACTGGAACTAGAGTCTAACATGCTCTATGGAGCGATCGGCTGCCTGTGATTGGCTATTTATTAATTCACTTAACCTCCGCCAAAAGGCAGCGCTCAAATGTCAAGTCGAAACTCATAAGAACTGAACTATAGCCCATCCTTCCGTCGCTGTTAGTGTGTTAGTGCGACGTTAAACAAGTAGCTTAAAATTTGTACCAGACCTATCTGTGTCGGTGCGACGTAAAGCAACTAGCAACAACAAAAATTTGTACCATGCCCAATCATGGGTACGTTCAGTGTGCCTTTTATATACGTTTCTTGCGTTTCTCCCACAATTTTCTTATGATGCGCGTTTTGAACAGACACTTCTTATGTGTAATGTATGTATGTATGTATGTATGCGACCGAGTGAGTGGCTGCACGGTTTGAATCAAGTAGCTGTCAGCTTGCTTTCGGGAGATAGTGTGTTCGAACTCCACTGTCGCATGCCCTGGAGATGGTTTTCAGTGGTTTCCCATTTTAACACCAGACAAGTGCTGGAGCTGTACCTTAATCAAGGCCACGGTCACTTCCTTCCCACTCCTAGCCTTTTCCTTTCCCATGGTCGCCATAAAAGACCTATCCGTGTCGTTGCGACGTAAACCAACATTGTAAAAGAAAAGTATATATATAGAGTAGTCGGTCGGAAGGCTGGCTGTAGGCTACTTCAACAGATCCACCCTCCGCTGTCATAAGTAGCCTAGGTGTCACTGAAAAAGCGTACTGGCGAAATGAGTGGGAGAGTTTCCGGTTGTTTTCCTCACTGAACCAGGAGGTGTTGTTACGTACCTATCAGTCTGCCAAGATCACCAAAATACATACACCAACCGACCAAGATTTTCACACCATTCATCACAGGGACTGGCTTCATTAGGAATGGTATTACTAGCATCCCCCCCCCCCCCCCCCAATACCTCAGTCTCTTTCATATCGTCAAAGCCAAGGATGAAACTGAGATAGAAAAATGAAGGTAATAAACTTGATCTAGCCCACACTCGGAGTGACAGTACATTCTGCACACAAGGCTTGGTCTGGGCATTTTTGTCATTTAAGAGTGCTTAAATGCGAGAGTCACTTTTCGGTGGATTTGCGAGCATAAAGTAACTATTTGCGGTCAATATTGCAGCGTCTCTTAAGATCGATAGTAGTTAAAGCGACGATAAATATTATTATTATTATTATTATTATTATTATTATTATTATTATTATTATTATTGTTATTATTACATTCATTAACGTAATCTGTGGACCGCGTTTATACAATCCACCAGATCTATTTCTTAGACGCAGTCCCTTTTCTTTGTTCTTAAGTCTTTGACATTGTCGCTCTTCAACCGAGATGTTGCGTACCGAGCTCGATAGCTGAAGTCGCTTAATTGCGGCCAGTATCCAGTATTCGGGAGATAGTAGGTTCGAACCCCACTGTCGGCAGCCCTGAAAATGGTTTTCCGTGGTTTCCCATTTTCACACCAGGCAAATGCTGGGGCTGTACCTTAATTAAGGCCACGGCCGCTTCCTTCCCACTCCTAGCCCTTTTTCTGTCCCATCGTCGCCGTAAGACCTATCTGTGTCGGTGTGACGTAAAACAACTAGCAAAAAAAAAAAAAGATGTTGCGTGACTTGACGAGTTTCTCCCATATTCCCGCAATTTTCTTCTTAAAGGTGGTTCTATCCTATATATCTTTCTCCTGAATCCTCTCTTCTTCCAAGACCTTGTGCACCTCCTTAAGCCATAAAAGTTGTGCCTTCCACATTTCTTTTAGACTAAGTATCCTGTGCTCCATTCTCTTTGGATTCATCCTCTCAATGTGCTCTTGAAATGATGGTCTTCTTTTCCTCATAGTAGTTGTTATCTTCTCAACGTTTTCATGAAGTTCTCAATTCGGTCTCAGTCGGAACATGGGTTGAGAATGTTCGTGACTTCTTTGGACCCAAAAGTTTCCTAAGGAATCTCCTTTCTCTTTTTTCAATGACTGGGCCCATTACTCTCGTCATGATTTCCGCCGCATATAAACATTCTTTTTTTTCCTTCTTCTTCTTCTTCTTCTTCTGATTATTATTATTATTATTATTATTATTATTATTATTATTATTATTATTATTATTATTATTATTATTATTATTATTGTTATTGTTACCGTGGTTTGGTGGATCAGCAGAGGTGAAAGAAGGTGCCAGGATGAATGGGTCTAACTACAGAATCAAAGTTAATTTTAAAATTTCAAATAAAGGTTATATTTTTGAATTTTACCAATTAATCAACGACAAAATCTTAACAACATTTACTTTGGGAATAACAATTTGTAAACAACGCTAGAAAGATCCAACATTCCAGAACTTTAACTCTCTCGGGCTACACGCCCCTAGTTTTACAAAAGCACAATTGTTCAAAGGGGCAGAAAACCCCTACCACCTGGAGCACTTGCTCCCAACTTTTAACCTCAAGCCTCCCAGAGGACTTCTTACAACACCAGAAAAGAGCAGACGCGCTCTCAGTTTTTCAAGCCTATTTAAGGCAATGCCAGACTTTACAATAAATTACCATCACGGCACAACTTACAACAATTGAAACTGGGGTATCTCGTACCTAACCTCCTGGGCCATAGCAGAAAATAACAGGTTAAGTAATTGGCCCGCAACACCAAGTTGAATGGAGGCGTGTATTTGCACTCCTACATGAAACTTCTTAAAACCTAAAAGGCACAAGGCCGATAAAATAGGGGCTATTCCCAAACTATGGAGGTGACCCGTATAAGGACGAAATTTAAACATTAAGGAAGATAAGAAAATCAGTTACCAAAACGTAGTTATCTCAAATCAAAATGAAGGGGAGCTAGAGAGGGTAAGGCACTCTCTATCCCCGATTTATAGTTAAAGATATTTACATAAGCCGGCAAAATTTACATTACAGAAAGGTAGGTTACATGGTAAAAGTTTCGGACCTTTCCCGCGGGTTAAACTGCTGAGCTAGCAAGAAAATAAAGATGTTAAACGGCCATTACATTACTGAAGAGTTGCTGCCTGATGAAAGAGGCGATTCCCGCCTCCTGCTACACGTCCATACACTAGGTTAGATGTTGATGAAGTGGCCAGGAGACGTGAAAATCAGCAGTTTTTATACCCTCGGGGAAAGTTCGAGACCTTTCATGAATAAAACAGCCACACCCGACTTAATTTTATTGGGTCGCTTAGAGTTACACACCAAAATCGAAGAAGAAACCTGTGATTGGTAGAAAATTAATTACAGAAATTCTTGATTGGTTAAAATCAAAACAGGCGGAAAGACAGGATAAATATTGCCAACCCAAAAATGAATGCACTAAATTTAGTAAAGAACAAACTTGCGAATACAAAATTTCTTCAAAGAAAGTTCCTTCACTTCGCACCAGGGTGCATGATCATAGTTTTTTGCAGAGGCATCTATGAGAGAATGTTCAAACTTCTCGATAAATAGTAAACAAAAACACGTCGAAATTCACACAGTGACATCTTCAGAGGAAAGGCTTAAGGAGGTCCAGTTTTAAGTTCAGAATTTCTCCTGTAGAGGAGGATTTATTGGCGCAAGATTTAAAGGAGTGTACCGCCCGGTACAATTATTATTATTATTATTATTATTATTATTATTATTATTATTATTATTATTATTATTATTATTATTATTACCTGTGAAATGGTATTTTCGTCACATCTGAAGAGTGCGGGACTAATTTACATGCAAGTCCGTGCTCGATAGTGGTGTTTGTGATTGGCTTCATAGTGAGGAACAATATCTTGTCTGATTGCCAACCAGCCACAACTTTCCAAACACTACTACTCTTCACTTCAGCACCAATAAAAGTAAATTATGAAGTCATTATTCTTACAAGTAGCACATCAGATACTTCATTTGCATAGCAAGAAATAGGTTGATGTTACTGCTGCACGTAGTTAAACAGTCTGATATTTTATGGGAGAACCCGATTTCTCTACAATACACGATCCTAATGCCTTTCTGAGATAGATTATGGAATAAAGTAAAATAAAATCGAGACGTTATATTCACGGCGTTGAAGTCTTCTTAGTGGAAAAGAATTCCAATATCCAATAAATAACAAGCACAAGATTGCGGAGCGAATCCATTTCCTCGGCGAAGTCTGTATCACGCGAGTGCAGATACACCCAGTGGTATATCACAAGCTCATTTCCAATTCTATTACTAATAAGTAGATTCCTTCAAGCTTCCACTTATCTTTTGTGATAACAAGAACACGCTTGTGATCAGTTCACACTGTCTGTAAACATGAGACGATTCTTTGATGTAAACAGAATGAATAGAGAGAGTAGGGCATGGTATTCATCAGACCCGTGTGTTCTTGGAAATCTGCTCGGTCTGGTTTCTTCCTGCGTCATTGCTGTAAAGAGGTCTGGTTGTTGGTGGGATTGGTAAAGCATTGCGCGTATGGCATTTAAAAATGCTTCATCTGAACATTTTCGCAGATTCGAAGTCGCAAAAATCTTGTGTAACTCTAGGAATGGAAGCGAGAAAATACCCGAAGTGTTAAGACTTGAAGTTACTTTGTAGAAGCCGGGATGGGTGGCTTTCCGAGCCCAAGTTGGCAGGTTCGATACTGGCACAGTCAGGTGGTATTTGAAGGTATTCAAATACGTTTGCCCCGTGTCGGTAGATTTACTGGCACTTAAAAGAACTCCTGCGCGACAAATTTCCGGCACCTCGACGTCTCTGAAAACCGTAAAATTAGTTAGTGGGACGTTTTTTAATTTGCTTTTTATCGCACCAACACAGATATTATTATTATAACGACAGTGGGATAGGCTAGGCCTAGGAAGGAAGTGGCCGTGGCCTTAATTAAGGCACAACCTCAGCATTTGCCTGCTGTGAAAGGGGAAACCGCGGAAAACCATCTTCAGGGCTGCCGAAAGTGGGGTTCGAACCCACAATCCCCCGGATGCAAGCTCAAAGCGCGCCCCTTAGCGCACGGCCAACTTGCCCGGTACAAAAACATTAACATAATAAGGGTGTATTCTGCCCGAAGGCAGCTCCGAACCTCCGCAGAGGTGTGCCTGAGCCAGAGTTTACGTACGATAGTGTGGCCAGTTCCTTTCCGCTCCTCCATTCCCCTACCCCCCACCAACAGCGCGTGGAAACCAATCCAAATCTTGACCACGCCCAATGGTAACTTCGGAGATCTCACGGGATCCGGTGTTTCAACACGGCTACGGCCATCGGCATTAAGATAATAATAACAACAACACTTTGTAGAAGGAATGTAGCTGAAGGGTCCGTCGGATAGTATTTTGTTGAACTGTCACCGAGCAGAGAAGACGTAATGATGATGATAATAATAATCGTATGGTCTCAGCTACCATGAGCAGGTATTTTAATTTAATGCCATTTAGGCTGCTTAGGCGTCAATTTTCCATTTTACTCTACCAAATGGCAGAATCAACCGGATCTGTTTTGGGCCGGCTATGGCTGAGTTTTAATTAATTTTGTCGGTTATACTCCTTATGTATAAACTGGAGACCGTTAAGATGCCGACGTCGTACTATATGGTGCGATAAATTGACTTTCAATCGTCCTTCAAAAACCATCATCTGGTGGGCTTGAAACTCACGATCTTGGCATCTGGAGGCCGACACTCTACTACAGGTGTTAGAGATAACAGTGAGAGAAATCTCGGCCGAGCGAGTTAGCCGTGCGGTTGGGGGCGCGCACCTGTGAACTTGCATTCTGTTGATAGTGAGTTCGAATCCCTCTTTCGGCAGCTCTGAAGATGGTTTTCTGTGGTTTCCCATTTTCTCACCAGGCAAATGCTGAGGCTGTGCCTTAGTTAAGGCCACGGCCGTTTACTTATCCCTAGCCTTTCCTGCCCTATCGTCGCCATAAGACCTTTCTGTGTCAGTGTGACATAGAGCCAATTGTCAAACAAAATGCATCTCGATAGAACCACTAATAACGTAGATATTTAAGAATTAAATTTTAGGTCTTCCCCTAAACTACCATTTCACTCAGCGTGAATATAGCCTAGACTTTAATGGCTCATTCCCCGACTTGACAGAGATTTTCATAAAATATTTTCAACCATTTTTCTCCTGATGCTCTTACATACATACATACATACAGTACATGCAGACACCGGGCGAGTTGGCCGTGCGGTTAGAGGCGCGCTGCTGTGAGCTTGCATCTCGGAGATAGTGGGTTCGAACCCCACTGTCGGCATCCCTGAATATGGTTTTCCGTGATTTCCCATTTTTACTACCTTAATTAAGGCCACGGCCGCTTCCTTGACACTCCTAGACTTTTCCCATCCTATCGTCGCAATAAGACATATCTGTGTCGGTGTGACGTAAAACAAATTGCAAAAAATAGAGATGATGAAGAATAAAAGAAGTGCATTTTCTTGTTTTTGTGGACACGACCTATCCAAAAATACATTGTTTTCAATTCTGAGCGATGTGCTGACAAAACTCTTATTTTACATAGAATATACAGTACACAGATAGATAGCTTATTACTTAAGAATGCACTTGTACGTTCGCCGAATGTGATTGAAATATCTTCAGTGTTTCTGAATTATGGCGGAACAAACCCTCATACAAATATCGCTCGCACTTTTAATGTTATTGTGTGTAAAAATGAAGTTTACCATGTTTTTGGAATTTTTCCCCAAATTGAGAATCTAAAAGCCAGTAACTTAGATAGGCTTTGAACGCTATCCTTTATGCTATGGGGATATGTAAAATATTTAAAAGAACGAACATTTTGGGTAGGATACTGAATATAGCTTTTCTTGTTTTTTCACAGTGAGTTTAGCAGAATGTAAATTTCAGTTCAGGAAGATTGGTTCGCCATTTGTCATTCTCCTCCCTAACACATACGTAATCGATAATCGAGTATTGGAAGTCACGTCAGCGTGATGGTATCAGATAGGCGTTCTCCTCGTTCACTTCTCCCTGGAACGGTGGGAGACATGAAGCTTAAAATACAACTCTGCTCACCTTAGGGCCTGTTTGTTACTAAAATGTTACATGATTCTATTTCTTTGTCCTTCAGTGGCAGAAAAGATTTATTCTCTGTTCCCACGTGAAGAAGAATGGGAATTTATGATGCCCACCTTTATTTTAAAAGATATGCAGCGTGGTCGGAAACAGCGTGAACCGAGTATATAAGCCTTAGTGTGTTGATCATAATGATACGTAATTTGAGAGAAAAAACTTCGATATCATCATTTTATCAGCTGTTGAAGTTAGCCAATCAGATCGCGGGCGAATTCAAATGAGCTTTACAAGGCGGTGTTGCTAAATCTGCACGTTGCTTGGTCGGGCTTGAGAACATGTCGAGAAATGAGCATCAAACACTAACATATCGTGGGTTTCAACCAATGCCACCGTAGCGTGCTTGCTGTGGGCCGAGCCTAGCAGTAGGGAGGTCCTTGTTCAAGTCCCTCATCTGGAGTAGTATTGGCCCTCTCAAACCGGTCATAAGCCACTTGCAGATTTAGCAACACCGCCTCTCAAAGTCCATCTGAAATCGACCGCGAAGCGATCTGATTGGCTGACCTCAGCGGCTGATAAAATGATAACAGCGCGAGATATCGACGTATTGTTTTCAAATTGTTTATCAGTGTGAGCCCGAGCCTTGCGGAACGACATCTGCCGCTCTTATGCCGCTCAAGAGCGGCAGCAGTGGATTTGATTGAGATCGTCGACCTCATAGGATCCTTTATCTCAACTTGACCTGGGGCTCTTAAGAGCGTTGACTGTTGATTTAATTTTTATATTTAAATTCCAGTATTTCGGAAGGATAGGAAATGGCGAAAGTGGAGCGATTGAAATGTGGTGGTGGCGGTAATTTGTGACTTCAGTAACCAACGCTCTAACGCTCATATACCAGGTTCACGTTGTTTCCGACCATCCTGTATAAATTAGCATTTTGCATCTGTCACTACAGAAATTAGTTGTCAACAAAATAGTTTTCAATGTCAAGTAATAAAAGGGCTACAATGCTGGCGTTAGTTCTCAGCAACTCTGACTTTCAACCACCTTTTTTTTACTTACTTTCTAAAAAACACAGTGATAGAAACATGCAAAGTTTTCTGAGTATATTTCAATAAAAATTGGTCAGGGTAATTTTCTCTCTAAATCTGACGTGCACATCCCGCACAATTATGGTGCTGTGATGATGGTGGTGATAATAGCAATAATAGCCGGATGGAGTGGCATAGGTGGTACAATGTTGGTTTTCCGAGACCATGGAGGCAGGTTCGATCCCTCCTCGGACTTGTGATATTTGAAGGTGCTCAAATACGTTAGCTCCGTATCCCAGTAGATTTGCCTTTGGGATAACATTTCCGGCAACATAACACCTTCGAAAACTGTGAAAGTAGTAAAACCACTGTGGTCAGTAGCAGTGATTTTGGGGGGTGGGGGAGGAGGCGAGGGGGCGGACAGGGGAATTGAAACTGGGAATTATAGGAATTATTAAAAAAAAAAAGCAATTTATACAAGCCCTGTTGTCTTACCAGCCAATTCTTTCCTTAATTTTCCTTAATTCTTGAGAAAATTATTAGCGGAAATATGCTCAAAATGTCGTTCGTCGCGGCCAACCGATTTGGATAGCGCCACAGCAAGTAGTGGAGACTTTGCATGTGCTGTGAGGAAGGGGAGCAGGGGTATATTTTTTGCCAAGGTCATTGATACAGAGGCATGATTCACCCACTTGCTTGCGCGCATTCGTTAGTCTCTTTAGTGTCTGTTAATTTCTAAGTACGCAGTCAATTATTAAATGATTTTTAATTGTATATTCACGTCGAACGTCTGTTTAATTCTAATACACGTGTAATATTGTTCCTTTGTTGCAAGTTTTATTGTATAGCATCAAAATCTCAGGAAACGATTATTACCGCACTTAAGTTGGTAAACTAGCAACCTTTACCTCTCTGTCGAAATTCACTCAGAGAGTATAAAAAAACTTACCACTTTGTAGATTTTTTTCTTTTTTTCTTTTCCAGTTTTGATACACATAACCTCCCCCTTATCCGCTAGCCATATCCCACAAACCCGGCTAATTTATGTTGTCAGCAGTACACCCCCCACCCCCATCCAGTTCTAATTCCCAATCGCCGCCACTGACTATGGTTGTGGATTCGAACCTCAATAGTCAGGGTGGAGAACCGTCAGCTAAGTCTTACGTGGTGTATGTCGCATTTCTCCAGGTTAATTTCGATTGTAGGGACTTCTGGTCGCTTTAGGTTCTCTTTGTGGACAGAGTAGTGTGTCCTCTTTTGGGGTAACGATATATGTTTGTAAATTTTTATTCAACCGTGAGTAAAATTCAGTCGTTAAACTGAATGTATTTTTTTAAAATATTCTAGGAACGTTTCGAAACCTTATTTTGGTAAATTAATTGCTTTCTGCGTTGTTTTCATCCCAGTAATATCTGACTCGATCTGGCAATTTCAAAGCTAGTCGCTGTCCTACCTTGAGAATCAGAACTCTACTTTCGTACCTGCCGGTTTCTTCGCTATTTTGAAAAAAATCTTCCTGCTTGTTAATTACGTAATTGATCCATCGATTGGCTGCATCTTTGCCATCTGAGCATTTGACTTCTTGGTTTCTTGGTTGACTGGGTATATTTCTAAATGGTTACGTGTGCTGGCATTTAGTCCAGTGGACCCCGGGTTCGATTCTCGGACATATCGGGGATTTTAACGCTTATTAATTGGTTCCTCTGACTCGGGTCCTGGGCATGTGTGCCGCTTTCAACATTTATTCATCATAGATAAGACGCCATTCACACAGAAATGCGGGTCGCCTGTAAGCGTCAGTTGGAAAGTTCTGCACCAGGCCATTATTATTACTGATTGGTTGGTTGCTAGCTGAGTAGTTGGTTGATATGTCTGCCGAATGGAAGTTACTTAGTGAGCAACTGGCTCACTGTACTCAGTTGCTCGGTTTTTTATATATTTTTTTAATGCTATTTGTTCGGGGCGTCGACCTATAGAGATCTTTTGCCCCTACTTCCACCATATGATATGATCCTGAGTGTAATTGGAATTGCGGAAGTGTAGTGTTGAATGTGAGGAAAGGAACGTTAATGACGGCACTACACCCAGTCCCCAGGACAGGGATATTAATCATTTACAATTAAAAACCCCTGATCCGGCCGGGAATCGAACCCGGGGCCGCTGGGTGACAGGCGGACGCGTTGCCCCCTACACCGCGGGTAGTTGACTGGTTGGTTGATTATTACCAGAGCAATTAGTTGGTCAGTTCAGTGACTGGCTTGTTTTGTGTGTGTGTGTGTGTGTGTGTGTGTGTGTGTGTGTGTGTGTGTGTGTGTGTGTGTGTGTGTGTGTGTGTGTGTGTGTGTGTGGTTTTTTTGACAAACTGGATGACCGAGCTCGATAGCTGCAGTCGCTTAAGTGCGGCCAGTGTCCAGTATTCGGGAGTTAGTGGGTTCGAACCCCACTGTCGGCAGCCCTGAGGATGGTTTTCCGTGGTTTCCCATTTTCACACCAGGCAAAGCTGGGGCTGTACCTTTATTAAGGCCACAGCCGCTTCATTCCCACTCCTGGCCCCTTCCTGTCCCATCGTCGCCAAAAGACCTGTCTGTGTCGGTGCGACGTAAAGCAACTTGCAATAAATAATAATAATAATAATAATAATAATAATAATAATAATAATGGCAAACTGGATGACGGATTGACTGATGGCATGTTCCATGTCAGATTGGTCACGAGGTTAGGCTTATCACTTCTCAATCCTCTCTGTTAGGCGTTGGTTACTGGACTTTCTAGATATGAAGATGAACCACAAAGAATTATTATTTTCAGCTTCCTCCTATCCTTCATATGAAAGGGCACACTTATGTAATGTGATTGTGAATTTGGTCAGAAGCATGAGCCCATCAACATGAGGCATGGCTGTGATGTTACTGATCCCACCTACCTCGTCAAGTGCTTGTCGTGTAATGGTGCGATATTTCACCCTGCTGCTGGCCGAGCACTTGAGGCCAAATGTGTTCGAGGGTAGATATATGGTACCTGCAGCATGTGAAATTCTGATTAAGTTTTTGAATGATCCTGTAGTAGTAGCAGCGGTTATCAGGAACTCTCTGTCGTGGTAAGTTTTCTTGTTCCACCGGTTATTCATTGGAGTGTTATATGCTGTTATTAATGAAATATCTGTAATAACTATTATTCAGCACTGTTACGTGTCATTAATTTGTTCATGAAGAGATACCGAGATATTGATATCCATTAGTGTTCCTGGCTTTTAATTAATACCGTATTGATAATACATAGTGCCGTTCATTCATTTTCTTTATCATCCTTAAGCTCTTCGCGATATTTGCCCAAATATTTATTTTCATTTACTCAGAACGTTGAAGATTCCATGGGTGGACGTAGTCGCCAGCATGGAGGTCAGTGGCGGCTTGTCGCTGTAAAGTATGGTGAAGAGCTATTACCCGTTCGGTTTCGAGCGACAGATTTAGGAACTTCTTTCTTTCTTTCTTTCTTTCTTTCTTTCTTTCTTTCTTTCTTAATCTGCTTACCCTCCAGGGTTGTTTTTTCCCTCGGACTCAGCGAGGGATTCCACCTCTACCGCCTCAAGGACAGTGTCCTGGAGCTTCAGACTCTGGGTAGTACCTCGACCAGGCGGCCTCACCTGCTATGCTGAACAGGGGGCCTTGGTGGGAGATGGGAAGATTGGAAGGGATAGACAAGGAAGAGGGAAGGAAGCGGCCGTGGCCTTAAGGAGAAGTGGGAAACCACGGAAAACCACTTCCAGGATGGCTGAGGTGGGAATCGAGCACACCTCTACTCAGTTAATCTCCCGAGGCTGAGTGGACCCCGTTCCAGCCCTCGTACCACTTTTCAAATTTCGTGGCAGAGCCGGGAATCGAACCCGGGCCTCCGGGGTGGCAGCTAATCACACTAATCACTACACCACAGAGGAGGACAAGATGTAGGAACTACGTGTTATTTTTGGTTGTTTTTTACTCGTACCTCGTACCTGTGACTGGCGGAGGGTCCAGCACGTGACCACGATTTATTGAATTTAATGTTTCGTCATGACCACGAAAAGCTAGTTCTTGCTTACTTAAATAGAGCACTGCATCAATTACCAACTGAAGGAAGAGCCTATTTAAATGTACATTTTCACCGAAGTGTAGGCCTACTATTAGGCTACAATACACAGTCTGGCATTTTCCTTCAGGACATCAGAGATCGTATTTTGGTTGGTTTCCAATGTCTTGAAATCTAGCTGCCGTATTTTATGTTCTGCAGAGTCTGAGTGTTTATGTAAAGAACGTGTTATGTTCAAGAGGGCTGAAAATCCTTCTTTATTCCAAACGTTATTTTTATTGATAAAGGGCAAGCAGGCCCAACAAAACAACTTCTGTAGAGCTGGAGAGGAGCACAACCATGGAAATTCCTTAAACCACGATCGTTTGAAACTAAGATTGTAAGATTTACCGGAATGTTTCACTTCTTTTGTAGCACAAATTTGCAGTGATCCAGTAGGGCGATCAAAACGTAGAACTTCATTCTTATCTTCGTTTCTCCAACGTGAAAATCATGTTTATAATAAAATGCACACTATGTCATAAATAGGATACATATTTAAATAAAACAGCACAACACTAGGAGGGAGCACTTGGGAGGTAGAGGCAACTGCGGAATCTCGCGTCTTCACTCAGTCTCACTCGCCGTACTGTGGCCGACAGCCGGCGCTTTCGTGAGTTCCCCTGGTTCTCATCAGGTGATGAGGTGCTCCAAACGCCGTACAATAAAACATTTCCGTAAAAACAACAAATGTCATAAGAAAAATAAATTTAAGTAATTCATTTTGGTAAAAATAAGTGGTGAAGTTGCACTTCACCTACTTCACCTACTTCACCTGAAAAGCCGCCCCTGATGGAGGTACTCCATTGTGCCGAAAAGTTATGCGATGTACTAACCCTCGCAGAACACAGGAAAGAACCTATCTAAGTCACGTGTTCCTATCTAAGTCACATGTTCCGAAATAACAAATTCAGCTGATCATAGAAAATATAGAATATATAGAAGAAAAAAATGCATAGAGGCTGTCTGCCGAAGCCACGACTGCAGGTCATCTGGGCGTAGAATATGTTGTGTGTATGAGTGTGTTCCTCCTATGGGTCGGGGCGGCAGAATAACACCCGCGGTATCCCTGCCTGTCGTAAAAGGCGACTAAGGAGGGCCCAAAGGGCTCTGAATTTAAGGGCGTGGGTTGGCAATCACGGGGCCCGTAGCTGAGTCTTGGCATTGCTTCCACTTACTTATGCATCTATTCCATCCGACCTCCCTTGTTCTTTTCCAACCCCGACGATATTAAAGCACCCGAGGCCTAGAGAGTCTTTCATTTTCACGCCTTTCGTAGCCCTTGTTTTTCTTTGGTCGTAATATTCATTTTTCAAAGTCTCGGACCCTTCCATTTTTTCTCTCTGATTAGTGTTGTATAGAGGATGGTTGCCTAGTTGTACTTTCTCTTAAAACAATAATCACCGTGCGAGTTGGCCGTGCGGTTAGAGGCGCGCAACTGTGAACTTGCATCCGGGAGATAGTGAGTTCGAATACCACTGTCGGCAGCCCTGAAGATGGTTTTCCGTGACTTCCCGTTTTCACACCAGGCAAATGCTGGGGCTGCACCTTAATTAAGGCCACGGCCGCTTCCTTCCAACACCGAGCTTGATAGCTGCAGTCGCTTAATTGCGGCCAGTATCCAGTATTCGGGAGATAGTGGGTTCGAGCCCCACTGTCGGCAGCCCTGAAGATGGTTTTCCGTGGTTTCGCGTTTTCACACCAGGCAAATTAAGGCCACAGCCGCTTCCTTCCAACACCGAGCTTGATAGCTGCAGTCGCTTAATTGCGGCCAGCATCCAGTATTCGGGAGATAATGGGTTCGAACCCCACTGTCGGCAGGCCTGAAGATGGTTTTCCGTGGTTTCCCATTTTCACACCAGGCAAATGCTGGGGTTGTACCTAATTAGGACCACGGCCGCTTCCTTGCCACTCCTGGCTCCTTCCTGTCCCATCGTCGCCATAAGACCTGTCTGTGTCGGTGCGACGTAAAGAACTTGCTTGCTTCCTTCCAACTTCTAGGCCCTTCCTATCCCATCGTAGCAAAAAGACCTAGCTGTGTCGGTGCGTCGTAAAGCCCGTAGCAAAAAAAGACAATCACCACCGCCACCGTGTGTGTGTGTGTGTGTGTGTGTGTGTGTGTGTGTGTGTGTGTGTGTGTGTGTGTGTGTGTGTGTGTGTGTGCTCTTTTGAGGGGGATGGGGGTTGCGGCGGGGATAATAGGGCCTATATAGAAGTAAATGCACCGAGTTCAGGTTGATTGGTGTTTTTTTTTCAGGGGTCCTCCTCTTGTGAATGTTGTTGAGTCACACTATTTCCAATCTCCATCGACTCGATGTTTTCTTGATGGTTTTCGGGGGTTTTGTTTAAAACTGTTAGGTTCTACAGTCTGCCGAAACTGAGTAATGTATAAACTACCTGAAAAAGGAAAACAAAGTAACAGTATTATAGTTGAAAAGGATATATTTCAAATGCGAGTCTCAGTCGAGTTGCCGGTTATGGCATGTGTCGTGTCTGGGCGAGTGGATGATGCAATAGCCGTCTGATCCACTGAGCTCGCCCAGTGATGTCTTGGCCTGCGATAAGTCTCCGTACATCATACAGCGCTTGGTGTGTTTTTATGGCTTCTGAATTACATGTTGGAATAAGACTTCTGGAGCGGCATGTGGCCTTGAGGTTCGCTCAGCCTACGCCCGAAATGAGTTCTAGGTTGAATCCTAGGGAAAAGGCGGCCAAGTATTGAGCGCTCTATTGTGTTTATTGTTAATGCCGAGGTTACGGATAGTGGAAACCTTTACCTTCCACTTTTCAAGGCCCTTTATGACATGTGCGAAAAGACTCCTATGGTTTGCTGTTTTATCATACTTAAAATAGAGAATCCTTAAGGAATCTCTTCAACGGAAAAGGAGATAGAAAAAGTTCAATAATATGGAGTTTGACGCCTTTCGTTTCTTCGTTTCATATTCCAAACTACTTAGGGTTCACGACGAAAGACAATATTTGAATCGTAGTTTTTGTATTATACTTGAGGGCTTGAAGAAAACTTTGTGGCTAAAGGAAACGAGATGGTTGAATGGGTGCGATGTTGCTTAACAATTCCGGATGAAACGTGGGGTAACAAAAAGCTGCCTTTTTTTTTTTTTTTTTTTTTTTTTTTTTTTTTTTTTTTTTTTTTTTTTTTTTTTTTTCAGTACTCGTTTCAACGCTGTGACGTGCTAATAGAATCTTGCGAACACAGCGACGTCATTGTTGAGTCTTCTTGTTACCCATGACAAAAGAATGTGTGTGTAAGTTACCAATAACATGACGGTGAGAGCATCGTACCGTGTCAAAATAGTGTCTGAAATGCTCAAAAGTTAGACAAGACTAAGTTTGGTTCAGGGACTCACGAATAAAGCAGGCAGGAAGGGAAAGGATAGTAGTCAGCCTAGTTATAACAACTTTGTGACTCCTTTTTTGACGAGTCTTTTCTTCCTCGCAACAACAAAGAATAAGTTACGGAACTAAACAAAACAGAAAGAAACCAACCAACGAACGGACTCGTCCTCCGGATGTCATGGCTTTTCGCAAAGTAGATAGAGAGAGAAAGCTTTTGTGTGCTACAAGTTTGCAAGCGAACAGGAAGTTGCAATAAAGTTGGTGGAGAATGCAGACAGACGCCAGTGCAGAATGTGGATATCACCCTGAGACCAGCATTGCTGTCCTGCGAGTTTGTGTGCAGTCATGATTGTCAATCAGTACGTCTCAGTACATCAGCGCGTTAACTAATACAATTCGATGTACCTGGAAAGCTGCCCTGATTGCAGGTTCGGAGTTCCAACCTCCCGCCGTTCAGTGCGGCTATACTTGAGTGTTGTTCCTCTGCATTTAATCACCCTCCTCCCACCGCGGATAGTGGCGCTAGAATACATTCCCCGTAAGAGGTGACTAAAGCGGGCCGAAGGTTCTCATTGTGGGGGAGCGTTGATTGGAGACGACGGGATTCTTAGCTGAGTCCGTACCAGGCTGATAATTTTCACCTTTCCCATCGGACTTAAATCAATCATCCTTGATCTGCATTTAGGGCTGTCGCCCGGGTGGCAGATTCCCTATAAATTGTTTACATCATATTTACATTTATTTATACAGTAATGGTTTACCTACATTTTTTAAAAAATATTTTGAACGAACTTCGAAATTGATCGAACATTTCCCTTGATAATGTATTCCAATCCCATACTCCTCGTCCTATGAATGAATAGTTGCCCCAATCTGTCGTCTTGAATTCCAACTTTATCTTCATATTATGATCTTTCCTACTTTACCGGGCGACTTGACCGTGCGGTTAGGGGCGCGCGGCTGTGAACTTGGTAGTGGGTTCGAACCCCCTGTCGGCAGCCCTGAATATGGTTTTCCGTGGATTCCCATTTTCATACTAGGTGAGTGCTCGGGCTGTACCTTAATTAAGGTCACGGTCGCTTCCTTCCACTCCTAGCCCTTTCCTGTCCCATCGTCGCCATAAGCCTTATTTGTGTCAGTGTGACTTAAAGCCAGTTGCAATATATATATTCCTAAAATATTAAATAATGTCCGACTTCTTAGTTTAATGTTCAGCATTTAGGCCCTCTGTTCATAGGGTTCCGGGTTCGATTCCCGGCCGGGAATTCTTCTGGCTCGGAGACTGGGAGTTTGTGTTTGTCCCAACACTTTCCTCTTCATATTCAGACAACACACTACACTACCAACCACCACAGAGACACGCAATAGTGATTGCATCCCTTTATATAGGGTTCGCGTCAGGAAAGGCATCCGGCCGTAAAGCACGGCCAAATCCGCATATACGACACAGTTCGCATCAGAAGTGGGAAAAGCGGAAGATAAGAAGAAGAAGAAGAAGATTAAATATTAAATAATATAAATAATAATGATATCACCTCCAAAACAGTAATCACTACCGAACCACCATAGTACCAGCATTATTTTGTTTGTTGACAGTGAAATAATAATAATAATAATAATAATAATAATAATAATAATAATAATAATAATAATAATAATAAACACCATCAAGGTGTAAGGAAGCTAATGCAGTGAGCTCGCAGTTACAGTCAGTGGTATTCTTTAAGAAAGCAGTAGGGTCTCGGTCGAAATTATCCTTACATCTCCGAGGCCAACTTTGTTGTTATACGGGAGTGAAAGCTGGGTGGACTCAGGATGTCTTATTCATAAGTTGGAAGTAAATTACTTTAAAAGAGTGATAATGATTGCTAGTACAAGCAGGTGCGAACAGTGGCAGGAGGGAAACCGCATTGAGTAGATGGAGACTAAGGTAGGACTGAACTCGATGATTGAAGCTGTGCGTATGAACCGGCTCTGTTGGTAAGCCTATGTGAGGCGAATGGAGAAGAATAGATTACCTAGGGGAATACTAGACTCGCATATAGAGAGCAAGTGAAGTGTTGGAAGACTAAGGTGACGATAATTTGAATCAGTTTTTAAATATAAGAGAAGTGGTGCCAAACGAGACCATCGAGATACTTCAGTAGTAAATAGAGGATTCAAGAGGTGCGTAGATAATTCTCAGAGGCCCGAATACTGAACGCTGAAAGGCGTATCAGTCGACAGTGATGTATGTATAATAATAATAATAATAATAATAATAATAATAATAATAATAATAATAATAATAATAATAATAATACAGCGGTGTAAAGATCTGACGGTTTCGTTGTTTTCCCTTTAATACAATAATCACTACCACTAGAGAATTAGCATTAATTTGTTTGTTGCCAGTTAGTGGTATGAAATTAAAGGAGAACTAATTTAAATTCCTATTGGCCGCTATCCGTCAAAACACATGTTTGCTTACATTGTCATATTTTAATGTTTTCCTTTATATGTTCGCAATTTGGTACACCAGTGAGTAATACTGTAGAACCGACCTACACGTTCTGTGGAATAAAAAACAGGTGAAACACATGTCGAAAGTCCTATTCATTTGTGTGACTTTTTAGGATCTTCTCTATAAACGTACACGTGCGTGCGGTCAATGACCGGACGTGCGTTAACTTGATTCCGAGTGCAGAGTTGTACGTTATTATCCTGGGCAGAAAATACACATGCTGCTGATTTCAAAACGCTGTTTTAACTTTCGTAAATCTTACTACTAAGTTTAGGGTAAAGGGACGATTATGTCCATTAAAAGTGGAATTAAATGAAGATATAATAATAATAATAATAATAATAATAATAATAATAATAATAATAATAATAATAATAATGTTTGTCCAATCCTTGTCCCGTTTCTCTACGGTGTCTGGTACGAGGTGAGATGAATCTGTCGTGGCGGGTTTTTATGACCGGATGCCCTTCCTGATGTCAACCTCATCACAGGAATTAATGAGATGAAATGAATCACGTGATGTATGATAGTAGGAAGGGAGAGGGTGAAACCCAGTGCCGGCACATAGCCTACTCCTGTCGAAAAGCACAAAGGGGACTGCTCAAGGCTTAACGTCTCCATCCGACGGACGAATCACCATCAACAGCGTCATACGCCCTCACTCCATATGAGCACTGCGGAGAGGGCTGGAATTTAGTCCAGGCTTTTGGCACGCAATCTAGTGATCAGAAATTGTATACCACCATCTCCTCTACCCTGCCGCCCAACATTCTGATGGTGACATTTTTTCGACCAACGGGTCTCGGTGTCAGACCGTTTGGACTTCAGCGCCTTAACGATCACGGCCACCAGGTGGGCTAATAAATATAATAATAATAATAATAATAATAATAATAATAATAATAATAATAATAATAATAATAATACATCCTAGGACCAAAATACGGAAGTGGAATTTGGATTAAAAACTAAACCACAGGAAATTTATCAAGTCACAGAAAATAATCACAGATACAATAAAATTAGAAGAATGCGATGGAAATTCAACGACACCTGCACAGAACGGATAACTACAGGCTGACAAAGATCAATCAATCAATCAATCAATCAATCAATCAATCAATCAATCAATCAGTCAATCAATCACTACTGATCTGCATTTAGGGCAGTCGCTCAGGTGGCAGATTCCGTATCTGTTGTTTTCCTAGCCTTTTCCTAAATGATTGCAAAGAAATTGGAAATTTATTGAACATCTCCCTTGGTAAGTTATCCCAATCCCTAACTCCCCTTCCTATAAACGAATATTTGCCCCAATTTGTCCTCTTGAATTCCAACTTTATCTTCATATTGTGATCTTTCCTACTTTTAAAGGCACCATCCAAACTTATTCGTCTACTGATGTCCTCCCACGCCATCTCTCCATTGACAGCTCGGAACATACCACTTAATCGAGCAGCTCGTCTCCTTTCTCCCAAGTCTTCCCAACCCAAACTTTGCAACATTTTTGAAACGCTACTCTTTTGTCGGAAATCGCCCAGAACAAATTGAGCTGCTTTTCTTTGGATTTTTTCCAGTTCCTGAATCAAGTAATCCTGGTAAGGGTCCCATACACTGGAACCATACTCTAGTTGGGGTCTCACCAGAGACAAATATGCTCACTCCTTTACATCCTTACTACAACCCCTAAATACTCTCATAACCATGTGCAGAGATCTGTACCCTTTATTTACAATCATATTCATGTGATTAGCCCAATGAAGATCTTTCCTTATATTAATACCTAGGTATTTACAATGATCCCCAAAGGAAACTTTCACCCCATCAACGCAGTAATTAAAACTGGGAGGATTTTCCCTATTTGTGAAACTCACAACCTGACTTTTATCCCCGTTTATCATCATACCATTTGCCTACTGTCCATCTCACAACATTGTCGAGGTCATTTTGCAGTTACTTACAATCTTGTAACTTATTTATTACTCTGTACAGAATAACATCATCTGCGAAAAGCCTTATCTCTGATTCCACTTCTTTACAGATCATTGGTATATATAAGAAAACATAAAGGTCCAATAATACTGCCGTGAGGAATTCCCCTCTTAATTTTTACAGGGACAGATAAAGCTTCACCTACTCCAATTCTCTGAGTTCTATTTTCTAGAAACAGAGCCACCCATTCAGTCACTCTTTTTTCTAGTCCAATAGCACTCATTTTTGCTAGTAGTCTCCCATGATCTACCCTATCAAATGCCTTAGATAAGTCAATCGCAGTAAAGTCCAATTGACCTCCTGAATCCAGGATATCTGCTATATCTTGCTGGAATCCTACAAGTTGGGCTTCAGTGGAATAACCTTTTCTAAACCCAAACTGCCTTCTATCAAACCAGTTATTAATTTTGCAAACATGTCTAATATAATCAGAAAGAATGCTCCCAAAGTTTACATACGATGCATGTCAAACTGACTGGCCTGTAATTTTCAGCACCACCCCTGTAAAACCGCAACAATTGATTGGTGGAAATGAACGATCTAGAAGAAATTGTACTACCGAGATATATACTGTATAATTATATAAAATTAGATGCTTAGTATGCAAGCATGAATTTGCATAGGAGCTTAAAAGACAAAATACAGGATAGATAAAAGAACCCAGAAGGATACTCAGTGAACGAATTGAGATATTTTGAGAAGAAAAGAAGAAATATTGTACTAAATAACTTACTAAGTTCAAAGGTGCTCATTTGTTGGGCACAGCGAATCAAGAAATAATAATAATAACGAGAATAGTACAGTCGAAACCATTTATTGCGGCATTGCTTTTAACGATGTACTGGATATAACGGCGAATTATAACGTTCCCGTCTAAATCGTGTAAAAACACTGTATTTAAAAACTCGCTTAGTACGACATCGGTTATTACGACATATCGTATAAAACGGCGTATTTTTATCACATTTTCGGAAAAATTTAGCGATTATAACGTCCAGTGTTGGTTTCTGTTTGTTACGCGTGTGGGGATTGCTGACAACAATGTAAAGCTTGTTTTCAAACTCTTCTTTCCAGTAGATTGTACATTTTGAATCAGTCTGTATGTTAAATAGTCAAGACATGTATCGCTGTGAATGTCACACAAGAAAGGGAAAATGTTTAATAATGAAAGAAAAAAAAAGGGACACGCGTAATATGGCGATTAGAAAATGGGGAAACAAACGTTAGCCTCGCCAAGGAGTTGGGTGTACCATATTCAACGATTTCTACAATTTGGAAAGACAGAGAGAACATCTCATTGCGTCATTGCCGTTGTACCTCCATCATGTTTTCCTATTTCCAGTACCACTTCAATACGGCCTTGCGTTGCTCAAACGACGATCTTAATTCATTCATTGCTGCACTGTCATTGGCTGGAAAACGCGTGCTAAGATTGTTGCGCCATTCATGTAACATTCATCATCTGTTGAGGAAACAATGGACTGCGCTACCGCGCAAGAATTGGAGCAACATGTCATTTCGTTCCAAAGATATTAACGATCAAAGAATGTCTACATTTTTCTGCACCCCTGTGTATTGTTGACATATTATTGTTGTACGTACTGTGTAAACATTAAACGAAAAATTCCTCTCAGTCCCACTCCACAAATACAATACATATTTCACTTATGTTTTTTGTGAAGTTTTAGCTTTATTCCGTTAATATTAACCATGTAATTTTGCAGCCTAAAACTTACAGATATGGCATTTTTAGCAGCAACAAAAAACCGGTTTGTGCGACTGTCGTTTATAACGACCTTTAATCGGCGGTCCCTTCAAAGTCATTATAACAGGTTTCGACTGTAATAATAATAATAATAATAATAATAATAATAATAATAATAATAATAATAATAATAATAATTGTAAGGTACTTGGTGCATTCCGTGCTCCGTTACTACCCTTATTTCTTGCGGAGAAGTGTATGGATAATAATAATAATAATAATAATTTATTTCCTCTAATATCAATCTTAATGGACTCCAGAGTTTTGAAATGTTGCCTTGAGAAAGGATTCAGCCTGCCTTCAACAAACTGACTCTACCGGCATCGATCATCTTAATTTTTGCTCGGTGTTTGATCGCCTAACTATATCATCGTTAAACTGTTAGATTTCCTGCAGTGTTCATTATTTTGCTGATATTCGTGCAGAATAGGCCTATAAAGTGAATGAAAATGAAATGGCGTATGGCTTTTATTGCCGGGAGTGTCCGAGGACAAGTTCGGCTTGCTAGATGCAGGTCTTTTGAGTTGACTCCCGTAGGTGACCTACGCGTCGTGATGAAGATGATATGATGACGAAGACGACACATTCACCCAGCCCCCGTGCGAGCGAAATTAACCAATTACGGTTAAATTTCCGACCTTGCCGGGAATCGAACCCGGGACCCCTGTGACCAAAGGCCAACACGCTAACCATTTAGCCATGGAGCCTATAAAGTGAATATTAACTAATAATGATAGTCACGTATTGGGTGCGCGTTGAGGGTCCTGTCGACGCTTGGGTTCGAATTCACAACTCCCGAATCAAATTTACAGATACATGACCGGTACCGTACAACCAGTTCGCGTAATCTTGCCTTGTACATTCGCGATCGGAAGAATTACGGGGCCGGGCTGAGTGGCTCAGATGGTTGAGGCGCTGGCCTCCTGACCCCAATTTGGCAGGTTCGATCCTGGCGCAGTACAATGGTATTTGAAGTTGCTAAAATACGTCAGCCTTGTATCGATAGATTTACTGACACTTAACAGAACTCCTGCGGGACTAAATTACGGCACTTCGGCGTCTCCGAAAACAGTAAAACTAGTTAGTGGGACGTAAAGCCAATACCATTTATTATTATTATTATTATTATTATTATTATTATTATTATTATTATTATTATTATTATTATCCGCCTATGTGGTGTAGTGTTTAGCGTGATTAGCTGGCACCCCGGAGCTCCGAATTCTATTCCCAGCTCTGCTTTGAAATTTGGAAAGTGGTACGAGGGCTGGAACGAGGCCCACTCAGCCTCGGAACGTCAACTGAATAGAGGGGGGTTCAATTCCCTATTCAGCCATCCTCGAAGTGGTTTTCTGTTGTTTCCCCACTTGTCCTTCAGGCAAATGCTGGGATGGTACCTAACTTAAGGCCACGGCCGCGTCCTTTCCTCTTCCTTGTATATCCCTTCCAATCTTCCCATCTTCCATCAGGCCCCTGTTCAGCATAGCAGGTGAGGCCGCCTGGTCCTCCTCCCCAGTGGTATCCCTCCGACCCAAAGTCTCACGCTCCAGGACACTGCGGTAGAGATGAGATCCCTCGCTGAGTCCGAGGGAAAAACCAATCCTGGATGGTAAACAGAAACAGCAACGTAACGCTTGGGCCTAGATTTTGGCCAGCCGTGAGGATGAAGAAGAGACAAGCGGGACGTCTCACACTTTCATCTTCCAGGAGTTGTGGCTTATGACGTCACGCACCCAAAAATCACTTCTGCTCGAGTGGCATTTCACCGAGAACTGATAACGATGTTTTTGTGGTTAAGTATTCTAGCTACTTACTGGATTTTCCTAATCAAGGACAACAATTAACTGTTATTTCATTGTGAAGAATTATGCACGATGTACTCCCGCCCCAATACGTACTGTATAGCATCTAAATGTTTGATCAGCACTGATAAATAGACCTGTGTGCCGACATCGAAATTTCTTCTGTACTGCGTCATGAACATGTCCTGTGGAAATCAGACAATTCTTACAACTGCCTGGTGATGTTAGATACAACTCCTGTGGATATTTTAGCACTCGTACAAGTGCAATACGAAAATGTGTTTCAAAGCGTGTAATGTACGTATACAATGGTGGGTATTTTGTGATATACTACACAAAACATATAATCTGGCTGGTAATTCGGGGACGTATGACATTTTTAAAAAATACACAAAGGAAGTAAAATGAATTAAACTTTGTTTGATGTCATTACTGTTTATTGAGAGTAAATATTGGATTTGGGAACTTCGATCCACGGTGTGTTGAACTATAAAGGGCGTGATTCACAGCGCTGTTGAATTTCACGTTATATCGTTATTGATTTCTGGATACGTCATCTGTACTAAATACACGGAGGAGTTGACCAAGCCGTCGTATACGATTCATGAACAACAAGAAATTTGAGTAATATTAGATTTAGTAATATATAGGACCGGACGAGTTGGCCGTGCGGTTAGCGGCGCGCAGCTGTGAGTTTGCATCCGGGAGGTAGTATGTTCGAACCCCACTGTCGGCAGTTCTGAAGATGATTTTCTGTGGTTTCCCATTTTCTCATGAGGCAAATGCTGTTCCTTAATTAAGGCCATGGCCGCTTTATTCCCATTCCTACACCTTTCCTATCCCATCGTCGCCATAAGACCTATCTGTGTTGGTGCGACGTAAAACAAATTCTAAGAAAAAATCATATAGGCCATAGCCGTTTTAATTTGTCCTTCTTTTGATACACTCTTCTCCCTCCGCTCATCATCATCAACATATACTTGGCGGAAAATGAAATCCCAACACCAAGAAGTTATTAGTTTAGAGGAATGCAATTCAGGCCAAGCAATACAACTAGGTAACATATTTATTTAATGAAAGTTCATAGGTTACAGGTTCAAATATGCGCGATAAAACATATGACATGATGGCACATTAATAGCCGCTGTAGTCGCCACGATTTTGAATGCACGCATGCAAAC
Organism: Anabrus simplex; assembly: GCF_040414725.1. Taxonomy (NCBI): domain Eukaryota; kingdom Metazoa; phylum Arthropoda; class Insecta; order Orthoptera; family Tettigoniidae; genus Anabrus; species Anabrus simplex. Next base: position 82,775,994 of record NC_090268.1, on the reverse strand, counting down.
TTGCATATATTGTGTCGTATAGGTGCCGCATGCCATTTTGTGGCAGGAATTTCCACGCCTGTTGCACTTGGTCAGTCAAATGAGCAATGATTATTGGTTGTATTGAATGACACTGGATTTGTCCTCCCATAATGTCCCATGCGTGCTCAGCGGGGGGGGGAAGGTCTAGTGATCTCACAGGCCAGAGTGACACGAGCGGTATAAGGACGAGCGTTATAGTGTTAGAACCCCCCACCCCTACCCTTGAATACTGCGAATGAATGGCAGCACAACTGGTTCACCCACCAGTCTGATGTAGAAATCCGTTGCCAAGGTTCTTGTGATAACGACAGGAAATCGCTCCCCACACCATAACTCCTGGTGTAGGTCTAGTATGCCGACGCCGCAGATAGCTTGGTTCGAAGCGCTCACCTGGCCTCCTTCGTACCAACCTACGGCCATCGCTGGCACCAAGACTGAAACGGCTCTCATCTGAGAACACAACAGATCTCCGCTCCGTCCTTCAATGAGCTCTAGCTCGACACCAATGAAGTTGCAGATGGCAGTGATTCGGAGTTAGTGGCATGAACGCTACAGAACGTCTGGCTCGGGAATTTTCCTCAAATAGTCGATTTTTTTTAGTTCGCTGTGTGTCACGGTGGTGTTAACTGAAGCTCGAATGACTGCTGTGGATGCACTACGATCCACCACAGCCATGCCCTGAATACGGTTCCTCTCCGTTGTGACGCGTGTGCGGTCGGACCTCGGTCTTCTTGAGACAGTGCCCTCCCGTGACTATTGTTGCCAACACCGTTGCACTGTGGATACATCCCTGCCAAGTCTTTCTGCATATCACGGAAAGAACTTCCACCTTCTCTTAGCCCAATTACACGTCTCGTTCATACTCAGTATGCTGCAGATACTGCCTTCTTCGTCGTCTTGAAGTTATGTTTGACTCACACTTTCCTCTCAACGTCAGTACCGGACGATGGCTAACACTCTCGAAGTGTTCAGCGCGTATTTAAAGCAAACTTCCTTTGCATGCTTATAGCGGCGCTGCTAGCACCACTGTTGGTCGACTAGCGAGCAAATTTGAATAAGCGTCATCTTTCAGATATGCAAACACGCCTCTCGAATTTCGTTCACCTAGCACAACTCTTTCTTGTTGTTAGGATTTCATTTTTCGCTAGTGTATTTAAGCTACGCGCGTCATAATGGTGAACTATTTCATGTTATCGTTTTCTTATTATACTACATTTGACATGCTTTCCGTCTTCTCCGATATCGACATAATTTATTTTGGTAATGCAACGTACATTAAATAATACAATAAAATTGCATTGAGTACGATATCTCCATTGATATCGCACAGGAGAAATGAACTTTATAAACAATTGCTGCTGCTGCTGCTGCTGCTACTACTACTACTACTACTACTACTACTACTACCACCGCCGAGTGGCGTGGTTTAGATCACGTAGCTATCAGCTTGCATTCGGGAGATAATGTGTCCGAACTCCGCTGTCGGCAGCTCTGAAGATGAATTTCCGTGGTTTCCCATTTTCATACCAGGCAAATACTGGGACTGTACCTTAATTAAGGTCACAGCCACTTCCTTTCCACTCTTAGTCCTTCCACTCTAAGACCTATCTGTGTCGGTGCGACGTAAAGCAACTATAGTAGTAGAAAACTCCTGCTACTACTACTACTACTACTACTACTACTACTACTTTAGTCCGGCCCCGCGGTGGAGGAGGAAACGCGTCCACCTGTCACCCGCGGCCTCGGGTTCGATTACCGGCCGGGTCAAAGGTTTTTAATTATAAATGATTAATATCCCTGGCCTGGGGACTGGGTGTTTGTGTCGTCCTTAACGTTCCTTTCCTCACATTCAACACTTTACACAACCCTCAGAAACCTAAGAGATTAAAGTCCAGAAACCCATCATGGAAGTTAGGCGAGAAGCTCCTGGAAGCACATTTTGATGCTGATGAGATCTGGCGTGAAGAATGGACCTCTTCAAATCCTGACCACCTGGGTTTAATCCACCATCCGTGTAGAGCTCCTCCTGGTTTCAACTTACCGGGAAGGGAATGGTCATCTCTAAACAGAATCAGGACACACCATGGAAGGTGTAAATTCTGGCTTCACAAGTGGGGAAAATCTGACGACCCATTCTCCAACTGTGATAATGTGCCTCAAACCATCCAGCACGTTGTTATGGACTGCCCAAAAAGAAGATTCAGTGGATCTGTTCAAGAATTACGTAGTGCCTCTACAGAAGCAGTGGACTGGCTGAAAAGTCTGGACATTAAGTTTTGAATGCTGACCTGTAAATTACATACTTATTTAAGAAATATGTATTTATAACGTATCCTTGTTTTGCCATACGAAATAAATAACACTTTACACTTCCGCCATTTAAAAAATACATGCAGGTTCCTCACATATGGTGCAAGTAGGGGCAAAAGATCTCTCTAGGTCGACGCCCCGAACAAATAACATTTTATCTTGTTATTTAATGTTTACATATATAGGCTACCTTTTAATAAAAACGGTCTCATTTTCAAACGCATCCGCCTACTGTCCTGCACAACAGTGTCCTCTGTCACAATGCTGCTCCTGCGAGGGATTTGCTGGCATGGTGGAGGTTGGAGGTCATGGAGTATCCTACCTATTCACCGGACATGCGACCCTGTGACTTCGGTCTGTTCCCCAAGCTAAAGGAACCACTCTGAGTGAAGCGTCACCATACACAAGATGCCATACTTCACGCGGTAGACCGCTCTTGAACCTTCTAAACATCTGGCATTGAGTACAAATGCAAGGGATTACAATGAATGTTTCTATAGTTCCGTTTTTATGAGTTTCGACTTGACAGTTAGCCGGAAGTCAGCCGGTGGTGCGAAATTGCTACAAATACAAACAGCTGATTTAAGATACACAACACGAACAGAAATGTAAATATTTCTTACTGGAATATAAGTCCATAATCAGTTATTCTTTGTAGCAACATACATTATTCACATACAGTAAGATCAATAATACACAACACATTTAGGATAAGGCTACAAGATAAAAATATGTCAATGCTCGAACAGATGAAACGCGAGAAAATTAAATTAAATTTCTACTCACCATGTAGAAGATCTCGCGTTGCTGTTAGATTCATTTTCCTGTAACGAAGGAAATAATCCTACAAAGCGAATATACCACTCATTTCTGAGTCACTATCGGAATTGTCATCGTCTGTTGAGGTTTCACTCTCGCTTCACCCTAAAGAGAGAATAAAGTCTTCAACATAATCGTCTGTGAGACTTGCTCTCTCCCAATCTTTAATCATCTTGGATTTCGTGTGCCTCATAACGTTGCTCCAGTCCTCCGCACTTACACGGCCTACGGCTTCGAAAATAAGTATTTCAATTTCGAAACTGTGAAAAGTCGGTTATTCTCAGCTACATAATCCTTCACTTGGGCCCAAATCAGTTCTATGGCGTTAAAATGGCAATGGTATAGTGGAAGGTGAACTACTTTATGCCCGTTCCTTCTGGCTATCCACCACATACACTGGGCACTGGGGCTTGTTTTGTTTCAAGGGATGTATAAGATCCCCCTTCCCCGTGTCATTGCGAACCGAAATATCGTGCTCCTTCAACCACTTAATCAACTCATTCTTTCCAGCCGCCATTGTTGGTGCTTTGTCAAGAATGACTCCCTAACATTACAAACAATTTCCCGGGCCTGATTCCTTAGTGGAGTACCGCGTCCGAAGGGCTTTCTTCTCTTGGGAGCTTCATCCTTAGGCGTCGACATTACAGAATATCAAATTCACACACGGGCCTAAAATTAACCTACTATCTACCGAACGAAATATTAAACTAAGCTACTATAAAATAGATCACCTGTTACACACTATTCACTACAATATAACGCGCTATACTATTAGAAATACTAAACGATACATTTATAAACTCTACACTACGAAATATAAACGAACAACAACCTAGCCCAAAGACACACAAAGACCGCGAAAAGAACTGACCACAATACAACACACAGCTGATAGCACGTGGTTACAATAAACAACAGATCGACAACACTGCTAACCGGAACTGGAGTCAAACGCGCTCTATCGGAGCGATCGGCTGCCTGTGATTGGCTGTTGATTAATTCACTTACCCTCCGCCAAAAGACAGCGCTCAAATGTCAAGTCGAAACTCATAATAACTGAACTGTAGAGATATGGTGGTTCTTTCTACAATAAATGGTTTTGTATATATGTATATGTTGTCACTGCTTTTTGTCTCAGTGTTCAATGTATATGTCGTATAATGCGTGTACTAAGTTGTGAATGACGTACTTCACATTTTGATATTGTTAATGCTTGGACAGTCCAGCCATGTTATGGAAACATTATTTTGTCAGTGGTGGTGGTGATTTTTGTTTTAATCGGAAGTACAACGAGGTAATCATCCTCTCTGAGCAAATTAATGGAAAAGAAATTTAAAATACACTGATTGACAGAGCAAATGCAACACCAAGAAGGAGTGGTCAGAACTTTATGCCAATTTCAGGGTAGACTGACGTCACTGAGGTATGCTCATGATGTGAAATGCGCCGCTGTGCTGCGCACGTAGCGAACGATAAATGGGACACGGCGTTGGCGAATGGCCCACTTCGTACCGTGATTTCTCAGTCGACAGTCATTGTAGAACGTGTTGTCGTGTGCCACAGGACACGTGTATAGCTAAGAATGCCAGGCCGCCGTCAACGGAGGCATTTCCAGCAGACAGACGACTTTACGAGGGGTATGGTGATCGGGCTGAGAAGGGCAGGTTGGTCGCTTCGTCAAATCGCAGCCGATACCCATAGGGATGTGTCCACGGTGCAGCGCCTGTGGCGAAGATGGTTGGCGCAGGGACATGTGGCACGTGCGAGGGGTCCAGGCGCAGCCCGAGTGACGTCAGCACGCGAGGATCGGCGCATCCGCCGCCAAGCGGTGGCAGCCCCGCACGCCACGTCAACCGCCATTCTTCAGCATGTGCAAGACACCCTGGCTGTTCCAATATCGACCAGAACAATTTCCCGTCGATTGGTTGAAGGAGGCCTGCACTCCCGGCGTCCGCTCAGAAGACTACCATTGACTCCAAAGCATAGACGTGCACGCCTGGCATGGTGCCGGGCTAGAGCGACTTGGATGAGGGAATGGCGGAACGTCGTGTTCTCCGATGAGTCACGCTTCTGTTCTGTCAGTGATAGTCACCGCAGACGAGTGTGGCGTCGGCGCGGAGAAAGGTCAAATCCGGCAGTAACTGTGGAGCGCCCTACCGCTAGACAACGCGGCATCATGGTTTGGGGCGCTATTGCGTATGATTCCACGTCACCTCTAGTGCGTATTCAAGGCACGTTAAATGCCCACCGCTACGTGCAGCATGTGCTGCGGCCGGTGGCACTCCCGTACCTTCAGGGGCTGCCCAATGCTCTGTTTCAGCAGGATAATGCCCGCCCACACACTGCTCGCATCTCCCAACAGGCTCTACGAGGTGTACAGATGCTTCCGTGGCCAGCGCACTCTCCGGATCTCTCACCAATCGAACACGTGTGGGATCTCATTGGACGCCGTTTGCAATCTCTGCCCCAGCCTCGTACGGACGACCAACTGTGGCAAATGGTTGACAGAGAATGGAGAACCATCCCTCAGGACACCATCCGCACTCTTATTGACTCTGTACCTCGACGTGTTTCTGCGTGCATCGCCGCTCGCGGTGGTCCTACATCCTACTGAGTCGATGCCGTGCGCATTGTGTAACCTGCATATCGGTTTGAAATAAACATCAATTATTCTTCCGTGCCGACTCTGTTTTTTTCCCAACCTTCATCCCTTTCGAACCACTCCTCCTTGGTGTTGCATTTGCTCTGTCAGTCAGTGTATAAAACAAAATTATTTATTCAACAAAGGAATTTGGAAACGCAGTACAAAATAAAACAAAAACAATTATAGAATTAGGCCGAAAAAATTATTAACGGAATCAAAAGGGAATGTACGTTCCCTGAGCAACAGTACACTTGTAATTTATATACCCTTGATAAGTCCACTGTCGCACATAGAGCGGATGACGAGATCAGCAGTACTCGCGTCACCGGCTAGTATGCGTTCGAGTGTTCCCTGCAGGCCGAGGCTCCGTCTTAGGCCAGAGAGATCGGCGCACTCGGTGAAGATGTGGGCCACGGTGAAGTCGGCACCACAAGAACACACTGAGGGGTCCTCTCTCTGTAGGAGATAAGAGTGCGTGGATCATAAATTACCTATCCTCAGCCTGCACAATACCATTGCCTCTCTCCGTGAAGGTCGGAAAGAGGACCGCCACACGGTAGTTGTCTTCTTAATTGCTCTCAATTTGTTGGGAGTTCGGATAGCTAGCCACTCCGATTCCCAGGACGCCAAGATGGTTCGACGTAGCTGAGAACAAATATCCTTAGCAGGTACATTGACTGGTCTTTGAGGTAAAAGTACAGCTTTCTTTGCAGCTTTATCCGCAAGTTCGTTTCCCGCAATCCCAACGTGGCTTGGAAGCCACGCGAAAGTAATTCTGGTGCCAGAACCTTATTTTGTCTTAGACCAAGACTTCTCTGGAAAGACATAGGTCTTCGGAATCTTTAGGAAGTTGGAGGATGTAAAGAACAACATCCAGACGGAACATCCCAGCACTGCCGTCTCCGTTACTAGACAGTTATATAGTAAATACTTGTACAGTATTTGACCTCCCGTAAATATTTTACGACATGTCGTCGTGTGTTAGTGTGGCTACATGTAAGAGAAACCCGCCAGACTTGTCAGAACACCCTGTTTGTCACCAAAATATATTGTTTTTTCCATAGCTGAAATATTGCCACTTTTAGTGTGTGAAAAACATGTTTTGTCCTATCATTGAAAGAAAATATTTTCGGACAATGAAAAATATTTTTCTAAACTTTATGGTACGGATGCAATTTTGAATATGTGTGTGGGAATATTGCGTGTTAATTCCGCACTGCGTTCTGTGTACAAGTACGTGAATCCATTAACAGCTTAACTGCTGTGAACATGTAGAAGATGTCTATTTGTTGTAACCTGCATATCTCTCTCTCTCTCTCTCTCTCTCTCTCTCTCTTAGTCTTTTCTCTGTGGTTGTATGTAGTTCTTGTACCTTACAATATTTTCGCTTCTATGTTATAATATGTCCTAAACTCAAAGACGGATTATTGTTGCATGCCCATTTTCATCTTTGACTTTCACAGATAATAACCTCCTTCATACATGCTACGACTTTATTTTCTTGCTCCTCATATGCAGTAGTCATTCCTGTGTATGGTGGAAGGTTTCTTCATGTTTACCACAAAATTTTGTTTTGGACGAATGTATTTTTTCCAAGAAACCTTTCAATTATTGTTTTAAGGAGAAGTCATCTGCTAATCGACTATTTAGGTACAGGTATTGTTAATAGAACAGAAGAGTTTCCAATGCGGGAGGTAAATATATGTGGTGTAAGGAGATTGTCCGGGTGCTTGGCCTGGTTACTAACAATCTATAGTATTTGGGGGACGGAAGGTTCGAAGCACACTGTGACAACCCTGAAGAAGGCTTTCACACGAGCAAATTCCGGGTCAGTTCTTAAATTAAGTCTTTGTCTATTGCTTTCTAAGTTCAAGCCCTTTCGTACGCTTGCGTTACTGTGTTACTGTAAACCTACCTCTGTCAGTGTGGAGCTAAAGCAAATGACAGAGGAAAAAATATCCTACGATGGTTTAAAAGACCTTAAAATGCACGTGGAATTTGGCGTTATTCATTCTTCAAGAAAAAGTAATTTTCGGGCGGCTTGGGATCTGAATTTCATAACGAGTTATATTAAAAATAACTTCAAGTTCAGTTAGGAATGTGTAGGAATTCTTGGAAAGTTTCGATGATGCTGACCAGTCATAGATCTGCAGTGAACCAGAAATGGTTATACCTTGGCTGCTGAAAATAGGGTATCACCGAGCTCGATAGCTGCAGTCGCTTAAGTGCAGCCAGTATCCAGTAATCGGGAGATAGTGGGTTCGAGCCTCACTGTCGGCAGCCCTGAAGATGGTTTTCCGTGGTTTCCCATCTTCACACCAGGCAAATGCCGGGGCTGTACCTTAATTAAGGCCACGGCCGCTTCCTTCCAATGCCTAGACCTTTCCTATCCCATCGTCGCCATATGATCTATCTGTGTCGGTGCGGCGTAAAGCAAATAGCAGATAAATAAATAAATAAATAAATAAATAAATAAATAAATAAATAAATAAATAAATAATAGGTTATCTTCGTCGAGGGATAAGTGTGGTAAGACTTCTGAATAGCGAATTAGATAGATAGACATACGTATTAGTGATCATTATGAAGTCCTACAGTGCTGGTAGTTAACATGGCCAGGATACTGGTAACATAAAGGGATGCAATATATTATAAAAATGTCAAAGGTGTGTCGTGGAACTAGTATGTGCACGGATGAGTAAGAAAGCGTACACCTTAATTCATTGACAGGTTAGGGCGCGCACCTGTGAGCTTGCATTCGGGAAATAGTGGCTTCGAACCCAACTTTCGGCAGCCCTGAAGATGATTTACCGCGGTTTCCCATTTGCACACCAGGCAAATGTTGGGGCTGTACCTTAATTAAGGCCACGGTCGCTTCCTTTCCACACCCCTTTTCTATCCCTTCGTCGCAATAAGACCTATCTGTGTCGGTCCGACGTAAAGCAACTTGTAAAAAGAGAAAGTCATGGACATCAGGACAGAAAGTAAATGAGAATTGAAGGTATGTACTAATGGTTGCCATTGTTCATTGTCTTTCTATCCGAAAGATAATTAGTGTAGTCCTGCGATATTTTTTATAAATAAATAAATTACACTTTTTTCGTAAATATAGTGAACTTCCTTATTGTCTATTGAAACTGTTAATGTTCTTAACCGTCTGCAGTGTACGCTAAAGAGAGGGAAAGTATGAACTGGAAAATCATAAAGGTATGCTATTCGTAATATGTAGATACGTACAATATTAAACCGAAACATTTTAATTCCCTCATTTGCTCACTCTTCTCAAAAACGAATTAATCTTGAATAACATCATTACTGCTCATCGTCCTGCGTTGGTCCACCTCCGTAGTGTAGCGGTTAGCGCAATTAGCTTTCGTCATCGGAGGGCCGGGTTTGATTCTCGCACTACAAAAGATTTAAGATAAGCTAGAGGACTATGCAGCTCATCTCCGGTGAGATGAGGCGGAAAAGATGTGCAACTTATCGAGGAATACGGGGACTTGAGTTAACTGTATTGTTAGGTGAATTGCTTTGTCTGTAGTTTCTTATCAAGGCGGCTTTGGTTCGAATTCCAGTCGGTGAGAATGAGAATTTTGAACTGAAGGTCTCACTCCAGTTTTTCGGTTTCCCACAGTTTATGACTTCAGTGAACACAATTACGAGCATTTTGTGATGCGTTGCTTCTTTTTTCTTCGTATTTGGCGGTTATTAACGTAAGGGAGTCTATAACATGTGACGGAAAATGTACGAAAGAAATAAATGCCCGGATTGCACAGCCGAAGGGAGCTTCCTCAAGAAAGAAGTCTCTACTAACATGTAAGCCCATTTGCTTGGAGGTTCGAAAACACTTCGTAAAAACTGTCTCAAACATGGACCCTGCGAAAAGCGGAAGTGATGAAACTCAAGGCATTTGAGATGTGGTGTTGGAAATGACTATTAAGAATACCTTGGACATAGTCACAAACAAGAACGTCCTTGGTTGGCGTCTTAAAAAAAAAAGAAGAAATAGCTTCGTTTGCCACTTGATTCGTCATTGTGACTGGTACACCACCCTGTTTGAGGGGAAAATGGGAGATAGAAGGACCAAAGGAAGACCTAGAGTGTAATTAATCGATAACTTTAAAGGCAAGCACACCTATTGCCATCTGAAGCTTCTGGCCAATGAACGGAAACGCTTGGAAGACATGCAGCCTTAGGATTGAGGAGAAAAAGAAGGATCCCTATCTTACTTTTCTTTAAAAATCATACAACTATGAGGATACCTGCTCCTTTTGTTAAGTGGTCATCTACTTCGTTCTTAAATTCGATCTTGAACCTGAACTAGTAAGGCGGGAGGGGTGGGGGGTAAGGGTGTATTCTGCCCGAAGGCAGGTACGAGCCTCCGCAGAGGTGTGCCTGAGCCAGAGTTTACTTATTTTAGGGTGGCCAGTTCCTTTCCGCTCCTCCATTCCCTTACCCCCCACCAACAGCGCGTGGCAACCCATCCAAATCTTGACCACGCCCAATGTTGCTTAACTTCGGAGATCTCATGGGATCCGGTGATTCAAGACGGCTACGGCCGTTGGCGGTTTGAACTAGTAAGGACCCCTTAAAATAATTCTTTCATAAGTGAGGCTGCAAGTTCCACAGAATTCTTCTATGGTGGGAACAGCTTGTGCCTGCATACCATTGCGAGGCATTAAATAAGGAAACGCCCCCTACGGCTCTTTGGCGTCTATCTCCGTTTGTCATGTTTATGTAACGCCGCCCCAGTCCATCCATCACAAGCCATGTTTGCTGCCGACCTCCCGGTCGCAATTTATTGCAACTTTTGATCCCGACCTTGCAGCAGAGCTAGCCAACTAGCCGTCAATCTCGAGTAGTGAACACGCTCGGAAACCAGAGCATAGAGAGAAATGCTACTTGAAATTGACACCTCTGACCTCGGGTAATGTTTCATGGTGTGTGTTTATTTAGAGATAAAGTTAATAGGGTTTTTCCGAAAGTTAAACATCGTTCTGTACTGCACGTTCGAGTACGTGGGCGTTCCAATTCCTTCTGGAGAACTTGTTTCAGTGGGCTGCTAAGTTTTTCGCTGATGGCATAATTACGAGCATTTTGTGACGTGTTGCTTTTTTTTTCTCTTCATATTTGGCGTGTATTAACGTAAGGATCGGGGAAAAGGATGCATGGAATATGATAGTCAGCTTAAAGCCGCGATAAGTCAGATGTCGCATTGTGTACAATTTGATTACACCACCAGCAAAACAAATCAAAGTCATCTTCGTACAGGCCATGAAGGTCCTTGGAGGTGTGGAAGATAAAGGCTTCCGCTATTTCGTAACTTCGGCACTTGATGAGATAGAGAGGTTAGCTCTTTGACCGGCCGCCTTTGCCCCCAAGAATTAACCAGGTATTAATTGTTTTTGTTTGTGTGTAGGCTGTGTGAACCGGAAGTTTCTTAAATTTTTCGACTCTCTGACTGGGACTCGAACCCACGTCTTTCCAGATGAACCGAGCACGCCTTTACCGCCTCGGCCAGGCAGCTCCTGATTATACCACCAGTATGCCTAAACTTAAGAAGGCTAGTGGGCAGTTGCTGGACACCTGTTTTGCCGACCCTGAGGGATTGTTGTCTCCATGACACTTTGGTTTAGACCAGAGGTGCTCACGCTGGGCGTTTCGTCCCGCGGGCACACAGCACTGTAAAGTAAAAGCATGACGAATATAAGAACAAGTGTGTGCGGACTCCTTGAGTTCAAGCGCGCCGCGCCAGGCAGCGCTCGAGTGGACAAGTTCCACAGTACCGTCAGCTTGTCTTAGAAAAGTATTACTCCGTAAATGATAAGTATATACACTGTCTTTTAAAAAATAATGAGAGATTGCAATTAAAATACCACGGCAGGGTACGTCGGAAAAAATCATACGTGGAAATATGAGCTACGGCCTTCATCAGATGTTGCGGAAAACAGGTTACATACACAAACAAATAGCACATAACTCCCAGCATATTAAAACAAACATCCATGAACTATTTTAAGGCAATACTCCAGCTCAATTTGTGGGTTAATGAACTTCCGAAAGCTTGCGTGAAGATTTGGTGGCAAATTAGGGAAAATGTGAGGCCCTGCTCCTGGACGTAATTACCATCTCACACGAGAGATATCCATTTTTTCACGATTCACTATAACATTACCTGATTTCACTATAAAATCATCAGAGAAATGAACATGACAAATTCTGCTATTACTTGTTAACTCAGTACCCTTCCGTGGAATAGCTCTGACCCATTTTTCAAATTGATTTCTATTCTTCGGTGGGGAAATATTCGCGTATCGTCAACTACTCTACCATAGCGTGACTTACAGCCAGGCACAAACTATTAAATTAATCGAGCCACACAAGATACATGCTTGAAGTAAACAACACACGATGAACTGAGTTTGGGAACTGAAAGCAAAGAAAATTCAACTTATTCACCGAAATATCTCGCATAGTAACGTCTCCCGAACTATCCAATATCCGGCTTGCCGGAATTACTGGAACACGTGTTGGATATAGTCGCTTGCAGTGCTTGCAGTGGTGGGGCCACAAACTACCAAATGTATAAGAATAATATGAATTGCAATAAATGATTACTCTCTCCCCAGTTCCAGGCGATCCAGAACTAGGGGTTGGGAGTATCCTATTCTAATTCCCATTCTACATTCCGATAAACTTTATTCATACGATTTTTTAATTTTTTTTTCTTCATTAACGGTACTACGAGTACTATTTGATGAAATGGGAAGTTTTAAACTCTACTAATACAAACATGAAAACAGCTCGGCCTGTCGCAGTAGAATTGACTGCGCACCTCCGCCGCAGCCACCACCGCCACCACCACCTATGGTCTCGGCCTACATTAAAACTCATTCTAACATCACATTTCAGTGAAGCCTGATAGTCAGCTTACATTGTACGATGTCAAACTGTGTTATAGCTATTTTAGAAATATTCCTTTAAATCGATTGTGGCGTTGTAAATCTGAAACATGTGATGAATTGAAATTCAGTGGATCCTTTTGAGAAATCTACGTACCTATATGGATGGCATTCAGTACGTTGAGAATGAATCAAACCCATTATGTTACATGAAGTACTTAATCTCATTTGTGAAAACTTCCGTAATGTGGACTCGCTCCAAATGAATTGTATCATCGAACACACATTCAGAGCCAATAACTGTTACCTGTTGACGTGTTAATTGGACACAAATGAAGAATAGATGAGTTATTTAGCATTGCTGATCACGTACATGGCGTGCGTGTTCCATTCGCGGGCGTGACACATCTCGTATTAACCAGCATCCAGATGCAATGTTTTCTTAATACTAGTGTATTGTAGCTTGCTTGCTAACAATAACTACGAAACCAAACCTAAGTGCTTCAATCCCTGATCATTGTGATACCTAGTGGGTATAATGGGTGAAGGATTTTGTGTTCCAGGACACGTTTCACAGCTGTAGATCAGAATTTTGCAGGTATAGTGGATTTTAGACATATTGTCCAATAATATACCGAGTACGTGCGCGGTACTTGGAGCCCTTCAATAAGCCGACGCCATCGGCGACTGGCATATGCAGACTCCAACTGCTCTGGGATCTTCGATCGTTGTCCCTCGTACAGTCGGCATGGTTGATAATTGCTTATTGAGTAGCAGTTTTAGAAATGTAAGTAGGTCGATGTAGGCCTACGATTATTATTATTATTATTATTATTATTATTATTATTATTATTATTATTATTATTGAACGGGATTGATAACTGACGGTAATTACACAGTAATGGCTGGTATATATAAGCCCTAAGAAAGGAATAGAAACCGAGCTCGATAGCTGCAGTCGCTTAAGTGCGGCCAGTATCCAGTATTCGGGAGATAGTAGGTTCGAACCCCACTGTCGGCAGCCCTGAAAATGGTTTTCCGTGGTTTCCCATTTTCACACCAGGCAAATGCTGGAGCTGTACCTTAATTAAGGCCACGGCCGCTTCTTTCCCACTCCTAGCCCTTCCCTGTCCCATCGTCGCCATAAGACCTATCTGTGTCGGTGCGACGTAAAGCAACTATTCTGCCGTTACCGAGAGAACCGAACCTGATGTAAACAAAGAAAAATGTGTATCCGTATGTATCCATCCGCGGTCTAAACGCTGATTGGAGAATCACTGTGCTACTCTCGGGCATATGGCAGGAACCACGTGGGCAGTCTTGAAACTGTCGTTACTTCGCTTGATTGCGGCGATTACATCAGGATTAGCTCTACATAGACTGTTGCCGGATACCACTGACGTCAACATGTACAGTAGTGGACAGACAATTGTAATGCGGATTACGGCACAAATTATACTCACTGTTCGCGAAAAATAAACAGCAATGAAATGATAAATGGCATCTCGATATTTAATTCTAGCGAGGAACTTAGAAGAGGCAATATTAAAACAATAACATGTACAGTACCGGTACTTTACCTAATCAGAATATGATAAAGGACGAACGCCTTCCAAGTAAGCGCTTCTTCGATTTCCCAGGTGTTCTTACCAATCCTAGGTGCAGTCGTTCGCTGCGCGCGGTATTATTGCTCCACTCCTAAACACAAGTGAACTCGGATGTCAGCTTCGCAAATCCTTTAAAGCTAAAGTCGGGTATTTCTTACAAAATTTATGAAACACATTCATTGCAATTGCCTTCTCGCCACTTTTCAAAGGTTTCCCTTTGAGATGCTTAACGAACTCAACTCGATAATCCACATTGCACAAGAACAAGTAATGTCTCACTCACTCACTTACTCACGCACTGTACTGCTTACTTCCCAAGCTCATAGCTTAACAAATTGGCGGGTCAAGCATGAGCGAATGCGTCCCTTGTGCTCTTCAATTTTGCTTGTTTATATTAAATAACATTGAATACAAATAGTTTTTTGTATATTTCTCTGACGTAAATTATTTGAGGAATTATATTTCGGACATTTTGCATCTAGGATCGCGTTAGCCATGATGTGGCTAACGAACTAGTTTCATGTCTCCGCGTAGGTGTCCCGCGGCAGCACTAACCAATAAACGTTAACCCAAGCACGTGCTTATGTTTACATCGCGACTGGTTCTCTGGGTGAAATCTGTATAGCAGAAAGGAATAGAAAGAAATAGAAAAGTTTATCCGGCGAAATGTAGTAAGCAGTTTGGCCTATGCGGACGACTTTGTCTTAATGGCAGATTGTGCTGAAAGCCTGTAATCTGATGTCTTGGAACTTGAAAATTGGTGCAATGAGTATGATATGAAAATTAGTCTTTCCAAGACTAAAATGACATCAGTAGGTAAGACACCTAAGAGATTTGAATGTTAGGTTCGGAATACAAAGCTGGAACAGGTAAATCACTTCAAGTGTTTAGGATGTATATTCTCCCAGGGTGGTAATATAGCAAATGAATTTGAACCAAGGTGCGGCAAAACTAATGCAGTGCCGAGCTCGATAGCTGCAGTCGTTTAAGTGCGGCCAATATCCAGTATTCGGGAGATAGTAGGTTCGAACCCCACTGTCGGCAGCCCTGAAATGGTATTCCGTGGTTTCCCATTTTCACACCAGGCCTTTCCTGTCTCATCGTCGCCATAAGACGTATCTGTGTCGGTGCGACGCAAAAAAAAAAAAAAAAAAAAAAAAAACAAACCTAATGCAGTGAACTCGCAGTTGCGATCAATAGTATTCTATAGGAAGGAAGTCAGCTACCGGACGAAACTAGCTTTACACCGGTCTGTTTTAGACCAATTTTGCTGTATGGGAGTGAACACTGAGTGGACTCACGATATCTTATTCATAAGTTAGAAGTAACAGACATGAAAGTGAGAATGATCGCCGGTACAAACAAGTGGGAACTACGGTAGGAGGGTACTCGGAAAGTTGATATAAAGGCTGATAGGAATGAACACGATTGATGAAGCTGGACGCATGAACAGGCTTCGGTGGTAGGGTCATATAATGTAAATAGAGGAAAATAATGGACTCGGTCTTGGAGAGTAAGAGAAGTAGAGGGAGACCAAGACGACGATAGTTATCAGTTTTCAGTGATTTAGAGATACGAGGTACAGAACGAAACGAGGTCAATAGAACTAGTTACAAGTAGAGGATTGTGGCGGAGTTTAGTAAATTCACAGAGGCTTGCAGGCTGAATACTGAAAGGCGTAACGGTCTGTAATGACGATGTATGTATGTATGTTATCAATAAAGTAAATGCCAGTGATTGTATAAGCATTGGCGGAGATCTAAATTCTGGGATAGTGGAAAAAAAAGACAAGAAAAGTCAATGCATTAGAATGGTCTTCTCCAAACCTCTAAAAATTCACTACGTTTCAGACATTTAGTGAATGCCTGACTAAGCTGAAAGGTGACTCTGCGCACTGTCTGTGGATGGAAAGTAATTGAATCTATACGGTCTATACCCAGCAGATACCATCATAGATTAGTAAATTCAAACCGGGCGAGTTGGCCGTGCGGTTAGGGGCGTGCAGCTGTGAGCTTGCATCCGGGCGATAGTGGGTTCGAATGCCACTATCGGCAGTCCTGAAGATGGTTTTCCGTGGTTTCCCATTTTCACACCAGGCGAATGCTGGGGCTGTACCTTAATTAAGGCCACGATCGATTCCTGCCCACTCCTAGACCTTTCCTGTCCCTGTCTGTGTCGGAGCGACGTAAAGCAACTTGTAAAAAAAGAAAATTTGCTCCCTGTTTGTTTCGTGCATGTTTAGGATATAGATATTTTTTTCTTCTTCAGTTGATGGATTAAAATATTTTATTTTACAGTCAAGGCTGTAAATATATTCGAAAATATCCTGATTGCTTTTACAAATAGTGAATTTGAAGATTCAGTAATTCCCACATAGATTTTCTGCCACGTTAAGGAACTTATTTTCAGGATACAATTCTGATACGACGGCGTGCCGTAAGGCCGATAATGATTGGAGGTAGTTTAAACACACAGAATAATAATGATACTAACAATAATGATTAATAACTTGTTATTATGTAGATCCACTCGAATATAATGTGTCTTGTATAATTTGTTATAAAAACTCCTATGAATATAACATTCCTTTCGTAAAATGGAACTGCCTATAGTATTGCAGCCCTCCATACAGTATGTACACTATGATATACGTGACATCTGCGGTATCCCACCACGGACGCCAATAATATATGTAATCTGTACGTTATCACAATGACAGTTACATGCGGTTTTGCATACGTTAGCTTGAACATGCTTTCCTGTTATCTGAAAATCCATTATGGCTATTCGCTTTCTTTCTCGCCTTGATATTTATAGTACATTTTGAGACCTTATGTTCTAGTAAGCATTTTAGCAATCTGAATTTCTCTGCTTGAAACCACCGTCTGTATAATCGGACGTTGGTTCACTCGATTTTTACTCCGATTGAAAAAAGGAAGGGACAAGCGAACGTTCGCCGATGGAGTAATAATATTAATCATGTTTTGTGGTTTTACTTCCCATTAACTACTTTTGCGGGTTTCGAAATGGTTTAGGTGCCCTAAAATTTGTTCTACAGGAATCAAAAAGAGCGGGGGTTTGGTTTGAAAGCCGAGCCGAAAGACGACAAAATGTGATGGCCTACAGTGTCCTAAGCTTTCGATACGTCTGAACATTAACGTTACACTGATTGACTATTGTTGTTCGATGAGTTGTGCTCTGTCCCTTTCGCTAACCCCATCTACTCAAGTTGGCATTACTGCTGCAGTTTCGGCTCCCTCTGTGGATCAGTGGTAGAGTGTCGACCTCCGGATCAGAAAGCTTCAAACCCCGCAGAGGTGTTCGGAATGTGATGGGCGGAGAAGAGTCTCTTCGACGATCCATGTCGTACTATTCATTCATTCATTTACTGATCTGCGTTTAGGTGTGCCGCGCATGTAGCAGATTCCATATCATTTCTTAGATAAAGGATCTTTTCTTAAATGATTTCAAAGAAGTTGCAAATTTATCGAACATATCCCTTGGAAAATTATTCCAACCTCTAATTTCTCTTCCCGTTAACGAATATGTGCGCCAATGAATTTCAGATTTATCTTCATATTATGATCGTTCCTGCTTTTAAAAACTTCACACAAGCTTATTCGTCCACTAATACCATCTCTCCACTGGCACTTCGGAACATTCCTCTTAGCCGAGCAGCTCATCTCCTTACTTCCAAGTTTTCCCAGCCCAAGGATTGTAAAAATTTCGTAACGTTACTCGTTTCCTGGAAATCTCTCAGTATAAATCGTGTTGGTTCCTTTTTATCCTTTGCAGGTCTCGAATCAAGTAATCCTGGTGAAGGTCCCATACACTGGAACCATCCTCGAATTGAGTTCTGAACCAGTGACTTAGCCCTCTCAGTACCTCTTAGTCCTTACTACAAACCCTAAATACCCTCATAATCATACATATGAAGAGATCTGTAACCCTTACTTACAGTCTCGTTAATGTGATTACCCTAACGAAGATCTCTCTTTATATTAACACCTATGTACTTACAGCGGTTTCCATGATGTACATTCGCTCCAGCAGCACGGTAATTAAAGCTGAGGGTGACTTGTCCTCTTGGTGAATCGTACAATCTGACTTTTAACGGCGTCCTGGAAAGGTAACAAGGTGAAACGAAAAGAAAAAGGATTACATCACGAGGGCAGACTAGGATTAAAATTTAAGGGGGTGGGTATACATTGCTCGGTTTTTGCTGACGACATCGCAATCCTCTCGCTTTTTAAAGTATACAAGTGGAGAGAGAGGGAGAGAGAGAGAGAGAATTCAGAAGGGATAGCTGCCCTAGAACAAGGGGTACCGTACGGTAACAGCAGCATCAAATAGATAGTAATTTTCGCACTTTTTGTATCTTAGGTTAAGATGAGCTTAAATATTTTTGAATTTTGAAATTCCCTCTTTGTACAGCTATCCCCGATCAGGAAGACTTTATTTTTCTTTACATATACCGCATAAATGGTGATTTACCATTGACAATGAATTACGTAGAACATATTTTAAAAACGAAACAGGAATACAAAAACGGAGGAAGAAATTAACCGAAAATTTTGTGACAGATCCTCGCGCACCGAAGTGTAACCCAATCACCTTCAAACAACTGGCGGGCATGTGAGACTTTTCTTTAAAGTACTTAAAACAGGGTTCGTAGTGTCTCTTCTTTTCAGAATTATCCTTTTTGGCCTGTGAACTGTTACTCTCAAAACTTATTGTTGGATCAAGAACAACGCCACGTTTCTCTTTCTATCAATCGCAACAATGTCTGCACGTTCACTGGAACCATCGCTAGAGATACAGTGCACTTCTTCAAAGACTTCAAATCTCCCTGATGTTTTGAGAAGTTCTGCGATACTGCTCCTGACCCTACGGTGCCTGTTATTTCTCAGTAAATCCCCTTTCGGGCAGAAACCAAGAACTTGAGGGAAGGTTTCTATCTCGTTGCAGTGACGGCAACGGTTTTCTTGGCTTCCACCGAGAGCACTTCGGACTGCTATCACTTTACAGTTCATTTTAATGGCATTAGTCCATTGGGAATTGAAAGTCCGTTCGTCGTTATAATCCAGGTGTTTGATTGTGTCCTTCTGAAAAATACAAGACACCTTTTCCACATCAGGAAATTTCTACCTTCTGAAAGAAATCGCGAGGAAAGTTGGGCTTCAAACGTCTTTTGCGAAGACCGGAGAACTCGACGAAGTTATGGGACAACTTTTGACTTCGTCGAGTTCTTTTTGATGTTAAAGAAAATCAGAGAATGTCCGTCTCCCTGTCTAACACCGGTTTTAATTTTAACTTCTTCTGAGATCTCTCCCATAAATTTCGCCTTAGATTTTATTTCTGTGAAATTTGCCCAATTACGTTAGTTTTCTTTCAGTCAACTCCGAATTCTTCTCATATGTTGAATAAGGAGGTCCTATCTGTTGAGTCGTAAGCTTTTTAAAATCAACAAAAACTATTACATAAATTTTATTCCTTGTCATTCTGCCTCGTATTATTGTTTTAAAATTAAATATATGTTCCTTGCGGGAAGGTGGTGGTGATTGCTGTTTTGAGAAGAAGTACAGAGAGAAAATAACGGAAGGGATCAGGCACTTCGAACCTTTAAGGTATTGGTCAAAGGAAGGTAAGGGCAACCTAATATCATCGGGGTCGTAAAAGAAGAAGAGTTAACCAAGGGAGGTCGGGTAGGAAAGATGAACGTGAGGAGCCTGGCATAAGTAAGTGGAACCAATGTCGGCACTCACCTAAGGGCCCAGTGGTCGCCAACCCACGCTCCCAAATTCAGAGCCCCTGGGACACCTTTTAGTTGCCTCTTACGACACGCAGGGGATACCGTGGGTGTTATTTTACTGCCCCAATCCACAAGGGGATTCGGTGCAGGAACTGCCTTTTGGCCTGGTATTCCCCTATTATTATTGTTATTATTATTTTTATTACGGTAGATTATTAAAATCAATCAAAGGCATTTATGTTGACAATTGGGCTTCAGTGAGAATTGATGGTAGAATGAGTTCTTGGTTCAGGGTACTTACAGGAGTTAGACAAGGCTGTAATCTCTCACCTTTGCTGTTTGTAGTTTACATGGATCATATGCTGAAAGGTATAAAATGGCAGGGAGGGATTCAGTTAGGTGGAAATGTAGTAAGCAGTTTGGCCTATGCTGACGACTTGGTCTTAATGGCAGACTGTGCCAAAAGCCTGCAGTCTAATATCTTAGAACTTGAAAATAGGTGCAATGAGTATGGTATGAATATTAGCCTCTCGAAGACTAAATTGATGTCAGTAGGTAAGAAATTCAACAGAATTGAATGTCAGATTGGTGATACAAAGCTAGAACAGGTCGATAATTTCAAGTATTTATTGTATTTTTTCCCAGGATGGTAATATAGTAAGCGAGATTGAATCAAGGTGTAGTAAAGTTAATGCAGTGAGCTCGCAGTTGCGATCAGCAGTGTTCTGTAAGAAGGAAGTCAGCTCCCAGACGAAACTATCCTTACATCGGTCTGTTTTCAGACCAACTTTGCTTTACGGGAGCGAAAGCTGGATGGACTCAGGATATCTTATTCATATGTTAGAAGTAACAGACATGAAAGTAGCAAGAATGATTGCTGGTACAAACAGGTCGGAACAATGGCAGGAGGGTACTCGGAATGAGGAGATAAAGGCTAATTTAGGAATGAACTCGATGGATGAAGCTGTACGCATAAACCGGCTTCGGTGGTGGGGTCATGTGAGGCGAATGGAGGAGGATAGGTTACCGAGGAGAATAATGGACTCTGTTATGGAGGGTAAGAGAAGTAGAGGTAGACCAAGACGACGATGGTTAGACTCTGTTTCTAACGATTTAAAGATAAGAGGTATAGAACTAAATGAGGCCACAACACTAGTTGCAAATCGAGGATGGTGGCGACGTTTAGTAAATTCTCAGAGGCTTGCAGACTGAACGCTGAAAGGCATAACAGTCTATAATGATAATGTATGTAATGTATGTATGTATATTATTATTTTTATTATTATTATTGCTGTAGTTTCAAAAATTAACCCGTAAACGACGCGTGCACAATAGCTGGTTGATAATATAAGCATGATGGGAAAAACAGTGATAATTTCAACCTGACCATTTTGTAGTGCCATGTCTTTTATCAAGATCATGGCTGATAATTGGATTTGTAGCGTGCCTCTGAAATTGTTGGCTAACGTTTGGCAAAGGGTGGCAGTTCGGCGCCAGCCACTTTTATGTTTACCCGCAAAACGAGTTTTGGTGTACTAAATGGAATCACGTATGCATTTACCCTTTCAAGGAGTCATCCAAAGGGGCAAGAGTAGCGCTTCTTGTTTAAGCTCAACGGAAGCGTCTAAGAGGCCGTTCGTGGCAGCCGGGCCGTTTGTTAGGGCGGGGAAACAACCAGTGGAAGTGCTCTTGAAGCATATGTGTGCTGTGTCTGTGTTTGTGGTCGTTTGTTTCCCCTCTGAAGCACTTCTTATGTAGCTGTTCGTCTCACTTGAAGCCACTGCAGTATTTATCTGCAAAGGACTTGGTCCCATAATGCAAAAGGATCGTTTTGTGGACCATCTGCTCTTTAGCTAGCTGTAAAAAGTGACCTCTCAAGTTTAAAAGTACATCTTATAAACTTGGCTTTTTAATATACCTTATATTTTCACTAGTCATATCCTATGACAATCCTGCGAAAAATGTTATCTGGCAGGTTGCTGTCTACTGACAAGGAGAGGACAAATTTAATACGAAGGTAATCCAAAAAATAAGGTTTCCTTCTTTTTAATATAAATGCATAGACCTGTTTTTTTCTACAATGGTGTACATCATTTTACAGCTTGGACATTTAACTAATTTTCTACATAATCACCATTTCGGTCGATGCATTTTTAGAGACGCTGTGACAGTTTTTTGTATGCCCATATCATACCAGCTCGCCGGCATGCTGTTCAGGAATTTGTGAGCGGCGCTTCGGAAAACCTCAGGAACCAAAGTGCAGAGATCATCCAGGTGATCCGCCGATCTTCACGCATGATTTTTTCAACCTTCACAACTGTCTCTACGGAAATTGACAGTCTTCCGCACCTTTGTTCGTTCGTCGTGAATTTCAGTCCGACAGCTGCAAACTCTCTACACCACTTACAAACATTTTTTTACATCCATGCACGACTCACTATACACTTCCATCATTTGGCGATGGATTTCAATCGGTTCAGTACTTTTTGCGTTCAAAAACCGAATAACTGCGCGCACTTCGCACTTGGCGGTACCATCCAACGGGAGTTCCATTCTCGGATGCCAAGCCAAGACTGAGTGCCTCAGCGCGGCGTGTGCATGTTTATATGCGAGCGCGGGAAACACAATATTGTGACCGACAGCCACACGAAGAGAGTTCTATATTTATAGAAATAAGAGGAGACCTTATTATTGGGATTACCCTCCTAGAAATAGGCTTACTTTCTTCTTTTTTAAGTCGAAATAGATTGTTCATGCTCTAATGAACATAATTGTCATTTTAAGGATAAAACGTCGAGTTAATCTGCCCCCACCATCCTTTTTTGTCCAGTAAGTTTTTTTGCTGCTTTCAGAGACGCCGAGATGCTGGAATTGTGTCGCACTGGAGTTCTTTCCCGTGCCGCTGAGTCTACTAACACGAGGCTGATCTTCCTGTTCTGTAACACCGGATTGAGCCGGAATCGAACTCAGCAACTCTCTCTTGCTGATCGTTTCATTCTTCGAGGGGTCGGACTTCTTCCTTTTTTTCCATTCTGATTAGTATTACGAGGGATGGTTGCTCAGTTGCAGGTCCACTTTCTCCTATAACTACCACCAACACCACTTAAATACGGCTAGTGACTACAGGGTTTTTGTTGGAAGGATTGAATGTATCCATGTTGTAACCAAGGTTGAGATTTACAAAACACAACTTTATTATTCGCTTCAAATGCAAAATACACTATTTACACAAATAAAACAGAAATTTAACTTGAAGCAAAATGAATTAGGAATCTTGAGAAAGAGTCTATCTTTTGTACACTATATACAAGTTTGCAGTATTTACATCCACTTCTATCTCGAAAAGATAGTCCTTGATATGAAAAGTCGATAGTCGAAAACTATCAGAAGTACTGACATAAATGTTTTGGAAAGTCCTTCCTTGCTGAGTTCATAAA
Organism: Anabrus simplex; assembly: GCF_040414725.1. Taxonomy (NCBI): domain Eukaryota; kingdom Metazoa; phylum Arthropoda; class Insecta; order Orthoptera; family Tettigoniidae; genus Anabrus; species Anabrus simplex. The sequence goes on along the minus strand of NC_090268.1, from coordinate 82,752,502 downwards.
AGCAAGTTCAATGTTGGAAGAATTCTTACTTGGCGAAACCAAGGGAGCTTGCATTAATTAGGGAAATATTACGGTATGTAATAGTATGACTGGATATGGGCAGCGGAATAGGCCAGAGGAGCGGTGACCAGAGGTGAGACCTCGTACTGCCAGAAATTCAGTCCACCTGGCCGAAGCACATTTTCAAGAGGAGTAGCCTCCGTGCTCGACGTAGGGTGTATTCTGGAGCTGGACACCGGGGCAAGTGGGCATCTGGACAGCTGCTGCTGCTTGAGAGTTTTCATTCCCCGCCCGAAGGCGGGGCGGGCCCCCTAGATCGTGTCGCGATCTCTCGGGCCGGGAGAAGGGAAAAGAAGTAGAAGGTGTGATAGAAGAGGAAGATGGGTATAGCGATGTAAATATTCATGATGAAGTAACGGTGGGTCTTCTTAGCTGGGGAGATGGGAATGATAGGAATTGTGCTCGAGGAGTGAAGTTTAAATGAATGTAGCAGGGTGGAAATGGAATGTGAGGAGTTGCAGAATTGTTGTGATATTGTCAAGGGAAGTGATGAGGAGTCGGATGATATCTAGCGTTGGAGGTGGGGGATGGAAGAAACTAGGTGGGGAAAGGCGTGGGCAAACGGGTGTACTAGGTTGGAAAGGAGGAATTGGCCGGGGGCGGCAATATGGTGGGTTGAAATGTTGGCGAATAGGTTGAGGTGGGGAGAGAGAGGGCTCAACTTTATGACGATGGCGATAGATGTAAGCTCCATTGGCAATAAGTCGTTGGACATCTTCGGCAGTTGGAAGGTGTATGCGGACCATATACGTCGGGCCGGAGGAGTTCTTGATCCGAAAGACGCGACGAACTGGGAGTTCCTCTTTATAGTACACACACGACAGTTCAGGCACGCGCACTGAGGCTAGAAGAATGACACTTGGCGCGTGTAGCTGGCTGGCGGAGCGAGAAGGGAGCGCCGGACATACAACAATCCAGGCCTTGAGCGAACACCAATAACATCTCTAGTTGATACGAGTAATTTTTGATCATGGTGAGATGAAATGAAAAATGAAAATCCACAGCCCATTCAACCGGGTCAGGAATGGAATAAATGAGGCCTCATGAGGCGAGGATGGGAATTGTGCCGACTGCCGAAGCCTGTCGTACTCCTCTGGGGCAATGATTTTTTTTTTAAATTTTACAATTTGTTTTACGTTGCACCGACATAGATAGGTCTTATGGCGACGGTGGGATGTGGAAGGGTTAGGAGTGGGAAGGAACCAACCGTGGCCTTAATTGAGGTACAACCTGTTGTGAAAATGGGAAACCACGGAAAACTATCTTCAGGGCTGCCGACAGTGGGGCTCGAACCCACTATCTCCCGGATGCAAGCTCACAGTTGCGCGCGGTACAATGATTAATGGCTAACAGATCAAATTGAAATGATATGATATTGGAGATTATTGGTGGTATGAGAGATCACAGGGAAATACGGAGTACCTGGAGGAAAGCCTGTCCCGTCTCCGCTTTGTCCAACACAAATCTCACATGGAAAGACCGGGATTTTAACCACGGAACCCAGCTGTGAGAGGCCGGCGGGCTGCCGCCTGAGCCACGGAGCCTTGCATAGTGAGATATTGCAATTTTAAAGGTGATTGACTTTTTAAGAGAGAATTTGATGTTATCGAACAGTTCTAGTGAAATGCAAGTGTCTTCGCATGCACCAACTTAGAAAGTGTTATAACCCAAGAACAGACTTTACCAGTTCGGTCACACATCTCGGTTAGAACCATCTCAGACTGCAGCTGCACCTGAATTTTCACTTTGAAGTCGGAATGAGTACATCATTGTGACATAATTGTTTCTGTGCTAAGTTGGTTAGCCATTTAGGTGTTCATTTACGGCTGAAGCAACGTTGTTAAGATTAAAACTTGGCCTAATCTCGTTGTACTAACAAAGTTCACAGAGTAACATAATCCCGGCTCAACTTAACGCTTTGCTACCTAAAGTTAGAGCATTAAGCTCCAGTACTGTTTATATTTAGTGCGGTCCGCTCCGTCGCATTCACTCCAATGGATTAGAGCAGGCGAACTCTCTGACGCGAGCTCGCCTCTCCAGATCGGGAAACTAGTTTGAATAACATTTTTTTTAAAGTTAAGCCATCTCTGCGACGCGTCGCCCGTTACTCTTCGGAACGTGACTCCTCTTTCAGCTACAGGTATGAAAGAAGAGAAATTCGTCTGCTGTATTCAAAATTGATTTTTGAAACACCTTATATTTTATTGTTTAATTAACTATTTTTACCATCTGCATTTTGTGGAAATATTACAACAGCGCACATGATTTTAGAAAGAAAGAAGGTGGTCGTTGTTTGAGTCATCAGTTCATATACTGGTTTGATGCAGAGCTCCATCAACCCCACCCTATGCTGTGCTAATCTGTTCATCTCTACGTAACTGCGCCATCCTACATCTGCTTTAATCTACTTGTCATATCCATACCTTGGTCTACCCCTACCATTCTTATCGCCTACACTTCCCTCAAAAACCAACTGAACAAGTCCTGGGTGTCGTAAGATCTCCTACTCGTCAAAATCAGCCAAATCGATATCCTCCCATCAATTCGATTCAATATATCTTCATTAGTAATTCGATCTACTCATCGCACCTTCAGCATTCTTCTGTAACACCACATTTCAAAAGCTTCTATTCTCTTTCTTTCTGAGATAGTTATCGTCCATGTTTCGCTTCCATCCAAAGTCCATACGAAAGTCTTCAAAACCATCTTTCCAATTCCTATATCAATAATCAAAGTGATTAAATGTCTTTCCTTAAGAAAGGCTTTCTTTGCTTATGCTAGTCTACATTTTTTATATCCTCTTTACTTCTGCCATCGTTAGTTATTTTACTACCCGAGTAACAGTATTCATCTACTTCTTTTCCTAATTTAATATTTCCCCCATCACATGACTTCGTTCGACTGCACTGCATTACTTCCGTTTTGGACTTATTTATTTTCATCTTGCACTCCTTCCCCAACACTCCGTCCATACCGTTCAGCATTTTCTCCAGATCTTCTGTAGTTTCAGTTAAAATAACAGTATCATCGGCAAATCTGTGGGTTTTGATTTCCTCTCCTTGGATTGTGATTCGCTTTACAAATTCCTCTTTGATTTCCTTTACCGCCTGTTCTTTATAAACATTGAAACGTTAGCGGGACAAACTGCAGTCTTGCCTCACTGTTTTCTGGATTGCTGCTTCTGTTTTCAAAGCCCTCGATTCTTATCACTGCAGAAAAGTTGTACTGTGGTATGACAGGTGTTAAATTTATCCGCAGATGTACATTAGGAAGGCGAGACTGGAAGGTTAGAGAACTACACTGTTCGAAGGTCTGAAGTTCGAATCCCGACACGAACATGGACTAATACAGGTTCCCCGAGCTCGATAGCTGCAGTCGCTTAATTGCGGCCAGTATCCAGTATTCGGGAGATATTAGGTTCGAACCCCACTGTCGGCAGCCCTGAAAATGGTTTTCCGTGGTTTCCCATTTTCACACCAGGCAGATGCTGGGGCTGTACCTCAGTTAAGGCCACGGCCGCTTCCTTCCCACTCCTAGCTCCTTCCGGTCCCATCGTCGCCATAAGACCTGTCTGTGTCGGTGCGACGAAAAGCAAGTTGCCAAAAAAAAAAAAAAAAAAAAAATACAGGTTCCCCGTCTGTTTTTCTTCTATAATTCTCGTCAAGTTATTTTCCGTCGCGAGTTCCTTAATCTTAGTCATGAGCTACACGCATAATACCCAATGTACATTAAAATAGCAAAATAGATATGCAGTTCCTAGATGTAGTTGGCACACACACTGGATCCCAAGCTATATCTTGCATTGCATCCACTCAGTGGGTTACCTTCCTTTTGTCTTTACTGTTCGCCTTTCCCAAACCCTGACTAAAAATTACCCGTTCTCCGGAAGAGGTTGGACGTAGGGCTGACACCGCGCTCTGTAAAAAATGAAGCTGCGAAACTTCAACAAAAGAATGCCGGACTGATTAACGAAGACAAGCATGGCATTGAGAAGTACAACGATAATGGACAAACAATTCATGAACGAAGGAAAATAAAAATAAAGCGTAAGTCAGTAAGTATCTGCAACATTGCTCTAATTGTCTTTAGGTTGGTTCTATGCAGGGGCGTGACACTTCATAGGGAGCGTCCGAAGCAGTTCTGAGATGGGCCAATCGATCTCCGCCAACTAAAGAAAACTAAAATTCTCTTTTAGAAGGTTAATTTAGAAGGCAGAGGTTGGCATTACACATTCAGTAGCGTGGTACAGCAAATTCAAAACACAACTCCGTTATCGTTGCGCGAAGGGGCCTTGGTCGTACGGTATGTAATAGTGCTTGTTAGACGAAAATTTGTTGAGATTCTTTCGCATTGAACGAGATTTTTGATCCAGTTTTTTGAGAGTATGGTGTGAAATTATAATTATGCGCGTTCTTAGTGTGAAGAAATAGTATTATGATCATGAATCATGAACGTACTTTTCATTGAACTACGTAGCTGTTGCGAGTAAACGTCCGTGTGATTGTGCTTCTTACCTGCTGTTTGGAATAAATAAATTCAAAATATAAACTGTGTGCATTATGCTGTGTTTTACTTTCATCCTTTCCTTCTCGTGTTTTCCATTCCCATACATAAAAGTCGTGGGAAGGGTTCAACGAAAGAATGAGGTTATGTTAGATCGTGATTTAGGCAAGTATGGGCGTTTCGGGGTTTTATATGAATTGCATTAACATTTTCATTAATCAATGTTGCATTTGTCACTTAATAGATGTAAATTTACAATAAAATGCGAACGGCGAAACAACGATAAGAGCTAGCGTTATGACAGTATTGCCGACATAGATATACGGTAATTGTAATTTACTTTTCAAGTAAAAGACACGAGAGAAGCTTTAGATACAACTTTCCCACCGAAATACAATCATTATCTCTATCACAATTAAAATTTTAACAAAGTAACAACTATCATCATCGTGTTTACTACGAGGTAATATCGTGGGATTTATTTCCTTATGTTGGCAGAGACAAAGTGGCCACTGTAGCTTCCATGACCTGTTTTCTCAGCCAACTTTATTATACAGGAGTGACGGATCTATTTCTCTTATATGATCCTTGGTTCTATGGCGTTGTGTGCTCACCAGTCGCTAGATGGCACCGTTGCCTACGTCTGTGGTAGGTTTCATCGCTATCAGATCAGCACAGCTTGCGCTGTTGCGACGTAAATATAGCCGCGCGACTCTCTGTTTGCACCCAGGAAGAAGGGCGTTCTTTTTTTTTTTTTTGTGGTGAGAGGGTGTATCAGGAGCAGATTCATAGAAGACTTGCAGCACAATACCGGGACAATGTTTTGCCACGGCTGCAGATAGACGCCCGGAACTTTCCTCATCCTTCACGCTCGTGCGACCCCTTTTGAACTGTTCAATGCACTGGTAAACACTTCGCTGTGGCAAAACATTGTCTCCGGATTGTGCAGAAAGTCTTCTATGAATTTCCGCTCCCGATACACCCTTAGACCACAAAAAACGGATTACGAAACTCTCTTCTTCGTTGGTGCAATCAGAGAGTTGCGCGGCCATCTTTACGCCGCAACAGCGCAAGCTGTACTGATCTGATAACGTTGAAACCTACCATAGACGTAGGCAACGGTGTCATCTAGCGGCTGGTGAGGACACAACGCCATAGAGCCATCCTAAAGACAATTAGAGCAAAGTTGCGGATACTTATTGACTTGCCTATCTCTCTATCGCACAGGAGCCCTGAAGGTGCTGTGCTCTTGTACCATGGAAGTACCTATACAGATGTTACATGGAAACCCAGAGGGACAGAGAGGATGAAGTCGACCGATAACCAGACGGATGTATGGAGTCATTGAAGATCTTCGGGAAATGAGCTATAGTAATTGGAAAGCTTTAGTGGTTACTGTTTTAGCGTTGGATCGAGGTAAGTGGCAGAAGACTGTTGAAGAGGCCAAGGTTTACAATGAACTGTAAAGCCACAGAAGAAGTAGAAGAAGAAGAAGAAGAAGAAGAAGAAGAAGAAGGGGGTTATTATTGTTTTAAGAGGAAATACAACTAGGCAACCATCCTTTATGTACCGGTAACACTAATCAGAGAGAAAATGGAAGGGATCCGACACTTCGAAAAATGAAGGTATCGGCCAAAGAAAAACAAGCGCCACAAAGGGCGTGAAAATCAAAGATTCCCTACGCCTCGACACCTAATATCGATGGGCTCGGAAATGAACAATAGTTGACCAAGGGAGGTGGGATATGATAGATAAAAGTGAGGAGCCTGGCACAAGTAAATGGAAGCAATGCCAAATTCAGCTAATGGCCCCGTGGTCATCAACCCACGATCCCTAGTTCAGAGCCCCTGGAGGCCCTTATAGTCACGTTTTTCGGCAGGCAGGGGATACCGTGAGTGTTATTCTATCACCTTTACCCACAGGGGATAGTAGTAGAAGAAGAAGAAGAAATTCGTCTTCCCCGGTCAGCTCTTGTTCTCTTCCGGTCCGACGTTAGTAAGGTATCAGGCCTATAGTGGTGGGTGCCTTTCGCAAAACTTTTTCTCTTCTAAAGTATCATTGTCATTTTTTAAGATTGGAATTTCCTTTTTCCGTAAGTGAGTTGGATTCTGTCCTTTTGCTCCTTTAAACTACATTCACCAGCATTGACGTCCACTCTGCGCACCATAGATAAGAGAGAGAGAGAGAGAGAGAGAGAGAGAGAGAGAGAGAATATGCCCTAAATTTCGGGAGGCAAGCGCCCCCCCTCCCCGGATTCTAATTATTCAAATAACTTTTAGGTTATACGAATGGTTTTGTACTATCTGGAGTGAATGTCTGTTGACATTTCTTGTAGAACGTTAGTAGGTAGTCGAAAATATTCACCGAGAAATTTAAGATTATTCCACGCGCAGCAAACATCATGTTAATAACTTCCCAGTTCTTAATTTTACACTTACGTCTCGAGTTATTAGTTTCTATTTATTTCTTCTACTACATTCGTCCCTGCTCCGTCTGATGTCCTCTCTGATACTTCTCACGCACACACGGTGTGATAGAACATCTTAATTGGAGCTTAATGTTGTCAGCTCCCGCTTGGAACGCTGTGCCAACATACAGCGAGCCACCTGGTGACAAACGAGCGTACCACTACAGCTCCTACGGTAAAGCATTCTTAAATTCAGACCCTCATTATTGTAGAAGATTCGGCGAAACGTAAACAGTTTAACCTTGTTTTCTTAACACGGCATAAACCCAAAAGCCCGTATCATATCTATAAGTACGGGCCGTGAAAGCATCAATGTTAACAAATGACGCCTTTGTTAGATTTGCTATCAATGACTACAATTTCCGCTCGTTTAATGGAACCTTCAGTTGACGTACAGTTTACTTCTTCATAAACTTCGAACAGGTTTGTATTTCGAAAGCGGTCAGTTATCCTTCTTAGTCTATGGTGCCTGTTGTTTCTTAAGAACTTGCATTTGCGGCAGAAACCAAGAACAAGAGGAAGGGTTTCAATCTCGTCGCACTCACGGCAGCGGGCATCTACTATCTGCGTCTCACGAGAAGTCTCGGCAGCTTGTAGGTATAGCACGAGTAACATGTACTAACCTAAGCTACAAACATTAGTCGTGATGAACAGTGCGAGCTCTCTGAAAGAGATACGTGTTCATTATTAAACTGTTCTTTATGCAGTGCTTACAGTAAATGTGTAACTAAAGCACAATTGCACTACCAGTTTGAAACTTCACAGCAGCGGCTTAGTTCACAAGAATCACCGCGGACGGAACCGATGTTTATTGTCAGGCCTTGAGACTTGAGACTGGCGCATGCCCAGCAGCTGTGCTTACCCTCCGCATGCACGCGACGTTTCGTCAGACGACCATAGTAGGCTTCTGTCGGGAACTCGACGAATTGCGACAACAGTGCGTTCATTTTTATGGCGTTCGTCCATTGAGAGAAAGAACCATAATGTCAAATGCTCACTGCTGGCGAGTTTTGGAAATGCGATCCGCATATAATCATGAACTTTATCGATTTTTTCGAATTAATCTGATTTTTGAAATGACGTTCTGCTTCCCTCAAGGACTTATCGTTCTGCTTCCCTCAAGGACTTTTCGTTCTGTTAGAACAAATATTTACTCATAATCACCATCACCAGAAAAAATCTGTTGCTAAATAATAATAATAATAATAATAATAATAATAATAATAATAATAATAATAATAATAAATATAGTTTAGAACTTCAGCCTGAACTTCTAAAGCTACTGCTGAGCATTTTTATTGTATAATTAAACTTACTTCAAATAAATTACTTTCACGAATATTGAGAAAGGCGCAGCTTACCCCAACCATGCATTACGTCATTTTATATGGTCTCATAAAGTCTGAAGTTCGTAGAAGTTTTCAGGAATACAATAAAGAAGGAAAAAGAGAATACAGGACAGTTCGTTGGCCATCAACTAGAAATATGAAGAGCATTAAAAGTTAATTACTTCTGATTTCCTCTAAAGGAAGATAATTAATGTAGGTACATAATTTATTCCACGTTACAGTGAGGCCCAGTTAGTTGCGTTGCCAAGGATCGTGAAACAGTTCACGAGACAGGGGAAATTCACGGATTAACTTTCACAATAAGAGACAGAATGATCATACTGAGAAAATGAAAAATAGTAATAATGCCTGTCTAATCTAAAAGAGAGCAAGCCTGTATGCTTACGTAACTGTCGATATTGAGGTCATAGCGATGGGTCGTCCAGTTTTATGTGCAAACCAAACCACAGGAATGTGATTTTTTATTTCAAAAATTCCACGTGCATTAGCTGAGATTCGAACCGCGATGGTCTTGAGGAGAAGCAGTGACTGCGTCTTGTTTATCATTCCCCTAATAATACCTAATCTAATTTGTTTTTATAGGTATAATGCACTTCTTCAGTCAGTCGCATCAGCTCTTGTTCATTCCTGATCTGGTGTTTTATATAATCTGCAAGAAGGCTTTTGTTTGGCCTGTGCACGGGAAGTACTTCACAGTTTTGTTAAGAAGGATTTTTTGTGTTAAGAAGGAAGTCATACCTTTCAGTGTCGACTTAGTCAAATAGGACATTAAAAACTTTCCAGTCTGTCAAACACGCAAAATTTCAATAAAAATTATAACACTATAAACATAGAAAATACACACTATTACACAAAGAATGACATGTTTCGTTCTACAAGAACATCCTCAGGTTGTATCAAATCACTTAAATCGTGCGCAAATATTTACAGTATTGTAATAGTAATTTCGCAAAACTGTAGACAAGTGTCCTTTTATAAATCAAACGATTAAATTTAGGCTACGGTCGATTCGTTACCTTTCCTATCCCATTGTTTATGTCGGTGCGACGTGAAACAAATAGTAAATGAATCGTGTTGCAGTTGGACTATGTGAGGGATACTTTCTATACTCCTCAATGTTTACCGCCACATAATTGTTTTGAATAAGAAAATAACGACAGTCAGTACTGAACCTGTAATTACTTGGATATGTGATACAAAAAACGATTAGAATGGATATACATGTGGTTTTAAAAGCTTAGGGACCTATGGTGAGCCCTTAATGCGATGAAGGTTGATTCTCCGCCAAAAGGATATCCGGTCCTAATGGTCTGCATTGTCTAAGCATCATTGTCCTCGTCGTGAGAACCACCACATTTATTACCATTTCAGGTACAATCAACTCCTTACAGTTAAATTCTCTTCAAGACTTCGAAATTTTTTGAATTTGCGCCTAGCTGAGAGGGTCATCGTGGACTAAGAATGGACCTGAGATAACACAAGCCTGCCAAATAAGTTCCTCAAGAAGGTGTGAAAGGATAGGAAATGAACATGCTGTCATTGTGTGGTGTTTTGTGATGACGTACTTTAAAGCTGAGTGGTTTCTGTGGACATACGGCGAGGAAAAAAAGAAGATCGAAGCGGGGAACGGAAAGGAAATCAAATAAGACGGCTTTGATTCAGTGTCGGACGTGATTGTGTGGGGCGGAGAGGAGTGGCGATGGACGGATGACTGGAGTGACGAATGTAGTTCAGAACGTGAAGGAAGTATTGTGCGACCAGTGCAGGAAAAGAAAATATATATTGGGTGTCATAATGGAACGAGCATAACTGTTCCATACACTGAAGAGCTTAATGGAATTCTTTCCTTATTTATTCTGTCTGAAGTGAATCAGAGGGAAAAGGAAGAAAAATATTTCTCTCTGTTGCATAGCGTAATTGGTTAGGCGTTAGCTTTCTGTCTTGCAGGATCGAATTCTAGCGTAGTGGTTTGGCATTTTTAAGAAAACTTAAATATCAGAGAACCATGCCTATAGATTTAACTGTCTTGCCCAAGTAAAGGGCACATTCTGACAGTCCCGCGTCCTTTAAAATCTACAGCAATTCTTCTTCTTGTGGTGGCGTCTCCTCGCAGGAGGTTTTCCTACTTTGTGTTTCTCGTATCAGAGTTTCTGGATCGTCGGAGGCTCCTGGCCCAGGATAATCTCCACCCCCGCCGACGTTTCCCTTCTGTGATGAGTTGTAGCAGTCTATAGGTCTATTTATCGTTTATGAAGATCCCATGTCTGTCGAAAGAGGCGACTAACAGGGGCCCCAGAGGCTCTTAACTTGGGAACTTGGTTTGGCGACGACGGGGCCCACAGCTGACTCCTGTTGGTGCTTAGTCTTTCAGTGGTCCAGAGTACGTCTCCCCCCTTGGCCATTCTGCTACGATTTTGTGGATAGTTGAATTTGCCGCACCGCATTTACAGTTGGTGTTATTTGGCACACCTTGCCTACAAATCAGTGAACCAGATCATCCGTGATTGGTTCGGATCCTATTCAGACTGACCTAAGTTCTTCGCGAGAGATGAAAACCAACAGAAGGTGGCATAGTGGTAAATACTCTCTACCAGTTCTTCGGAGCTGCACTGTTCCATTCGGATTACAGGCCGGCATTGTAACCATCTGTGCTTGTGAGTCATATTATTTGGCATATTAACCTTTCATCGAAGGATTACATACTGCTGTACAACCGCGTTCTAATTGTCTTCAGCTAAAGACAAAATCAGGTATTAAATTTGGCCACTTCGATTTTTTTTTCTACTGTACCTTTGTACTGTCCTAGATATTTATGTTTAATGTATAGTAAATGATATTTCAATCTCAATGTTCCTTATTGCTCGCCTTCTTTGTCACTTTTACCTAACATTGAAGTCACCTGCGATATACTCATATTCTGTGTAACGCATGGAATCGTGCCTTTGGTCTTTGTATCATCCCTCGGGAGAGTCCTTTTAAATATTCCCTTTTAGGTTTCCTGTACGGCCATGGTCTTAGCTTCCACAGAGCGCGTGTGCGTGTGAGGTTAATTGAAGCCTATTAACTGCTTGATAGGATTCTTGTATGCCCACCACGACTGGCTAATTCATTCCAGCAGGTGCAGTGCTCGTGAGGGACTGCCTGATTGCCAACTACCCTACCTAATATTAATATAACCAACATTCTACGGGTCCTCACTGGAATACCAGAGCAGCCTTACTCTAGGAATGGTAATTTTAACCCTAGCTTATCTTGATGCTATATTGTGTGATGAATCACTCATCGAACTCATGTTCGCCGTTCTTGTTTTATTATGTAAACAACAGTCTTACATACATGTTCTCGTAAAATATAAATACATTATTTGAGCAATGTGTAGTTGATAGATTGTATAGATAAGTTGTAAATTATTTCATATAAGTTTATAGAGTGAAATGGGTATGAATACAGTAAAATGTATGGGCTTGCCCGTTTTTATATATTCAGAACTGGCCGACTGAGAATATTACCGATATTGAAATCTGACCACACTTCTACTGGAATTAGTTCATTTCACTTGTGTGCTGTTTGTTCATTCAGATGTAATATCACTGGTTAGGACTGACATTATTACATTTAAAGCATATCGTCTCAATGATATACCATAAGCCCTACCGTCAGGTTTGAAACCCATAGGAGCCAACTTTAAGAAGTAAGATTCATAGAAGACACAATAGAGTATTACAAGTTTTACAAGTTTTTTCATTTGCTCCTTCATTATGTTTTTTTAGCATTTTTTCAACTTATATTATGTAAATTATTTCAAATCTCCCCTCATTTTTAACTGAAGATGGCTCAAACGAGCCGAAACGTGTTTGAATTTGTTTACTCCGTCTAATGACGGAATATTTATTGTATTGAATTAGGAGGATACTCTCTTTTTTCACCTTTGTAAAGTAAAAAATAGAGTATTACAAAGTATCTGGAAACCATTACTATATTCGGTTTGATGATTTGATAATTATTGCCTGCGGGGCCATTCCGTGATTGACTTGTAGAACTAGAACATTTTAAAGGTGTCATACGGTAGGCTACGTACTGAACCATACTATTTTAATTAATTTGCCGTTGAAATAATGTTGTTACGGTATTCTAGCGCGCATGCGCTCGCGCACGACTTTGAAACAAATTCGGACTTTTTAAAAAATTAAGTATTATGGCATTTAACAAAAGCTCCCGTAGTTTTCCAATAGTTTTCTGTAAAGTGCAAGCCTATTTAATATTCGCTCTTTATATAGTGGTATGCTATAATGAAGCTACATATTTTATTGATTTTAGGATTTCTAGACAATTTCTTTCTATAAATATTGTGCAATGAATATATGAAAATTAGCTTTTCCAAAATCGAAAGTGTTGTCAGTTAGGATGAAACATATTAAATTTGAATGTCAGGTCGGTGATAGGAAACTGGAATAGGTGTCTCATTTCAAGTCTTAGGATGTGTAGTATGCCAGTTCCGTAGTGTAGGGGGTGCCTCGGGTTCGATTCATGGCCAGGTTAGGGATTTTTACCTGGATCTGAGGGCTGGTTCGATGTCTACTCAGCATACGTCATTACACTCATTAAAATCGAGGGGCTGTCTGACGGTGAGATGGCAGCCCCGGTCTAGAAAGCCAAGATTAACGGCGGAGAAGATCCGTCGTGCTGACCACACGACACCTCATAATCTGCAGACCTTCGGGCTGAGCAGCGGTCGCTTGGTAGGCCATGGCCCTTCGGGTCTGTTGCGCCGTAGAGGTTTGGGGTAGGTGTATTCTCCAAGGACGGCAGTATACTAAGTGAAATTGAATCGATGTGTAGAAAAGCTAATGCAGTTGTAGTTTACGGTATTCTGTAAGAAAGAAGTGGCTTCTCGAGCGCAAATACCCTTGCATCGGTTTGGTTTCAAACCGACTTTTGTTGTGAAAGCTGAGTGGACTCTGTAATTTTATCCATCAGCTAGAAGCACGAGAATGATTGCTGGTACAAATGGCAAGGTGGTACGTGCTATGCGGAGATGTCGGCTAAGTGAGGGATGCATTCCATGAACGAAGCAGTGCGTATGACTGGCTCTAGCGGAAGGGCCATGTGAGGAGGGACAGGAGTATAATGGGCTCGATCTTGGAGAATGAGATTTATTTTGTTTAGCGTATGGCTAGAGATACAGCATCTATTGTTATAAGATCTACACTATATACGTATGTCCAAATTGTTTATATAGTCTATAGCCTCTGGAGTCGCAAAAGCAAAGTCACTAGCACTGCCATTGTATTTTCTAGTCCTGCATTCTTCGATTATGTGCTTCACTGTCTGTTGTGTAGCGCCACAGTCACACTCAGGCGTTGGGATTCTGTTCCACTTGTAGTGGAAGGCTGCACAGTTCCCATGGTTTGTTCGGATCCTGTTCAGTGCGGACCAGAGTCGACGAGGGAGGTTGAAACCAGGTGGCGGCGTCTTCTTCACAGAAGGCATTGTCGGGCAGTATTTGTCGTTGAGTCTCTTCTGCCATTCAGCTGAAGTTTGGTAGTTGCTGTTCCACAAGTTCATGGCATCTCTAGTTGGTGGTTTTCTTGAACGCAGGCGATTAATTTTCGCATCGCCAATGTCATTATGTATGTAATGGCAAGGTGGTGCGTGCTATGAGGAGATGTCGGCTAAGTGAGGGATGAATTCCATGAACGAAGCAGTGCGTATGACTGGCTCTTGGGGAAGGGCCATGTGAGGAGGGACAGGAGTTATTCACTGTTTTACTGAATTCCATTAGGAGAGCATCTTTACGTCTGAGATCTGGAGGAGGGATATGACTTAACACTTGTAGCCACTGCCTGGGAGTAGATTTGATTGTGCCAGTGATGAGACGCATTGTAGTGTTCAGCTGGGTATCTATGATGTTTGTGTGGGCACTATTCAGCCAAACAGCAGCGCAGTATTCAGCAGTCGAGTACACCAACCCTAAAGCTGAACATCTCAGAGTTGCAGCTATAGATCCCCCAAGTTGTTCCACACAGCTTATGAATTATATTGTTGCGAGTTCTTACTTTGGCAGAGACGTTCAGGAGATGTTGTTCATAAGACAGTGTTCTATCCACTGTGACTCCTAGATACTTAGGGTACCTGTTATGTCTCAATTTCTGGTTGTCCATGTACACATTTAACTCTCTGTTAGCCATTTTATTGTTTAGGTGGAAGCAACAAACTTCAGTTTTGCTGATGTGTGGTTGGAGTCCCCATATTTTAAAGTAGTGTGCCAGTGTCTCGAGGTCTTCATTCAGAATCTCTTCTGTTTTCTCAACTGTGTTGTCCCTGATAGCAAGTGCCCATTCATCGGCGTATCCGAATTTCCTTGAAAGTGTCTTCGGCATGTCTGCAATATATAGGCCTAAACTAAACCTGAAAGTACTCCTACACGTGACCCCTGGGTGGTGCTAAGGGAGCAACGGCGAACAGACGACCAGACGTAAAGTTTTACCTCCTGGTCTAGATACAGTACAGAATTACGATGGAGAATGAGAAAAGCAAAGCGAGACGAAAACGACGATTTGGAGCCACGGAGGTAATCGTAAATAGAGGATTGTCGAGGCAATTGGTTAATTTACAAAGGCTTGCAGACTGAACGCTGAAAGGTATATTGGTCTATAACATGAAAATATTGTCGAGGTCCGTCTTTGTGGTGTAGTGGTTAGTGTGATTCGCTGCCACCCCCGGAGGCCCGGGTTCGATTCCCGGCTGTCACGAAATTTGGAAAATGGTACGAGCGCTGGAACGGGGTCAACTCAGCCTCGGGAAGTCAACTGAGTAGAGGCTCGAAGTGGTTTTCCGTGGTTTCCCACTTATCCTCTAGGCAAATGCCGGGATGGTACCTAACTTAAGGGCACGGCCGCTTTCTTCCCTCTTCCTCGTCTATTCCTTCCGATTTTCATACCCCCACAAGGCCCCTGTTCAGAATACCAGGTGAGGCCGCGTGGGCGAGGTAGTGGCACTCATCTTCAATTGTATAGTCCCGACCCGCAGTCTCACACTCCAGGACACTGCTCTTGATGTAGTGGAGGTGGGATCTGTCGCAGAGTCCGAGGGAAAAAGCAACTCTGGAGGGAAAACAGATTAAGAAATAAATAAATATTGTCGAGGAGGACAAATTCCTGTGCGCGCCCCATTTCTCTTTTAAAATTTGCAACTTTTCTTCGGCTGGCAATGCGCATAGAAAGAAAAGTGAATAAGTGCTGGAATGTCTTCCTTATAAAACATGTTCAATAAATTTTGCTTCTCTGATAACTTTGAGGTTCCCGCTGTGGGTCACAGATATACGTCCGTGGTATCTCCGGCCTGTCGTAAGAGGCGACTGGGCTTGTAAACGTGTAGTGACGACGACGGGGTCCATAGCTGACTCCGATATTGCTTTCCACTCACTTGTGGGAAGCTCCTCACTATCAGTTTTCTTATTCCTGTGAGGTTGCATCCGAGAGATAGTGGGTTCGAGCCCTACTGTCGGCAGACCGGAAAGTGGTTTTCCGTTGTTTCGCATTTTTACACCAGGCAAATGCTGGGACTGTACCTTAATTAAGGCCACGGGCACTTCCCACTCCTAGCCCTTGCCTATTGCATCGTCGCCATAAGACCTATCTGTGTCTGTGCGACGTAAAGCAAATCGTAATAGAACAACTCCTCATCTCTTCCGACTCGATCTAGAAAGTCTTTTATTTTCCCACCTCTTTTGACCATTCCATTTCGTTTGCCGATACCCTCATTTTCGAAGGGTAGAACTTATTCATATCTTCTGATTAATGCTCGCCTGTAGGCCATGAGGTGCTGGTGGTGATTATTGTTTTAAGATGAAGTACAACTGGGCAACCATCCTGTATGAAATGGAAATGGCGTATGGCTTATAGTGCCAGGGGTGTCCGAGTACAAGTTTAGCACGTCAGATGCAGGACTTTTGATATGACGGCCGTAGGTGGCCTGCGCGTCGTGATGAGGATGAAATGATGATGAAGACGACGCAAACTCTCAGCCTCCTTGTCAGCGAAATCACCAGTTATGGTTAAAATTCCAGACCCCAGCGCGAATCGAACCGTCCAGCACGCTATTTATCCATGGAGCCGGACACCATCCTCTATTAACACTAATCAGGGGCTAAAAATGGAGGTATCTGACAAAGAAAGACGATGGCCACGAAGGGTGTGAAAATCAAAGGCTTTGTAGGCCTAGAATGCTCGCATACCATCGGGGTCGAAAAAGAACAAGAGTTGACTAAGGGAGGTCGGATAGGATAGATAAAAGTGAGGTGCCTGGCGCAAGTAAGTAGAAATAGGCGACCAGGCGTAAAGTTTTACCTCCTTGTCTAGATACAGTACAGAATTACGATGGAGAATGAGAGAAGCAAAGCGAGACGAGACTCAGCTGTGGTGGCCATGGTCACTATACGGCATCAAGTTGCTACAGCCTCACATCGTGGTTAGCCGATGAAAAAAGTGTTCACCATCAGAATTGTTGACCGTCAGGGGAGGAGAGGTAATGGTATACAATTTCACCGTCTTCATATCATGGAAATGACAAAGAAATGTATGTGTTGTTCTAAAATATCCTGCATTTTTATATTATTGTCCTGGGACCGACCTTTATCTCTGGCTGAATGGAAGATGCTTGCATGCCTGGTTTCTGTTTCATTATGAGATATTTAATTACATAAAAATCCTCAAGACATAGTAGTGTTTTTTATCACCCCGAAGTTAGTAGTAAGTGTTCTCATCCACGTATGTGTTTGAAGTCACTTGACGATTACTTGATGATGTAGAATATTGTTGTTATTATTATTATTATTATTATTATTATTATTATTATTATTATTATTATTATTATTATTATTATTATTATTATATAATTCGCTGGGGCCATCAAGGACCACGTTAAGTCTTGTTGCATTTGACACTGAACTTGGCCTTCTTTAGAGCCCAAATTTCCCTCATTCTTTGTGAGTGGGCCTGCTTACGCTCCTCTGTCCAAGGGGCACCGTGTCTTCTCTTCGGTTGCTCGTCTCGGTTTAGCCCGTTCGTCAATATTTTCTTGCGGAAGAGATCTCTGTTAAGGGCGTCTTCAGCTGAGATATGTAGCATTTGCAGGTCTTCTTTGGTATTTCAAAACCAGGGAATTGTGGTTTTGGGGTTTGAATCAAAAAAGTGAAACATTTCTTTAGTTAACTTTCTTCCGTCCATTCTTTTCAGATGACCGTAAAATCGTGCCCGTCTTTTTCTAATTGTGTCGGTAATTTTCTCTATTTTGCTGTAGACTTCCTTGTTGGATCTCTTTTGATGGATTCCATTTCTGTACTTTGATCCCAAGATTCCTCTCACAATTTTGCGTTCTCTTTTCTCCAGTTCTTCAAGTAGTCCTTTGTTGGCATTTAGAGACAGGGTTTCGGCTGCATATAGAACTACTGGCTTCAGAACTGTTTCATAGTGACGTATCTTGGTGTTTTGGGAAAGGCATTTTTTGTTGTAGATTGTGCGGGATGTTTGGTAGGCTATTTCCAGTTTGCGTACTCGCTCCTGAAGTGCTTCTTTGTCCAGTCCATTTTTCATGATGATCTTACCCAGGTATTTGAATTTGTCTACTCGGATGATGTCCCCGTATTTTGTATGGAGTTTTGGTGGATCCTCTTTGATGTTAGTCATTACTTCTGTTTTCTCAAACGATATCTGCAAACCAGTTTGTTCGGCAATTTTCTTTAAAATTTCAACTTGAGCTCTAGCGGTTTCTATGTCGTTTGAGAGAACAGCTATATCACCGGCAAATGCTAAGCATTCTGTTGCGATCCCTTGGATTTGGTTCCTATTCTCAATGGACTGTAGTTGGTTTCCTGTAATCTCACCCGCCAGGTTCTGATGATCTTTTCAAGAACACAGTTGAAGAGTATCGGGGATAGCCCATCACCTTGTCGGACTCCTGATTTGATGTCAAAGGAATGCGAGAGACATCCGTGGAACTTCACCTTGGATTTTGTATCGGTCAGGGTGGCTTTAATTAATGCCAGCAGTTTCAAATCAACTCCAGATTCATTTAAGATGTTTAGCAGGACTTCCCGGTCAATGGAGTCGTACGCTTTCTTGAAGTCCACAAAGACAGACACATACTGCTTGAACCTTAGTGTACAATATCTGATGATCGTTTTGAGATTTTGGATCTGTTCAGCTGTTGAGCGACCTTTTCTGAACCCTCCTTGGTATTCACCTATTTGATGTTCGACTTGTGCTTCCAAACGCTCCAGGATGGCAAGTGATGGAATTTTGTAAGTCACTGGTAGCAAAGATATTCCTCTGTAGTTGTTGATGTTCTTCATGCTGCCTTTTTTGTGTAATGGATGGATCAAAGCTATTTTCCAATCTTCGGGTAGGGTCTCCTTGTTCCAAATTTCTTCTATTTGCTTTTGCAAGATATCAAGTGATTCCTCTGGGGCATATTTCCATAGTTCTGCTACTACTGAGTCTTCCCCGGCGCTTTGTTATTTTTGAGACGGGCAATGTCGCGCTTGATTTCATCTCTGTCTGGTGGTCTGGAATCTGGGTACCTGAGTAAGGGTTCCTTGGTCTCAATGGCGCTTTGCGGTTTAGAGCAATTAAGTAAATTCTTGAAGTAATCTGCCAGAATGGTGCAATTTTCTTCATTTGATGTCGCCAGTGTGCCGTCCTTTCGCTCAAAGCATAGAGATGGTGGTTTATAGCCAGTGAGTTTGTGTTTGAAGGCTCTGTAGTACTCTCTGCTTTCATTCTTCCTAAAGTTTTGTTCTATCTTTTCAATGAGAGATTTTTCGTATTTACGTTTCTCAGTTCTGAACACCCTAGCTGCTTGGCCACGTTGGGTTTTGTAGGTTTCCCAATCATTTTCTGATTTCGTAGAGTAGTACTGTTTCCACGCATTGAGTCTTTCTTGGAAGACTGATTCGCAGGTACTATTCCACCAGGCATGCTTTTTGCTTCTCTTAATTTCTGCAATGTCTTTGGCGGCCTCAACAAGGAGACTTTTGGCGTTGTTAAAGTCACAGTCATTTGGTCTAGCCTTCTCCTGGAACTCCTCGACCCTTTGCCGAAGTTTATCATTGTCGAAACGTGTGATCTGTTTAGTTGTCTTCCTTGTGTTTGCGGGAATTGGTTTGAATTTTATAAGAGACATATAATGATCTGAGGCCACGTTGATGCCTTTCTTTACCTTGACATTCATAATCTCAGGGCTGTTTCTCCTGGAGATTGCAACATGATCAATTTGGAACTCTCCGAGAGCTTGGACGGGAGAACGCCAAGTCATTTGCTTTCTGGGTAGATGGCGAAAGTGGGTCGACGGCGAAAGTGGGTCGACATGACCTGCAGATTGTGATTTTCGCAAATGGACACCAGTCTTTTGCCGTTGGGATTGGTTCTTTTGTGAGCAGGGTAATTTCCTATAACTCTCTTGTACTTCTGTTCACGACCTAGTTGGGCATTGAAGTCACCCAAAAGAAGCTTGACATGGTGTTTGGGGATTTTGTTTAATTTTTCATCCAGTAGGTCCCAGAAATTATCAACTTCGTCTGGATCAGACTTGTTCTTATCGTTTGTAGGAGCATGTGCGTTAACTAGGGCGTAGGTTTTGTTCGCGCATTTAATTGTGAGTATAAACAATCTGTCATTCACAGGTTCGAAATTTGCAACCGATTTAAGGATCTTGGTTCTAACAGCAAACGCGGTTCCAAGCATCACAGCTCCATTGAGGATTCCTCTTTGCGCTTTGCTCTTGAATAATCGGTAGCCTTCGGATTCAAAAATCTCTTCATCTGGGTACCTTGTTTCCTGTAGGGCCATTATGGATATCTGATTTTCGTGAAGAGCTTTGGTGAGGGTTTTCAGCTTGCCAGTTTGTGTAAGTGAATTTATGTTGAAAATTGCTAGAATGGTTTTAGATTTTGGCCTTAGTTTTTGACTCTTCGGGGTACACTTCAATCGGTAGTAGCGACGGGCGGTGTGTACAAAGGGCAGGGACGTAATCAACGCGAGCTTATGACTCGCGCTTACTGGGAATTCCTCGTTCATGGGGAACAATTGCAAGCCCCAATCCCTCGAGACGCTCCGACTCGTCTCTTGCATGATGTCGTGTCTCCCCAGAATCCGAACGAGACTCGTGCGCCGTGGCGTTCACGACGAGGGATTTATCCGAAGATTTACCCCCTGGGGTATGTTTCTTGAAATGTTGTGCCGTCATGCTTTTTGACTTGACTTTGCTTTGGACGGGTACCCATCCTTTTACAACTAGGGTTGTTAGCCCTAGAGGTTGCCTCAAGATGTTTTCTGGCTTCTGGTCATTTACCAGTCTTCGCCGTCATTTACCAGTTCTTTTTTCACAGTGGTATTTTATTTTCCTACTACCCTCTGACTCTGCTGGCGGCAGAGCGAGCGAGCTTCCCCAATTCCAATGGGACGCGCCCGATGGAGGTAACCGGTAAATCCCCACACGGGTATTATTATTATTATTAATATTATTATTATTATTATTATTATTATTTCCGATGTGGCCTGCTAAGGACCACGTGCCAATTTCAGTTCAGTTCTTCACACTGTGGTGTTTTCTCTTCCGCTCCTTCCAATACTCTTTCATCCTTTCACTATGCTGTTTCCTTCTGTTCCATGACCACTTCGCACCAGGCTTCTTGTTCAATCTTCCTTGGAATCCTTCCATACTTACTACCCTCTTTCTAAAAATGTCTCTGTCCATAGTTTCTTCTTCTCTTATATTATTTCTTTCTAAATCTTTCCTTACGTCTTGAATCCAGCTAAATGTTGCCTTTTTGTCCCAAAGGTACTTGAAAATCCTTTTTGTTAATCTGGAATCATCCATTCTGTAAATGTCCGAAAAATTGCAATCTTCTTTTTCTTATGGTTTCTGTTATGTTTTCTGTGTTCCTGTATATTTCATCATTAGATATTAATTTCCATACTTCTGTTGTTTTCACGTGCCTAAGATTTTTCTCATGATTCTCCTTTCTAGTACCTCAAGTTTATCTAATCTATAGTTTAGTACCAGGCATTCGCTTGCATATAAGCATTCCGGTTTCACCACTGTAGTGTAGTGCATTATTTTAAGATTTTTTGATAGACACTTTTTGTTATAAAAGTTCTTTGTGATACCATATGCTCTTTCCATCTTGTGTACCCTTTCTTCTACTGCAGATTTGTCTAAACCATTTTCTTGAATTATTTCTCCCAGATATTTGAATTTCGTTACTCTTTCTGCTGGAGCATTCTTGATATTTGTAATACATTTTGTTTTTTTCTACGGAGATTCTCAAACCTGTCTTGTTGGCTATTTGTATTGTTGCAGTTGTTAGGTTTTCTGACAATATAGCGAAATCGTCTGCAAATGCTAGGCATTTTATTTCATTGCCTTTGTTTTTTCTCCCCAAAGTTACCGGCAAAATGTTATGCTCTTTAAGCTTTACGTTCCAAATTCTTATAATTGTCTCTAGAAAGTAGAAGGGGTGACACACCGTCACCTTGGCGCACCCCTGTATTTATCTTAACAGGTTTGGATATCTCACCCATAAAATTCACCTGTGAAATTGTGTCAGTAAGGGTTTCACGTATTAGGTTTGCCAATTTAGTTTTCACTCCAAATTCACGAATTGTTTTATCTATGGTTTCTCTATCAAACGAGTCAAATGCCTTTTTAAAATCTACAAAAGTCACAACAATGTATCTTGAATTCGATTAAAAGAGTTTACTAAAAATAG
The DNA here is from genome assembly GCF_040414725.1 of Anabrus simplex. Classification (NCBI taxonomy): domain Eukaryota; kingdom Metazoa; phylum Arthropoda; class Insecta; order Orthoptera; family Tettigoniidae; genus Anabrus; species Anabrus simplex. Next base: position 82,730,355 of record NC_090268.1, on the reverse strand, counting down.
CTTTGGCAAATCCGTCCGTCCGTTATACAGGACCGATTTGCTTTATGTTTGTTTTATTCTATACGGAATTACCTGCCGGTGAATCATGAGATATTGACAGGTCTCTGAAGTTCAGCCGACTTTGAGTAATCATAAAATCAATAATCATTAGATGATCAGTCCAATAATTGCAGGCGAAGGCTTACCCTAACCCGCAATACATGGTGCACTTAGCAGGTTGCTAAGCGACTAACACTTTCATTAATATTCTGATTATGTGATTTTCATTTTCATCCTTAGTAACATCATAGCATGTAGTCATGTTTGGTTACTACCTGCCAAGCCATAGAGTATGCACTTCTGATCACGGAGGAATACTATTCCTTGTAGATATGCTTTGATTCTCTAACCTTTCCCAGCTTCCAGATATAATAAACAGATGGCTAAGAAAAAAAATTCTACATACAAACAGACTCCACCATGACGTACGCCTTAGATATTATCTAGGAACTTCTGTCGAAGGATAACCTAGCTACATTAGAAAGAGTAAAGGCCATGTGTCTTAAAAACTTTTCTGCCTGGCAAATAAACGCTCCTTCGAGAGTAACCTATGAGCTCAGAAGACAACCGTTCTGTGGTTAAAAATGCCATTGCCTTCTACGACACAATACCAAGCTTTACATCAAGAACTGAGGATAAAATATCCAAATATACAGATAGATTTTTACCAAACAGACGCATGATGACTACGAACTGCGCATACCATAACGCGCTTCATATTAAAAACCATTGAAAACGACAGGCAAAACAATATAACAGGCATATCAAGACGAGTTATCTGACCTATTTATAACGAATGCTGCGGAGCAGTATGAGTCCTCCAGTAGTTATTATTATTATTATTATTATTATTATTATTATTATTATTATTATTATTATTATTATTATTATTATTATCATCAGTACTTGATGGCCATCGATCGTAAGACATTGTCCTTTGCCTCGGCATTGTATTCTAACAGCCATTCATTACTCAGCTTTGTAAAATAATGCTGTACTATGTAACTTTATTGGTGTTTTGCTGTAATCCCTTCATGCCAAGCCAGAATTTTTTTCCGCGCAGCTGAGTGAAACGTTAGAGGGCTTGTTAACGTTTGAATTGTTCTTTTATGTGCCTTTATTGTATTATGTCCATTTCTTACCCAGTATTGTTCGGAGTATATACTTCGTTGTCGAGAATAGAATGCATTATCGTTTTGTTTATGATTGTGTATCACATCTTTGTTACACAAGGCACGTTTTATTATTTTGTTACTTGAAGTGTTATTATTTCTTTTTCTTTTTTACAGGTAAGGAGGTTCGAGATCGTCTTTGAATATGCATCGTTCCGGTGAGTTAAAATAGTCTGACTATGCCTGGAGATAAATATGAATATAGATACGAATGTTTTGCTACGTTGCGAAATGCTATCAGCTGTAGGTGTAATTATTTGTGTATTACAGCAAGGCTGCATTAATTTAACCCACATTTATGGACGTTTACACTTTTTCGTATGCAAATGCTGCCGCGGGAGGAGAACATTTAAGCAAGAGCCAAATTACATTCATACGTGCAAACACGAATTAATTTATAACTGTAACGTATTAAAATTATGGTATAGAATCTTTCATCTAACACAGTACGTTTTCTAAGTTAACATTGTATACACTGCGAACTAAACAATGTGATTATAAATCGTGTGTACCTAGATATTTTCACCGAGAAATTGATCGATAACCTTCATGCTAATGCCTTTAAAGGAAGAGCAACAAAATAATTGCGAGTTCAACTGGGAAGCTAACTGATATGTCTGATATGACCCGGTCAAGGAACTCATTTCATAGGGCTGAAGTTGTCACGTTGGGTCTGTAGCAGTCATGTTCGTAGTTACGACACTTGTTGGGTTGTACATGGAACAATATTTTGTACGACAGCGTTCTATCACTTTCATATCCATCTCCATTACAGTATAATGGATTTAAAGTGCATTATATATTTTACAGAAGTGGGTACAAATTTGAATACCATTAATGTTCTAGTGTTATAAATTTGTGAATCATTGGCTATAATTGATTACTTGTTGCGTGGTGTTCATTACAATTCATTTCTCATCGAAATTGTTCAGAGTCGGTTAGGGAACTGGACTGCTTCTAACAGAGAGTAGACCGGGCGAGTTGGCCGTGCGCGTAGAGGCGCGCGGCTGTGAGCTTGCATCCGGGAGATAGTAGGTTCGAATCCCACTATCGGCAGCCCTGAAGATGGTTTTCCGTGGTTTCCCATTTTCACACCAGGCAAATGCTGGGGCTGTACCTTAATTAAGGCCACGGCCGCTTCCTTCCAACTCCTAGGCCTTTCCTATCCCATCGTCGCCATAAGACCTATCTGTGTCGGTGCGACGTAAAGCCCCTAGCAAAAAAAAAAAAAAAAAAAAAAAAAAAAAAAAAAAAAAAAAAAAACAGAGAGTAGAGGAGTCGGTGATGCTAGTGATTTGACTGTGCGCTGAGGAGAGCAAAAGAACTCTTGGCGTATTTCCATACGAGCAATCTGAAACATTTATCATCCATTTTCAGTCGCGTACGTCTTCGGCCGAGAGCCGCTTCTGACGAATTGCGAGCTCTGGAAAGAGCCGAAGAGGCAGGCATTGATGGACGGCGTTGGAGATATCGTGCACTCCCTATCTACGTTCTTTTCGTGGTCTGTATTATTTAAGAGAAATCTTAAAAGCTGCTGCCCAGCAAGAACATTCATTTCATTGCTGTCACTTCTTGCGTACTCACCTGCTTAAATAGTTGATACTGAACTTCAGGATAGAAACGTTGAGCGGTCTCTTGTATGCGAGAATCAGCGTCGTACTTTATATACTTTCCCATACTGTGATCTTTGATAATAATAGTAAATAAATAAATAAATAAATAAATAAATAAATAAATAAATAAACAAATAAGTCTTGCTCTTTTAATATTTATTTGTCAGGTGACAGAACATCTTAGCTGTTAGTTGCTTCTGAGAATTCTACCGGAACCTATGTGTGACTATTGCTTGTGTATTAAGTGATCGATTGGAAAATTAAGTATTCGTTTGAACAGCGAATTTATTTGGTGGAATGTTACTCAAAATAATATTACTATGGAAAATGGGTTTGGAGATTTGCTCGAAAATCTTCTTGCTCTAGCATTCCTACAAAATATTGCATTTCGAAGTTGATGAAAAAGCCGTGCACAACAGATTCAGTTTGTGATGTACAGAGGAAGATAAACTTGGGGTGCGGTTCTCGTCCATTGGAAGCGGAAACCTGCGAAAAGCTGCGATGACGAATTGTTAACGAAGACGCGCGAAAACGACCAAACGATCCAAACCGCTGAATTCAAGCGGGACTGCGTCCATTGGAACCGGCGTTGTTCGTCAGTGAACGCACGAATTCCTGGGAACTGCGAACGATCCAGATTCGTTTGGATTTTTCGGCCGAAGAGCTGCGTTTTATCATCAGTGCTGAAAAGCTGATACTTCTGGTGCAGGATGGGAAGTATTTGTGGGACAAGCGAGAGTCTAATTATCACATGCGGGATGTGCAGAAGTAGTTATGGAATGAAGTGATGAGAGAAATGGGTGAGCCTGGTAAATTTAATTTTATATAGTTCATTCATTTTATACCACTTTACTGGATTCTTATATGTGAAGATTCTTTACAACACAAGTTCAAAGTGTAATTTTCATTAAAAAATTCTCGCAATATTTATATTTTCCCGTCCGATCGCTTCACACCTACGTCTGATTATTTTTTATGAAATATGTTTTAAAAGTGCCGCATATAATAAATCATTGCCTCCAGTGTTCGAATTATTGAAAACTTCATTTTATCATTTCAGATAATTATTATTCTGTGACTTGACAACGAAACTCCACACATACTCTCGAATGCTGTGTTCGCTCGAACCAAGCTTTAACGCACTGATGAGAGAGAATCATTTCTGCTATTTCTGTTACGTCTATTATACTCTGGGATAAGAGATTTCCTTTACCTGGTTGGGAATTAAGAAGTTAATGTTAAAATTGGAAAAAAAGAAAGAAATAGATGGACAGAAATTCTCCAGCTTCCCATTTAAAAATGAACATTGCTTACCTCAAAGTTACAGATAGATTTTTTTCAGTTGAAACAGTTTCTCGAAAGTTACTGTCCTTCTTTAACTGATATTGTACCTTTTGTAATATGTATCGAAATTTAACATTTCATTTGGAAATAAACGAAGTACTGTCTCTGGTCCTTCACCAAACATTTGTCTTTTCGATAAAATACAACTTAACCACACCCGTTGCCTCTTCTGAGCTTTTCTCGCTAGCAGAGGTGTACCTAATGCATAAAGATAACACAAATCTTCAGGAAGCTTCATTACTTCACGCATATACCTACTAATAACTCGGCCGAGTACGCAACCAAAGAACGATAGCGTACGCACGGTTCCGAACGAACAGGCTTCGCACAGATTCGTCCGAAATCGCAGTTCGCATGTTTGCGCTTCCAATGGACGAGAAGCCTTGGGGATACTGTGGCACGGTTAGAAGCAAGTACTGCTTTAACTGTATCATGTCGAGCACTGAACATTTTTTGCTTTCTCTAATAATTTTATACAAAGAGAATGTGTACCCCCAGCATCTGCCGGGTTCGTCATTGCCTTCAAACGGATCTGACCATCAGCATTCCCAGTGCAAGCCTCTAAAGAGTCACAACTATACGCACTGATATGAGACAACAAATAATGGAATCTTTTAGACATTTGTCATTTATTGAAGTTCACGAAGTGTATAGCAGTGCAGTACCCCTCTACTCTTCTCCTGTGAGGCACATGAAGATGAGTCTAGCAATGTGTAAATATCTCATTTTCTTTATCTTTAAATCAGACGAGTGTCTCGTAATAGGGGTGACATGTGTGGTATGCAAAAATAAAGCGGATGCAAGAGTTGATTACTTTCTGCAATTGGGTTCGACCCCACTCTCGGCAGGCCTGAAGATGGTTTTCCGTGGTTTCCCATTTTCACACCAGGCAAATGCTGGGGCTGTACCTTAATTAAGGCCACGGCCGCTTCTTTCCAACTCCCAGCCCTTTCCTGTCCCATCGTCGCCATAAGACATATCTGTGTCGGTGCGACGTAAAGCCAATTTAAAAAAAAAAAACTTTCTGCAATTTCTTTCTTTGTTCCTCTGTAGCGTCAACTAATACATCATCACAGTAGTAGAGTAAGGTTAACACGAGTGTCTGAATTCATCTTATTTTCATAGTTTGTGGAAGAAGCGACTGGTGAAATCTGAGTGCGTAAAGTGGAGCTTATCCTTTCCTGAAAATATTTGTTCATTCCAGTCTATGGTTTCATTTATAATGACCCCGAGACTTTTCACAGATTTTTGCAATGGTATTACTACTCCGTTGATCATCAGCGGGGTGTAGGTCGTTCTTTTAGTATAGATATAGTTTTGCCTGTCCTATAATTAGAGCTTGTGCCTTAACTGGATTAAAGAAGAGAACATTTCCAATGGGATAGTAGTTGATTAGGATTTTATTGGTATTCATTTGCTGAATGGCTGTATCAATCTCTTGTATTTCAGCTCTTTGATGTCATATTGGCTTTCTGTGGTGATATACTATATATGATGTACGGAATGAACCTAGAATGCAACAGCTCACTTTTTCAGCATGCCAGTATTTTATGTTTTAATCATAGAAGTAGCTTTAGAAGAGTTGAATTCTTGTTGCCTCGTAATGTTTTCCTTTGAAGATTTTGAGTTCAGTTTCCTGAGGTCGTCCACATTTTTATCTCTTTTACCTTAGAATAAACAGTTACTAGTTATCCATTTCCTTTTTTTTAACCCTCTTGGCGCAACAGCCTATTGGGATCTCGGCCTGCCAATACGACTGCTGCTTAGATAGTCTGTAGATACTTGGGTGCCACTTGGTTAGTGCAACGCCTTCTTCAGTTAGGCCCATATCGCTTGATTATCTCCATCGTATCTGCGACCTCTCTTAGTTGGTTTCACGAGGTTGAGCTCTAGCACTCAGTCTAGAATTAAAATTCCTGGATTGGCAGAGAATCGAACCTGCTGCCTCCGGGTAGGACTCAGGCAGCTAGCCCTGCCATGGGACTGGATTTATTTATTTATTTATTTATTTATTTATTTATTTATTTATTTATTTATTTATTTATTTATTTATTTATCATCGCTTGTGTTCGCAGTACTCTAGTTATACAGTGGGCTGGAAAATAATATTCAAAATTGTTGTCTACAATAGAATGGGCAGGGGTGTGTAATGACATTTCAGGATTTCCATCAAAACTAATTATACCACGTTTCAGTAAATTTGGATTGCATTTTGTGGGGGGAGAACAAGCCCTCCTATTTATTTTTCGAATAAATTATTCCATTTTCTGATTTATTTTTTACGTTACCACATCTGTCACTGATTTTTGTCTATGGGTCATCGCATTTTATTGCAGCGGGTGACTGGTATAATATAATGCAGGGCGAGGTTCATATGGCGGCACATGATTTTTGTAAATTGAGAGCGTTTAAATATGAAGACAAGAGAGGGGCGGGGGTTTGAAGAGCAGTTGAGTGGTGGGCTGCAGACTCTATCATCCAATTTAAAACATTGAGCCAGCCGTTTTTAGTCCCAAATCTGGTCAGAAGATTTACAATAGCTTGATGACCATTTTAATAGCGTGTGGCATGTACTTGCGCTCCAGTGCCATCTGTTGTTCGTGTGTGGCAGCTCAGTTCACCATCCCTCCTCTCCCCCCTGTTCCATTTCCACCCTCATACTCACTTCCTCTTTTTGTGTTAGTAGGGGTGTTATTTATTTGCAAGCTCCAGGACGTTAATGTGGAATAGATATTGGATAACATTGTTAGTCCGATCTCGTCCCATTCTGTGTTCAACGCAGCTCGCTTGCTTGTACACCCTAAACTGAACTTTTCGAGGACTGCTATATCCGGTGCTGTGTGCCTATGAAATGCTCCATTCTCTGCCAGAAAAAACAGACAGCTACTTCAGTTCCTTGTCTAAACCCATCCTAGTATATTTCTTTCTTTCCGGTGACAAGCTGCTTCTATTCCGCAGTGTAGTAAATCAACAAATATAGCTGTGATAAAAGAAAATACAGGTAGGGGCAGGTGAGGGAGTGCCCTGCTGGGATTTCGTGACAACGTCGCCCGTTGCAAGTCTGACTTGGGGTGAAATGAAAGAAACATTATATTTATTCTTTTGTGCATTTTTTAAGTAGTGGTTTAAGGAGCCTCCGTGGCTCAGGTGGCAGCGCACCTGCCTCTCACCGCTGGGCTTCGAGGTTCAAATCCCGGTCACTCCATGTGAAATTTCGCTGGACAAAGCAGAGGCGGGACAGGTTTTTCTCCGGATACTCCGGTTTTCTCTGTTATCTTTCATTCCAGCAACACTTCAATATCATTTCATTTCGTCTTTCATTCATTAATCATTGCTCCAGAGGAGTGCGTCTTCGGCAGCCGGTGTAATTCCTATCCTCGCCGCTAGATGGGGCTTCATTCATTCCATTCCTGACCCGTTCGAATGACTGGAAACAGGCTGTGGATTTTCATTTTCACTAGTGGTTTAAAGTCCCACCAGCACATTGAAGGAACGCAAGGACGGGGAAATGGGCTAGGATTGGGAAGAAAACGACCATGGATTGAATTAAGGCACAACTCCAGCATTTTCCTGGTGTGGGTATGAGAAACCACGGACAACCATTTTCAGGGATGCCGACGGTGGAACTCGAACCCACTATCTCCCGAAGGCAAGCTCACTTCTACGCGATCCTAACCACACGGTCAACATTAGATAGTTCAATACAGTGTTATTTACAATGCCCGATGATTACTACAGTACACTAATAGACGAGTGGCATCGTGGTGTGCAATTGTCACGGCAAACCCCATGGCGCAACAGCTCCGAAGGGCCATGGCCTACCCAGCGACCGCTGCACAGCCCGAAGGCTTGCAGATTACGAGGTGTCGTGTGGTCACCACGACGGATCCTCTCGGCCGTTATTCTTGGCTTTCTAGACGGGGGCCGCCATCTCTCCGTCAGATAGCTTCTCAATTGTAATAATGTAGGCTGAGTGGGCCTCGAACCAGCCCTCAGATGCAGCTAAAAGTCCCTGGCCTGGCCGGGAATCGAACCCGGGGCCTCCGGGTAAGAGGCAGGCATGCTACCCCTACACCGCGGGACCGGCAATAAATAATAAAGTAAATAAATAAATAAATAAATAATAGTTAAAACCTATTACTTGATTTTATCTTTACTGCTCTTATGTTATGCATCCGGGAGATAGTGGGTTAGAATTCCACTGTCGGCAGCCCTGAAATTGGTTTTCTGTTGTTTTCCATTTTCACACCAGGCAAATGCTGGGGCTGTACCTTAATCAAGGCCACGGCCGCTTTCTTCACTACCCACCCTTGCGTCGCCGAAAACCTGCGATGTGTTAGTGCGACGTTAAACCACTAGCATGTAATACACAGGTGGCAATACAATTTACACACATTGCAAGCAAAAAAAAAAAGAAATAAATCGCATATCGCAGCTGAATTTACGAGAACAGAAAATGATGAGCACATGCCGTTTCAATTTCTTCCCGAAGTGCTGCCAGTGTAACTGGTTTTCTACGGTATACGACATCCTCAAGAGGTCCCCATAGACAGAAGTCTAACGGAGTTAGATCCGGAGAACGCGGTGGAATCTCAATCGGACCTCTTCGTCCTATCCAGGTGGGCACGGACATCTCGGTGGTAATGTGGTGGTGCACCATCCTGTTGGAAGTAAAATTCCTAATTTCCATAGAGTCTGCGAATGGTGGGTGTGACGGGTGTGCGTATCATGTTCAGGTGCTGTTGGCCAGTTACTGTTCCTTCAAAAAGGACTGGTCCAATTAGACCCTTAAATGAAAACCGACACCAAACATTAATTTCAGGTAAATCAACAGCCTTTTACACAAAAACGTGAATTGTTTGCACACCAGTAGACGCAATCAATCGGCCGTTATTCTTGGCTTTCTAGACGGGGTCCGCCATCTCACCGTCAGATAGCTTCTCAATTGTAATAATGTAGGCTGAAATAACATCTAGTCCATTAAAGATACCGGTATTCTGTTTTTATATTCGTAAATAATACCCAGGGACTTGTAAAATAATGTGCTATGTATTCTCATGGGGTGATTAATAACCGAGATATTAATACTAACTCCATATTTTTAAATGGAATGGCACAAATTCTTCCAGCTGGCCTAAAAGTTCAACTGCGTACAAGTTCAAATATCTAAGTATTTTCAAAATCGGACGGTTACTTTCTGAAATATCAACAAGAAGAAAATGCGCGGTTCTGCATGCCGCATTAGACGGCGTGCAGTCGGGCAAGGACATATTGACACGCAAGTAGCTTCCTGGGTGTGATTGCAGCCACAGAATGGATACCATGCATGTAATCATATCGTGCACATGTGATAGGTTTGCAAAATGTGTATGACAGGCGAACTCGTGCCAGGTGAGGGAGGGTTAATGTTTTTAAAAGGAATAAAATAATTACTTTGACTTGGTACCTTTGAAATAGGCCTTGGCCGACGTTCTTTCCAAATCCTTCCCATTCCCATCCGTGGGGAAAGACGCCAAACTGAGTGCAACCTGTTACACATGGATTTCAAAACAAAACAAAACAAACAACAACTTTAATCTTCCTACCCCGTTGTGTGTTCACTAGTCATACAATAACGTTGCACACCCAGGGTATGTTACGGTACATCACATTTTGTGTACGATAGTTTACACTCCATGCCTGGTCCCCGTTCCGTGGCTGGAATCAATGCCAGAAAACACCTTGCGTGCCAATTCGTCCTTGGCCGTACGTACACTGTCTGATGCGGCACGCAAAAGCCCAAATGCCGTTTTTATTGATATCTCAAGAAGTAACTGTCCGAGTTTGAAAATACGTACATATTTGAACTTGTACGCAGTTGATCTTTTAGGCCAACTGTATGTATATGGAGTTAGTATTACTATCTCGCTTATTAATCGCCCCATGAGAATAAGTAGTACGTTATTTTACAAGTGCCCGGGTAACATTTACGAATATAGAAATAGAATACCGATATCTTTAATGGTTTAGACGTTATTTCCGTGTAACTCTGCATATACTAGGTGTAGTGCCCGGCTCTGCTCGGATACTTTCTTTGAATGTTCAATTTAGCATTTGTATTACTGTTGGAAGTGAATATTTGTAAACTTAATTCTCTTTACGTCGTACTGGCACAGATAGATCTTATGGCGACGATGGAATAAGAAAGGGTTACGACTGGAAAAGTACCGACTGTACCCTTAGTTAGCGTACAGCCCCAGCATTTGCTAGGGACGAAAATGCGAAACCATCTTCAGAGTTGCCGACAGTGGGGTTCGAACCTACTATCTACCAAGTGCCAGCTCACAGCTGTATTTTATTTTAATATTCGTTTTCCTATCCGATCGTTGCTGTAAGACCTGTCTTAGATAGACATCTGATCCTACCTGTTTTATTAACGTTGTTTTTGTGCTCGGATCTATCTCTGGTGAGATACAATGTGCAGAGTGTACTGTGTTACTTTCATTGACATGTCTCTATATCTCATCTTTGGCTTTGATAGTTGGAAAGAGACTCAGCTATAAATATTACGAGTAACGCCATTCTTTGTGAAGCCAGTGTGTGTGATGACTGATAGGAAAGTGTTGCTCATAGGGTCGGTTGGTGTATGCATTTCACTGAGCTTGGCAGCTTGATATGTAACAGCATCTTCTGGTTCACGTCTTCACTGACGTCCAGACTACCTATGACAGCTAGTGGCAAATCTGTTGAGTATCCAACCAGCCTTCGGGCTGGCGATTTAACATATATCCCTCCTTTTTAATGATTAGTCTTGTAGCTACGAGTTCACACACTCAATTTGCTGCCAAATTTGTGCACATATCGCTTTTAGACGATTAAATGGCTGCGAATGAGTTTCGCAGAATATTTTGTAAATGCATGAATTTTCCTCCTATGTATTACAAAGCCGGAATTTTTAACTTTGCAAAATGGTAATCAACGACCTTTGTGGCGAGACACACAGAAGTTTGTGCATAAACCCATTAAGCCTTCCTTCTCTGAGGAAAGTTAGTAAATGCTGGCCGGACCTGGAGAGTGTATTATTCGACGTTTTTTCTCTTCTCCTTTTGTAATCCCTTGTCTTATATACCTACTCTGTGTATGCTCTACAAATGTCTACTTGCTATGGATTATTCGATTACTGTATTGCAATGCATTCTGCAGAGATGCTGAACTGTAAGCGAACTTTGAGTTAGAAGTACAAACTAATGCATGTGGCACGAAGTATTCGACGCAAAAGTTTGCAGCTTGTGTGAACGGAGAACCTTCATAAAGAGTTTAAAGGGAGCATGTCGGATGGTAATTTCATCCTAGATTTTTTTTTTTTTTTTTTTTTTTTTTTTTTGTGAAATATGTCCTTAACGACCGACTGGTCTTGTTCGTTTTCGTAACGTTTTTGCAGAACTAAAATTTATTCTCTGTATGCTAGATGTATAAATACATTTTAAATATTGGAAATTTTCAAACTTTACTGCTGTGCTGTTCTTATGCACTTTGTCCTCCAAATCACGCTGCGGAGAATTGAATTATTAACGCTTTGTGCTACAAAATAAAAGAGAACCCATTACGAGGAAAAGCAGTGCGCTTCTTCCAGCCACCGGCAGGCAGCGCTGCTGTCGGGGGAGTTTAGAGAAATGGGCGTGTGGGGGCCTGGCGGAGCACTTTCGGAAAATATATGAGCACCAGAAAACAAGTTAAAAAAACTTCTCTCTTTTGTGAGTGGAAAAAAGTTTAGTGTCGTGGACAGTTTTACAAACGACTTTTGGCTCCCAGCGTCTGCGTTCCTGGAGAAATTAACTTTTGTGAATTACCTACCTTCATTTTTATTTCGCGGGCTGTACGTCTTCCGTTTGACGATCTGTCTGTAAGGTAGGTAGTGAAAAGTATACAACTTTTCTCTCGTGAGTTTCTGATGTTGAATGTTTCTCACAGATTTTGTTGACAACACAATAGGAACGCCGAAATTGGTACGCAGGTCCCCTAAATGGCTCCAACCTGAACCCGAGGCCGTGCATTTATTATTATTATTATTATTATTATTATTATTATTATTATTATGATTATTATTTTGCTAGTTGCTTTACGTCGCACCGACACGGATAGGTCTTATGGCGACGATGGGACAGGAAAGGGGTAGGAATAGGAAGGAAGCGGCCGTGGCCTTAATTAAGGTACAGCCCCAGCATTTGCCTGGTGTGAAAATGGGAAACCACGGAAAACCATTTTCAGGGCTGCCGGCAGTGGGATTCGAACCTACTATCTCCCGAATATTGGATACTGGCCGCACTCAAGCGATTGCAGCTATCGAGCTCATTATTATTATTATTATTATTATTATTATTATTATTATTATTATTATTATTGTCCGCAACGTAACGGTTATTAGCTGCCGTCCTCGGGGTCCCGGGTTTGATTCCCGATACGGCCAGAAATTTAAGAATGGCACGAAGGCTTGTGTGTGGTTAAAATGGTACATACAGTTTACCTAGGGTTGCCATAACGTTCAGGATAAAATTCAGGACACCAACATCGACAAGTTCCAAACATAGATGCCAATTCCACGGGAGTACTTGCCTCCATTCATATAGTGGTACAGGGACACAATCGTGTTTTTTGCTCCCATGAAATGAAATGGCGTATGGCTTTTAGTGCGGGCCGATGACCTCGATGTTAGGCCCCTTTAAATAACAAGCTAACAAGCAAGCTTTTAGTTCCGGGAGTGTTCGAGGACATGTTCGGCTCGCCAGGTGCAGGTATTTTAATTTGACTCCCGTAGGCGACCTGCGCGTCGTGATGAGGATGAAATGATGATGATGATGACAAATACACCCAGCCCCCGTGCCAGCGAAATTAACCAATGATGGTTAAATATCCCGACCCTGCCGGGAATCGAATCCGGGGCCTCTGTGACCAAAGGCCAGCTCTCTAAACATTTAGCCACGGAGCCTTTGCTCCCATAAAGATATTTGATATATTCATCCTTGCCCCCGTGCTCAAGACCAAAATTTGACGCGTGTGGTTCCAAGGAATGTATTTGGGTAATTCCATGCGAACTGTCCCATCCATTACCAAAAGACGCACTTGTTATATGATGTTAATGTTAAAAATCAAATAGAGAAATAACAAAAAATCATACTTTAAATAAAATACCTACTTTACAGACCACTCCAAAATGAAATGATATTGAATGTTATTTGCATAGATTTTTAAGTAGCTGATAGGACATTCCTTTTCAAAAGCATTTGAGCAAAATTTTAAATAATTTGCCCTGATTTTTAAAATTCAGGACATTTAGGGATTTTTAAAAATTATGTCAGTAAGTTGGGACACATGCTCAAATTCAGGACAATTCCGCTTTTTCAGGACGTATGGCAACCCTAAGCTTACCTCCATTTGGGGTGTCGCTGGAAAGAGCTGCACCACCTTCGGATGAGGTCACGAGTCTACTTATTGTTAGGGCTTGGAAGTTGAAGACCTATAAATTGCCTAAAAAAGACCGATACAAAGGTCCTAAACGGGCAGAAAGGACATAAAAATGTGATCCTAATTCATTCATAATTTTAGTTTTATTACACATTTCATTTAAACATGCAAAATTCCGGTGGTATGTAACATTGCAAGAATCAATATGTGAAATACTTCTTCTTTTAGACAAACATAAACATAATTAGAAAAAGAATTCCGTGTTTGTTAAAAACGTACTTGCAGAATTTAGAATCAACTATTTTTTTCCGCCTAGAATGAATTGAGCGTACCAGCAATGGACATCCTAGAGAAATAAATTTAAATGTGTATATAACTGGAATCATATTTGGCTTAAACACACCAGGTTTACAAAGTTGTAATTCGGAAACCTTACCACAGTTGGCTTTGCAGTATATCACAATAGTCATCTCCAGGTTCTTAGCTGTAAAAGGATCGTCGGTTTTCAGACAGCACGTTGCGAAACATCGAGAAACTGCTCTCCATATGAACGGAGATCAGGATTCGTACTTGAAGCAAGTGAGGTCCTCCTCTTCAAAAGAAAACATGTTCTCCTTTCAATATTTCACTTATCTTGCCCATAATTTGATACCCCTGGTTTATTTCAAGCACTAGTTTCATTTTTGATTTAGTTTCATTCTCATTTCATTTTCTCTCTTTTCAGTGTAGTTCAAATATTTGTATTTGCTAGAGAAAATATGTTTAAGAGGTAATGGATGAATTAATTATGATTCGAATTGAGAATGGGCAGTAAAAATATAGTCGAAAGAAGGTGAGTCGTAAAATAAGCCGTTAAGACTTAAAGAAAGGTCTATAAAGGACCATTAATCCAAAAACGTCGAAGAAACGCCTAGCCTACGATGACCCAGAATGTACATATATTATGTTGGGCCTCGTTTTCCGACATACGAGAAATAAAATGTATTTTTACTCAACTTCCGAGCCCGCAAGAAGCCTCTGTGGCTCAGGCGGCAGCGCGTTGGCCTCTCGCCGCTGGGTTCCGTGGTTCAAATCCCGGTCACTTCATGTGAGATTTGTGCTGGACAAAGCGGAGGCGGGACAATTTTTTCTCTGTGTACTCCGGTTTTCCCTGTCATCTTTCATTCCAGCAACACTCTCCACTATCATTTCATTTCATCTGTCAGTCATTAATAATTGCCCCAGAGGAGTGCGACAGGCTTCGGCAGCCGGCACATTTCCTATCCTCGCTGCAAGATGGGGGCTTCGTTCATTCCATCCCTGACCCGGTCACTGACTGGAAAACAGGTTGTAGGTTTTTTTTTTCCGAGCCCTTATTATTGTTACTATTCAGGTTATAAATTCCCTTGCATTGGCATTTGTTCAAACTGTGGTCGCCTTGGTGTGAAGTTAGCGAGAACGTCGCTCGGATGTACTGGTCGGTGGTGGTAGCTTCAAATATAGTAGTTCATTTTTCAACTAGTCCAGGTGGCAGGTTCTTACAATCAATTAAAATGATGTCAAATAGAAGGGGAATAATAATGATATTTATTATATAATATATATTATTATTATTATTATTATTATTATTATTATTATTATTATTATTATTATTATTATTATTATTTTATTGCAGCCAGCACGTGCTGGGTTGCTTCATGCTGTTAGCAAGGCTGTGTGAGTTGCCAGTTGAAATGTAATGTGCTTTGCTGTTCGCCCCCCGCACATTCTGTTGGTATTCCAGTCCTTGAACTCACGCTCAATTAACAGGGACTCCATTCAATTACGATGTAATTTTTGCAACCTGACCGGTCGCTGGATGAGACCCAATTATTATTTGGTTGTTAATATCCTCTATATTCTGCGGCCAGCTGGGTTATTCCACGCTACGCTATATCTCTTCGTCCTGTTTTGTTTGCATTTCCGGTATCAGTATTGTATAATTTTTCTTTATTTTTTTTTTTTTCTTTGGAGCTTCAACTGGAAATTTTATTTGAAAGGAAACTTTTAGTCGTTATTTCACACTGTTCCTCAGTCCAGTAATAATGTTAATAATAATAATAATAATAATAATAATAATAATAATAATAAGCAGAAGAAGAAGAATCGTATGACCTCAACTACCATGTTACAGACATTTTACTTTGATGCTATTTAGACTACCTTCCCGTCAATTCGGCGTTATTTTTCATTGTACCAGATACGACGAAACCGAAACTCTCCTGGGCGATGTATCAAAATCTTCCTAGTGAGACGTGTTGTTAGCGGAATTCGCAAATAGGTGAAGGTCGATAGTTCTAAATGGCCATGATACAGTGATGAAGAACGACGTGTTGAATTTAACACTGTACTTGTTCTTTCTGTCATGGTGGTAATTAATCTCAATACGTTATAGTGATAAAATGAGAATTTTTTATACAGTGTCTAGGAATTGCAATTAAGAGCTGTTTGCGTTGTAGAGAGAGAGAGAGAGAGAGAGAGAGAGGGGTGGGGACGCCATTTATTCCTGGTTTACCTTCCTTGTTCTAAAATAGGGCGGTGTATTAGAGGAGAAATTCGATAATTACAGAAAACAGATACTTCGTTCGTCCTCCTTTGAACTCCCTGCATTCTTCGCTGCTTTACATTCATGCTCATAAATAACTTCTTACCTCACTACTGGGACTACTGTATCTACGCCATTCCATTCACAAACGGATTTCACAAGCGCCTTTTGAATCTGGTCCACTAACAATCTCAATCCCGTGGACATGCTTACAATACAGTATTAGTGTACTCGTTCTATATTATTCACCCCCTGAGGTTGAGGGACGCATATAAATAATACACCCATGGTATCCCTGCCTGTCGTACGAGGCGACTAAAAGGCTATATTATTCTCGGACTCTTGAGAAGGGAACAATTAACACACCTATTTATTAAAAACTATGATTTTGACAGAGTTGTTTCTCGAATCTGATTGTTAGCGATCATGTGTAACATACCAAAGCATTAAGTTACGAAGGATGAAACAAAATTTCTGTTATCCACTGTTATGCGTACATTCCCTCCCTAGTCTAGCATAGTATAGGGAGGCTCATAAAAAAGAAAACCCTCTCGCTTCGCTCGAGTCTTCATACTACCAAGACCAACGGTGACGTTACACAGCTCGTCTCGTAAGCAAAGTAGGCATAAGTATTGAACCTTGACGCCGTTCCGGAACTTCAAAGGTAATTACCTATTTAGTTACTATTATTAGAGAATGTACCTCAATGCACTTATGTGCACGCCGCAGCATATTGTCATACATTCCATTCAGTTCAGTGGCGTCAGTTCTTCGAAGTTTAGTCCGAATATCTCCTATCAGGTCTTCCAGGTTTCTGGGATTCTTTGAATGCCATTTCCGTTCAAATCACTTCACAGATAAAAGTCCAGCGACTGCGGTGGCCACAAACGTTTGCTAACAGTTCGTTCTTCCGTGAACCGTTCGTAAATTCTACTCGGTGACGCGCGGGAAGTGTGACAAGTCGGCCCTTCCTGTTGAAAAGAACATATATTCATGTTTATGAGGCATCAGCTGTGCGTTGAATCCTCGACAGTTTCCACGTACACACGTCTGTTACTATCTGCAAGTGGCGGTTCGTAACAATTTACTCTGGCAGGGCTGTGCCGCCATCCCCTCCTCCAATCGATCCAGTTTTCACTGAACAGCACCGCGATACTTTTAGATGATGATAATAATAATAATAATAATAATAATAATAATAATAATAATAATAATAATAATCCGATGACACTGGCTGAATAGAAATCTGCTTGCACTACAACATTAATTAATGGCATTATGCCCACGCATTAACAGGCTAGAGATCGGGCCAGCTAGGAAGACATCTGGGAGCGCATGCGCACTTTGGACTATCTCGCGTAGCGTATCCCCTCCTAAACAGAGCTCCTGCTACAAGGACAGTTCAGTGCATAAGTTTACACTCAGCTGCCGCGCTCTGCTTTCTAATTTTCCGTTGAGTAGTAACTGTGGTTAGTGGTAGTGTACGTTAGGCCTATCTGTAACAGTATGGAAGGCGTTAAAAGTACCCTGTATCGTAAGGTGCTAAAGAGTCAGACTCGTGCAGCAATCTTGAACATTATAGACTTTATGGAAAGGGAGGCAATGGAAGAAAAGTTCGTGATAGATTGTAAAAAGAAAAACGTGCAGGAAAGAGTAGCAGCAGCTGTTGGAGTGTCAGAAAGTTCTTTGGTACGGATTAAGAGCGAAAAACGAAAGAATTAGGAAAACCTATGGATAGTCTGTTTGAAACACCAAATGCGCACAAATAATATTACTGGATTGGACGACTTTGACGAAGGTGCCATACGTCTTATTGTTAGTAATTTTTATTTAGATGAAAAATGTTTACCTACAGTTTCAGAAATTCGTGCAAAGTTAGGTAAAGACTTAAGGTTCAAAGGATCCAATACAAGTGTCAAGCGAATTCTTCGATCATTAGGATATCATCAGAAAAAAACTAACACTAACAAGCGCATCCTAATGGAAAAACATGACGTTAAATACAAAAGGTTTGTTTATTTTAAAAATGCCCAGTATCGGGCGGAGGATAGTTGTACATGCTGGCGGTGAAACTGTCTGCTAATCTGGAAGTCTGGCAGCAAGAGCGGCGACTACCACGATGACATGAATAGTGATTTTTTTAAGAGAATGAAAGATATGAAAGATAACTTCCACCTCGCAGTGTTCTCGTAATTGACTACTCGTCATATCACAACAAGGAAGTAGATCGTACTCCAACCTCCAGCTCACGTAAAGTGACGATGATCTCCTGGCTAGTGAATAGGAACATTCCACACCGTGAGACGATACACCAACACGAGCTTTATGAGCTTATCAAACTGCACAAGCCGGCACACAAAACCTACGTCCTAGATGAACAGTACGGACACTCGGTAATTCGACTGCCCCCATATCACCCTGAATTAAACAGTACTGAAATAATGTGGGCAAAAGTGAAGAACTGGGTAGCTTCTCACAACGTCACCTTCCCTATTGACGACGTAGAGAAACTCACTAGACAGAAATTCGCGTCAATATCCGCCGAAGACTGGAACATAAGCGATGAGGAACATTTTGAAGACATTATGGAGTCCTTTGCGATCCACCTGGGAGCCGACGACACGTCATCCGGTGAGGACGACAGAAGTGATGACGGAGGACTCACAAGTCAGTGGAATTTACAAGATGTAGTGGACATAATAAAACAAGAATGTGCTCATTTTGTGAATAATTATAGAGTCATTATTTTATTACTTATTATTTCTAGTGCCATTTAAGTTATCTTCGTGTACATACGTTGTTACTCATCATATGTAGACCCTTTATGGTGTTTCCTTTTATGAATTATATTTTGTTTCTGTACCAGAACAATTATATAATTATATATGTCATATCGTTAAGTCACATTTCTTATTTTACAAGAAAGCAACAAAATATTGGCATTAAGGAGCTAAGGACAAACGATCATATTATAGTCTAACACTGCTTTCTCGCCTTAAAGCAAAAGTACTTATTATTATTATTATTATTATTATTATTATTATTATTATTATTATTATTATTATTATTATTTCTTAATCTTCTTACCCTCCAGGGTCGATTTTTTCCCTCGGACTCGGCGAGGGATCCCACCTCTACCGCCTCAAGGGTAGTGTCCTGGAGCGTGAGACATTATGTCGGGGGATAAAATTGGGGAGAATGACCAGTACCTCGCCCAGGCGGCCTCACCTGCTATGCTGAACAGGGGCCTTGGTGGGGGATGGGAAGATTGGAAGGGATAGACAATGAAGAGGGGAAGGAAGCAGCCGTAGCCTTAAGTTAGGTACCATCCCGGCATTTGCCTGGAGGAGAAGTGGGAAACCATGAAAAACCACTTCCAGGATGGCTGAGGTGGGAATCGAACCCACCTCTACTCAGTTGACCTCCCGAGGCTGAGTGGACCCCGTTCCAGCCCTCGTACTACTTTTCAAATTTCGTGGCCGAGCCGGGAATCGAACCCGAGCCTCCGGGGGTGGCAGCTAATAACGCTAACCACTACACCACAGAGGCGGACATTATTATTATTATTATTATTATTATTATTATTATTATTATTATTATTATTATTATTATTATTTCGTTTCACCCTCTTTGGGGTATGTTGAATCAATTCTTTCTCTGTGTGTTGTTCTTTTCTTAGTGCCCAGTATTTCTTCATTCTTTCTGATCTTCGTTTCTTCTCGTCTTCCGAGACAAATAGATTTGGCTTTTAATGTAGATTTGTTTTGGAACGTTATGTTTTCTTCTTTAGTTATTACTTTAGCTGTTTGACCGAATAGTGAATTTTCTGTAATTTTTAATTCTACCATGTCTTTTTCAGTTTCTATAAACCAGTTCGGTTTTGTTTTGGGTTACGGAAGAAGTCAAGATTTGTGCGGTTTATTATAGAGTTCATTCTGAGGAGAAGATGACCGTAAAAGTTTATCCTCCTTCTTCGCATAGTTTCTGAGAGTTTTTCAATTTTCTTGTAGCTTATTATTATTATTATTATTATTATTATTATTATTATTATTATTATTATTATCGAGTTATTTTACATGACGTGGCTCAGGTTATGAAGCCTGGTGTTATAGCAAACCATATTCTACACTGTACATCTACAGCATCGTAAAGTTAATTTTACATCAAATTATAATTTAAAAATAAGGACTACGCAAATTGATACATGGAAACGATTTTGACAGCTACTGTAATAAGAGGTTAAATTATGTTCTAACTCCTTCAATCTATCTGTCATCGGTAACACTTCTAAATGCATTCATTTCGGCTAGGTATGTCTGTAATTTACAGCCGGAAGGGAATTCCACTAACTGAAAATCTGCGGAGTGTTACATGTCAGTTATAACAAATATTTCGGCCCAACCGTACGTCGCCACAACACTGAGCGAGAAGGGGAAGTCAGCGTTCTCGCTCCCACGGCTCTGCTTTCTCACTCGCACACTTCCCCTCACCGGATGTCTTCCTAGCTGGCCCGATCTCTAACAGCTAATGCAATCCCGACTAATATGTCACTGCACTGTTTCACTGATCACAATCACAAGTGTTAATAACAACATACATGAAAACAAATTGTGCACGGCCGAATTTCTCTCTCTCCTTGCTCAAATTTCAAAGCTTGACAACATATTTAACAATTTAACCACCCTACAAATCGTGGCGTCACGTTATGGTTACATTTTGAATCTTTATTTTAGCTCCTTTATAGAACTGAATTGTTTAAATAGTCAGTATAATGGAATTCATTATTTTGTAAAATGTTTTGGAATTAATCTCTAACAACAATTAATATGAGACATGGAGGAAGGGGGGGGGGGGGCTAGGTACGTTGTAAAGTGGTTGCCGATGTTGCTAAGGGCTCCGCCGTTCAGCGTTTACATCCGCCTGCACTCTTCCTTCCCCTGACAAGCCAATATTATCCTTCCAAGCTCCTCCCGCACCCCGCACACTTGCAAAGTCTGGGGAGCTACTGAGGGCTCTGCTGACCTAGTCCGAGCGCTTCATGACTAAAGAGAAAACATGGTACTTGGTGGACAGCAGCCACGGTCCGAAAGCCTTTGAAAATGGAAAAACAAGATGTTTAGAGCCGAAATAACGAAGATAACATTGTATAACTGAATATCACGCCACATAAGTTCGACTTCGCTACATTTGTCCACCTCTTTATGTAATCAATTACAGGGTGAAATAACGTATTTTGAAAAGGCGGTGGGGCGGCGCCCAAGGGCCCTTCATGCACGAACCGCCACTGCTGCTATCTGCGTCTCACGAGAAGTCGCGGCAGCTTGTAGGTTCGGCGCGAGTAACTCTTAGCTACAAACGTCTGTCGGGTCAGACCATGCGAGATCTCTGACCCAATGCATATTCATTATGCAGTACATTTAGTAAATGTGTAACTAAGGCACAATTGCACTACCATTTAGAAACTTCAAGACAGCGCCTCAATTTGCAAGAGTCCCCGCGGACGGAACAATTTATATTGTCAGGCCTTGAGACTTGAGATGGGCGCATGCGCGGCACCCATGTTTACCCCTCGCACTCGCACCTCTTACCCCCCACAACCTCGCGACTTCTCGTCAGACTGTTGTCTCAACAAGTATAGGACGCGCAATCCGTGTTGCAGACACCGCACACCATACTCCGATTTTTGATCGTATAGAGGTTGTTGGTGGATGATGTGGGCATTGTTGACTGACCACTATTTGGTGCTTTTAACATTCACATGCCCTCGTACGTCTCCACAATTTATTTTTTATTTTTTTGCTGAAAAGAATACTTCGAATACGTCCTAGTGGCAAAATTCACTTCCTCGTGCTGACAAAGATGTTGTGGGATGTGATGCCAAGAATTTACTGCTTCTGAAGTCGTCAACAAAAGCATTGTTATTCATTCATTTCCCGTGTCCTGATTAAACGCGATACGGAACGGCGAGTGTACCTCTGGAATTAACAGCCCATAGATCTGTGGGGGCACAACTGGTTGTTGTTAGGGCAGACTAGAAGAAGTTCCTAATTCTAAGTGTGTCTACACTCACAAAGGATATCTCCCGCTGCACGAAAGAATCATACTTCATTGACTTTTATTTACATCTGTATCCACCAACACAAAGGCAAGTCTTTTCCTAGCGGCATTTCATCGTTTCCCTCAGTCGATGTCAGATTTAGTTCCTCCTCCCACCCCGTAAGCCTTCCACTTGCTGGAGAGCAAGACAGTGGTCGTCTTTTTCCGAGGAAGCTGGAACGTGACCGAATTCTTTGAGGAGCAGGTTGGTATCTATAGAGCGGGTGACGAAGTTGTTGTACTGTCTCTTTCTTTGTACACACAAGCACAGAAATGATGTTCCGACATAAACAATCAACACTGCCCACTCCAGTATTGAAAACGAGGGAGGGAGTGAAGGGATAGTGTTGAAGGCCATTCCAGTTTCGGAAAGTAAGGGAAGGGCGTGAGCGGGTAGTGCTGAACAGTGTGTATATTGCTATAGACCTCGTGCGCATGGATGTTGCTGCGCTCTGGCGGCAAGTTGCTCGAATAGTTCATGTGACTTGCTCTCGTCAGAGAAGTGAAGCAACGCGATTATCAGGCTGCGGTTGTTGAGATACGAAATCAGCTTCGAGATGGAAGAAAGTTCTACAAAGAGTAGAACAAATTGTTCTATGGTTGGATGTAACTATTCCTATAGAAATTGTCCTCCTAGAACGAAATTCTTCGTATTCCCAAACAGTAAGCACACATTTGGTACCTAACTCATTTAGACAAAATTGTTCGTATCATAGGTGTCTTAGTGAACTTCAGTCCTCCGATCATTAAAGCAGACGACTAGTATCTTTTAGGTAAAGGCCTAAACTTATACATGTTTATATAATTATTGAATTGTACATGATTCCATCAATTTAGTTCACTGCTTTTTTACTTCTAACTCAAGTAGAAATTATATCATGTTTGAAATGTATGAATAGTGATAAAATCTATGGTCCGACTCGTTGGCTGAATGGTCAGCGTACTGGCCTTCGGTTCAGAGGGTCCCGGGTTCGATTCCCGGCCGGGTCGGGGATTTTAATCGCTTCTGATTAATTCTTCTGGCTCGGGGACTGGGTGTATATGTCCGTCCCAACACTCTCCTCATCATATTCAGACAATACACTACACTACTAACCACTACAGAAACACGCAATAGTGCTTACATCCCTCCATAGAGGGTTGGCGTCAGGAAGGGCATCCGGCCGTAAAAACAGGGCCAAATCCACATGTGCGATGCAGTTCGCACCCGCGACCCCACAGGTGTGGGAAAAAGCGGCAGGAAAAGAAGAAGAAGAAGAAGTGATAAAATCTATGCATGAGTATGGTAACAATGTAACACTGAATAACGCTTGAAAATTAGTGGAAGGTAATGTTCGAAGTAAAACCTCCGTGCCGTGAGAATAATATTTGAAAGGAATTCTTCTTTTCTGGAGACACCCACTTTCACACTTTTCTTTGGAGAATATACAAAAAAAGTCACGGGAATTGAGGTTCAAAATATACAATGATGCCTGTATCTGGGTGTAATATATGTGAGTTTCCTTAACTTGATATCTCCATCAATGTCAATATACAAATTTGGAACATTACACATGTTCTCATCAATCACGGGCTTTTCCCAACACGAGTAAGGGAACTTAATCTCCAAAAGAGAGGGTCCGTCCTGATCTAGCACTATCCCATCCAGGCTACTAGGGTTGCTCTTCGTTTATTAACAAACCCAGCTGTGACACGCAACATTGGGACGATAAACAGAAATCCTGAAGTGCCCTCTGCTCATTATTTCTGCCATATCTCACTGCAGGACTGTTTATGTCCTAAGAAATAATAAGCTGAGTTGCCATTTTATTACAATCTCCACTCTGCAGTGTCATGATCTTGTGTACACTCTGGCTGGCAGATATGTGTAATTTTCTTTGATCGAACCACGCAGGATTTTTAGACTGAACCCTAGTCTCAATCGGAATAGCATACGTATACGATTTTGTGACTTTTACGCTGTCATAATAAAAATTCAGGACGTCACTTTGCAACGTGCACTCATAATAATTGTTTGGCACTATTGATATCTTGCCACTTGACAAGTAATTTATTCCATAGCATCTAAACAGTGTATTAACGTTTTGAAGGTCTAATTGCTGAAGACACTGAAGTAAAAGTCTTGTTTCGCTCTGTCCTACAACATCATCCACGATAGCTTCAACAGTGGAAATGGAGATAATTAAGTATTCACCTTCACACTCGGCCTTCAAAATTCTAGTAAAAGCACAGTATATAAATTTAATTTTCTCATAGTTCAGTGTTGCTGAATGTTTCAAATCCCTCACTTTCCAGTACACTACAAACTAGCCGCTGCGGCAACATTTTTAGGTTTTTCCCATTGTTGCAGAAAGGAAATCTTCGAAGTATCTCTTTTTGTATGAATATAAATGCAAAGCGCAGCAATGTGCTTACAGCATTTGGGAAGGCTTGCTTTGCATTCACACTCGGCTGGCTGAATATTCCTGTTGCAATCTGATAGTATGATGAGTTTTGGGTAGTTGAAGAGAGTGTACTAAAACGACCACAAGCACCCAGTCCCTGAGTGAAGGGGATTAACCATACGCAGCTGAGCCGGCCGGGAATCGAATCCTGGGCACTCTGAAACGATATTTGCATATGTTTCATTTTAGATTAATATCTATTGTACATAGTTCGGATCTTTGTAATTCAGCGTTATGCTGTTGCTGATCCTGAATAAATAAATATAAATACATTTTTAAAAAACCCGGTACGCTAAACATTCATCCAAGGAGCGGACTAATAATAATGAAAAAAAATCCACAGCCTATTTCCAGTCATTCGACCGGGTCAGGAATGGAATGAATGAAGCCCCCATCTTGCGGCGAGGATAGGAATTGTGCCGGCTGCCGAAGCCTGTTGCACTCCTCTGGGGCAATGATTAATGAATGACAGGTGAAGTGAAATGATAGTGGAGAGTGTTGCTGGAATGAATGATGGCAGGGAAAACTGGAGTACCCGGAGAAAAACCTGTCCCACCTCCGCTTTGTCCAGCACAAATCTCACATGAAGTGACCGGGATTTGAACCACGGAACGCAGCGGTGAGTGGCCGACGTGCTGCCACTTGAGCTACGGAGGCTTTAATAATAATAATAATAATAATAATAATAATAATAATAATAATAATAATAATAATAATAATAATAATAATATATTTTAATATTTATACATAATGGATGACAACAGGTTAACCAAACAGATCTTCAAATATTCAAATATCTTTGGGACAAGAAGTCAACAATATAAGAGAACAAGCAGCAACAGACAGAGAGATTTTTAGAAAGAAAGTGTTAAAAATGGAAGGATTCCAAGCTCGGGAGGGAAAGAAAACAGGCTCAAAATAGTCCGAGGAGAGAAAAAGGAGACATAGTGAGCATATGAAGGAATATTGGAAGGAGAAGAAGAAAAAGAAACAACTAAAGATAAAGCATTGAAATTGTTACAATGTCCCTAAGAGACCCAAACGGAGAAATACTAATAATAATAATAATAATAATAATAATAATAATAATAATAATAATAATAATAATAATAATAATAATAATAATCGAGTCAGCACCCAGATAACTTAAGGTGAACGAAAGAAAAATAAGGAAGGCAGAGAAATTCAAATACCTGGGGGAGTGGATAGAGCCCAACATTCACGAAAAGGAAGCTTTCCTGTCAAGGATCAACAAAATAGAAATGGTTTACCATCTAACCAAAGACACCTACAATAAACGATCAGTGTCCTTCAAGGCCAAACTCAGAAACTGCTTTACCGTTATTCGACCGGAGGCGCTCCCTATGCATCAGAATGCCTTGCGATGAATAAGAAAGGCCTGACAGAATAACTGGAAGCCAAAGAGAGGAAGATTTTAAGAAAGATACTGGGCCCGATCAAAGAACAAGGAGAGTACAGAAGACGATACAACGATGAACTAAATCTACACGTGGAGAAGATGACGGACACCATGCGCAAAAGGTGAGAATCTCCTTCTGTGGCCACTTGGGACGAATGAGCTCCGGAAGATTGTCCAAACGAAGCTGTGCCTACTTTGCGGTAGGGATCTGGTTTATAGAGGTGGAAAAAGACCTGGGGATCTCATATGAGGACATCTTGGAACGTGACTCTTTAAAGAAGAAACTTGGGGAAGTACGGAGTTTTCAGCCAAAACCCGAAATGAAAACCGGCAAGAAGTGGACCGAAAAATGGAGACCTCTAAAGATTGTATCGAACTTCAAGTATTTGGGAGTCACACTACAAACTAGAGGTAATGTTTTCTCTACCCACCTCAATGACAGGACAAATGCAGCAATCAGAGCCATCAACGACATACAGAATTTGAATAAGTTGTCTATCAAAACAGCCCTGAAATTATTTGACCTCAAAGTGTCACCAGTGATCACCTATGGATTATAAATTGTATGGCCGCATCTAAAAATGAAACAGTTCGAACAGCGAAAAAAGTGAAAGCCATGTTTCTGTAAAAGGCACTATGTGTCTCGAAGTATACGCCTTCAAGGCTTGTATATGAGTTAACTCGCGAACCTTTCTACGCGGAGGATCTCCGTTGTCAGCTACCGCTACCAACTACACCAACATATCTACAGTTCATAGAGAAATTAAGAGCGAAGAAGAGATGGAGCGAATTTTACTCGACGGACGCAATGATTTACAAAGAATGGCAAGCAGGAGCATATGAGCTCAGACACTTGATTACACGCTTTGCAATACACGGATTTCATTATAAGCTGTGTAAAACAAAGAAATTCCATCAACCAGACACGGACTGTGTATGTGAACGTTGTGGTAAGAGCTGTGAACGTTATCATGCCATGATTTGTACTTGTCGGCGCGAATCGATGATAGCCTTCTGCAGAGATGACTAATGCTGTGTATTAATGTAAATATCTTTTGGCCATTGGCTGCAATAACATATATTTAAAAAAAAAAATGGAAGTATGCTCACCGAAGAAGAACGCGGGAACACTGGGCAAATGTGAAAGATAGAAGGAGAAAGCAGTTCAAATAGCGTGGTCCAAGGAAGACCGAAACGAGAAGAAATACTAATCATAATCATAATAATAATAATACACAAGAACCTCGTTTATCCGGATTCAGTAGGACCGGAACTGATCCGGAAAACTGAAAAACCAATACACTACATGTTATATAATATATTACCATAAGTTGTACAGTAATGCCTTTTTTTTTTCAATTGTACAAAAAAGTATAAGAACACTTTCCTTTCATGTGCGGCTCTGTTTTATGCACTAGAATAATGTGCGAGCCTTTTCTGTTTTACATTTGTAATAGCTTTTGCGCGCAGCACGATCACGAAGACGTTTTACTAACATCAGTTCTGCCGCTGTAGTTTCAATGTGGGATTCCAAATAGGCCATCGGTGTTTCCTGCTGCATTGTTGCCTCTCCATGAGTCATTGTTTCTTCTGATGGAGCGCCAGTTTCATTTTCGAATTCACTATCACCCTCGTCATTACCTGCCGAGGAACAAGAAGCAATAATTTATTCATCTTTCATTATGCCGTAGTCCGAATTACAGTCATTTATCAACCAGATATTTACGTCGTTCACATCTACGTCGGAGCATCCGGGAATGCATGCAAAGGTGGGTGTCAAACAACTGAGAAGAGTCCACGGTCTCCCATTCTCAATTCCAGGCGAATGCCGGGACGGTACCTTTGATAGACCGCGGCCGACTTGCTTCCAATTCCTGTCCTTAACTATCCATGGCGGAAAAGACATTCAAGAAGAATCGACCCCGTAAAAGAAATACTGTACAAGTAAAAATACAGTTTTATTATTTTTGATCCGGATGAACTGGGGATCCGGATTAATGAGGGCCGGATAAACCAGGTTCTTGTGTAATAATAATAATAATAATAATAATAATAATAATAATAATACAAAATCACATGGAACAGATACAACAAAAGATGTATATCAAAAAATGCAAAATTACGACACTACAATACAGTCATCAAACCAGAGGCACTTTATGCATCTGAAACACTGATCATTGGCGGCAGGTCACAAATGAAAAGCATTGAGAAACAAGAGAGGAAAATTCTCAGAAAAATCCTAGGACCAAAGTTCGAAAATGGAATTTGGATGAAAAAGAAACCACACGAAATTTTTCAATTCACAGAAAAAATCACAGATACCATCAGAAAGAGACGACTAAAATTCTACGGACACCTACACAGAATGGATAACAACAGGCTGACAAAGAAAATTCTAAATCTAGCTCTAACCCTGAAAATCCGCAACAATTGGTTAGCAGAAATACATGAAGATCTACAAGAAATGGGTATCGAGGACGAAACCATTCAAGATAGAATGAAATTTAGAAGCTTAGTAAACAAACATAAATTTGCAGAGAAACCAACAAGAAAAAATACAGGCTGGACAGAAACACGCAGAAAGGAACACAGTGAAAAAATGAAGAGATATTGGGAAGAAAAGAAGAAGAAACATTGTGAAAAATAAGTTCAAACGCGCTCCACAGCTGGGCACAACGAATCAAAAAAAAAAATAATAATATATTTATTATCTGAAATCAAATCTGGCTAAAATATAACTCTGAAGGAACACAATTTACAGTGTATAAATCAGTCTAAAAAATCGTAAATTTAACATACGGTACTCTAAGTAGCCTTCTGCCCGCGATCGTTTCGCTGTCGCTGTGTCGCCATTTATTCTTCGGACAATGCGTAGTCGACTGGTGCCTTCCTTCAATATGCCGAGACGTTATTAAATTTTGGTGATGGCGGGCTGCAGCATTTTTCATGCTCTCGTTGTCGTAAGGAGATATTGAACGTTTAATATCTCGTGTATAAGTTATCTTAGTTTGTAAAGTGAACTGCGTGGCAACTGTATGCAGATAGCGCTGTGGTGCTCCTGCGCTGTGCTCTTCCTGTAATATATCAGTTGACATGAATTCCTTGCTTCATAATACACACACTTCGCCTCTTGAATATATGCTGGTCTTTGAAATTACGACGACATAAAATGTAACGCATAATTTACGAAGACTTGTTGAAAGAGTACAGTCTGTACCTAAACGAAGGCAAATCATTGTCTCACGTGTAAGCTTTTCCAGTTTTATTCCTTGCCATTTTTTTAGTGTCAAGGTCTACTTAGTGCCTTGCTGAGGCAATATCTTCAGTTTATTTCAATGAAGTGAGAAACCAAATTATTAAGATTTGATCTTCAATGAAGTAAGAAAAGCAACCTAGGTGGTTGCGTCGTTCTGGGACAATATTTCTGTGTGACTTTTTTTAGTGGATTAACGTCGCACTAACACATCAAAGGTATTTGGCGGTGGAATTATGAAGGAGCGGCTAGGACTCAATCAATCACCACTGATCTGCATTTAGGGCAGTCGCCCAGGTGGCAGATTCCCGATCTGTTGTTTTCCTAGCCTTTTCTTAAATTATTTCAAAGAAATTGGAAATTTATTGGCATGTTATTCCAATCCCTAACTCCTCTTCCTATAAACGAGTATTTGCCCCAATTTGTCCTCTTGAATACCAACTTTATCTTCATACTGCGATCTTTCCTCCTTTTAAAGACACCGCTCAAGCTTAGTCGTCTTCTAATGCCATTACACGCCATCTCTCCACTGATAGCACGGAGTGTACCACTTAATTCAGCAGCTCGCCTCCTTTCTCCTAAGTCTTCCCAACCCAAAACTGCAACATTTTTGTAACACTACTTTTTTTTTCTTTGGAAATCACCCAGAACAAATCGAGCTGCTTTTCTTTGGATTTTTTCCAGTTTTTGAATCAAGTAATCCTGGCGAGGGTCCCATACACTGGAACCATACTCTGTTTGGGGGTCTTGCCAGAGACTTACATGCCCTCTCTTTTACATCCTGTCTACAACCCCTAACCATCCTCATAATCATTTGCAGAGATCTGTACCCTGTACACTTTACTTTCTTTTCATTTTTAGCTAGTAAACTACTTGTACTAGTATCCTAAAACAAAAACAAAAATCGCTATTACCATATAAGTTTATAGTTTTATTTCGTTAACGTCAATAGGCATCCATTTGAAAACAAGTGACTTTCTAAAATAAACACGCATTATACTAATTATTAAAATTAAATTATGAATCCGTTGTTTCGCTTCATTTCTGTTAAAACAGCACATCCACAGTACCTTCCTTTTCAGAAATATTTGACGTGTAGGTTTTGGGCGATTCACCCTGTTTATAGGTGTACTGAGTTAAAGCTACTTCTAATTAGCAATTTAACAGCTAGGCAGGGGCCTTGAGAGAGCGAACGGGAGGGAGAATTGCTTGATGATTGGCAGGTTCGAATCATTTGAGCAGTTAGCTACTTAGTTCCCCTGCATATTTCCAAGAGATCTACAAGTAGTGATCGGCGACACGAGTGAGCAAGGCCAATGGTGATACGGTACATACAAAGAACAACGTACACACGGAAATAACCGAGCGAGTTAGCCGTGCAGTTCGGGTCGCGTAACAGTGAGTTTGCATTCGGAAATGGTGGGTTCGAATCACACCGTCGGCAGCCCTGAAGATGATTTGCCGTGGTTTCCAATTTTCACACCAGGCCAAGGCTGAACCTGTACCTTAATTAAGACCACGGCCACTACCTTCATACTTTGCAAGACAATGGGTTGGTATATAGCACAATTTCTGAAGTACTTATTTGATTAGCGTTTGCATGAAGGAACTATACCAAATGAATGGAGAGTTGCTATAGTAGCGCCTGTGTATAAAGCAAAGGGTGATAGACATAAAGCTGAAAATACAGCCCAGTCAGTTTGACATGCATTGCATGGAAGCTTTGGGAAAACATTTCTTTCTGAATACATTAGACATCTTTGCGAAATTAATAACTGGTTCTTCTATCGAAGAACTTTCGGAGATTAAAGATTTTGAAAGAAAAAAAAAAAAAACACGAGCATTTACATTTTTATTTATATAGATGAAGCAAATGGTGATTTGTGCCGTTAGTGCTGTATTGAAAAGTTGTGCCCTAGCAAACTTTATAATGGAATTATAGAATTTTCTAAATCTGTTTCAAACACAACCATGATCCAGATGATACGTTGAACCGCCCAAGTGTTTCTAATGCGTTAAAAAGAAAAATGAGAGAGGACGATTATTTACTACATGACAAACCTTGTGAAGTGATAATACACATCTCTCAACAGTAAAATGAACTATCCTTAACAACAACAACAACAACAACAACAGATGTTACCCGCATTCGACGCAACGTACAGAACGTGAAGCAAGCTGTATTGCTACCACTGCGAGAAGACATCATCTCATGTGCTTGAAGCTGTCGATGCCTGTACCCGAAACGAAGATTTTCTACTTTACAACGATGACGTAAGTAACGTTATTATATCTTACTGTGACACAAATTTACAGTGTCTCTGTTCGTTTGATAAAGTGTGTGTCGATGGAACTTTTCAATAATGGCCTGCTTTCTTTCTTCAAATATTCTCCTTGCATGGTTACCGAAACGGACATTACATGCCACCTATTTCCAGCCTGGGTCCTCTCTTTTATCCATTTCGTTGTGGTGAATCGTGCTACCAGGTATACTTGAATTTTTCCGCAGATTGGAAGACCATTCCGTCTGCGGATAATGGGACCTAGTCTTGCTCGGATCAGCTTTCCCCTCAGATAACAGCTCAGCTGTTACATGGAGGTTATTGGCCTGGTTTTTTGTGTTAAGTTAGGTGGATTCTATTATAAAATATTAAACAATTTTCATTACGCTGATAAGTGAAGGACACAGTTACTAAAAGGTATTTGTCACCCACTGGTATGATAATGCATGATAGACACCCCTTCGTGTGTGTGTGTGTCCGCTAGAGCCGCCCGCTCTTGTTTGAAGAGCTCATTACAGGCGGCTCGGAACTCGCTGGGAATGAAATATTTTACACTCGCCTCCTCCCTGCTATCTCTTTTTATCTCTTTCTCAATTTTTTTCTTTCTCCGTACTTCGTATTTGCATACATTTCCACTCTTTGTGTTAGTGCGGTATAGTCATGTAAAATGCTACCTTGTTTTCAAATGTGACTTTCAGTTCTCTCTCACCTGTTTAATCTCACTCTCGTCTGTCTGTCTGTCTGTCTGTCTGTCTGTCTGTCTGTCTGTCTGTCTGTCTGTCTGTCTGTCTCCTTTTCTTTATTTCTGTCTGTCTCACTTCAGTACCGCATGTTTCATGATGGACAGCCGTAACCTCACTTTGCAGTCCCAAGGTTTGTTCATTTTACTAAGGTAAAAGAAAACTTACGATTATGTTCTCCAAAACTTTTTTCTTTTTCAGCCCCTCCTACTCCTAGTTATCGATCCTTACCTTATTTATGTCACTTCCAGCTTTTTGACTGCTTAATAAGGGAAACATGAACTGTAATAATTCACTTTCAGAGAATATTTTTGAAACTTAATTTTAGGACTCACCGCACTGACACGGATATCACCGAGCGAGTTGACCGTGCGGTTAGGGGCGCGCAGCTCTGAGCTTGCATCCAGGAGTTAGCGGGTTCGAATCACACTGCCGGCAGCCCTGAAGTTGGTTTTCCGTGGTTTCCCGTTTTCACACCAGGCAAATGCTGAGGCTGTACCTTAATGAAGGCCACGGCCGCTTCCTTCCCACTCCTAGCCCTTTCCTATCCCATCGTCGCCATAAGATCTGTCTGTGTCGGTGCGACTTAAAGCCACTGGCAAAAAAAAAAAAACACGGATAATTCGATGCTACGACATTACATTACAACAAAACCAACAACAGAACAGCACTCAAACATCAGGTCAACACAGGCCCGAGTACCTCTACAACACAAGTTGCTGTATATCAACACTTCATGTTGTTGTTTGAGTCATCAGTCCATAGACTATCGTATCCTGTGCTCACCTTTTCATTAACTGCTGCATCCTACATCTGCTCTAATCTACCTGCCATATTCATACCTTGGTATACCCCTATGTTCTTAGGCCTACCACGTACACTTCCCTCAAAAACCAACTCAGCAAGTCCTGGGTGTCGTAAGATATGTCCTATCATTCTGTCTCCTCTTCTCGTCAAATTTAGTCAAAACGATCTTCTCTCACCAATTCGATTCAGTATCTCTTCATTCGGGATTCGATCTATCCATCTCACCTTCACCATTCTTCTGTAACACCACATTTCAAAATCTTCTTTCTTTCTTTCTTTCTTTCTTTCTTTCTTTCTTTCTTTCTTTCTTTCTTTCTTTGTTTCTTTCTTTCTGGGCTAGTTATCGTCATGTTTCACTTCCATACATTGCCACGCCCCAGTCGAAAGTCTTCGTAAACATCTAATTCCTCTATCAGTGTTTGAAGTGAACAGATTTATTTTCTTAAGAAAGGCCTTCCTTGCTTTTGCTAGCCTGCATTTTATGTCCTCCGTACTTCTGCCATCATTAGTTTTCACATTATTCTAATTACTGTCAAGCCACTCCCAAGGTGGAAACCTCTTAGATGGATGACTACTTACAAACTTCACTCTGGTATTACCTAGTAGGTGAGCCAGCCCCGCGGTCTAGGGGCAGCAAGCGTGTCTCTTATGGGAGATCTCTGGTTCGGTTCACGGCCAGGTCGGGAATTTTTACCTGGACCTGCGTAATTGAGAAACTACCTGGCGGTGAGATAGCGGTCCCGGTCTAAAAACCTCGAGAGGATTCGTGGTGCTGATTACCATGCGTCACCTCGTAATCTAGCAGCGTTTTATTAGGTCAAGAGCAATAAAGCTGAAGTGCCATGAAGCCTTTTTTAATCATCAGAAAATACCACACACATATACAAACACAAGTTCGGATTAAATGCTCCTTCGATCTTCTAAACAATAACCGAACACAACGAACCAAATAAGCTAACACCTGGTTAAGCAAAATTTATCGTGGACAACTCCTGGATGGATGACCAATTACTGTTCTTGCACTGTACGGTGACTGTCTGGAACATAAGTAAGACACTCTCACCTACAGTGACTCACATAATTATTCGGACACGTTAATTACAGCATTTGTTATACACTGGCCCTATGTTTCAGAGATAATATTGTACACGCAAACTAGTTTCTGACATAACCCAGTTTGTCAAATTCAACACGGCGTTGAAATGTGTACTTTTAGAAAACAGGAGAGAACCAATGACCCTGGAACCTCAGAACACAGTTAACGTGCTTCAACAAAATTATTCGGACACAAATCAGTTGCCATGCATAGGTCGTGTGTAGACGAGCCGTGTATAGTATGAACGTAAACATTCAGTGAGTTAGAGTACTGTGTACAGCTTCAGAGAAAATGGGCCGCAGAGGAAGAGAGAACACAATCGAACAGCGGCAGCTAGAAATTTTTCACCATGATAAAGGTAAAAGTTGTAAAAGTAAATGTTGCAAATGAAGAAAAGTACAGTCTCTGATAGTATCACAAGATTCCGGCATGAAGATAGGATTGAACATTTACCGCCTACGGGACGTCCAAGAACTTTTTCTATGAGAGAAGTGTGTTATATCATCAGAAAAACAGAAAAGGAACCCAAGTTTAGTGCTCCAACATTCGTTACGGAGATTGCCGCAGACACCGAAAAGAAAGTGCATCCCGAAACAATACGGCGAGTGCTCAGAAAAGGTAACTTTCACGGCCGTATTGCAAGAAGAAAGCCCTTTATAAATCAAATAAATTGAAGAAAGAGAATGCTGTTTGCCAAAGAGTATGCTAGAGAAGACAATGAGTCGTGGAATTACGTTATATTTGCTGATCAGAGTAAATTTAACATATTTCAGTCTGATGAGAGGATAGCAGTTTGGCAGCGTCCTAATACTGAGCTTCAAGAAAAAAATCTGAAAGCAACTGTGAAGGATGGCGGTGGACAGGTAATAGTGTGGGGGTGCATGTCGACGAATGGAGCTGGTGAATTGATTTTTATTGAGGGTAAAATGGACTACTTTTAATACCTTAGAATACCGAGGGACAGTATGAAAAAGAGTACCGAAAATATGGGGGTTGGTAAATATTTTAAGTTTTATCAAGATAACGACCCAAAGCATATGGCCTGGAATGTAAGAATGTGGTTATTGTTTAATTGCCCAAAGGTGCTTCGTCCTCCCTCGTAATCACCAGATTCGAATGTGATTGAAAATATTTGGGACAAACTAGATATAGAAATAAGAAAAACAAAAATCACATCTGGAGAACATCTGAAGAAGCGACTTCAAGAAGAGTGGCAGAAGATATCTCGCGATTACACCCGGAAATTAGTGGAGATCATAGCAAGTCGACTCAGGGAAGTAATTAAAATGAAAGCAGAGCTCACCCGACCCTGAATCATTAGGATAATAAGTAAAAAAGAAAGTGTCCGAATAATTGTGTGCAATATTGGATTTGGTTTTGATTTTGTTTTTTAATTATATTTTCATTGACAGTGTTCAGTAGAAGAATGATGGACGTTTAGTTTTTATATTCCTTACAGAAACTTGTATTTAATTTGTATCAGTGATTTATTATTACTGAAATAACTAATACAAAGGAAAATGTAATAAATCATGTCTGTCCGAATAATTATGCGAGTCGCTGTAAGAACGCTAAGAGCCTGCGGGGCAGAGGTATTGAAACTATTAGGCGTGAAGATGATTTGGTGATATTTGATTCGAAGGAGGGGGAGAGAGATGGGGGGGGGGGGGGGGGTTGTTGATCATGTTCTGAGATCTGCAAGACTCGTTTAGCTTTGGAGGAAGGCGTATAGAATAAAAATGGCCAAGGGAGACGACGGGATTAGTATGGCAAACTGGTTAAGAAGGAAGTAAGGTGTGTTATGGAGCGATGAAGAGATTGGCCCAGGATAGGATGTTGTGGAGAACCGGGCAATACCTTACCGTTCACGGTATCTTCTCAGAAGGCCGGCACTGAAATCCATGGGTGTTTACCAAAGTCGTGGTGAGGTGATATGCGTGATGACTGATGACCTTGGTGAGCACTGAGAGTTGGCCCGTTGCTATTGTACTTTTACCTTCCGCAGCCCAGCACTCGCTACATTCAGCTGCGCGTGGAACGACTGTCGTTTGTTTACACGCTCGGGAAGGATGTTGTCAAGAGGCGCTCAGCGCTCCTAACCTCTATACTTAGGAACTAATGAGTGGTACTTCGATAGCTGGTGGTGATGATTATTGTTACATTGGTTAGACCTTTGGTCTGGATTGGTTCTTGCCGTGCGGACGGTTAGGGTAGGATCTGGACAAGACCCTTGGTCTGGACGGTTAGAAGCCGCGAAGCGCCCCTAGGCCCCTAGTTTCGTGAGGAAACACGATTGGTCTGGACGGTTAGGATTCTTGCCGTGGACAAGACGATTGGTCTGGACGGTTAGAAGCCGCGAAGCGGCCCTAGGCCTCTAGTTTCGTGTGGAAACACGGTTGGTCTGGACGTACGGACGGTTAGGATAGAACCTGGACAATACCTCTTAACGTAAGTATTAAATTAAATTATTGCTGTTGTGTATTTCACATTGTTTCCTTTACATTGTGTTTTTTGTTTGTGCTTTTATTCAGCCGGGGTTGGTAACGCAATGTATGTATCAGCATTGATGGCAATGACGTCACTTTCTGTTCACGTTGACAAATTTAGCTAGTTACTTTAGCCATGGCCGATGGCGGGTTCTGCTCTTATTAGGTTATAAAAGTAAATGTACTTCTGGGCGCGCGACAGTGGGTTCCTAGACATCGCAATGAACACATCTCTCCTCTAAAAGGAATTCCAAGTAAGATTTGCATTATTTTCGCTTCGTTATAATGTTAAAAACGCTGGGCTGCGGAAGGAAAAAATATACCCTGTTTCTCCAAGATAATAATAAATGCTAGTTGCTTTACGTCCCACTAACTACGTTTACTGTTTTCGGGGACGCCTAGGTGCAGGAATTTAGTCCCGCAGGAATTCTTTTACATGCCAGTGAATCTACCGACGCGAGGCTGACGTATTTGAGCACCTCCAAATACCACCGGACCTGCCAAGTAGGGGTCAGAAGGCCAGCGCCTCAACCGTCTGAGCCGCGCAGCTGGGCGATTCTCCAAGAGACTGGCAGGTTGAAATTGGAGAGCCGGACGGTCTTTAGTGGGAAGATTTGTACCTAGATATTGGAAGAGTGGGGTGGCATAGAGTAAGGAGAGATGGATGGGAGAACCTCAGACCTGTCCAAGGACTAGTGACTCAAAGAAAAAAAAAAATGAACAACACCTCAGATGTAGAAAGAGGAGTACATCGTGCACAGGGTCCGGAAACCAACCTCCTCAGTCCTGTCTTCCTCCTGGGAGGGAATAGGGGAGGAGAAATACAGTATTATGGGGTGAGAAGAGTACCTCTCATGAGGCCATGTAATGAAAACGCTTAGGAATATCAGCGAAGTATTAACAAAGAATGTCACGTTGAGCCAAGATTTATAACTTTCTAATTATGTTATTATTTCACATATCATCAATTTTGTCCTTAAAGGTTTTCCTAAATAAATAACGGTCCATTCATTTCAGGAGTTCTGTCGTCTTTTCCTGACGGCTATAAAGAAGACGTTCAGGCCTTGCCGTGTGTACTTGCTGTGACATGCTTGTTTTTTCTCTGCGTTGTGGTTATAAAATATCGTTTGACAGCCATCCGTAAGATTCATGGAACTTTCCTTCAGCAGGGAGCAGTTGTAGCTCATACTAGTGTGGTCTTCAATATATGAGCACACGCAGAGATAAGTTGTTTGTATCAGTGACAGGACTTCCACAGATCGTTATGGATGTTACATTATATATCTTCGTTGAATAGTACCTCCCTCTCCCTCCTCCTGTTCGCTGTAACCTGATAGACCGATAGTAAAACTTCCGAGAATGAATCTCATACTGGTTGCGACTCGTAGTTCTATTTTGACAGTTTTCTTGTCTTAGTAAATGTTATTTTTGGAGAACTGTTCTGATAAAAGTTCTGCTGTTTTTCTGCTCAACTTTGGAAAGTCAGATGCTTACCAGCGAGCGCCTTACAGGTTCCTATTCGAATCTTACACAGAACTGTCTTATTTTGTGTGTTGATATTACTGATTCGTTTCGAGAGGATAGACAGATGATTAATAATCAGGTCTTGTTAGTGTGTAACCAGTATTATTCTGCGTTATTTAGATTTGCGAACTTATAAGTGGAGTGTTTCTAAAACCATATGCTTTTTAATGTGATGATGATCTGTAGAGGAAACGAGTTACATTTTACAAAATCGTGATTATCAGAGAGAACATATCAGACATTTAACTTCATGAGCGCCGGGCTGAGTGGCTCAGACGGTTAAGGCGCTGGCCTTCTGACCCCAACATGGCAGGTTCGATCCTGGCTCCGTCCGGTGGTATTTGAAGGTGCTCAAATACGTCAGCCTCGTGTCGGTAGATTTACTGGCACGTAAAAGAACTCCTGCGGGACTAAATTCCGGCACCTCGGCGTCTCCGAAAACCGTAAAAGAGTAGTTAGTGGGACGTAAAACAAATAACATTATTAACTTCATGAGTAGCGAATATGGAGCGAATTACTCCACTTATGACATAAGTTCGTGAATCTAAATAACGCATTCAATATGGTAAGTCTACGGTTTGTTTTTGAAAATTGTTAATAGGATCGAAGTGTTCTCCCTGTAACGTTTTGTAGACACTTATAGGGCTATTTAAATTCACGCTAAAATATTATAATTTTCGGACAGTTTTAAACGAGTGAAGCCACTTTGTTTCATGCCAAACTATCTCATTTCATTCTGAATACCTAACTAGTGCTGATCGACCAGTCGTTTGTATGCCAGTGAAAATTCGGAATATTTGTTTCCGCTTCGGCATCATTAATTGTTATTATTAGCGCGGTAGATGAAAAGGAATACCGTAAGTCCCAACAAATCGAGTAGCTATATATCTAAATCAGAGTCTGTTTTACATTTTTCCATATTTACTAATTGCGTTTCTACGGTATTTTTAAGGTTTTATTTTTGTAAACAAATAGTTTTTCGCTGTTATGTACAAAGGAAATGAATAGAAATACAGAAAAGAAAGATTTGTGATTTGCAGTGGACTGAGTGCTTTAACATGACGATAAATAAAAATAATTATATCTCATTGTCTTGATAATTCCTTCAGTGTTGCGATGGCAACGGCATGTGTCTCGTCTTTGCAGATTCTCAGACTGTTGCAGGTGTCAACAAAGAAAGACGCAATCGTGCCTTAATGCTTTTCCATGAATTTAACCTGTTCCCTTGTTTTGAGCGCTCTCAGAAAAGTCAGTGAAACTTACTGTTCGGCTCCGAGGCGATAAATTGCGTCTTCAGATCCAAAAATAAGGTAAATTGCCTCTTGTTTACATGAACTACAGTACGTAGACTGTATCCTGTTTACATGAGCTACAGTACGTAAATTGCCTGTTGTTTACATGAGCTCCGGCACGTAAATTGCCTGTTGTTTACATGAGCTCCGGTACGTAAATTGCCTGTTGTTTACATGAGCTCCGGTACGTAAATTGCCTGTTGCTTACATGAGCTCCGGTACGTAAATTGCCTGTTGTTTACATGAGCTCCGGTACGTAGATTGCCTGTTGTTTGCATGAGCTCCGGTACGTAAATTGCCTGTTGCTTACATGAGCTCCGGTACGTAAATTGCCTGTTGTTTACATGAGCTCCGGTACGTAAATTGCCTGTTGCTTACATGAGCTGCGGTACGTAAATTGCCTGTTGTTTACATGAGCTCCGGTACGTAAATTGCCTGTTGTTTACATGAGCTCCGGTACGTAAATTGCCTGTTGTTTACATGAGCTCCGGTACGTAAATTGCCTGTTGTTTACATGAGCTCCGGTACGTAAATTGCCTGTTGTTTACATGAGCTCCGGTACGTAAATTGCCTGTTGTTTACATGAGCTCCGGTACGTAAATTGCCTGTTGTTTACATGAGCTCCGGTACGTAAATTGCCTGTTGTTTACATGAGCTCCGGTACGTAAATTGCCTGTTGTTTGCATGAGCTCCGGTACGTAAATTGCCTGTTGTTTACATGAGCTCCGGTACGTAAATTGCCTCTCGTTTACATGAACTTTGGTACGTAAATTGCCTATTATTTACATGAGCTGCGGCACGTAAATTGCCTGTTGTTTGCATGAGCTCCGGTACGTAAATTGCCTATTATTTACATGAGCTGCGGTACGTAAATTGCCTGTTGTTTGCATGAGCTCCGGTACGTAAATTGCCTGTTGTTTACATGAGCTCCGGTACGTAAATTGCCTCTCGTTTACATGAACTTTGGTACGTAAATTGCCTATTATTTACATGAGCTGCGGTACGTAAATTGCCTGTTGTTTGCATGAGCTCCGGTACGTAAATTGCCTATTATTTACATGAGCTACGGTGCGTAAATTGTCTGTTGTTTAGATGAGCTGCAGTGCGTAAATAACATCTTGCTTACAGGAGCTGCTGTAAGTAAATTGCCCCTCCTTTACATGGGCTACGGTATGTAAATTGCCTGTTGTTTACATGAGCTACTGTACGTAAATTACTTCTTGTTTAAATGAGCTACTGTACGTAAATTTCCCATTGTTTACATGAGCTCCGGTTCGTAAATTGCCTCTCGTTTACATTACTTTGGCACGTAAATTGCCTGTTGTTTACATGAGCTACGGCACGTGGATTGTCTCTTGTTTACAGTAATTATTGTACTAAATTGCCTAAATTCTACCTGAAGGAACGAATGCACTTCTATTGTATAAATACACCGCAGTAACCTAATTTTCCTTCTCATTTTCAGACCTAGGACTTCCAGTAATATAGGCGTAATTCGCACAAGTTACTGGTATGCTTAACAAAATGGTAAAATGTGGATAAAATATTGGTCAGCCTCAGTGGGATAAACTTCGTCATAAATTGTAAAATGTGCTGAAACATCAAATTCTGGATTAGGATGATTTTTACTAAAATTATAAAATTGCTATCTACGTAAAAGAACACACAATTTTTCAGTACGTGCCCATCTTTGCACTCCACTACTGGAAGCTAAACTTATATCTATCGATGATGTTTAACTGTCTATCCTTTTCACTCAGCATAGATGGCATGTCTGTTTCGACCGAACACAGTATACAGATTGAATGACGTACATCTATACGGTACCTTCGTATGAATATTGAACGTCCCTCGTCAGGAACGTTATTTCGGCAGATGAACAAATACTACCAAGTGATGCACGTAGTGGCGGATTTGGGGATTCGACGTGCTAGGCAAATGAGAGGCAATTGACGTACAATATCTCTTGTAAACAGGGACAATTTCCCTACTTACGAAAAGGTAAACAGTCCCCTTGGAGGCAATTTACGTCACCTCGTTCAGCTATCTAGTTGTTATCTACACTCGTCCTTTGTTTAAGGGGCAAATTTGGAGGAGTTCCTCTTTTTCAGGCTGCAAAGTAAGCATGTCACAGCGCCTCACAGTAGATATTCATTACGGGATAAGACGGCTCTCTTCTTTAAATTACTGTCAGTTCATTTAAACGAGGCGCTGCAAGAAGCGTCCCAGCTCCATTTGTTTCTCAGCCTGATGAATAGGCCTTCCTACAGGATTTAACAGCATATATGTTCTAGTTTGAGACATTGCTGTATCTTAGACGGGGAATGCGTATTTTGTCTCAGAATTACTCTCTCGACGCTATCTCTGGGCGGTCAGGTTCCGTGAATGAATTACCAGGGCGGGGGGGTGAATCTTTCAGACAACAGGAAACATTGCCACGTAAACATGAAAGTAAACGAAACAAATTTTCCCCATTACTAATTAAGTTAACACTATAATGTAATCAGTTAACACTGTGATGTAATAACGTTTTATTTTTTCACATGAAAAACTGAAAATGGACACTGCATAACCTTTAAGGATTCCTGAGTTCTAAATTCGTAGTCAATAAAGCCAAACAATAGGGCTGAGAAAGTCATCACACTGACCACGTGGCACTCCAGTAACTGCATCATTGCTGTACGGGATTTTGTCTGTTTGTTTGATGTCCGGCTCCATAGCTAAATGGTTAGCGTACTGGCCTTTGGTCACAGGGGTCTCGGGTTCGATTCTCGGCAGGGTTAATTTCCCTGGCACGGGGGCTGGGTGGATATGTTGTCTTCATCATAATTTCATCCTCTTCACGACGTGCAGGTCGCCTACGGGTGTCAACTCAAAAGACCTGCACCTAGCGAGCCGAACATGTCCCCGGACACTTCTGGTACTAAAAGCCATATGCCATTTCATTTTTGTTTGATGATGCTTGAATTAAGTGGACTGGGCTTTGGCAACGATGTCTCAAGTCTCAAAAGTAAGCCAATAATGATACAGTTTCCCAGTCTATCC
The DNA here is from genome assembly GCF_040414725.1 of Anabrus simplex. Classification (NCBI taxonomy): domain Eukaryota; kingdom Metazoa; phylum Arthropoda; class Insecta; order Orthoptera; family Tettigoniidae; genus Anabrus; species Anabrus simplex. The sequence continues at coordinate 82,687,695 of NC_090268.1, read as the reverse complement.
TCTGAACTACGACACTAGCTGGATTCTGTACTATGTAGCTTAATATTTGTCTGCTATTGCAGAAATCGGGATATTGTGGAATAGCGCTGGGTTTGATACAAAAACTTAGGCCTATTGACGGTAATAATGATAATAGTAATAATGAAAATCCACAGCCTGTTTCCAGTCATTCGACCGAGTCAGGAATGGAATGAATGGAGACCCCATCTAGCGGCGAGGATAGGAAGTGTGCCGGCTGCCGAAACCTGTCGCACTCCTCTGGGGCAATGATTAATGACTGACAGATGAAATGTAATATGACAGGGAAAACCGGAATAACCAGAGAAAAGCCTGTCCCGCCTCCGCTTTGTCCAGCACAAAATTTAAAAGGAGTGACCGGGATTTGAACCACGGAACCCAGCAGTGAGAGGTCGGCGCACTGCCGCCTGAGCAACGGAGGCTCATAGCCTTAGCAGCCGTAAGTAAACATTTTGATATGATGCTATTAATCTGCTTGGATGTTAATTTCGATTTCCCTGTGGGTGGGGGCTGTAGAATAACACCCACGCTATTCCCTGCCTATCGTAAGAGGTGACTAAAAGGGCCCCAGGTGCTCTTAACTTCGGAGAGTGAGTTCGTGACCAAGGGGTCCTCAGCTGAGTCCTGGCATTACTTCCACTTACTTGTGCAAGGCTTCTCACTTTCATCTATCCTATCCTACCTTCCTTGGTCAACTATTGTCTTTTTTGACCCCAGCGGTATAAGAGCACTCGAGGCCTAGCGAGTCATTCAGTTACACGCCCTTGTATTTCTTTGACCGATACTGTCATATTTCGAAGTGTCGGATCCCTTCCATTTTTCTCTCTGATTTGTAATGTTTCATGATGCACTGCAAAAACTCAATACATATGAACTTCTTGGTAGTATATTTACCTATAGATCATTCCTTGTTGAGAAAACAGTAGGCTATTGCTCTTATGATAACAAGGTTGCCATGTCGAACGGCTCTGCTCAGCTGCATCATGGGAAAATGGCAGCACGTAAATTTGTGAAACTCAGTATTTAAGTTAAAGGGGGAAGAAGAGCCTCTGTGGCTCAGGCGGCAGCGCGCCGGCCTCTCACCGTTGGATTCCGTGGTTCAAATCCCGGTCACTTCATGTGAGATTTGTGCTGGACAAAGCGGAGGCGGGACAGCTTTTTCTTCGGGTACTCCGGTTTTCCCTGTCATATTTCATTCCATCTGTCATTCATTAATCATTGCCCCAGAGGAGTGCGACAGGCTTCGGCAGCCAGCACAATCCCTATCCTCGCCGCTAGATGGGGGCTCCATTCATTTCATCCCTGACCCGATCATTGACTGGAAACAGGCTGTGGATTTTCATTAAAGGGGGAAGAAAACAAGCTGCAAATTAAGCACAGTTCACTTTCTTTTTTTCCTCCCCATAAAGTTAAAAAATTACTGTCCTAAAGCTAAAGAAAGAAATCGCACACGTAGGCTAATAATCACATAACACTCACTCAACACAGGTACAAGACTGATAAACATAAGCGTCCCCCTACCATACATCAATGCAGTCTCCTTCAACCAGTTAAGAGATAGCACCCAAGACCTACACGGTCGGAGGGCTAGAATCCTCAACGGATCCAAATCTCCTGGATTCCGTCTGAGACTTGGGGCATGGCCACATGGCCAACACATAAATCGACGACTTCTCTACAACAGTAATACGCTACCAGCGATTCATAGAGTAACGAATTACGCATTACATGTACCAGAGTGACACAGAAAGAAAATGAAGGAAGGCAACAATGCGATGGCTGTTAAGCCACTGTGCTTCCTCCCTGCGAATATATTTATGAAACAGAAAACTTTCAGCGGGCAAAAAATGCTTCATACTTTTTTCTTTCTTTCATAACAGGGTATAGAGTATATTACAGTGTTCCTTAATCGTGGGGAATTATGGGCGAACTGCAATATTCCTTCCTCTGCGGCATTTAGAACGGTGGGGATAGTGATTGTGCTTTTAATGGGCATTTCAACGACATTTAGAACCGATGTCGAGGTGATCGTAAGAGGAAATATACATACAATACGCTGTTAAGAGACGATGCAGTATTACAGACTAGTTTGTTTTCTCTGTCATTGTACTCATTAACCATTCCTAGAAGCCGATTCCGCGGTGTATAGATAGAGTGCCTGCCTTTTACCCGGAAGTCCTGGGTTCTGTTCCCGGCCAAGTAAGGATTTTTTTTTTTGCTAGGGGCTTTACGTCGCACCGACACAGATAGATCTTATGGCGACGATGGGATAGGAAAAGCCTAGGAGTTGGAAGGAAGCGGCCGTGGCCTTAATTAAGGTACAGCCCCAGCATTTGCCTGGTGTGAAAATGGGAAACCACGGAAAACCATCTTCAAGGCTGCCGATAGTGGGATTCGAACCTACTGTCTCCCGGATGCAAGCTCCCAGCCGCGCGCCTCTACGCGCACGGCCAACTCGCCCGGTAGTAAGGATTTTTACCTGGATCTTAGGGCTGGTTCGTGATCCACTCGGCCTACGTGATTGCAATTCAGAAGCTATCTGACAGAGAGATAGCGGCCCAGGGCCAAACAGCCAAAAATAATGGCCGAGAGGATTCGTCTTGTCGACCACACACCTCGTAATCCTTTGGGCTTAGGGCTGAGCACCGGTCACTTGGCAGGTCCTGCTGCTGGCCATGGGGTTTGATTTTTTTAACCGTTCCTAGTAGAGATATTCTGTGGTTTTCTTACACCTTCAGTTCTTGATGAATGTCGGTATGATACCTAGCAGTGTAACCACCCTCCGATACACTTTTCATACAGTTAACACTTTTCATACATACGCACAGACTCTTACATGAATGTACAGTATACTTTTATAAATCCGCGTATTTCTGCCAGAGTTCCTAAAGGTTCTAGGGTGGTTATTATACTCGTATATTGCTTTAATCAACATCTGTAAAAAAAATTGAGGTCCGACCCTTGTGACATAAGAAAAGAGAGGGCTGCGAAGGGCGTGAAAATGAGACTTCCTAGGCTTCGCTAAGCTAATACCGTGGGGGTAGGTAGAGAACAAGAGTTGATGAAGGAAGGTCAGATAGCAAAAATGAGGATCCTAGCACAGCTATGTCAAGCAATAGTCGCCAACCCACGCTTCCAAGCAAGTTCTGAGCTCCTTGGGTCGCCTCTTACGACAGAGAGGGAATGTCGTGGATGTGTTCTACCTCCCCCACTCACAGGGTTGAGCTTCTATAGGTCACAGTAACAACGTACGCCTACTGTATACTGTATTTGCGTTGTCGCAGAGATGCTAAACATTCTCCTGCAAGTAAATATATTTTTAAACATTGCAGTCACCTCACGTATTGCCGCTCATTTTCATACCGAGCTCGATAGCTGCAGTCGCTTAAGTGCGGCCAGTATCCAGTATTCGGGAGATAGTGCGTTCGAACCCTACTGTCGCCAGCCCTGAAGATGGTTTGCCTTGGTTTCCCATTTTCACACCAGGCAAATGCTGGGGCTGTATTTTAATTAAGGCCACGGCTGCTTCCTTCCCATTCCTATTCCTTTCCTGTCCCATCGTCGCCATAAGACATATCTGTGTCGGTGAGACGTAAAACAACTTGCAAAAAAGAAAAAAAAAGTCGTCTTCATTTATACCTGAGCATGACAAATTCTTGAATGCATTTTAGTTTGGTGTTCTAAAAGAGCACATCGGACTACTCACATCCGACTAGAGACTGTTCTCAATTTGTTATTCCTGTGCGGTTCCCTGTGCTGCCAGGCTAGTCAGCTAATTGTCTACTTTAAGGACCAAAGTAACCGATGTTGTAGTTATTGACAGTATTAACAACATTATCGTATCGATATTTCTTTATTTTGCGTCTACCCCAAAATCAGGATTAATACCCGCTAATTGTAAATGATATGCCGGGCTGAGTGGCTCAGACGGTGAGGCGCTGTCTTTTTGAACGCAACTTGGCAGGTTCGATCCCGGTTCAGTCCGGTGGTAATTGAAGGGGCTCAGTTACGCCTACCTCGTATCGGTAGATTTACTGGCCCGTAGAAATTCCTGCGTGACGAAATTCCGGCACGTTGCCGTCTCCGAAAACCGTCAAAGTAGTTAGTGGGACGTAAAAACAGTGACATTATTATCTAAACGATATCTTATATTATTGGAATTATACTGCATTCTTTGTAGTCCTCCCACTCTCATTCCCATGTCAATGCTTGAATTGTTTAGAGCATCGGCCACTTTTAATTGAAAAACTGCCATTAATCGTGATCGCAAGTAAGCTGAAAGACTTCCTGCGAAACATTTATTATTTGGTTTTAATAAGAAAATCATCAAGGACATTAATCTGTAATGTCCACAAACTGTTGATGATAATCCGACTTGTTTGATGGAATGACGTGTATGAAGGGTCTAAAATAATTGGTTTACTCGAGGAGCGAGAGCAGACACACTGTGAAGGATGGGGTTACATGGCAGCTTGATAAGCTGGCTGGTAAATATCATATATAACGCTTTATTAACGAAACTCTCGTATACGTGTCACTGGGTCTAGATTATACCAGTTCATGTGATGGATAGCTTCTAGGAAATTGTCGCTTCTTACGGCGACGTTCATTAGCGCTCGTGGCACCATCTACACACCTGTTCTATCTATCTATCTATCTATCTATCTATCTATCTATCTATCTATCTATCTATCTATCTATCTATCTATCCCGGAAGGTAAGTCAGAAAGTATTTTTCTCAATTGCATTGATCAAAAACGAATAGAGTTCGCTGCAAGTAATGTTTTCGCCAGTTTTCAGGGCTACTGGTATATGACGCAAGGATGTACTATACTCTGTCTCAGACAGTAGCGACGATTAAGGTGGGGGGGGGCGAGGAGGGGGCTGCCCTCTTTGTGGAAAAAACATATTTTTATTCCATTTTAGCCAGCTGAAACTAGGAATCATAGGAATTATTACAAAAACAATTTGTGCAAGCCCTGCTGTCTTATCAACTGATTATTTCATTTATTTTCTTTAATTATTAACAAAACGATTAGCGGAAATAGGCACAAAATGTCGATCGTCGTGGCTAACTGATTTGTATAGCGCCACAGCAAGTACTGGAGATTTCGCAAATGCTGTGAGGAAGGGTAGCAGGTGCATTTTCTTGCCGATGTCGTGTACACCGAGGTATAATTCACCTGCTTGCCGCGCGCATTCTTCAGTTGACAATCTCTTTAGTGTCTGTTAGTTTCTTAGTGTGTAGTCAAATACTAATTAATGATTTTTAATTGTATAACCACGCCATACTTCTATTTAATTGCTATACGTGTGTGATATTGCTTCTTTGGTGAAAATTTTATTGTATAGTATTGAATCAAAATCTCAAAAACTATTATTGTCGCATTTAAATTGGTAAACTGTCAGCCACGGCGCTCGATAGCTGCAGTCGCTTAAGTGCGGCCAGTATCCAGTATTCGGGAGATAGTGGGTTCGAACCCCACTGTTGGCACCCCTGAAGATGGTTTTCCATGGTTTCCCATTTTCACACCAGGCAATTGCTGGGGTTGTACCTTAATTAAGGCCACGGCCTCTTCCATCCCAGTCCTAGCCCTTTCCTGCCCCATCGTCGCCATAAGACCTGTCTGTGTCGGTGCGACGTAAATCCAATAGCAAAAAAAAAAAAAAAAAAAAAAAATCAAACCTTTAACTCTCTGTCGAAGTTCGCTCAAAGAGCATCAAAAACTTACCATTTTTCAGCTTTTTTCTTTCTCAGTTTTGATGTGCATACCCCCCGCCCGCTGTGTATCCCTCACACCCGGGTACTTCTTGCTGTCTGTAAAATGTTTTGTCCCCCTCCCCCACTTCTCATTCCCAATCGCCGCTATTGATCTCAGAGAAATTGAAACTCAATAAAATGACTAACCACGTGCGTATAGTATCTTAGATGTGAAGCTTCCACGGTGTGTAGTTCTTCTTACGGAATGAACCGTGTTATTGTTTTCTGTACATTCCACACTCCTTGCCGACGTTTCGAATACATTGCGGTACTTTTTGTCATGGCAACTGAAATATCCCTACTTGATCTAAGGTAATCAGTCTCCCAGGCACCTGGTTGATTAGCTATATATCCAATATAATTAGTGGCACCTAGCTAAGGTTTCCAGTATCCAAGTTTGGGTAAGGCACTTGGTTTATAAGATTACTTTGAAAAATAAACCTGACAAAAATAGATTAACTTAGTCTACTTAACACTGTGTTTTATTGGTTTATTAGTTTTATAATTTATTATTTTTTAGGACTGATCTACTCGCGAAGAAATGTGCGACTAGGACGGTATTTGCACGGGGCTGTTCTAAGTCGTCTTAGGCATTTTCGTAGTTACTGTAAGGAATTTCTTCATGAATACGAATTTTTAAAATAAATATGGCATAATCATCTATATAGATAAAGTTGTAGAGGGTCTGCTGTCTGTTATTTCGTTCTTTGACAATTTTTTGAGATATTTGACCATTTCAGGTCAACTCAAGACCGTATCAGTGGTTTTTATTTTTTGTCTGTTTGTTGCACCATCACGGTGAAACGGCTGTATAGATTTCGACCAAACATCATATTTAGAGTATACTCATTCAGGGGAAGGTTTAGATATGCATATGATTTAAGAATCACTGAATAGACTTGGTGTTTATAGGAAAACCAGAAGAGTTTTTTTCCATTTTCCCTTATACTATTGATTTTCTGTAAAATTCGTGGATTATGTGTGAAACACCCCATCATTAAAAAGAACTTTTGTTATGTACATAATTTCACTTACTCTTCAGACGACGGAGAAAATTACTATTTCCTGCAGCTTTAATGCTCTGCATTGAGTGACCGACAAACCGACAAGGAACTTACCGGTTACCAAGACAACGTCTATGGCTGCTAACCTGCAGGGAAATATATTTTCGTCATCATTCCTGTAAACTCATGGTTGTTTCTTGGGTAGAAAGCGAGACAGACGTCATGCTGCCATTCTGCGGGATAGTTGCGGAATACATTTGGAGGTTACAATCGTCCTCGAATAACAATATTTGAACAGTACCGCGGAGTGTACTCCATTATTTCACACCGTAAAGTGTTTTCTGTCATTTGCTATAATGTTTACTGTATTTCTATTCTTTGTCCAATCCGGTTGTCCTCAGTTATAATCCTAAAAAATCGTAATCAAAAGCACAGAGGCCGCCCATCAACATCAGACGCACTCGTTAATGCCATTGATGAAGTGGTGACGGATAACAGCCGTGTGCCGCTGAATTATCTGAATTATCCAACTGTGTTAAGAACCTCAGCTGTTGCTCTGAGTTTCTCTGCGGCTGAGTATGCATGTCCTGTCTGGTTCAGTTCAGCCCATAGGAAACGGGTGGATACAGCCCTTAATGAAACATGCAGAATAGTTACTGGGTGTCTGAAACCTACTCCCACTGACAAACTTTACTGCTTGGCTGGTATTGCTCCTCCAGACATTCGGCGAGAAGTGTTTGCAAGGCAAGAGAGGTCGAAGGTTGATCTCGCAAACACCCACCCGTTATTTGGATATCGACCTCCACCCAGAAGACAGAAGTCCAGGAAAAGTTTCCTTAATGTCTCCAAGGCTCTGGATAAACCAACAAGAACAGCTTTCTGACTGGATGGTGCCTCCTGAATCTCCACCCCGTGGTCATCATTTGGAATGGACAACCTGGAAGGCACTGAATCGTTTGGGGAGTGGAGTAGGTAAATCCAAGGATAACCTAAAATATGGGGTTATATGAAAGATCAGTCAGACTTCTGCGATTGTGGGGAGCAACAAACTACCTAACACCTTTATGACTGTCAGTCCTGCCCTGTTCGTTGTACACTTCAAGACTTGACTCAGACCACTGAATAGGGAATTGCTGTTGCCAATTTCTGGACAGACTTTGTGTGAAACATGTTTGTGACATAAGATGTACTTTGTTTTGTTTGTATATAATACTTTATTTATATTTTAAGTTTTTTCAGCACTCTGACACGAAATAAAATAAATAAATAAATAAATAAATAAATAAATAAATAAATAAATAAATAAATAAATTAATTAATTAATAAATAAAATCTGGAGTTGTCTTGGAGGTGAAATGATTCAACGAGTAGGATGTTACTTTCTGTCATCAGGGAATAGAATAAGTCATTTTACGCTCTGACAAATTCTTGAATAACTTGGGGTTTATGTCGTTCACCTAAAAAAATTAGACAAACTTGCATTATTATTATTTTTTTGTTCACCCTCCTTTCTGTCGATCAGTCACATTTAGGTTGCTCTTTTTTTTTCGCGTAGGCTGCAATACCTTTGTTCTGATTCAGTGCGTATATAGTATTGGCTTTTGTGTGCGGTTTCTTCTCAAAATTCACAGAACTGTGTGCTATTAATCATATGAGTTTTCATTTTTTTGTTTACAGTATGTGGAATGTATCCACACTCAATTACTGTTAATTAACTGTACGATATACCGAACCTATTGGAATGACCTCTAGATGTGATATTAATTCTGGTAACCACACCATTACCACAATGCCGCGACCACAGGATCAACAAAAATATGGGAATTATTTCATTACGGTATTCTGAGCTTAACATTATAACTGATAATAAAGTAAATTTAAAACACAATTACCCAACAACAACAACAACAACAACAAGAGTACAACAAGCAATTCCATGGAAAGAAAGTAGCAACATCGGCAGCTGTCGATGCTCGACATCTAGTCTGAAAGACTATACTAGACTTAACTAAAGTTGGCGTCTGACAGGTAAGGTTGGAGGGAGGAGCACTGCACGTGCCATTTCACGATGTTGCCACATTCCAGCGTTCCTTTCTACATGCTCTTACCCCTCGCTTCCGGCTCACTTGTTCCCTCCATCATTCTGACCGCTGTGATCTGTTGTCGACTACCTGGCCAGGCGGTGTCGTCCCATTTGCGATCACTCTTATACAAACAACCAGGTTCTTATCAGTGACAGTGACAGGTTTGGCAACTCCCAGCAAGACGAGCTGCCCTGAAGTTTTATCTGCATGGCAACCGCAGTCGCCCCACCCTCGTTTCCATGGCAACCACACAGCCACTCCCTTTATCCCGCCTCGGCAGGCAGTAAACGGACCTCCCTGTAAGAAATGTCAGACACCAACTCTTATTATTAGCAGTATAGTGTTTGCATTTCTAAATAACTGAGAAGGAAGCAATCGTGGCCTGAATTTTACGTACAGTCTCGGCTTTCTCCTCTTTGCAGGATTGAATCTTCAATGGCAGAAGCGAAAATGTTATAGGAACTAACTGGGTGAAATTTTAATGAGCAAACATCTAGCCCACGACAGCGACACCAACAGTGAATTCCCATTTCGAAAATTTCACATATAATCTCCAACAGCATCAGATACTCTTCCCAATAATAGATTTTGAACTTCAGTCACAGGAGTTTAATGATACCACCTGCTGAAATTTTCTAAATACATTTTATAGACGAGTAGGCTGTTGCTAATTCCTGGCGTAGTTTCGATACTGGACTTTTTTTGAATGCCGTGTCTGTGTCGCTTATTCGGGCCCAGTCTGTGTTTCCATTTTCTGCTTGTTCCACCACTTATGCTGATTGCATTTAACTTTTGTTTATTCTCTTTCTCTAGCTGGCATCAGCTAAGAACTTGAAACAAACTTCTTCCATTTTTTTGGTCTATGTAACGTTTATCAAACTTGTATCTCGAGTGTTGTAATCCTTATTGTCTTTTTTTCTCCCTCTGTGTTTCTAACGTGATTGGACTTGAACAATTGAAGGTACACTTCCGCAATCTAAAACCAGTGCTGCCAACCGTAGCGGACTTTGAACCCTTGGGAGGCAGCGCGACGGAATGTAAGAAAAGAAAAAAAAAAATCATCGAAAACGTAATGGATTTTTGCTGTGTTGTACTGTTTTGTTGTACGCATATGAGTCTGTTGAATATTAGTAATAAACACATCGTTTATTGGTTCTTTCTCTATATATTTAAAGAATTAGGCAGCAACACGCACATCGTACGTAATTGAATAGCCAATCAAGTCAAGCAGAAGAGAAGGGTTCTTTTCCTCTCTTCATGTAACGCCTGCCACCTCAGCAGTCTGTTTGATGATGCTCGAGGCGAGGTTACGTGTTGATTTTTTTTTTTTTGCTAGGGGCTTTACGTCGCACCGACACAGATAGGTCTTATGGCGACGATGGGATAGGAAAGGCCTAGGAGTTGGAAGAAAGCAGCCGTGGCCTTAATTAAGGTACAGCCCCAGCATTTGCCTGGTGTGAAAATGGGAAACCACGGAAAACCATCTTCAGGGCTGCCGATAGTGGGATTCGAACCTACTATCTCCCGGATGCAAGCTCACAGCCGCCCGCCTCTACGCGCACGGCCAACTCGCCCGGTATGTTGATTTTTAATGACATCAGTACGATTTTAGTCTTGGTTGCGGTTAGTTGTCTTAAGTTAGTGATGAGCAATATCGAGGAAGCAGGGTATTCCATACCCAGCAAACAGAATAGCGCGAAAAACCGGACAGAAATTTGAAGAAACAGAAACAGAAGAAATATGGTAAAAGTATACGTAGGCCCTGTGCGCTACATAAAGCGGAATCTTTTATTCCCGTTGAGTAAAAAAATAACAAATCTTTTTTGGTACTTTCGCCGTAAAATAATTTAATTAATTTCTGAAATACTGTTTAGTGGGCATAAATATTCACGAAGCGGAATTCTTTATAACACTTGGCGCTTTTTCTACTTCCTACGGTGGCAGCATTGTCCAAAACTCGCACATGAAATGTTTGTATGTGCAACTGCTCCACGAACACACACGTTATCTTATAGATGATAATTAGCATCCATCGCGTTTAAACCGAACTCGTCTCAAGGATACATTATAGACCCTACTATCAAATTTGAACCCACAAGAACCGACCTGAGGATGTAGATACAGAGAAGAGACCGAAAATATACCGAGCAAGTTGGCCGTGCGGTTAGGGGCGTACAGCTGTGAGCTTGCATTCGGGAGAGAGTGGGGTCGACCCCCACCGTCGGCAGCCCTGAAGATGGTTTTCCGTGGTTTCCCCATTTTTTCACCAGGCAAATGCTGGGCTGTACCTTAATTAAGGCCACAGCCGCTTCCTTCCCACGCCTAGCCCTTCCTTATCCCATCGTCGCCAAAAGACGTATCTGTGTCGCTGCAACGTAAAGTAGCGTGTAAAAAAATCACTGAAATATGACCCAACAATAGGGTATTTTAAAGAGAATGCCCCCTGAAAATTATGACAGTATTCGGCCTGATTATAATTGGTGCCAGAGGGACCAATCCATTTCTTTGAGAATTTCTGCAAACAGTTCGGAATACATATTGCAACATCTATACTAAGACACAACTCCTGTTTGTTATAATATCACTCATTCTTCGATTGATAAAATTGTCCAAGACTCTGCATTAACCTGTGATTGCTGTTTTTAATGCACAATGTTACATTAATTGTCTCTTGTAATGGTAATAATTTCGTGTGGCTATTACTAGCCGATTGCAGCCCTTTTAAGGCAGACCCTCCGATGAGGGTGGGCGGCATCTGCCATGTATAGGTAACTGCGTGTTAGTGTGGTGGAGGATAGTGTTATGTGTGGTGTGTGAGTTGCAGGGATGTTGGGGACATCACAAACACCCAGCCCCCGGGCCATTGGAATTAACCAATTAAGGTTAAAATCCCCGACCCGGCCGGGAATCGAACCCGGGACCCTCTGAACAGAAGGCCAGTACGCTGACCATTCAGCCAACGAGTCGGACTCTTGTAATGGTGTTCTCGGTCTTCATGGCAGCCGCTATTTGATGTAGGAAGAATTCATATTTTAAAAATAAGAATCTGTAAGACGAATTAGGGTTACTGAAGGTACATTTGTTGTGTTAGGTTTTTTTTTCAATTTGGTTTACGTCGCACCGACACAGATTCGTCTTATTGCGACGGCTGGTTTTTTAACATCGCATTGACGCAAAGGTTTTTGACGACACAGGAATTGAAAAGGGCTAGGACGGGGAATGTAAGTGGCCATTATGTTAATTAAAATACTCCCCTTGCATTTGCCACGATAGAAATGAGAAAATAAGGAAAACAATCAGCAGGGCTGATGACGTTGGGGTTCGAATCCACCATCTCCCGAATGCATATGTATAGCTAACTACACAGCCCGCGCAGCTTGCTCTATGTGAACAGAAAATTGAGTAATCAAGATCATATAAAGACGTAAATGCTGTTATGTTGTGATTTTGTTTGGTTGTACTCTTATAATTCCCCGGATGTTAACTCAAAATCGAATGTATGATGTATGTTTGGTGCTGCGCCACTATAAAATCTCCCTTTGACGGAAGGTAGGTTGAAATTTAGAATACCTGTGCTGATAACAAAGTAAATACTGTATAGGGTTTGCAGAAAGCTATTAGCCAACTCGTCGAACATTTATTTATTTATTTAATCAATTAATTAATTTGTGTTTTTGTCACAGGCAGTTGGCCCAATACAGTAACGTCTAATACATCAATACTTATAATACATCTTCTTCTTTCTTCTTTTGCTACCCCCTTTTTCCCACACCTGAGGGGTCGCACATGTGGATTTGGCCCTTTTTTATGGCCGGATGCCCATCCTGACGCCAACCCTATATGGAAGGATGTAATCACTATTGCGTGTTTCTGTGGTGGTTGGTAGTGTGGTATGTTGACTGAATATGAAGAGGAGAGTGTTGGGACGGACACAAACACCCAGTCTCCGAGCGAGAAGAATTAATCAGAAGCGATAAAAATCTTCGACCCGGCCAGGAATCGAACTCAGGACCTCTGAACCGAAGGCCAGTATGCTGACCATTCAGCTGTCGAGTCGGACCAATACTTATAATACATATGTAAGGAAAAGTAAATATAAAATAAAAAGTAATGAAGATAAAGACAAGGAAGAAGAATGAAAAGAAGAATATATATATATAGGGAAAATAACGATCTAAAGTACATCAAGGATATTCCTATACCATGAAAATACAGGAATTAAAACAACGATATAACTGAAGTAATACGTGACTATAATAATACATACCTTAAGGAGCACCCAATATTTTTTTAAAAAAATCTGAATTACTGGGAACGTTTTTTGAAAGAATATAGAAAATACATAATAACGATGTTTACAGCTTTTGCAAAGAGTTTACCACAATATAACTATTTGTTAACGTCGAATACTGTTTCCCTCTCTTAGACATTATTGCAGTAATAAAATAGCTATTGCTCTCATTCACCATAAATTGTGTGCGTAAAATATCTCTTCACGGAAAAAAAAGAAAAGAAAAAAGAGAAAAGAGAAACTGCTAAATAAAAAGAGCGGTTGAAAAATAGTCTCACTCCTAGGGTGAAGTATCAGGCTTGCAGTTAATTGGTGAGGTGTAACATATTGAGTGGCTGCAGTTATAATAGTATATCGTACCTCTATATTAGGCGTCGTGGTTCGTATAGAATACCGCTTTCTCCCTCACCCCCTCCCTTTCTCTCTACAAATAATTTAGTATTTTATTAGTCTATATAACCACGGGCACAGCGAACTTTATAGCGTAAACTTTTTATAACAACACTGAGGAGTGCACTATCCTTTCATGTGGTCGTAAAATAGAGTGGATGAGGAGAGACGGCAGACGGACTAGCATGTGAAGAAAGACGAGGATTATTTCTATAACTCGTTTATTATTTTAAAATTAGTTTAATTTTTTACAGTTTGTTATATTATTCGATTTTAGTGATCGGTACGTATATGATACGCTGAAGTGAAATGGCGTATGACTTTTTCGTGCCGGGAGTGTCCGAGTGTCCGAGGACATGTTCGGCTCGCCGGGTGCAGGTCTTTTGATTTGATACCCGTAGGCGACCTGCACGTCATGATCAGGATGAAATGATGATGAAGACGACACATACACCCAGCCCCGTGCCAGCGAAATTAACCAATGATGGTTAAAATTCCTGACCTTGCCGGGAATCGAACCCGGGACCCCTGTGACCAAAGGCCAGCACGCTAACCATTTATCCATGGGGCCGGACTATGATACGCTATTTATTGTTGATATACACTGTCTGACAAAAAAGTGAAGCACCCAGAAGGAGTGGGCCAATATTATCCCATTTCGGTATAAATGCATACCATTGATGTGTGAATAAATTATTAGATTTACAAGGATCTGTAATGTGTTGAACGCCCACCAGAGTGCATTCGTGATGGCACCAGCCTGTTGTTTGTAAGTTGTTATCGGTCAACTGCTGTGAATCAGACCATGGTTAAATGGTTAGCGTGCTGGCCTTTGGTCTGAGAGGTACTGGGTTCGATTGCCGGCAGGGTCGGAAATTTTAATTCGTTAATTTCGCTGTCACGGGGACTGGGTGTATGTGTCGTCTTCAGCATTTCATCCTCATCACGACACGCAGGTTGTCTACGGGAGTCAAATCGAAAAACATGCATCTGGCGAACCGAACTTGTCCTCGGAGACTCCCGGCACTAAAAGCCATACGCCATTTAATTTTTTTTGTTATGAGTCAGACAGTTAAGCAAGACGTGCAGAGAGGACTACGTACAGTACGAAGCACCCTCGACGCCTCGCAGACACGTTAGCCTATCCACTAACTGACAGCATTTGGCAGTGGCATTGTGGCAATGCATGAGGCTGGTTGGTCATATCGTGCAGTTGCGTGGCATATGGGACATTCAGATGGCACAGTAGCCCCATATTGGACTCAATGGGTACATGAGGTCACCCAGTCACGTTGTGCAGGTTCGGCTCGACCAACAAACAACCACCCCGACGGAGGACCTTCGTATTGTAGCCAAGCATTCGACACCCGCCATCCGCGAACATGTACTGGAGACTCTAAAACATCCTCCGAGTTCGCGCACAGTGTTTCGACGACTCGCATCCGCCGGATTGGCATCCTACCGCCCCATGCATCGGTTGCCATTGATACCAGAACACCAACAGTTGCGTTTGGAGTGGTGCCTTGTCCGTTAGGCATGGGCAGAGGACGACTGGCATGTTCATTGATGAGTCCCGCTTTTCCATAACCTTCAATGACTATCGTGTGCGGGTTTAGCGGCGTCGAGAGCAGAGTGCGATCCTGCCCATATTGTGGAAAGACACACAGGCGTAATCCCTGTCATCATGGTATAGGGAGCCATAGGATATGCGTTCAGGTCACCTTTAATAGTCTTTCGCCAAGACGTTGGCGGCACAGCGATACGTCACAGACATTCTGCATCCACGCGTCCTACCCCTTATGGCACAGCACCCTGGGACAGTGTTCCACCTAGATAATGCACAACCACACACAGCACGTGTGTCTATAGACCGCATTAGAGCATGCTGAAGTCCTTCCGTGGCCAGTAAGATCCCCGGATCTCTCCATCATTGAACACGTGCGGGAGGGCATTGGAATGGGACTCCGTCCCAGTACCAACCTGCGGGATCTGGAGGGACAACTGTAACAGCTGTGGACGAACTTGCCTCGGGAGAGGATCCAATGGCTGTTTGACACCATTCCGAACCGCGTAAGGGGGGCGGGGTACGACACCCTACTGACCTGGCGCCAACACTCAGCCTGTAATTGCCAGCATCCTTGTCTCTTTCATCCCATATTGTAATCTGTTCAATAAAGGCCTTTCAACTTATGTAGTTTCATTCACTTTCAGCCACTCCTTCTGATTGCTTAACTTAGTATGTCAGGCAGTGTGTTTAATGTACCGTTTCTCAAAGGATGTGCTGCGACGTTATAGTGTGCCTCGAAATTGCCTGGCTGTACCACGAATAGAAAAACATTACATTGAAAAACCACGTGTGTATAACATACATTAGTAATGTCATTTGTTAACCTTAGAGAACTGCAAAAATAGAATAGAAACTGGCAGATTAAGAATGTTCTGTCCGAAAAATACATTATTATTGCAATCTGATGGGAACTTAGTTATCGTATGGGTTTTAGTGCCGGAAGTATCCGAGGACATGTTCGGCTCGTCTTGTGCAGGTCTTTCTATTTGACATCCATGGGGGACCTGCGCCTCTGGATGTCAGGTGATGATAATGAGGTGAAACCCTGTTTCGGCACGTAGCCTACTCCTGTCGAATAGCACCAAGCTCAAGGTTTAACGTCCCCATCCGACGAACGAGTCACCATCAACAGAGTCACATGTCCTCACTCCATATGAACACTGCGAAGAGGTTTGGAATTGAATCCAGCTTTTCGGCACGCAGTGTAATGATTAGAAGTTGTATACCACCACCTCCCGTATCCTACCGGCCAACACACTGATGCTGAAATGTTTTCGACCAACGGGACTCGAACATCGGTGTCAGACCGTATAGACTTGACACTTTAACGACCGTAGCCACCAGGCGGGCTCGCTAGTGGGAAATGTGGGGGTTGTTTACTTTTGCATAGTTGTTGCAGCACAGATAAGGCGTGTGTGTTCGACACATTTCTTTAGTGTTCCGGTAATAACAATAATCGTACGGCCTCAGCTACCGTGTGCAGACATTTCAATTTGACGCCATCTGGCTGTCTGCTCGTCAATTTCGACGTTCTGTTTTACTCTAGGCCCACTAGATGGCAGACCGAATAAACCGAAACTCTCTTGTGCGGCTGTGGCTGAGATTTAATGAATTTTGTCGGTAAACGCCAAATGTGTCACCAGAGATCTTTTACATGCCGATATTTTACGACATGGAGTGTCGAATGGACCTTTTTCCGCCCTTCAAAAATCCGACTACCACTGCCGGGTTTGAGCCTGCTATCTTCGTATCCGGAGGCCGACTCTCTACCACTGATCCACAGAGGCAGCTAGCGTTCCGGTGGTTTATATATTCTCCACTAGGGTTCGTAATGTTCGTGCCGCAATGTTCTACAAGGTTGTCGTGATCCTAAGGATTGGACAGGGTGGGACGTGGGCTCACTTCTAGGTTGTTCAAGATGATCAGATTGACCTGACACCAGTTAAATATCACCTTCTATTTATAATCGGTAATATTTGCAATTATATTACAACGTACAACTGCTAAACAGTACTGAGTTCGAGGGAACTCTTAAACTCTCAAAATCTCTGTAATTATAATAGTCTTTCAGTTCCCTTTGAAATCTCTCGAAGCACAATTTTAGAAACCATAAGTCCATAAAATACAGTTAACACTTAGCTCGGAGGGTGTCTTCTTTCTGCTCTCTTGTTTCTTCCAAACGCTGCCCTTCAGCTGTCGTCCTGTTGACCTTTCGGAAGGGTTACACAGATTCTCAGATTTCCCTCTGTTCGAGCAATGAACTGTCTTTTACCTGCTCCGCTATTCACGGAGGCTGAATCCTGCTCTCTAAATGAGCACCGTTCTTCTAATCTTATTTCACTGCGAACTGTCTTCGCCTGGAGATGTCCTCTCAAAATCGAACCCTGACAGCTAATATTAACTCAACTTCACAGTGTTTAACTGCTAGTTTAAGGCCCTGTTATATAGAAACTGAAAGTCTTTTCGTCATTCCCAGTTCTAACTCGCCTAATACGAAGGTTCGTTAGCTCTGATACATCTTGTGGAGAAATTCGGCGCGTCATATACCCAAATAACAACCCCCATCTGCTGCATGACTGTTAAGTTTTTAAACCTAATTGGATCCCGTGATCCTCCCACCATCTAAGGGCGTTGGTCCACGCAGTTGTTCTAGAAGCTATTTGAACAATGTATTTCTCTACAGCGCCATAATATTTCGTTTTTACTCTACGATAATTCTCCTGCTGTTTTCGAGAACTACCCCTAAGGGCCTCATGTTGCATTACAACTCCCTGTACTAGCGACCGTCTGGCAGTAGATATTATTTCACAATGTTATTACACAACACTGGACTTCTGCTCCCACTTAAGCTTTGCTTTATATTGAAATTTATGCATTAAATACTGCTGTATTACACTCAAATAAGATCGCCACACAATTGCTTACTACTCCAACACTTAAAGCACTATCTCTTCATGTTGTTGGAATACACCTTCCTTAAATTTAATTACAATTTTCAAGACCTTTTCCTCTTGAAAGTCACGGGTTCGAGGCTCCCTCGAGCCCTTTCTCTGCACAATAAAGAACGGAAGGGCGCGTTATGATCCACGGTTATAAAAAGGTGAAAGCGTGTGTCGCAAGCTAAATGAGTTTAGGAACCTCTTATTTAATAGGTCTTGACATCAGGTTGTGGGTTCCGGAATGTAATAATAATAATAATAATAATAATAATAATAATAATAATAATAATAATAATAATAATAATAATAATAATGTTTTACTTCCTACCTCTTTGAGCTTTTGAATCTATGTTCTGCATTTATCGAGAAATGGAATACGCCTTTTTGTTTTAACTACGGAGAGAAGAAGTTTGAGCCTTTTTCGGCATAGGCATAGAAATCTACTCTAAAATGAAATCAGATAACGTTCCATTATTTGTCTATTTTGTGGTGGTGTCAGAAAAGCTGTAACGTCGGATATTATCGAATGTAGTTGTGTATTGGGATTGAACCACTAACTTTTGCCTTCAGTGTTCTCTCACGTTACTTGAACATATTTTCCCCTCAAGTTTTTATACACGAATATGTAGGTCGCCATACTCCGTTTATTACATTGACATGTAAGAGATGTAAACGTTAGTCATAGCTGCAGTTAAGTTCAGGAAATTATATTTCTTTGCTAACAAGCGCTTGGCCAACCGGGAATTAAGTGCCCCGGTAGGTGAGCCAGGAATTGGCGTGGTAAAAAACGCTGTGCTTCTGCCGTTAACGTGGCGACTTATGCAAATGACTCTCTCGAGAATGGGCGTGGCAGTGTAAGAAAACTCGACTCGACTTCACTAATGACGCCAACTTTGCTAATTAAAATTAATAATTATCCAATTAGATTGCTTTCTTTTTTTCATCATACTTCTCTTCTGCAGTTTAGTATCTAACTATGGTGGCTTGCTTTTGATCGCATCTGAGCCAGCAAGCCTTGAATAGGGTGTTGCTTGTATCTCCAGCTGTGCCTCACCGCAGTAACGCCCTTCCGTTTCTCTTCCCACTGCAGCGGGCCCACAGAATTGCTCAGTGTTGTTCTAAAGTGTCCATTACTTCGACGTTCTGGAGACACTAGTATCTTCAGCAGCACTATTGCATCTACAGATTGTGTACTTGTTTGTAATTGTGTTACCGAGCTCGATAGCTGCAGTCGCTTAAGTGCGACCAGTATCCAGCAATCGGGAGATTGTGGGTTCGAGCCCCACTGTCGGCAGCCCTGAAGATGGTTTTCCGTGGTTTCCCATTTTCACACCAGGCAAATGCCGGGGCTGTACCTTACTTAAGGCCACGGCCGATTCCTTCCCACTCCTAGCCCTTTCCTGTCCCATCGTCGCCATAAGACCTATCTGTGTCGGTGCGATGTAAAGCAATTTGTAAAATAGTGATTGTGTTTAATTAAGGCCACGGCCGATTCCTTCCCACTCCTAGCCCTTTCCTGTCCCATCGTCGCCATAAGACCTATCTGTGTCGGTGGGATGTAAAGCAATTTGTAAAATAGTGATTGTGTTATGACATGTCGGTAATGTTCCACATTTGGAGTGATGAAGAATTTACTGTATGCGGTTTTGAATAATAATAATAATAATAATAATAATAATAATAATAATAATGTCATTGTTTTTACGTCGCTCTAACTACTTTTTGACGGTTTTCGGAGACGCTTGAGATGCTGGGATTTTGTCCCGCAGAAGTTCTTGTACGAACCAGTAAATCTACCAACACGAGGCTGACGTATTTGAGTACCTTCAAATACCACCGTACTGAGCGAGGATCGAATCTGCCAAGTTGGTTTCAGAAGGCAAGCGCTTCAACCATCTGACCCACTGAGTCCGGAACAAAAAAATAATTCTCAGAAGGAAATCATAAATTAAAGAGGTTAAATGATTTTAATATTACAGTAATAATAATAATAATAATAATAATAATAATAATAATAATAATAATAATAATAATCGTATGCACCACATACAATTAGTGTCATGAATGGCACCCCATCGTAAAAGTGCTACATAGATCATATACTGAACCCTCATGAAGAAGTTATTTTGCTATTTGCTTTACGTCGCACCGACACAGATATGTCTTACGGCGACGATGGGATAGGAAAGGCCTAGGAATTGGAAGGAAGCGGCCGTGGCCTTAAGTAAGGTACAGCCCCGGCATTTGCCTGGTGTGAAAATGGGAAACCACGGAAAACCATCTTCAGGGCTGCCGACAGTGGGGCTCGAACCCACAATCTCCCGATTACTGGATACTGGCCGCACTTAAGCGACTGCAGCTATCGAGCTCGGTATGAAGAAGAAGAAGAAGAAGAAGTCGTAGAAGGAGTAGTAGCAGAAGAAAAATAATAGAAGATTGCATACCAGGTTTATTAGTGTAACGTTAGTCTCCATTGTTCTAATGATCTCTAAAACTGTTGAAACTTCTTACACAAAACATTGTTCCTTTTTCTTCAATTCACTGTTATAAAATGTATTACCCAGTACTCTTTTTTACAAAGATCGTTGCACGTTGATTGTATCAACAATAAAGTTGTAAGAAAGCTTTATCACTCACACGATAATTCCCTTTTTTCAAAGTACTTAACTGAAATTTCCCTGCCTGTCTTGTTGAGCTATAAAAGTCAACACGAAAAGCATATGCAATAATTAATTAGAAATGTGGTCATAGGCTCTTCGAGTTTTTTCTTTTTGTGAATTACAGCAAAATCTCCGTGTTCATCACTTCAACTCGTCTTAAAACTGTGTTCATTCATCTGTTAACCGCCAATTCCATCTGAGCCTTAACTATAGGTAATGTTCAATAAAAGAAAGTCACACTAAATGAGGAGTTTCGAATTTACCTTCGGTAGCCCCGTGGTGATTAAGCCCGTCTCCTTGGCTGAATGGTCAGCTTACTTCCCTTCGGTTAAAAGTACCCTGGGTTCGATTCCCTACCTGGCTGGAGATTTTAAGTGTGAATTTTTACGTCCTACGGCTCGGGAACTGGGTGTTTGTCTCAAGACATTCCTCTTCATATTCACACAACACTACACACTAGCAACCACCACAGAAACACACAATAATGAGAATATTCCTCCACACAGGGCTGGTATGAGGAAGGGCATCCGCTGTAAATTCGGGACAAATCCACTTGTGCTATACATTTCGCACTCACGACCACACTGATGTGGTAGAAGTGGACGTAGTAATCCCTGAGTAGTCCACATAGAAGCAGGTACAGTGCCGGTACAGTGAGGCTGTTTTGACCTTTTTCCTATCAACATGTATCCGCTGATTTCTGAAAGATAAACAATAATTTTTATATTTAAGCACCGTTCCCAATTGGAATTACGCAATTCTCAGGAAGATACCATTTTACGGCTGGAGTGCAGGCCTTTGTGCGCAGTGCTATCTTTCGTGGTCACGTTGACTGGAGAACAGGATTGCCAGGCTTAGTAGCTAAGATGGTAGGGCGTTAGCTTTGTGAGTTGAGGCTGACTGGTTCGATTTCCGTTCAGCCCAGTCTCGTGTCGGTAGATTTAGGGTCGCGCAGCTGTGAGCTTGCATTCGGGAGTTAGTGAGTTCGAATCCCACCATCGACAGCGCTGAAGATCATTTTTACACTTGGCAAATGCTGGAGCTCTATCTTAATTAAGGCCAGGCCTGACCCTTTTCCTTGTGCCATCCTTCCGTTGCAGAAAACCTTTCAATGCGTCACTGCGACGTTAGACAAGTGGCCAATAAGAAAAAAAATGTACCGACACGTAAAAGAACTCCTGTGCGAAAATATTTCAACACCTCGACGTCTCTGAAAACATAAACGTAGATAATGGGACATAAAAACCAGTAACACTATTGTTAGAACAGGGTGGTGTAGGTGTAGGCTAATCGTGCATTCGGGAAACGGCAGGGACCTTGTGTTTTTTTTTTTTCATTTTTATTCAGGGTAGATTGCGGGGATGTTCCTTAAATAATACCACTGCTGCTCTTTTCAGATCTAAACTTTTCCTGCCATAGCATCGCTAAAATCCTATGTATCGATGGAAAAAGCTAGTGGTACGAGACTGGATATTAGATACCTGCCCGTGGTACACCAACTTCACAGCTGTCAGAGGGCTGCAACCTGCATAACACGCGTTCTGGTACTGAACTACCAACTCCTGAATTGGGCTGACATAAGTGACGTTCGACGGTCTCGTGCTGTGTGTATTATTGAAAAGCGAATCTGTAGTGGCTGGCAGTGTAAACTAAGTTTATTCCCCCTAATTCAACTCCCTCAACGGTGCAAATATAAAGGTAGTGGTCCATCATATTGATGAATGAAGGTATCTGTAAGGCAAAGGAATGGGCCACGAAGGGCATGAAAATTAAAGGCTATCTTGGCCTCGCACAAAAATACCGGCGGGGTTGGAAGTGGATAAGAGTTGACCGAGGGAGGTCGGACAAAGAAGATTAAAGTGAAGAGCCTTATACATATGGGAGTCTGTGGTCGCCAGCCCTCGTTCCTAGGTTGAGAACACCTTGGGTTAACCATTTTATTGCTGTGTGTTATCATCAGTGGCTTCGTGGCGTCGTTGCTTAGGCGTTTATGTACTGCGTTTGAGATTGTGGTTGCCATTTAAGAGAGACCCATGTTTGTAATTTGATTTACTGGAGGTTAAGCCACTTCCTTTCACGGCAACATTACGATACTCCGAGATCTCTTAAAATCTACTGTGCCGTGGCTCACACGGTTGAAGTGCTGGCCTTCTGACCCCAGCTTAGCAGGTTCGATTGCGGCTCATCCTGGTGGTAATTAAAGATGCTCGCATACGTCAGCCTCGTGTCAGTAGATTTACTGGCAGATAAACGAACTCCTGCGAGACTAAATTCCGGCACCTCGGCGTCTCCTAAAACCGTGAAAGTAGTTAGTGGGACGTAAAGCCAATGGCATTATTATTAAAATCTACTCCAATTAATTGAAGGGTGTTAAACCTACCGTTATAAGATTAGTATCTCTAGGCTGGCCTGTTGGTTTCCTCTTAAGCGGAGCACGTCCTGGCTATGATTGTGGACTGAGGGCTAGGAAGGGGCTCATTGTGCCTTGTGTGGTCAGCTGACGAGCTCTGAGACAGTATAGCC
The DNA here is from genome assembly GCF_040414725.1 of Anabrus simplex. Taxonomy (NCBI): domain Eukaryota; kingdom Metazoa; phylum Arthropoda; class Insecta; order Orthoptera; family Tettigoniidae; genus Anabrus; species Anabrus simplex. Next base: position 82,664,458 of record NC_090268.1, on the reverse strand, counting down.
GGTCAGGAAATTGAGGAGGATGACGGTGGAAGTCGTGTATCTTATCGCATGACACTTAAATTTATACAGGTCAGTAGGTTGGGCAGCTGTCGTCTTAGCCACCCGAAGGCACTTAATAGGTTGTACGTGCAACTGATTTGTTTGTTTTGTATTTTAAGGTGAGTCGTAACCGAAATGTTGTGATTTATCTCAAAACATGGAATTTTCTTTTTTAACCTTGAAAAAAATTGCCGATCTTTCCTCTTTCAAATCCAGTCCCTTTCTCTCATGCTGTCGTTAAAAAAAAAAAAAGATACTTCAAAGTTGTTTCGGACTATCATTTCAATAACGGCGCTGGAGTATATTTACCTTTGTTGTAGGCCTGCGCTGTACGTAAGAGGAGAAAGACATCTCAGGGAGTAATTTTCTGTCCAGGGCAGTTTTGAAGTCTGTGTATGTATTAAAACGCTCATTTTTTCTACCTTAAAATTTTTCAGCTCTTTGTCGTGTATAAAATGCTCATTGGGACAGTTTTCTAACCATATTCACCTTAAATTATCATTATGCACCGGAATTAAAATTTGTTCTGAATTTTATTATCAGATGAATATTGCCTTCATATTTTAATCCTGAATTTGCACTAAACTAGATTTTTGCCTATTGAATGAATAATGAAAAATTATATATCCAATAGTTTATAGCTGACTGCAAAACCCTGAGTTGTTCTTAAATATATGAGAATTTTTAACAAGTCTGCCAAATTATAGTCCAAAAAAATGAGAACTATGCCGTATTGAGCATTTTCCCTTAATCGTCAACATCAGTGTTTAAAGGCAATGCTTTTGTGTCCTCAGCTCCTCGTTTCATTTCATAATAAGATCCAAGTGCCAAGTCTTGAAGGATTTTTTCTTCGGGCGTCCTCGGCCTTTGTTCCCCGTGATTCTTCCTTGCAGCAGATTAGTAAGAAGGGTATTATGTCGCAAGATGTGGCCAGTGAATTTAGCTCTTCTTCTTGTATCGTTAACATCAGTTCTCTCTGCCCTTGAATTTCTTGCAGAACGCCTTTGTTTGTTCTCTTTTCAATCCATTCAATCCGTAGCATTCGTCTCTAAACCCACATCTCGAACGTTTGCAGTCGTTTCCAATCTTGATCTCTGATTGTCGAAGATTCACATTCGTACAATAGCACACAATATACGAAAGAAATAAAAAAAAATCTTCCTAATTCCAAAATCTAAATTTGCACTGATTAAAAGATTTCTCTTATTACTAAACGCCTGTTTGACAAGCGCTATTTGCCTTTTGATCTCTTGCCGGGCTGAGTGGCTCAGACGGTTGAGGCGCTGGCCTTCTGACCCCAACTAGGCAGGTTCGATCCTGGCTGAGCTCGGTGGTATTTGAAGGTGCTCAAATACGTCAACCTCGTGTCGGTAGATTTACTGGCACGTAAAAGAACTCATGCGGGGCTAAATTCCGACACCTAGGCGTCTCCGAAACCCGCAAAAAGTAGTTAGTGGGACGTAAAGCAAACAACATTATTATTATTATTATTATTATTATTATTATTATTATTATTATTATTATTATTATTATTATGTTCTCTTTGCTGCATCTGTTGTCGTTGGTTATCACTGTTATCAGACTTCCTAGATAAAGGAAACTGGTGACTTGTTCCACTACCTTTTCAATAAGCTTGATGTTGGTTTGAATTCGTTCAGTATTTCCATTCAGTATATAAAAATGAAACATATTTGTCAATAACATTGCAACTAAGTAACTTATCGACTCCAAATCTTATTTATTTGTGCTTGTGTTCTAAATTTTGTTTTGATAAGTGGTAAATTATAGAAGTTTGACATTTCAGTCATGACACTCATGACTCACCTTTAAAGCAACTAGTTCAGCCCGTTTGTCAACGACATGTTAATCGCGTGGATCTATTCATTCTCACCCTGTTTAAGATACTGCGTTCACTTATTTAATTTGTTGAATTTTTATGTTTGCACCGAAACTCTCCGACATTGTCTGGTTTTAAAATCTAGACCGCCTGTGGGACGTTAGCCCTAGTACACCCTCCAGTAATAACAGAGTTTTTATTCTAAAACGAGCTAAAAATAATAACGAAACAAACAACGACACTGGATTTGTTGCCAACTTCACATTACGCCAAGAGGCATTTCAGAACTGCCATGGACACACCACACAACAGATTTGGCAGTGGATCTCGGCGAATAATTCAGCCAGCTACGAATGAGTGAGTGTTTGGGATAGCTACCAGCTTCACTCCAGCGCCACTTTTGGGACGCAATGAGTCAGAAAATTTGGCTGCTGGGCTCGAACCCGTACATCACGCGCCATGTCAATAGGTAGACAATGACACAATCGAATGGGGGCATTCAACCGACTGTGTTCGCTGGATGGAGGATGGAATGACACAGGGAAATAGCATTTATTCTTTGCTGCCGCCGAGATAACGCTGAACAAAGCGAGCTTTAGCTGGCTGGCATCCTGCTCCTCTTGTACTGATCGCATCGCGCCTCCACTTCCAAGGATTAACGACAGGTCATGAATTAAGACTTCCGTCTACGGTGAACTTAAAGTTCTTCGATCGTTTTAGCTCTCTTGGACGAGCATCTCTACTCCAAACCGGTTCGACAGTCAGGTTCGAACTCTGGCACCGTCAGGATATTTGTTTTTTTGTTTCTCTGGATTCTGAGATCAGAATTCCTTTTCCATCTCCACTCCAAAACATTCATTTACTTTCCTGATTTATTTTTGGAATCTGGGATATAAGGAATCGTCATCCGTACAAGTGAATAATAATAATAATAATAATAATAATAATAATAATAATAATAATAATAATAATAATAATAATAATGCCCCTACAGATGGCAGAGAAACCGGAACTCTATTGGGCGACGTATTACTGAGTCTGCAGTTTGGTTTTAGTATGTTCTACCTCTTTTTATTTTGATGCCTGCAGGCAGTGTAATGGTTACTCAGTGATAAGTATGGAAGAAATGCCATGTTTTTGCTTATTTATTTATTAAGAACTTGACTGGGCTTTTTCACTATGTGCTTCATTCTGTGGAGAACCTTTATTATTATTATTATTATTATTATTATTATTATTATTATTATTATTATTATTATTATTATTATTATTATTATTTCGAATTGGCTACCTGGGGACCACGATGTTCAACTTTCCGCTTAGAGAGGGACTTGATGTTTCCGTAGTACTCATGCATTCTCTGGCAATGTTTCTCTCTTCTTTTCTTTGTCCAGATCGTGTCGAATTGGCTAAGGCCATGTACACCAGCGTAATTTGCAATTGATAGAATGCGGGGCTCTAAATTCTGTTCGTTGTATTCAGTGAAGTGGTTCGATAATTATTTCCTTTTTTTAAAAAAGTTGCTTTACGTCGCGCCGGCACAGGTATGTCTCATGACGACGATGGTACAGGAAAGGCCCTAGGAGTTGGAAGGAATTGGCTATGGCCTTAATTAAGGTACAGCCCTAGCATTTGCCTGGTTTAAAATTGGGGAAATCACGGCGAACCCTCTTCAGGGCAGCCGACAGTGCGGTTCGAACCCACTGTCTCGCGATTACTGTATACTGGCCGCACTTAAGCAACTGTAGCTATCGAGTTCGGCACGAATATTTTTAGAAATAAAAAATAATAAAAAGGAGTACAAATGAGGAACTCGCTAGATTTCGGGAACCCGATACCGCCGGGGTCGAAATAGAACAATCGTGTGGTTATAGGGGAGTAATTGGAAATAATGCCAGACTCTTCTGGCGGTCATCCACGAACCCAACTTGAGAGTACCTGCGATGGGGCCTCCCAGGTGTGTCATAGCGCGTATCGTGAATCGTGATCGAATGGTCGAATTTTAGCGATTAAAGCACATATTCTGTAGGAGATATACCGACACGCAGAAATTAATTCAGCATGATCTATTCAAATATGCATTTGTATGTATTATATGCATGTATTTTTTTCATTGTTGAGTATTTAGCCCTAAGTTGGTTGGATCTGATGATGATGCTTGTTGTTTAAATGGGCTTTACATATACAGTCATCGGCCCCAATGGTTGGATACTCAACTACGCCATCAGCCGCCATAGATGGCCTAGGCATCACCGAAGAGGCATACAGGAAAATGTGGAATACGGTAATTTCCCATTGCTTTCCTCGCCAAGCCAGTCGGCCATGCCCACTGAAATACACTCGCAAGCCGACGCTGTGATTGGCATTTTCACACCATTCATTACAGGAATTGGCTATCTATATAAGCAATAGCATCGTTCATACCTCAGCCAACTTCACATTGTCAAACCAAGGATGACACAGACAGGTGAATGAAAGTAAAAACTTTGTTTTAGCCCATACCAGAAGACATAGTGCACTGTAAATACTTGGTCTCGCCAACAAAGGTAGTGCATGTTATTATTATTATTATTATTATTATTATTATTATTATTATTATTATTATTATTATTATTATTATTATACCGCTTTTCCCACATCTGTGGGATCGCAGGTGCGAACTCAGTCGCACAGGTGGATTTGGCCTGTTTTACGGCTGGATGCCCTTCTTGACGCAACCATCTATAGAGGGATGTAATCATATGTCTGAATATGAAGAGGAAAGTGCTGGAACAAACGCAAGCACCCAGTACCCGACCCAGAAAAATTAATCAGACGCGATTAAAATCCCCGATCCGGCCGGGGAATCGAACCCGGGACTCTCTGAACCGAAGGGCTCGATTATTATTATTATTATTATTATTATTATTATTATTATTATTATTATTATTATTATTTCAAAAATGATCACATTCTATATGTTCGTATGTTGAGACTGGACTGTACTACGATAGAGAACGCAGAATACTTCGTTTTAGCATCCGATACTGTAAGAATTGTTTAGATAAAGTAGTCGTTAATTTGGTGCTGCGTTGTGTGTAGGACCAATTACCAGGTCGTGTTTCCTGTTAGTTATTTTCCGCGGGCGAGTTGGCCGTGCGCGTAGAGGCGCGTGGCTGTGGGCTTGCAACCGGGAGATAGTAGGTTCGAATCCCACTATCGGCAGCCCTGAAGATGGTTTTCCGTGGTTTCCCATTTTCACACCAGGCAAATGCTGGGGCTGTACCTTAATTAAGGCCACGGCCGCTTCCTTCCAACTCCTAGGCCTTTCCTATCCCATCGTCGCCATAAGACCTATCTGTGTCGGTGCGACGTAAAGCCCCTAGCAAAAAAAAAAGTTATTTTCCGCACGTGATCGTGTCGAATCGGCTAAGGCCATGTACACCAGCGTAATTTGCAATTGTTAAAATGTCAGGCTCTAAATTCTGTTTCTTGTGTTCAGTAAAGTGCTTCGACGATTATTTTTAGTCAAGTGCGTTTCGTGCTGCGGGAAATTATATTTCTCATACTGTCAGGAGAAACAACTTTATGTGTAAATAATGGTGAATGAATTTATCCACCTTTGTCGGTTTCTGCTTTGGTGAGACATTTCGTGGAGGATTCACATGTGCGGAATTTCCCAACCTATCTCCCAGGGCAGCAATACAGTAGGAGTGATACAATTGCGGTACAACAAAGCCGGTACAGAGCTGTCAGTTCCAATATAGAGCTCTCAGCCACAGCTTGTTTTCCGTTAGAGGGCTGTTCGTGCAGTTCTCAATACCAGCTGTGATTGTTCAGCATGCTAACGTCCTGGCGAAGTTGGCGGGGTTTGAATCTCGGATATCCGAACAATACAGCCTTCCATTTCGGTTACGAAGGGCGAGTTTACTTGCTCTGCAAGGAATTTTAAGAAAGAGTAAGTGTTCAAGAACTCGAGTGCATTGAAATTTTCACACCTTATCTCATTCCATTTAAATGATAGATTATGTGACAGGGAATGACCAATAACTAGTACATAAGCCTGTCTTCAACAATCGAAATTACAATCTATAAAGTAATTGGACATTCTAAATGGACTATCTGCTGTCTTATGAATAAAAGTTACACTTTCCAGGTTTTTTAAGCCATCTGGATAGAATAGAGTGATGATGATGATGATGATGATGATGATGATGATGATGCTTGTTGTTTAAAGGGGCCTAACACATAGGTCATCGGTCCCCTTGGATAGAATAAAAACAGGTATTGTGGTATTTATTTACAAACCATATTGAGCCAGCGTTAGCTGGGAGTTTTACTTTGACGTCTATGGATCTGCGTACGCTTGAGAAAGCTACATACAACTGTCCAAAAAGGAATCACCATGAACAACGTCATATGTCTTCACTCCATATGAGCAGAATTTAATCCGAGCTTTTGGCACGCATTATAGTGATTAGAAATTCTATAACACCACCTCCCCAACCCTGCCGGCCAACATTCTGAGGGTAAAAATATTTTCATTGAACGGGACTCGAACCGGCTAACACGGTGTCGGACCATATACACTTGGCGCGTTAACGACCATGGCCTCCAGATTGGGCTGCTCTAATTCGTGCTTATCGATAGAGATAAACCCCAGAATGAAAAGGAAAAAAAAATCATTCAGCTGAAATATTTTTCACTGAACAATTCAGGTATGATGGTCATCATTGCATTGTTCTTGAAACGCAGTTTAAGTCTCTCAAATATAGCTGCGGAAGGTAACAGAAGCTAGGATGTACGCAGTTCGACATCGTGCCGATAGAAATAGCTGTGTACTTACGTTATCACGGCGAATATGCGACGACTTCGCTGATAGAAACGTATCTTTACAAAAGTCATGATCATGAGAGGTTCATTTTATTTTGATTGTGGAGAGGACATAACAATATACAGTATATCTGGTACCAATTTTAGCTGTTCGTTTTCTCAATATCGCTGCGAATGACAGACAGAATTAGAGATTGTATGTGTAGATTGAAAAAATCCGCTTAGTTTCGTTCTAGTTCTTTGTCATTTCCATCCCAGTGACTTCACTTAGAATGAAATCGACATTCAGACGGAAGCAAATATTTTGAAAACAGTACAAATGAACCGTGTTTACGTGCTGCATATTGGAAAGTATAGGTCATATTACTCTTCTCTCCCAGCCACGGATAATCTGCGACTGTGGAAAGAGTTTTCATTTAACTTATTTTAATCCTTGCTGAAACACGCTATTAGTTACTTTTATCTGAAAATGCTGAAGATATTCCAAGCTAATCAAAAATTATTACTGATTAATTAAACTCCTGTATGAATGTATCTTACATGGAAATGTATAACATTTAAGTTTTGTTTGGAATAGCTTCACTATTTTGAATTGAAAATAATTAAAATTGAACAACAAAGAGTTAGTATCTGCTTAACGAACATGTTTTCGTCCTTACTTTAGACACATCCGAATTTTCCTGATATGGCATGGACAGCCATCTTGGATATGGAAATTATACTTGCTATCTAAGTCCATTTAAAGTATACTACATTACATGATCTATAGAAACAAAGAAAGTGTTTTAGCTGACCTCTAGGCCTGAGAATAGTATATTATCTGATCTTTAGCGCCAGGGAATTTCTTTATAAGAAATGTTGTTACATTACCTGGAAAGTTTATCACCACTTGATCACAGGTGTATTACCTGTTCTCTTTGTCCGAGGAAAGTATACTACCTGATCTCTAGAGCCACGGAAAGTATATTACCTTATTTCTATATCAGAGAAAGTATTTTACCTGAACTCTCGGGCCGAGGAAACTTTACTAGGTAATATCTAGACCCGCGAAAAGTACATCACTTAATCTCTGGGTTCGAGAGAAGTATACTGCCTGATCTTTAAACCGGAGAAAATTTTATTACGTGATCTTTAGACCCAGCAAAATAATATTGCCTAATCTTTCGATCCAGGTAAGTACATTATGTGATTTCTAGATGCATTCTGTGCGATAACAGGATGTTCATTGTCCTTAAATGACTTTATATCTGTTTAGAAAGCTTTTTAAAATGGAAATCCTCTTTTACCTTCTATTACATACTGCAGCCGTTTGCTTGAACAAAAGTGGAAACTGTAACGATTTTCCGAAAAGTTGAGTGCGCGGGCGCCCGAGTGTCCTGGGAAGGCCATAATCAGTTCTATATAGCAACACATTAGCGAAAGCTGTTCCCAGGATCCCCGCGGTATGGAACATAAGAAGAATGCATTGGGTCGTTTCCGTTAACGGCGCTCAGCTCTCCCTGGGGCTTTACTTGCAGGCTTTGTACCTCGTCGTCCGTCTTAGCTTGTGTATCTCCTTTTTTTTTTTGGCCTTGTGTTCTGCAATGTATTGACTTGTCCTTTCGTTTCTTTTCTCAGAAAGTTGTTGTAGAAATAACAAAAGCATACTAACATGTCAATGATAGATGTATGCTATCAAATTAGTCATTGAAATATTAAAATTTCGTTTGAAATTCCTTTTATAACGTAAACAATGGCTAAGGAGAATTTTTTTCACCTCTATAAACAATATATTCCTGTAAATAAGCTCTGGAAGGAATTTTTTTGATTGTGTTGCATAACTCTGAAATATATCAGTTTCAGAATAAAGTTGTGTATAGAGTTTTGGTAGTATTCTTTTTCCTGTTACATTTTGTAACTTACGAATCACCCTATAGAACTGGAGGCGGCTGAGCGGTGTGCTGACAGTCCACTATCATCATGCGCATTCTTAAATTTAACGACTTCATATATGTACTGTTATTGTTTTCAATGGGGTAGGCTTTGGTGTTAAATTTAGAGAAAATTTTCTTTAAAGTAGACGTCGAATATTGATGTGACAAGAGACTGTACAGGCAATACTAGGGGCAATTTTATCGTACTCATGTGCCATGAGGATTTTCTTGTTATGTGCTGTATTATTCTCAAAATACTCTTCTTGGTGCTTTTTAGAGAATAAGTAGGTCTACTTATATTATCAGACAGTTGGTTAGAGAGAATCAGTTGTCCAGTCGTTTTACCTGATAAGTTTCCTGCTCTGGAATCGCTACACGAGCATTCTCGCAGTCTTGTTTAACAAAGAGAATTACGTTCGACTTCTATTAAGAGATATCTTGGAGAAATCCAAGTGTTAAAAATGAACGCCGCACAATTCTTTATGATGATATGAGTGCTCGCCAATTACACCCATGAGTACGACAAATCTTTAGGTAGAATTCAACAGATGATCTATCGTAAGACTTGAGGATATGCAATAAATTCTTAAGCTACGTAGTAAATACTTAGTCAGTTACCTCATTGTGACTGATAAATCGAGTGTTGTTAAAAGTGCGAATTCGAAATGTCTGTATACTACTAACCCTGTTGCGTTATTTTCCCATGGTTCCATTTGTTTGCGGTGTTCCACAATTTCTTTCTTATCAGGAGTTTGAGCTGGCAGCTGCAGCATCTTCAAATTTATGAGCTGCTGTAAGTTTTATCATCAATTCTGTTGAATGTTCCCAGTTCCTCGAAGTTCGCAATATACGAGAAAATAAGCTGCAGTGTTAGAATTGACGAGGGCAATAATTTAGTTGTGAAATAAGGATTGGTCAACTGTAAGAATTGCTGTACGTCTCTTGTTGCGTTCCTCAGTGGCAGTGGTTGATACTGATTGAAGATACACTGGCGGTAAATGAAATCCCAACACCAAGAAGACATTAGTTTAGAGGAATTCAATTTAGACTAAGCAGTTGTCTAGATCACATGCAGTTGGAATCTGTTATAACGACTCCGAAGAGACTGCCAATCAAAGGTCGTTATAGCCGGTAGTCGCAGAAACCGGTTTTATTTTTTTGTTGCTAAAAACGTCATAACTTTAAGTTTTAGGCTGCACACTTACATGCTTAATTAACAAAATATTAAGTTATAACTATAAAAAAATGTAACTGAATTTAAGTACTGTATTTACAGTACCGTATTTACGCGAATAATCTCCGCCACCGAATAATCTCCGCATCCTAATTTTAGGAAGAATCATTTTGAAAAAAATGATATGAGCTAAAATTCATTCCATTGAATGAGTAACGTAGGCATAAACAAACATTTCATGTCACTCCTCGAGTTCCAAGTATCTAATTAAACTGAAGATGCAGTAGGGTCGATTTGCTGTAGATCGGAAGATTCTTTGTCTCTTGCATTACTAGAATCCTTTCCTAAATTACTTAAAAATTCGTCACACTCCACGTCTAAAACACTGTACGTGAACTACGTGACCCAGGAGCGCGTTGACAATCTTGACGCAAGTAAAACCCGCACCCCAATTTCGTGCCTCAAAGTTTTTAAAAAATATGCGGGGAATATTCGCGTAAATACAGCACATTATTTGTTTAGTGAGACTGAGAGGAATTTCACTGGTTTTCACTTGAAAATCAGGTCCATTCATCGGCACAATATTTGTTCTTTCCTACTTAAATGATCTAAGTAAAGATTCTTCACTATCTTTGTTCTCAGATGATCTGACCAGCTTGATTTGTTTTAAGTGTTAGAAAAGACACTGTATTTTCTGTCTGTTCTTCCAAATTGTAGAAATCGTTCAGTGTGATACACCCAATCCCCTCGCCATGTTGACATTTGTTTCCCCATTTTCCAATTGGCAAAGTATGTGTGACTTTTCTCCAATATTAGAAACTTAACTTTCCTTTTGCGACATCTTCACAGCGAAGCTTGCCTTGACTATTTGACAGACTGATTTGAAGGTCCAATAATAATCGTTACGTTGGTTTCAGCAATCCCTAAATACGTAACAAAAATGAACGCTATAACCGATACATTTCTCCGAAGATGTGATAGAAATACGTCGTTTTATACGATATGTCGTAATAAGCGAGTTATTAAATACAGTGTTTATATACTGTAGAATTCAGACGGGACCGTTAGATTTCGCCGTTATATCCAGTACGTCGTCAAAAGCGATGTCGCATCAAACGGTTTTGACTGTATTTATTTGTTTAAAGTTTTCAGGTGACAGGTTCAAGTATGCGCGAGAAAACGTGTGGCATAATGGTACATTAATAGCCGCTGTAGGCGACACGATTTTGAAGGCAAGCATGCAAACGTGCATTGGATGGAGATCCAAGCCTGTTGCACTTAATTAGTCAAATCAGCAACGTTAATGTTGGCATTTAATGACACAGTATTTGTCGTCCCATAATGTCCCATGCGTGCTCAGTGGGCGAAAGTTCTGGTGATCTCGCAGGCTAGGACAACTTTTCGACACTGTATAGATAACGTTGTGTGATAGTGGTTTGAGGACGACCCCCGTTGAATATTGCGATGAATGGCAGTACGACTGCTTCAGTCACCGGTCTGACGTACAAACCCGCTGTCAAGGTTCTTGGGATAACGACGAGAATGCTCCTGCTACCAAAGGAAATCGCCCCCCAGACCATAACTTCTGTTGTAAGTCCAGTGTGTCGACGCCACAGTCAGCTTGGCCCCAAGCGCTCACCTGCCCTCCTCCTCACCAACCTACCTTCGGACTGAGCCGGGATCGAACCCGCCAGCTTGGACTCAGAAGACCAGCGCTTCTACCGTCTGTGCTATTCATGCTGACATGTAAAAATGTGAACTCACTCCTGGAAATATTCTGAGGCTCTGAGGTTGTCAGCCTGCAATAAAAATTAGTACCAGGTCATTTCATAAGGGCCGACATACGGCTAACTACGTTATTCCACGCTGTGCTGAGGTCTTTTACTCCTTACCTTCCACTCCTCCAAAGATATTCACGTCGTCTGAGAAAAGGCATTCCTTTTCTGGCTAGGTTGTATGTTTAGTCCTTAGCCCGAAGACTGGTTGGATCCTCAACAGCTCTGCCATCAGCTGTTATAGATGGCCTAGGCATCACTGAAGAGACGTGCTAGGGAAATGAGGAGTGAGGTAGTTTCCCGTTGCTTTCCTCATCGAGCCAGAAGTTGCTATTACATATCAGTCTGCCAAGCCCACTGAAATGCATGCACCAACCGACCCTATGAGCAATATTTTCACACCATTCATAGCAGGAACTGGCTGCAGAAGGAATGGCATTACTAGCATCACTCATACCTCAGTCACTTTCATTTTGTCAAAGCCAAGGATAAAGCTGAGACAGATCAATGAAAGTAACAAGATTGCTCTAGCCCATACCAGAAGACATAGTGCACTGTAAACACTAGGTCCCGCCAGCAAAGGCATCTGGCTAATTTATACACACCTAGTGCCCGGGACATTTGGCAAAATTTCACTAGACCCTTAGACGAAGCACCTACGGCATCAGTACTCTTTCTACACATACACAGGGTGGTCGGAAACGACGTGAAACAGGTATATGTGCATTAAGGGATTGGTCATACTAATAATAATAATTAGAAAAAATGAATTCGATATCTTGCGCCGTTCTTATTTTATTATCTTCTGAAGTTAGCCAATCAGATCGTTTCGCGGGAGAATTCAAATGTGCTTTGCGAGGCGATGTTGCCATATCTGCACGTGGCTTAAGACCAGCTTGGAGGCCATACCGAGAAATCAGCATCAAGCACACCGTGGGCTTCAGCCAGTGTCACCGCAGCGTACTTGCTATGGCGCGATCCTGAATTTCAATCCCTCTCTGGGCAAAGTATTTTTTTTTTCCTCCAGTGGTGCCCTCAAGCCAGTCTTAAGCCACATTCAGATTTAGCAACATCGCTTCACAAAGCCCATTTGAATTAGCCCGCGAAGCGACCTGATTGGTTAAGTTCAGGAGCTGATAAAATGAAAACGGCGCGAGATATCGAATTATTTTTTTAAGAGTTCTTTATCAGTATGACCAACCCTCTAAGGTTCATATACCGGGTTCACGTTGTTTCCGACCGCCTTTGATAGTTTGTATCAAAATGTAGTATTCCTACTTCTGGGGATGAATTAAGAGATCGGAATAAACACAATGGATCTGAAACGAATTATTGACTAACAAAATCATAAAATGTACTTTAAGGGTATACATTATTACTTTCTTTCTACAAAACCATCAATATTAAATATTCTTTTAAACATGTCATGACGTCAGAATGCAATTCCTATGTTGTGACAACACGCAGTACGTTTTCATTCATTTAGAGTGGAGTGTGAGACTCCAATTGAATCCGAGGAAGAGCTCGTTGCTCGAGTGCTCGCAGCTGCGTAATCTCTACAGCAAAAGCTTGTGGTCTTGAACGTGTCCGACAGGCAGTGTGTATTGCGGGTGGAGGATACACTTTTGAACTTTTTGGGGGGTAAAATATGACTATACAATTGGCACGTGATCGTTTCATTCTAAACGACCTCAACTACTTCAGCTATTGATTTTTTTATTCTTTTATTTCTTACAATTTGTTTTTCGTCGCACTGACACTGATAGGTCTTACGACGACGGTGGGATAGGAAAGGAAGCGGCCGTGACCTTAAGGTACAGCCCCGACATTTGCCAGGTGTGAAACACGGAAAATATGGTTATTTAATAAAACCATTATATGTTTTTGTTTCTCGTAACATTCTTAGAAGTTTGAGTGTTGAATTTTAATACTCTCTGTATATATAAATAAACTGTAACACCGTTTTTTTACATCAGTGACAATATTGTTCGAATTCATATGCATTTTACGAGACTTTCCTTCTGTTTGTGATGTCGCCTGTCTTGTTAAAATTATCCGATTATGTTTAAAGTGTTTAGATTTTCTCCGGGCGTTGGGTAGATACAATAACGACAGTCGAACACTGAGGCACCTAGCACGCTTGGATGATTCTGTCAAGCCTACATTGCTTTGCCAGCATAACATCTCCTTTCTGAAGTTCAGTCTCTCTGGAAAATCTCGTCAGCGAGGTGGGACTCAACTGGACACAGTCCTAGTACATTATTCATGTGGAGACTGCACAGACCAGCAATTTCTTTTATCCGTCATCTTGAATGCTGTACACGTCCGCCTCTGCATTTCACTTCCATTGACTTGTGCTGTCGGTTCGATTGCTGCTCTGACTTACCTCGAGCCTTTTCAAATGAATATTCTCTCAACTCGGTTCATTTAACCGGATTTTTTTAACTTCACCTCTCGTTTCTACTACAGGATTGGTTTCTGTTCATTAGTAGTGCTACATAAAGTTTATTCCGCAGTCAAGGATTGTGTTCTTACATTTAGTCTTTGAATAAACGTATCCACAGTCGAATTTTATTGGAGATTTAAAAGGATCTCCTAAATGCATAAAACTTAGCGCAGAAGTCCATAATTTTAATTTGAATATTAAAGTTTTGAATTTTCAGGGTAAGATAACGTTTTTGTGCGAAATATTTTTCGAAGGGCTCACTTTTAATTAGATGAATAGTAAAATATTACGAATTTGGTTTTCTGTAATCCCTACTTTTATTGGTTCTGTTTCATGTATGCTTATTTTTATTATTATAGCGGAAAATGACTACAATTTACATAGAAGTATATTAGAATAACTTCAGTCTGGATAAAATGTGGTACGTCTGTTGTTGTTGATGATGATGATGATGATGATAATAATAATAATCTTCTAGTTTTTTTTCCTTCACCGAGCTCGATAGCTGCAGTCGCTTAAGTGCGGCCAGTATCCAGTATTCGGGAGATAGTAGGTTCGAACCCCACTGTCGGCAGTCCTGAAAATGTTTTTCCGTGGTTTCCCATTTTCACACCAGGCAAATGCTGGGGCTGTACCTTAATTAAGGCCACGGCCGCTTCCTTCCCACTCCCAGCCCTTCCCTGTCCCATCGTCGCCATAATACCTATCTGTTTCGGCGCGACTTAAAGCAACTAGCAAAAAAAAAAAAGTTTTTTTTTTAATTTCCTATCTGATCTCTCTGTCAACTCTTCTTCTCCTCCGACCCCTCATTCTTCGAAGTGTCGGACCTACCGCCGCCGCCGTCTGTCCCTCACCACCACGCGGCGGTAATGTCATTTAGCAGATATGAGTGAGAGGACATCAACGTCACTTAGCAATAGTAGGTCATTCTAGGTCTTTGATTCGCTCGTTCATTGTTAAAGTTGCAGGTTTCCCATTTACAATGCTCACTACTCATTGAATATTAATAACAAGTAACACAGTAAATTGAACAGCGTGAATCAATAACATAATTAATTGCAGAAGAAGGAGATACAGGAAATGCTGTCAGTATTATTTTGAGACAATCAATTCAATCGCAATGCGCTATTTCTCGTACAAAGTCTCTAACATTCTATTCCATGATTGCGGGTTCAAAACTGGCAGAGAATTTTTGAAGGGTGGTTAAAAAAAATCCTTCGACACTTCATGTTGTACAATGTTGTCGTGTGAAAGATCTCTGGTGACACATGTGATGTTTACGTGATAAAATTGCATTGATGAGCAATTCGACTAAAGATAGCACTTATAGTATGTCTAGCGCCTGACAATGTGCAGCCACTCGGAGCAACTCTGCTAAGTTCGATCCGTTGCCTACGAAATACAATATGGCCGGCAGATAAGCAGCTGACGGTAGTCGGCAAGATAATTTTTCGGCAATCACTTGCCAGGTTCGCAGTTAAGCTCCCTACTTCATCAAATTTTTAATAGGCACATTTCCTAGAAATTAAGTATATTCATCTTAAATCCCCTCATAGTTCACACCGATATTTAAAAATCTTAATTTCTACACTCCCTTCCTGAATCGAACCCAGTTTGCCAAGGTTTTTTTAAAGTAGGTAAATAAATAAATAAATAAATAAATAAGTTGCCGCATTAAGGCTGTATATGCTTCATAGATAGAAATTAAGTCGCTTTCTTGGTTTTGTCGTCAAGATTTCACTGAAGTTTTAAAATCTTCCTCTTGAGAGATTTCTTATTGAGTTTTATAAATCGTTCGCACTTCTGTAAATGATTTGTGACAATTTTACTTTAAAGTGGCTTTAGAAATATTTCTAAAAGGAGCTGTGGAAGCCCATCATTAAAGTGTCACATTTGTTTTTCTCTTGTGAATTTATCTTTCATGAGATTGGAGCAGCTTAGTAATTCATTTCGAGGAAGGTAATGTAGAGCTGCAAAAAGAAAATCAGAGACAATTGTCCGAAGCGATACAAAAGATGACTAGGGTCATTACAAAGAAATAGTGACCTTTCATTATCACATGGATGTATTATTTCATGATTCAAAAGTACCACGTCCCCCACATAATGTTTCAAACATTGAAATATTAAGCTGGAAATTACCTGTTACTATTCGAAGAACTTGAAAACTACCGAGCCAGTTGGCCGTGCGGTTAGGGGCTCGAAGCAGTGAGCTTGTATTCGGGAGAACGTGGGTAAGAATCCCACTGTCGTTAGCCCTGAGGATGGTTTTCCGTGGTTTCCCATTTTACACGAAGCAAATACTGGGGCTGGACCTTAATTAAGGCCACGGCCGCTTCCTTTCCACTTCTAGCCCTTTCCTGTCTCATCGTAGCTATTACGATGCGACGAAAAAAGTCTTTAAAAACTTGAAAGCCATATTCTTCGACTGCTTCAATGGCATCTAATGTAAATTTTGCTAGCTGCCTTCCAGTTGGCGAATAAGTGAAATATAATGAAACCGGTAGACTATTCTATAAAATGTTGGCAAGTCCTTTAATAGAATACACAGTAGTTTGTTAACTAACTTGACTTCAACGCCCAGTGCACCTCTGTCGACATCTCTCATACCGAAACATGTCTCAAGTTTCTATCATATTGTAGTAATATTTGAATAATGGTGTCCCATTTCTATCAGACAGTTCAATAGTACAAAAGCCATAACAAATATACTAGTTAGTAATTGTAATGACGGTATTGCCTATATTTGGACACTGATAGTTCATTACTATCTTAAAGCGCGCCAATAGAACATAGCCGACAGATCTCATCCGAGCACGGCCGAGTATAGTCGACAGATCTCACCCGAGCGCAGCCGAGTGGCTTCACATTGTTAGGCGCTAGACAAAAGTAGAGATAACTGCCGTTTAGCTAAACGGCGCTGTGGTCTGTCCGGCGAATGTAATATTTCGGCGTGGTACATGACTGCGATGTCGTCAGATTTTGTGCTGGGCGTGTGATTAGCAGGTAAGGGAAGGGTGGGTAGGACACGAGCTCGTAGCGCGTTGATCCCGGCCAGATTGTCGGTACCATACATAGGGGCTGTTCCATCTCCGAAGGTGTGCAGGCAATGGGCCTTCCATGGGCCGCCGCGTCCAGAGTGTAGTATTGGTACGCAGATTCTGGTAAAACCACCATCGGCAGGGTGAACTGCCGTGGAGTACAACGTGTTGTTGACAGGGATCACCGTCGGCTGACTTGGATGGTAAGAGCGGATAGACGGGTGGCAGTGCAACAGATCACTCTTGAATTCATTGCTGAATGACATTGAAGTGTGAGCAATCATACAATCCAGGACCACCTCCTTACTATGAGGAACAGAAGCCATCGTCCAACTTTGTTACCACTGCTCACCGCACGTCACAAGGCACAGAGAATGGTATTGTACTGGAGCCCCACCACTGAACTGTCAAAGCGTAAAGAATAATCGCCTACTGAAATGAGTCGTGGTATCAATTGGTAGAAGCCAATGACGGGGGACGAGTGCGCCACCAAGCACTCGAGACAATGGGTTCTCTTGTCAGCAGAGCACAGTTCAGGCCGGAGGTGGTTGTGTCATCACGTGGGAAGAAAACAGGATACAAGGCACATCACCACTACGTACCCCACCGACCAACGATACAGTAACTTGTTGTCAGGTGATGTCCTATTTATTGACCTTCAGTACACTGCAGGAGATCTGTACGTACAGTAAGACAGTGCACAGTCCAGTCGTCCCCGAATTGTGGTTGATTAGGATGCTTGCCTGGACCCTGAAGTTACCCGTGGAGCAATTCTAGGATGCTGTCCAGAGAGATTATCGGAGACTGGGCAGTGGCCATGGAACAGTATGACTTCCCGCGCTTGCGGTATCTCGTGCCGTCCCTCTCACGCCGCATTGCTATCGTCATCAGGGTTAAACCGGGTGCTACACGCGACTAACCACGTTGCTCATCAGTTTAATTAAAACTGAACGATGGATCGTCCGATAGAGATTCGGTTTATTTTGCCATCTGGTGGAGGAAAACGGAACGTCCAAATTGACGCCCAGGCAGCCTAAATGGCGTGACATTGAAACGCCTTTTCACGGTAATTTGGACATTACGATTATTATTATTATTATTATTATTATTATTATTATTATTATTATTATTATTTGCGTATTCACCCTGTTGGATCGCGCAGTGTTTTTATGATTCGCCTTTCTGGTCTTGCATATGGCTTTTATTTTTTATCCCTTGCGCTCTCTTCCTTTCTTCAATCCACTTGGTTCGTGGTCTTTTTGGAACTTCATTTTCTGGCTGTAGGCCTACTACCCGTCTGTTTACGTTTTAATGGGACATATTTAAGTCGATTTATTATTATTATTATTATTATTATTATTATTATTATTATTATTATTATTATTATTATTAATATTATTATTATTATACCGGTAGGTACATCCGTCCCGTTAGTTCACATGAAAAGCCTTGAAGTATGCCATCTTAAATCTAAAACTTGCAGCAACTAATACAAGAAGTTTGGACATTTCGCTACAGATGTCTCTACAGTAACTTATGTTATGCCCTCTGGTGTGAAGATAGAGTAATAAAATTGTAAAGTAATTTGGTATTTTAAGGTTTACTACACTGAATTGGTTATTCTTTGTTTTGGGCGTTTTAAAGTTTACAATACTTCTGTCTCTTCCCGCCAACTGAAGATATTGGCCAATAGAAAATTTTGTATATTTATTTTTCAGCTAATCAACGATAGCTTGTATTTCTTTAATTACCTAATCAAAATTAGAAGTGTGTCGGGCTTTAGCGCAGAGTTTTCTGGAACCTTCCTCTCGGGTAAAAAAAAAAAAAAGCTGGCACATTTTCAGACCACGTTGTCTTATTGATCGTTCCAGTCTAGAAGTGTATGTGTTAATAACGGAGGCAGGGATGACTCGTCCACCGTCGAATAGTCCATCAGCTCAAGGTAATGGCAGTCCTGGTTTAACTAACCGCTAGTCTTTGAAAGCTAGCTTGAGGGGAAGGTTTCAAATACTTAATAATGTAAGTTTAATTTTCTAAAAGGTAAATTTCTAACATCTCATGTAAAACTCAAACTTCTAATGCAATTCTAATTTCAAACAAGCCAAAGGAACGCGTAATCAGGGAATAGAGAGTGAGCGACCCTCTCGTGTTCCCTATCATTTTAATTTCGAGGTGACTATGATTTTGTAAACTTTTTCAATTTGTAATCATTGTAACTTGAATATTCTCTCCATCTAGTCACCTCACTACTATAGGCTTAGCTCTGTATCTTCGGGCCAAAAGCACAAAGAGGGTTTTTAACTTTTCATTTCAATTTCAAGGAGTGCAAATGTCCGCCTCCACACAATTTTGATTTTTGGGCCAGTAACCTTATCCCACTGTTTTTCACAAAGGCCCGGTAGAATGGGTATTCAATACCCCTGTGAAATCCTATTTCATTCTTTTATGTTAAGATGTTAGACTGTTGAGCATCTACGACCGTGAATACTGTTTGCATTGTAAAATGTAGGTTGTGCCTTTGATAGGCCTGGACGTTTCTGAAAATGTAAATTTTATAGAGAGAAGACGCTCTGTTAATGTAAAAGTTGAATGGTGCCTTTGGAAGGGTGTAATGTTATAAGGTTTGGAGAGTTGTCTCCTAGAGCAAGGAGGCTCTTAGTATGGTGTGAAAAAAATTGGGAGTTACTTCTCCTTGACTATTGAGTGAATGGAGTAGTAGTGCTCAAGTAAATTTATAAATTTGGGAGCTCTAAGTTCAGATTGTTAATTAGGAATTTGTTGATTATTCTGATTTTTTCCTACATTGTACCTAAACTAACGAGCTAGTTCTGTAACTGAAATTTTGTTTTCGCTAAGCGAATTGTTTGTTAAACTGTAACATTTGAAAAGAAAGCAAAAATAGCAGAAAGAAGAAATATAGCTCTAGTTATAAAGTTTTAAATTAATCTTCTAAGTGTCTTACATCGACCCATTCATGCCCGCACCTCTTTGACCTCTGTAATTATTATTATTATTATTATTATTATTATTATTATTATTATTATTATTATTATTATTATTATTATTATTATTATTGTCATCATCGCCATCATCAACCAGATATGGTTCGATTCCGCAATCACCATAATCTCGAGCACCTTACGAACTGCACAATTCAGACCAGCCTAGGTTATACAGTCGTATTTTAAAAATATAATCTTGCTCTGAACCTGGTACCCCTCCGCGCTATGCGAGTGTACTGTAACACATCGGACATGAATATGTGTTTAGGAGGATCATATTAATGCGCCTTTCTAACTGTACATTCACACTTTATTCATGTGCCATACATACTATGTGAAATGGAATCGACTTTGTGAGGCATGAAACTCCCTTTACGTCAGTCCAACTTGTGTACTCATTTGAATATTACTGTATCGTTATTTGTCCATTGGTGATATTAGTCTTAAAGCAGCAGACTCACTAACTATGCAGAGGAGGAGAACACACAGGCCGTTCAATTTGCGAGCTCGTTACAGAGAGGAAACATTCCGTGCTCATACGTGTTCGAAATTTTAAATTTTCGTACAACCTCTGAATGTCAAAGTATATAGCCGTGACTGCAGAGCGGAAGTAATTTCATTATAGAATGTTCTGCATTGACGGCTCTGAACACGTTCCTCTGCAGATGAGGATAAAACTTTTTTTGTGAGTGAAGGTAGTTGTAATCTTAGAACCGTCTGGTGCGAGAGAAGTTAGTCTTTTATCGTTATCCGTCCTGAGATAGCCATAGACTGTGCGCAATAATTCATAACTGGAGTCAGTATCTTTCCGGACCTTTCTCATGCAACTAGTACATTATTAAATATTATAATTAACGCATTATTGCATATTATAAATAAACATTATTATATATTATAAATTGAGCCGACTCATTGGCTGGATGGTCAGCGTTGGGGCTTTCGATTCAGAGGGTCCCAGGTTCGATTCCCGGCCGGGTCGGGGATTTTAATCGCGTCTAATTAATTCTTCTACCTCGGGGAGTGGGTATTTGTGTTTGTCCCAACACTTTCCTCTTGATATTCAGACAACACACTACACTACCAACCCCCACAGCAACACACAATAGTGATTACATCCCTGCAGATAGGGTTGGCGTCAGGAAGGACATCCGCCGTAAAACAGGGTCAAATCCACATGTGCGACACAGTTCGCACCCCTCGACCCCACACATATGGGAAAAGCGGGAGGAGAAGAAGAAGAAGGAGGAGGTATATCATTAATTGAATAGGTAAGGCTCCTCGGGTGAATGGTCAGCGCCGTGACATTCGATTCAAATGGCCCCGAGTTCGATTCCTGGTCGGGCCGAAGATTTTAACTGCGAATTATTAATACCTCCGGCTCGGGGACTGGTTTTGGTGTTCGTATCAACACTCACCTTCATCTACAGCACGCCACAGTACCAACCATGGACCGATGATCTAGATGTTAGGCCCCTTTAAACAACAAACATCATCAATACCAATCATTTTCTCTGGAAATGGTAAGGGCGTCATATGACGACTCTACATTTCTCGAGAAAATACTTGTTATATCACACGGACGTTAAAAATAGTAGTACCATTGGAAATAAATATTCTAGGAAACTTTGTTACTCAACGATTACACTTATATGTGGACGTATTTCCTACAGTAACAACAGATGGAGACGTCACTACAGAGTTTCTCGTATCCTGTCCGTAGCTTGGATTTAGATGGAACTAGTAACAAAATTTCATACGCATTCTTAAAAGGAAATACCAAAGGGCGCCTTGAATAAGTCGCATACTACCGTAGCGATATCGTGTGAAGATTGTGCGCACGACAGGGTTAAAAAGGGTTATTATTGGCCCCGATGTTCGGCTCCATGCTAAATGGTTAGCATGTTGACCTTTGGTCACAGGAGTCCCGGGTTCGATTCCCGGCAGGTTTGAGAATTCTAACCAAAATTGGTTAATTCCGCTGGCCTGGAGGCTGAGCGTATGTATCGTCTTCATCATCATTCATGTCCGACTCGTTGGTTGAATGGTCAGCGTACTGGCCTTCGGTTCAGAGGGTCCCGGGTTCGATTCCCGGCCGGGTCGGGGATTTTAACCTTAATTGGTTAATTCCAATGGGCCGGGGGCTGGGTGTTTGTGCTGTCCCCAACATCCCTGCAACTCACACACCACACATAACACTATCCTCCACCACAATAACACGCAGTTACCTACAAATTGCAGATGCCGCCCACCCTCATCGGAGGGTCTGCCTTACAAGGGCTGCACTCGGCTAGAAATAGCCACACGAAATTATTAATTATCATCATTCATTCTCATTACGACGCGCAGTTCCACCAACGGGCGTCAGTTCGAAAGATCTGCATCTGCCGAGCCGGACTTGTCCTCGTACACTCCCGGCACTAAAAGCCATTCGCCATTTCATTTTTTCATTGGCTCCCATAGTAGAGACATTTAGTTCGTTTCTTTAAGCCTCGTATTCATTAGTAAATAAAATTTTAGTTTAAGCGGGTTACTGGATACTGTAATAGTAACGTATTTAGATAATATTTTATTATTGTTCGTTTCCTTTTTAACTTGTAACTCACACGTGCTTTTTCATGACTTAGTTGATTACCATATTTAAAATACTACTGTAAGTGTAAGAGCACCTTATGAAGACATAAATGTACACTTGTTAAATCTTAAGTGTTAAGCTTTCGAGATTTCCCTAATTATTATTCAATTTTGTAGAGACTGGAAATATCTTGGTCAATAGCTCCGTATTGTTATACGTCGTGTTTGGGTATGGTGATGATTTTTGTATTGTGGCTAAAAGCAACGGGGTCACCGGCGTCTTATGGCATTAACCATGGGATAAATACGAATACAGAAGGATAGAAAAGGGGAAGACCATATAAAAGTGGAAATTAGAAATAACTCTAGATCTCCCAAACTAACTACCGTTGGAGTCCGAGGAGAAAAATAACTGATCACAGGAGGTCGGACAAGAAATGTATGTAAGAGACGAGCATGAAAGCAATGACAAGTTCTGAGACCCTGGCGAGAATCTGTTAATTTTGTTTAATGTCCTTTGTTTTTGTGACCTGGGTTCGAATGAGTATGCTAGTAATATGTGGGGCTTGATACTGGGAGTGTTTCCTTCAGGGATCACCTGTGGAGGGGGACGGTAAAATACATTTACGTCATAGGAAACGACTCAGAGAGGGACCTCTCGGGCTCTTGGAGTACTGGGGTTGTGACCATGACGCCCGTAGACGAGTCTGGCATTGCTCTTACCAGGCTTCGCACTTTTATCACTCCTATGTGTCCTCTCGTTCACTTTCTACCCCGACGGTATTAGGTTCACGAACCGCAGGGAGTTTTTCATTTTCACACCCTTTGTGGGCTTCGATACGTTCATTCCCGATATATTAGCCTCGGACAAGTAAGATATCTTCGGAATAATGCTTGTTTTCTCTCTACGAAATTAACACTTCATGGTGCTTCTGTGTAACATGATCATGTTGATAACCGGGACTTGTTCAGCTACAATGTAGCTTCAGAAAATAAGGTAACAAAAGCTCTCACGGAGAAACTTTATTTTATCGACAGGCATAAATATACACAGTAGTAGAACACTAATACTCATTACTATTCAAAATAGTCACCATTCTCGTTTCAAGTACTTGTTCTTGCGGTTGACCAAGTCATTGATGTCGGCATGGAAAGAATCTGCGTCCAGTTCCTGGATGCACTTCATGACGGCAAGCTGAACAGTTGCATCGTTGTTGAACCTCCCAGTTGCTTCTTCAACGGTCCGGGAATCATTGGATGCCAGGTCGAGGCTGCAAGGAGGATGGCTGAGTACCTCCCAGCGGAAGCACCGCAGCAGTTCAGGCGTGCTGTTGGCTCCGTGTGGTCTGGCGTTGCCGCGCACTAGCACGATGCCTGTTAAGGTAAGTCCAGGTCGGTTTCAGCCAATTGCTATTCGCAAAACCTCAAGTGTGTCACATTAACTGGAAGTATTCACTGTCGTTCCCCGGGTGAGAAAATAAAACATCTGAACTATCCACCCTGCAGCCCCGACTTGGCGCTCAGTGATCTCCATCCCTTTCGCACCGTTGAAGAAGCACCTTTCAGCATGCCGTCATAACTTGGTTTCAGGTCTCTGAAAATCAATAATCCAGCACATGCGCACTGCGCTCTGTTTACTAAAGTCAACTGTCAAGCGGCATATCGACAGAAATTTATGAATATTTAAAAATTAGAGTTATAATTATTATCGTCGAGCATAAACAGCCGTATGCAGCTCGCCTATAATAGTAATTATTACCAATATAGACTTGTTGCATAATGTAACTTACTATTCCAAGTTTGGTCGAGTATTAAAACAACATAGAAAGGCATTTTGTCAAATATCTCTAATCGACTCAATCTACGTACAAGTACGGAATTTATTTTACTGTCTTCGTCTGGATCGACTTCTCATGTCAGCCTACTCCCGTTCGTGTTGTTTTCCAACCGACTTTCCAGGACAACTTATTGTAATCTAAATCATTGACCCGTTTTAAACGTGCCTGGCTTTGAATGTAAGCGAATAATTTGAGCTTCTTAGTTGAGAAGAACGAATCATATTTTCTAATTCTGAATTCAACTGATCTATTGCCTTTTATTCAAGCTAAAGAGTTAGGTCATGAGGGAATGATTAATAATTAAAGAAGTGCAATTAGCAGTGGGTCATAGTGAAATGAGCATTTCATGAAGCCTGAGGTTCATTTTCTCCATGGTGAAGAGAAAGTCAGAGTGTTGCTTCTTCCTCTACGGAAACGAGGTGATTTAAACTATTGCTGTAGCTACCTTTTAAGCACCTCTTTTTATGATTTGCGCAAGGTACGTACCTTGTTAAACAAAAGTGGCTGCTATCTCACCCGACTGATGAACTGCCGGGTAGTAGATTGCGGTGAGGAGATCTTTAATCAGCACGGAATTCTAGAGGAAAAAGATAGAGAAACAAAAAGACTTGGCGGATATTCAGAATTAAACTGGCTGACATTACGTGTTGTGAGGAGGTGAGCCTGATCTTCTAGCACACAAAATACACTATCATGTTCAAGTTATCTCCAGATTTCGATTACTTTCTCTGTGGTGTAGTGCAAGTCACACAGTTCAGACAGACATTTCAGGACAGACGACAGCTCCTTCATTCAAACTTAACCAGTAATGTGTCGACAGCTCTTTCATTCAAACTTAACCAGTAATGTGTCGGGGTGTTTGTGCCATTGGCCCTAATTTAACGAGCAAATATTTTAAAAAATGTTATTGGTAAACTTTGGTTTTATGAGATGGTTTCCGTCTTCCAATACTTTTAGAAAACTAATCTATGATTACACAACTTAGTTTTATCATCTATTTTGGACATAGCTTAACTCTAATTAGTACATGTTTCGTCGAGATTTGTGCGACATCTTCAGCTGTATTGAATGTTTCTCTATTTCTGTTATTGCCCACAAAGTGTACAGAAAGTAGGGAAATAATGGCACATTTACCTACAACCTAGGACGATAGAAGACGTGTTCGTTATGGTACACCGAGCTTGATAGCTGTAGTCGCTTAAGCGCGGCCAGTATCTAGTATTCGGGAGATAGTGGGTTCGAACCCCACTGCCGGCAGCCTTGAAGATGGTTTTCCGTGGGGATGTACCTTAATTAAGGCCATGGCCGCATCCTCCCTACTCGTAGCCCTTTCCTACCCTATCGTTGCCATAAGACCTATCTTTGTCGGTGCGACGTAAAACAACTTGTGAAACAGAAAAAAAGCGTTATGATAGAGCATGTATTTGACCTGCACATTTCGTAGCAATAAGCTCGCATGGACAAAGACAAAAGAAAACAAACTAACGTTTTCTCCCTTACGCGGAGAAGCATAGAATCATGTATATGTTTTTGGACTTAGAAGACGAGAGAGCAAATTCTTATCCTCAATTCTGCGCTCGAAAATTAAGAATACAGTGAGTTTACCTAGATGATGGATTATTGCAAACACATCCTTCCGTAGCATCCAGTACGGTTTCGATTTCAGGAACAGAGATTTCGCTCGATAAAACTCTCCATAAACTTCCTGTCTTTTACGTTTGCGAAAGTAAGGTTTGGTGTATCACCGGTAGTTTCCAGCATGGCGAACAAACCTTCGGTCAAACGGATGCGCATAATATTCATCGCCATGTACAGTTCATGCTAGGGCCTCACTTTGCGTCTGCTTCTACGAATTTCATAATCGGAATGACGTGCTCGATCTTGCAAGTACGCGGTTCACCGAGGTAGATACGAAAGCTCCTCGTACGACGAACATCGCTGCATGTGCCATGCTTGGTACGAGATCGAAATACTTTTCTTCCGTCCACATTAGGGTGTGTTGCTTAGCGAGAAGCTACTCTTGTAACACGTCTGGAATCGAACTAAGTGCTTGCGTTCTGTTATCAACGTATATACAACATGTAACTGAAAGCCTGCGTCCTTATAGCAGCGTATAGATGACGCTACTGGCCTAGTACAGGGTAGCTGCCTCAGCCGAACTTATTTCGCGCATGGCCGTCCTGCTTTAAGCGTGTATACAATCTCATATAAAATCTTACTTTATAAAAGATGCTGGACGTATTGTCCTTCCTGGGTTATACAGGCATTTTGTCTGGTAACCACATTCTGGATGACGCGAGTGAGTTCTGCCATTGCAATGTTTCTGATTTCATTCGTAATATTTTTTTCAGATCCTCCAATGTGTGAGGATTTGTTCGATACACTTTTTCTTTCATTTTAATCCACAAAAAAAAAATCACACACTGTTAGATCTGAAGAACGAGGGGGGGAGGGGAATAGACCAGAACTGATCACTCTGTCTACAAACTTCCAAGATTGTATGTAGGGAAATTTTTTCTGTATGAGCAGGGGATAAATCTTGATTAAACCACCCATTAACTGATAGAATAA
This sequence comes from Anabrus simplex, assembly GCF_040414725.1. NCBI lineage: Eukaryota > Metazoa > Arthropoda > Insecta > Orthoptera > Tettigoniidae > Anabrus > Anabrus simplex. The sequence continues at coordinate 82,637,440 of NC_090268.1, read as the reverse complement.
CGGCGTCAAAATGTCATGTTGGTACCTCTCTGCATTTACTGTCGTCTCGAAAACAATACGCCCAATTATTCGTCCTGCACTAACAGCACACCAATAGCAAGAGTTACGACTGTTCACACGACCATTAAGATGAAGCCAAAACTTTTGCGTACGAAAATACCAGTGTTGCCAACTGAGAAATATTTTATCCGCTAAATTTTAGTTTAAAATCCGCTAAATTTCGAATTAAATCAAAATAGCATATGGGAAATTAAGTCAACACTCGCCAGTTTTAGAACAGGGTTTCATAATCTTCTCTCTTCTCCTGTCGTTTCATATGAAGGCTTGGTACCATTCCTTTTCGAAATATCTGATTCCGATTCATGATCCCTGAAACACTAGTTCACTCGTTTCAATCCTGCTGGAATGGTAAACAATAGCGGTAGACATTTGTTCTTACCTAATGGAATTGGCTGAGAGCTATTTCAACAGCAGCATTAGACCAATATCCTAACTCTTTAGCACTCTTTCAGAGCAGCCAAAATAACTTTCCGTCGACTTTGCAGCCCACCAGTAATGCAAATTTTATTTTTTAGATATATTTCGAAAGGTTTTTCAATTTCATCACAGGTTTCATTGTTTTCATAGCCAAGAGATATTTAAGGATATTTATATTTGGAAAGGACACGATTTCTTGCGACTTGAATAGACAGCCATCTTGTGTTACTTTGCTGCACCTTTCCTTTCGGCATAGGAACACTGTATCAAACACAACACACCCAGCTCACCATGATTTCAGTGACGATTGCAGCAGCAGAAAACAATGATGGTAAGTTCTATTCAGCATGTATGGCAAATTTTAAAGTGAGTTCTATATTATTGTTTCTCCTTATGATAAAATATGATGATACCGCTAAAAACCGTTAACAGAAGTTTGAAAATCTGTCGAAAATTCCGCTGTCCGCTAAAAGGAAATTTTATCCGCTGTTCTATTTAAAATTCCGCTAAATTTAGCGGAAAATTCGCTGAGTTGGCAACACTGGAAAATACGGTGTTGCAATGATAACTGTCTCACCATGTTAACAGCTGAGATTTATTGGCGACTCATGCTTGCGAGGTCGAACACGTGCAGACTGCTTGCGAGGTCATGAACTATGCGCGCGCCTCCTACTGTATACTGCAGCTGCCGTAGCCCAGAGTGCAAACACCGTGCGTTCGGTCTGGGTTTATCAGAGAGACTCCGTATACCTAGAAGACGAACACCGGTTGCCATAGTTACAATGGTGTGGGGAAAGTCATGACTCTACAGATAGACCACCAGCCCAAAAATATATCCACATGTTAAAGGTGAAGAAGACACATGGGCGCGCCTAGAACCTGACACGCAAGGGTGGAAATCGGAGACGCTGACAACTGTTGGACCAGGCTGTTGAATTTAAGGTGCCGTTTTCTCGTTAATTAAAGGCCAATGGCACAACCCGTAGGACACATATCGGACGTAGATCAATATCCCAAAGTTTGAACGAAATCGGTTTCCCCTAGTTATAATTTCCCCTCATTAGTACCGATATCAATGCTAATGGGCCAAGGCTAAAATGGCCACTGTAGAGCCGTACCACAGAACTACCCACTACGAAGTTGTTATTGAGAAAAGCTAAGTTTAACGTTGAATATTTCAAAAATAAAGTTTTATTTCATAACTGTTCTGTTTATAGTGTATAGAAATAACTTTCTTGTAAAAGTCAATTGACTGGGCGAGTTGACCGTGCGGTTAGGGGCACGCGGCTGTGAGCTTGCATCCGGGAGACAGTGGGTTCGAATCCCACTGTCGGCAGCCCTGAAGGTGGTTTTAAGTGGTTTCCCATTTTCACACCAGGAAAATGCTGGGGCTGTACCTTAATTAAGGCCACGGCCGGTTCCTGCCAACTCCTAGGCATTCCCTATCCCATCGTCGCCATAAGACCTATCTGTATCGGTGCGACGTAAAACAAGTAGAAAAAAAAATAAATTCAGTGATTAATAATATTTAATATACTAAAGCACTTTGCATTGCATTGATGTTAACTGAGGAGATCCCATTCCATTACAGTTGAGTATCATATCGATGACTTCTAAACTGGCCCCTTTTTTAAATCTATCCCGGCTGTGGCGTCTCAAGAAGAATCTGTAACTTACTAAAGAAGTGCTTAAAATCACTGACATTTATTTCTAGAGCCAGGAAGTTAAGCAAACTCACTCTTTTTAATCTAGGTGGATTTATCGCAGTGTCAAACAGAGATAAACATGTTTTCGTGCATTTGGGAACGGTAGGACCCGTTATTATCTTGCCTTCTTTGCTGTTTTTGGTTGCCTTTTTAAAGTTGTTATGGATATTTTCTGCTATTATTTACATGTTAAAATTAATCGTTGGAAACAAAATACGAGGGCTATAAGTAAAATAGTGGCAATATTGATAGAACGTAATATGTAATGGCTATAACAAGTACATTTGCATTACATTCATTGAGTGTAGTCACCCGCAAAGTATATTACCTTTTGCCAAATGACGCGCAGCCGTAGGGGACAGTTCGCAATTCTCAAGGCGTTCTCTATTGATGACAGCGAACGAGCGCCCTACTGCGTGGAGTACAGATGTCACGTCAGGAAATCGGTGGCCTCGGTTCCTTTAACTTCGGAAACAGGTCGAATGGTGAGTACGGGGGGTGTGTTCCACGACATCCCAATGCCACCGTTGCAAAAGAGCTTGACACTGTTTGCGACATGACAACGTGCGTTCTCATGCGGCAGGATAGGGCGATCGTTTCGCAATAGCCGGACGCAGATGTCGCTCCAGAAATCGGTAACAGTAGTCACTGTTTACTGTTTGTCCCTCAGGCACAGCATGCGTAACAATAACACCCTCGTAGTCGTATGCCGCAATCAGCATAAGGCTCACTCGACTGGACTCCCGTCGAAATTTCTGTGGAAGTGGCGAACATGGCTGACGATATTCATTCGACTGACGCTTTAATTTAGGCCCTTAGGCTAACGTCTCATCAGTAGCAAGAATACGCTGCAGAAATGCGTCTCCTCCGTTGCGGCATCTCTCCAGATGAATGTCAGGCAGTGCGTACCGGTGCCATTTCTGTACGTCGGTGAGTTGATGTGGAACCAATTGGGACGCAATTTTCCTCATGTAAAAATATATTTCGTCAGTATGTACCACACCGATTGATGACTTGAGACCAACCTCTATGACTAATTCCCGGAGAGTCCATCGATGGTCTACGGAAACGAGACCACTCACGGGGTCAATCTTCATGTGTGCGGTGCAAATCCTCAGTCTCATTCCCACCCGCAAAAACGCCTTGACCCATCGTGCAACTGTCCTGTACAGTAAACCATTCTCACCACAGGCTTCATGTAATCTTCGATCACATTCTGATGCATTTTTGTCACGGGCAACCTCGATTTTAATCAACGAACGCTGATCACCTTTTGCAACCTTGCTTTACAGCGGTGAAATCGACACTCTTCACTTCAACGCCACACAGCAGCTAAACTCCCAACTGGATGGCCGGCCATGCACACTACACATCGACAGCAGCGCCACCCGATCGCTCCGATATTCTATTTGTGCATGCCTGATCTCCTGCGAGTGTCTGGACTATGGTGCCACTATTTTATTGACAGCCCTCGCAAAACATAATTCTGATGTAGTGTAGACAACAAAACTAACATTTTCACTATATTTTCGTCTTACACAAATTTCTGTTTAAAATCTCACTCCACAAAGCAACTGGTCAAAAGGGTTGCCGGGTCCCGCACCTGCTACGTAAGATAAAGTACTAAAATGTGACGCAGATGTTTATTAACTGCCTTCCATTATGCCATTAAAAATATATATTTTAGAGCCCAGTTTTGTCATTTTAAATGCCTGTTTTCATTAGTTTACTGCATATTTCCTAAATTTTAAGTACCGGGCGGTTTGGCCTTGCGCTTAGGGGCGTTCAGCTGTGAACTTGTATCCGGGAGATAGTGGGTTCGAACCCCACTGTCGGCAGCCCTGATGATTGTTTTCCGTTGTTTCCCGATTTCACACCAGGCAAGTGCTTGGGCTGTTCCTTAACTAAGGCCACGGCCGCTTCCGTCCTACTCCTAGGCCTTTCCTAACCCATCGTCGCCATAAGACCTATCTGTGTCGGTGCGATGTAAAGCAAAATTGTTGTAATAATGATAATAATAATAATAATAATAATAATAATAATAATAATAATAATAATAATAATATTTTATTAATTATTTATTATTAATAATAGTTATTATTATTATTATTATTATTATTATTATTATTATTATTATTATTATTATTATTATTATTATTATTATGTGCTTATTTACTTTATAGACTTTAAGTGTTTATTTCCTTGCCTATTTTGGCCAATATAATTTCCGTGGTTCGAACTCCTCTGTTAGCAGCCCGAAGTTGGTTTTCCGTGGTTTCCCATTTTCACACCAGTCAAATACAGAGGCTGTGCCTTAATTAAGGCCACGGCCGCTTCCTTCCCATTCCTAGGCCCTTTCTATCCCATCGTCGCCATAAGACCTATCTGTGTTGGTGTGACGTAAAGCAAATAGCAATAAATTCCGTAACTTCTGGGCTCTACTTATTAATTTGGAAAACAAATGTCAACTGCAGTTGTATCATCTTGACATTCTATTGTATGCTTATTCGATCCCATTCAATCAACAGTTATTTCCAATTACAATAAACAGGTGAAAATTACAGCGCTTTGAAATTGTATGCTGCGTGAGGAGTAAAATATACAGTTAAAAATAGCATTATATAATTCAAAGGAAAATTCGTAACTTAAGCCTTTAGTTAATCAATCCACTCAGGTGAGTTCATGAGGAGCTGGAGGAAGCGCTGTGAAGGGCGTAATCTTCATTACCCACTTGAATATCCCAGAATCCATAGCAATGTGTTTCTAAATAAGGGCTAAGCCTCTGTAGATGTGACTAGTTGTATTTGATCCTAGTGAAGTCCTTAATCCCGTCTTAACAATGGACCTCTTCTCCCCGGCCCAGCGCTATCTCGATTTAAGCCAGGTCCCATCTAAATTGCATCTTGCTGGCCCAGGCCATGCCAGAGTAAGAGGGCGGCACTGATAGCGCCAGCGGGATGCACACAGCTTAATTTACGGCATCTTTTCTCTCTAATACCCTGCACGACTTTAGAACTCTTGAGCTTCTCCACTACGGTTACTAGGACAAGGCTCCCGGAATTACTTCCTTACGTCAGGCGTGTGCAATCGCTTTCAGACAAATCAAGACAAACTGGTGATAGACCACGAGTATTTTACCACTGATAGGATGCCGTATAACCTAGTCCAAAGACGATTACCCCGATCTTAATTACAGTATAAGGACTATAATGTGACCACCTGGAAGCATAAAGCAATGCAGACAATTACATGAAAGATATGCATAGACAATAAACTAATTGAGAGGTATCACTGGACGAGTTGGCCGTGCGGTTAGGGGGCGCGCGGCTGTGAGCTTGCATCCGGGAGATAGTGGGTTCGAATCCCACTGACGGCAGCCCTGAAGATGGTTTTCGGTGGTTTCCCATTTTCACACCAAGCAAATGTTGGGGCTGTACCTTAATTAAGGCCTCGGCCGCTTCGTTCCCACCCCTAGGCCTTTCCTGTCCCATCGTCGCCATAAGACCTATCTGTATCGATGCAGCGTAAAGCCACTAGGGAAAAAACATTTCACAGTACACTTGTCACCGTATAAGCTCACAAGGATTGTGAGTATTAAGATTGTTTTCTTCTTCCCCCTACAACCTTAAGTCCATTAGCAAAACAACTTCCCTACGAACCTAGTACGCTGGCGTAGCAGGGGAAGAGGTGATACTCCCACGTGGCGCGTCCCAGATGGCGGATGGGGGATCCTAACCGGCTTGCCGGTGGACGTGAGGGAAATAAAATAGCTCCCGCGGACCAAACACACAACCCCCTGTGGGTAGGAGACGCAGACGAAGAATACACCCACGGTATCCCCTGCTTGTCGTAAGAGGCGACTAAAAGGGGCGACCAAGGGGTGATCAAATTAGAACCATGATACTACTTTGTAATTAGTACCACCACGCAGGGAACACCATGGGTCGCTTTTACTTGCGCGTAGTACCACTATGTTAGGCTCACAATAGGTTTTTGATTAGTAGCGACAGTGTATGCTCAGGATGCTTTTTGCAGTACCTGTGATTCGTACCCCTATATGAGCGACACCATGGATGAGCGGCACCATGGTTCTGCCTTGCCTATGATTAGTATCCAATATGTGAGGAACACCACGGGACAGTGCGAGTCCGTGTGGTTAGTCCACTTATGTGAAGAGCACCATAGGCTTGCGTTGCCTGTAAATAGCGACACAATGTGCGAAACACTATAGGTCTGTATTACATGTGCTCATTACATTACCTTTGAGTAGTACCATAATGTGTGGAATACCACGAGACTACGCTACTTTTGATTAGTCCCGCAACATCACAAATACCATGGTTCTATTTTCCTGGCGATAAGTACCATTATGAGGGGCCGATGACCTGGAATTTGGACCCGTTTAGACTACAAGCATCTTCGATTCAGTATTGTGCTTTAGAAGCAGTCCCTTGGTCAGTAATGCTATTGTTTAATGCTAGTTTGTGGAAATGTGGAGCACTGCGGGTCGGATCCACTGATTGTTTTAACTTCATATCCATCCATTTATTCTTCGTCCTCATGTTTTGAATTCCGGTCAGTCGAGTATTATGGATTTTTAATTTTCCTTACATTTCGTCTCAGTTCGTGCCATTAGGGGCCGATTACATAGATGTTAGGCCCCTTTAAACAACAAGCAGCATCATCATCAAAACAACTTCCAGGAAGAAAGCTACACTCGGCTGTCTTTCTGACCTTGCCTCAGACAGCGGGTGACCAAACTTGAAAATACCAAAAATATTATCGGTCCAAAGTACACGCAGGTCCAAATTACACGGACTTCCCCTATATTGTTTTTAATTTTATGTACGATGTGAAGTATCCCAAGATGGTTGTGTTGTGTTTATACTGTAGAGACTAACCGAAGACGAAGTACGTCACCATCAGCCGTTTACCTTGACTGCTGTGCTTGCCTCAACCCTCTCGTAGTGGCCAGCACCCTTGACAGGCGTGGTCTAGTTTGTCTACAAGTTTAATAATCTTATGAAAGTTCTATCGAAACACGAATGTTAGTGCTGTAGTTAACGTTTTCTCTCTGGAGTCCGCTCTATGGAAGGTGAGTCTCCTCTTTCCCTCTCATTGTTTGTCATCGACATAGTAGAAAACAAAGAGTTGATTTCTATCGCTAGTCTTGTTTCCTTCCTTCCTTCCCTTTCCACTTAGCTGTCATCGTCAGAAATGTTGCGCTGATTCAGGCGAACGATAACGATACGATGTAACGCCCCGCTTCGCTCCATGTTGGTGTATGTGTTAGTGTGTGTGTGTCTTATAATTAGCAAATCTGAGGCGCGTCTAATAAGACAAAGTGATTAGAGTGGCGCTGTGCGCAACTTAAACCATATTGATTGTTCATACTCTCACTCACTCACTCACTCACTCACTTTATCTTCTCTTCTTTGCTGATATCTTCTCACACTCTGTAATTTCCAATTGTTTTCCAGCATTTTCCCGGAGATCTAAAATGTTTGCTCCCTGGAATACAGGCATAGTAGCGAGAATTGCTGCTGGAGAATTGTGCTGAAAATTTCATTACTTAAACGAAAGGACAGAATGTCTTATTTCAATGGCTGATAAATTCCGTTTAGCTCAATAGAACTCCTTTTGTTTTCAAGCGAGTTATTTAATGAGGAATCGCCAATGCTCGCCGATATCAAACACACTTTTGCAAGGAAGAGAGTTAGGAAAACGGCCAATTTTATTTTCAAGCAATATGTTCGTCTTCATCGTATCTGTTGTCGCTCGCTGACCTCTGAATTAAAGTAGCATACATTTGTAAATGTAATAAAGAGAGGAAACAAGTTTTATTCTTATTTCATCAACAAGTTCAGGGAACAACTCACCAGGGTGCTTCAATATCTATACAGAACATATGTTTATTTTGGAAATAGCGTATTATGCGAGCACCGGAATCATATCGAGGTTTGCCATCATAAAACAAGGCCACGGCCGCTTCCTTCCAACTCCTAGACCTTTCCTATTCCATCGTCGTCATAAGACCTATTTGTGTCGGTGCGACGTAAAGCCACTAGCAAAACAAAAGAATAGCCCCAATATAGCCCATCTTTGTGGGAAGAGCCGACTGAAGTTGTGATGTTTGGGACATCACTGTATATTTTTAATTATTGAACTATATATTTAATTGATAAGATGTATATATTTAATCACTGATAGGTCATTTTAAAATTAATATGTATATATATATATATATATATATATATATATATATATATATATATATATAGGGATTTTATCATCCATTTCAATCATCATTTCATTTCTTTGTATCGCGGCTATAACGTATTCTGAACGAACAAATTATTGGGTAAAGTATTTCAACATCACGCATATTTATAACTTGCAGTAAACTTTCCAATAGCCGTTGTGAGGTGACCAGAGTCAGCAGGCTAATTCCAGCCCAATTCCAGGAAAAGTACGTCATCTAGATTACGAGAGACCTTGCCCTCTCCACCTCATGAAAAGACAGTTGATACATTATTAACACCCACTTTTCAAACTATGCTTGGGGACGCTTTATTTCAGCGGGAAAGTTCAGCCTATCTGAATGAACGTAATGAAGCAACGTGATGGATGCACAGCTATACAGGGGAGAAGGGATGAGACCTCGAATCTTACTGGACCATGTGATATGGATGATAGAAGGAGACTTTTGAACCAATATATACCACCGACAAGGGCAGGAGAGGACTCTCACATTCAGATTCACATTCGGAGATTCGGACATTCTGATTCTGATTCTCACGCTTGGAAGATACTCTTACTACGATTCTACGTCTACACATCGGAGAAGATTTTAACTTAGTTCACTTCGCATCTGAGTATATTCTACTCAAAAGTTACTCTCATTGGGACTTGTTATCTCAATGACGAGAGGTAGTCAACGGGAGACCGGTTCTGACTGGTATAGGGGAGGAGAGCTTTTATTATGAATTTAGCTACGCTACTGTTCCGTAATACGGAAGAATACGAATGTATTCTCTCCATGAACATAACCCATGGTGGTTTTGCACTTAAAATTAGGACTCATTACGACTTTATGTAAGGAATACAATAGGAAGTGTTAAAGACAGGAAATGTGGATGTAGGACTGGAATCCAACAACAGATGAGGCAGCCTGTACGAGAGATCCACCCATCTTCAGCTTCAAGACAACAGAGTCTACATTTGGTGAGCTTATGGCATAAGTTACTGCAAGTCTTCGCGCAACAGTTCATTTTCTTAAAGTTAATTTCATTCACTTTTTCTTTTGCTTCCGTAAGTTCAGATTTCGTTAATACGCCGTTACGTCACGTTTTCATCTTAATAAATAGCTGTTTTAATTTGTATTTTATGAAATGATTATTAATGATCCTTAAATTCCAAGTTAGTGTACTTAATGATTTGTGTTCCGTTCACCCCACCCCTGGGAGTTTTTTGAGTCTCATTACGTATTTTTATTTATTATTATTATTATTATTATTAATTATCTACTTTTGTTTTCAAGCCATAAGCTTGAAGACTGGCGCCCTTGGGATACTGTTTCTGGAGAAACAATGACATATCATTTATTTATTTTAATATTAAAGTGACCCGCCACGTTATAAATTTGTCAAACATCTGTGGGCAAAGTGGGTACGTCACAAAGTGGATACCCGGTGCTGACGGTTAAATATGAGTCATCCTGTCCTCAGGAGACGTAAATATGAGGTCGGGTAAGGTAACCTAATAAACCGTCCACATTGGGCTAATCCGCTATTTGGTAGTAAAAATAATTCAGGCACTCGTTAGTAGCTTCGACGGATCTAGACGGATCTGTACAATGACGACCGCAGTGTGACGGTAGATCCGATTGGCAGAAAAGGGTAGAACGAGATTACCCGACTCTTAGAACTCTCTCGCATGAAGCTGAAAATCCCTAAAGATCCTTAGAAGGATGATACTTATCAGACGATCGTGACTACATTTTTTCCTCGCTGGGGCTTTGGATGTGAAGTTCGCTATAACTAACCACAGGAACTCAATTTACTCGATCTACCGTGTCCTTTTAGTTTCTGATTTTCTCTACATCTGTTGGAAAGAAGTTCTTTGTTAGAAATCCACGTGAATGTAATGCTGTTACCGGTTAACTTCAGCAGGAGAAAGAGTACCCTGGGGATTTTCTCAGATCTTCCACCAAATGATTTAAAATTTGAGCGATGCTTACAGTATATGGCAAATCGTACCCAAGATGTTCACGCCTGCCTCCCTCTTATCCACACAGTTATCTTTCATAATTTTTCAGTTTGGCCTGAAGGTTGCGTAGTGCTGTCGGTTAGACGCCTGCTACTGTTCTCGACGTTGTGGCATATCATCCTAGCGCTCTCGGTCGGCATTCAAAAATGGTTACATGTGACGTACATGTATCCGTAGATTAAAAACTTCTTTTCTCGGCAAAATCTCAGCACGTCAGAGCTTATTAAAACGAATAGTAGTTGACGAGTGGTAGCGGTGGCGATGGTGATTACTGTTTAAGAGGAAGTACAACTGGGCAACCATCCTCTGAGTAGTTGAAGAGACGTTGAGAACAATTATTATTATTATTATTATTATTATTATTATTATTATTATTATTATTATTATTATTATTATTATTATTATTATTATTATTATTATTATTATTCTCGAGGTGTAGGGTTAACGTACCTGCTCCTACACGGAGACCCAGGTTGAATTCTCTGCCAGGTCAGGGATTTTTACCTGGACCTTTCGAGATTCGAGGTTCATTCAGCCTTGTAATTACAACTGATGAGATAGGTAGGCTATTTGACAGTGAGACATCGACTCCGGTTTACAAAGCCAAGAATAACGGCCGAGAGGATTCGTTGTTCTGACGACGTGTTGTAAGATGTTCCTGACTCTCTTACTATATTTACAAACATATAAATCTGCATTTAACTTGTAAAATCTGAATATCTGCATTTAAAATGGAAATTATGAAAATTAACATTCATTAAATAAAATACACACTCGTCGGACCTTGTACTCACACTTACTTGTTACCTGCTTACTTACACATACGTTATTTGAAGGGCGCCAGCTGTCACTCAGTACAGCAATAATAGAATGAGACTCTTGACTATCTCTAGGGTGTGGGGTAATAAGCTTACTGTTGACAACATACCATATAAGTTCTGGGAAAAGGAGATTGGCGTTCGGTTTCCCCATTAATTTTGAGGTTAAGATATTTTACTGTCAATGAAATGAAACTATGAATTCGTTTGATAGAACAATATATATTCTATAAAAAATATATCAAAAATAGTGAGTCTTGTTGCGATAAAACAGATGAGAATATGAAATTATGACATTGCAACTGAAAGAAACTAGGCATGAATTTGAATTCTTCTTGACCGGACATTTAACAATTTATACGAAATATTTCCCTCACTGATTCACTTGACTGTACCTTCAACACTTTTAGTGTAATTACGACGTAATCCATTGCTCTGGTGTTTACTGTAGATGTGTCACGCCTAACTTGGTGATACATCCTTGTGACTGCTTCTTCTCCATCTCATCTGACTTCTTTGTAAGTCAATATGGTATTACCTCTTGGTAGGTCCTGGGTTGCCCTCTCTGACTTCATGATAAGCCCTTGCGTCCGTGTCTTCCACTAAGTGACGGACCAACCATTTGGTCTCACTCTCTCAATGACCAATAATTACTGGCTCACTGAGTCTTCACCATCTCTCGTTCACACTGGTTGACTGACCAACTAAGGCCTCTTGATCTAGTAGACTTCTTCACTGTACTGCATCCGTATAACTAATGACTGACGCTACAATATGCACCCACCTTATATAGACGTGGGTTGACACAGCTACGTAATCTCCAGAAATAACCATGACATACTCCCACAACGCGGCAAATATTACATACAGTGGTGAAATAGCCCTGCGGCGGCCGACTCGCTGAGCGCATATCTAAATAAATACAATGACATAGCCATGGCGCGGCGATGACTTGGCAGAATCGCCACTAATCTTGCACAATGTCCCAACGTCACACCCAATCTCTGATATATACAACAATTCTCACTGTACAGGTATTGAGTGTTATACTACACATACGTATATATGCATACATCTAAGTACAATCTTGCAAGCAACAGGCAATTGCAAAATCGAATTAAATAAGACTGATAATTACAATAATAGTAACAATATCACAGATAACATAATAATACGGACATAATAATAATAATAATAATAATAATAATAATAATAATAATAATAATAATAATAATAATAATCATACAATAATAAAAATACAGATATCATCTTGTAACGGGATTTGAACCGTTACAGTGTCACCTCGTAATCTGCAGCCGTTCGAGTTGTGCGATGGTCGCGTGGTAGGCCATCCTCATTGACGTTTCTCCGAGGACCGGGGACACTTCGCTTCCCTCAGCTTGCACCTGTTTTCCACTAAAAAGACAAAGATCATGATCGCCATCATATTCAGCCATTCGCACATCATCCGTGTAATTATAGGAGGTAAAACGCAAGGTCATTTCCGTACAGACCATGAAGACCCTGGAAGTGTGGAAAGTAAAGGCTTCCACTATCCGTAAGCTCGGCACTTAATGGGGTCTACGCCCCCGGCCGCCTTTGCCTCAGGAATTAACCTGGTACTGATTTTTGGTGTAGGCAGAGCGAACCTCAGGACCATATGCACCTCCGGAAGTGGAAATCTCGATTCTTACAATTTTCGACGTTCTGACGGCATTCGAACCCACGTCCTTTCAGGTGAACCGGGCACGCCTTTACCGCCTCGGCCAGGCAGCCCCTGATTATAGAAAGTCCTTAAGTTAATTTGCGGGTATCTTTTAGTGTTTTCCACCTTCACCTTTGGTAAACTGATTCGTTATTTGAAGTCCTGGAATTCATACTCCCATTTTCTATTACATACCAGAGAAGCACTCAGGTTATCAAGCAGAATCCACTCCATCCATAGTCAGTGACGAAAGAAGAGCTGAGCTTGACATCAACTACGCCACTTTAGTTAATATTAAAAAAAAAAAAAAATTAGATACGTGTAGCACAAAATGGCGTTAATCAGTACGATATCGGGATGGTAGAAAGATAAACCTATATTCTGTGAAGTAAGTCTAACCACAGATCTGCTATTCAGATGTTAGCAAATTTACAGCATATTATCTCTTACAAATTCCATATTATTCAATTTTATCTGATTTCGCGGTATTCTTTTTCGCGTTTTCGTGTTCCTGAAAACCGCAAAAAGGTAGTATATTGGGTCGTAAAGTAGATTATATTAAAAAAATTTATTACATTTTCGGTTTTGGTTCTTAATTTATTTAGTGAAATCAACTTTGACTTTCATTTAAAGGATACAGACTAGTTATATTTTCTAATATTTATCGTTTGATCAGTATATTATTTCTTTCATTTCACGAGCTCATCAGGGTAGTCATTGGCCTAGCTGCTGGCTTCCCACCCGGAAGGCTGAGGATCGAATTCGGGTTCGCGATTTCAATCTAAAAAAATCACGTGACGTCATGAAAGGATCTGGTTTTATGCCCCCGGTCAAAATAACAGTGAGCCTTAGGTGGCTCCAGCGAACCCAGAAATACCTGAGATAATCTGAAGAAAGTTATTTCATGAGTTCATCCAAGAGAAATATTGAATATAATTGAAAACTGTTAAAAATTGTGATAATTTTAACTATTCTCGTAAAAGGATCGTGCGAAACAAAGCATATATCTTGTGTTTTTTAATGTTGGTTATTCGGCCCGAAGGCTAGTTTGATCCTCAACAGTTCTTCCACCAGCTGTCGTAGATGGCCTTGGCGTGCCTGAAGAGGCATGCAGAGGAAATGTGGAGTGTGGTAGTTTCCCGTTGCTTTCCTCACCGAATCAGAAATTGCTGATGTATGTCAGTCTGCTAAGCCCTCCGAAATGCACGCACCAGCCTACTCTATGAGCGTCATTTTCACAGCACTCATAACAGAAATTGGCTCCATAAGGATTTGCATCACAAGTATGGTCTATACCTCACTCATTTTCATGTCGTCAAAGTCAAGAATAACATCGACACAGATCAATGAAACTAAAAAATTTGACCTAGGGTATGCCAAGAGAAATAGTGCAATGCTAATACTAGGTCTCGCCAGCGAAGGCACATCTCTCTCGTTTATTTTTACTTTTTATGCAGGGCTTGACATACATTGGAAGGTTGTAAGAGTTAGGAGGTAGTATGAATATCACAGATCATTGCGTGTTAAGAAAACTGTACTGCTCTTATGGACCTACAAGAAGAGAACACACACCTTCCTAAACAGTCATAATTCTTCGTGATTAAAAAATATTATTATGCACTTTATAATACGGTGTGAAAGAAAGGAGGCGACGCAATTTTTTGCCAGTGATTTATTAAAATAACTACTTAACATTCTATATTTCGTAAATATATTGGCAGGGAGGAAGCTCGATGGCGGTAACAGCCATCGCTTTGTTGCGTTCCTTTATTTTCCTTCTGAGTATGTGCTTATGATATTTTGTGTCATGCAACTTTTAATTTGTAACGATAGTTTTAAGACATGACTAAGAATATTTATAGAGTTTATGTTATTTTGTTTCATAGTTTGTAATGGTAGTTTTAAGATAAGATTATGAATATTGCTCTCAGATGTACAATGAAAATGAAGTGTGGTTAAGTGTAAGAGAGGACCATGAGTCCTAACTTCGCCGCTACAAATGAAGATAAATATAATAATAATAATAATAATAATAATAATAATAATAATAATAATAATAATAATACGTTAGGCTGTGAATCGCCGGCAACTTATCACTGTTAAAGAGAAGTCATCAGTTTATTTGTGTATGTTTGTTGTAATATTCTTCTACTGTACAGCAGTTGTTACGGAAGCTTTTAATGCTGTGGTGTGCAGCGGTACACCACTTGAACAGATACAGAAATTCCCTATGATTTTTGTCTGTGCTTGGTTTTCTAATTCACTTCTTTCTTAAGCACATTTTATTTTTTTCCACAAGTGCGTTTAATTTTTACCATTCTTTTCGTGGCGCGATACGACGGCACAGCAGTAGACGTTGCCTAGACTAATTTAATAAAAGCAATTAACTGCATCCCCCATCCCCGAGCCTTAAACTTCACTAATGTAGTCTTGTATGTGCAGTAGTTTACCTTGTTGCCGCAAAGACCTAAATTAATCCTCCCCCCCCCCCCCGATGCCAAACCCATGTACCGTAGATGTCATAAACATAATTTGCAGCTTAGTTTCTTCCGCCTTTAACCTTGAAATGTAATGCTGAGGTTCACAAATTTATCTACCGCCGTTTTCCCGTGATGCTATTGAGCAGAGCCGTTTGATAGGCAACCTTGTTATCATAAGAGCAATACTGTTTTCTTAACATGGAATGACCTTATAATCGACCGACAATGAAAGACTCATAATATGAGATGTTTAAATCAACTTGTTACTTGACTGGCGTATCTTCGACTACTGTAAGTATTCAGTGGATGTATCTCAGACCTATTGCATCTTCCGTTTCCTTTTCTACTTGTGATTGCCGCTCTTCAGCGAAATTTGTACGACGTCTCCCTGTATATACGTTGTATAAAAAGAAAGAATAGCGCTGTGGAACATCAGTTATTTGTAAGCGGTTGATGGATGGGACGTCTTGTGCTACAAGATTGAGAACAACCAAGAAACAATAAAATGGAAACAATTCTGAAGAGACCCTCGACGTGCCCTAGCATGGCGGCGGAGTAAAAAGGATCCTCTTGTAGACAGCGCCGTCTCCTTTAGATAGAGTAGTTTCGGAACAAATCGTAACATTGGGTGAAGCTGCGATTGTTAGTCCTTTGATTACAGAAAATATATTTCATATTTGACTCCGTATTGACATCAACTATTCAATTAACCGAGAGATGTAATTGTCAATACCTCACTTCTCATTCCCTTAGCATGCCACTTCACGGACGCCCAGGCCATCGTCGACAGCTGTATTTGTATTGAAAAAATGGTAGACAATTATATATCCCAATTAATTGAATAGTCGTTTGATGTCACTAAACACGTGTTACGCTGTGCAAAATAACAATATGAATAATGCATTATTTATCGAGAATGCTAAATTAGTGTTGATTCACTCTTGGGAAATTTGCGCTGTCGTTTAGTTGTTTTAAGGGGTACACTAATGTTTTCAGTGACTGAAGAAAGGAGTTCCGAACGCTCCAAGTAGAAGGTATTGATTGAAGAAAGGAAACATTGAGTACTGAATGAACAAATTTGAAAAAAAAAATCAACAAAATTAAAAAATAATATTATCACATAATCAGCAACAGTTCGCTTTTCCAGGGGAGTGGTTGAATCTTCGTCTCTTCCATTTCTTCACTACTTGATGAATTATCGTCTTAAGACTTCCCGAGGTGGACGATGATGGGTTCGTTGTTGTACTAGAGTTCATCAACTTTCCACGAATTCTCTTTCACCTGGTTAAAGTAGTTACTCCAGGTTTCGGGTGTGACATATGCAAATCATCGTATTTCCTTCGGCTTGATGTTATTATTACATACACTCACGTAATGCTTTTCCTGATCCTGCACCAGTTCAGTGGGGTTCAGTTCGCAATGATAGGATGGTGATGGAAGTATTCTGTGTCCTCTCTCAAATGCGAGCTCGTCAATCCTGTCAATTCCAATTATGTCATTTTTTGAACAGGCCATCTTCATACTGCAAATTATGATCTCGGAGTCGTTGCTGCATCCATTTTTTTTGTAGTGGCTCTTTTTTCGTATGATACCCAACACTGTCGATAATAATGGTGGAACTGGACGAGTTGGCCGTGCGGTTAGGGGCGCGCGGCTGTGAGCTTGCATCTGGAAGATAATGGGTTCGAATCCCACTGTCGGCCGCCCTGAAGATGGTTTTCCGTGTTTTCCCATTTTCACACCAGTCAAATGCTGGGGCTGTATCTTAATTACGGCCACGGCCGCTTCCTTCCAATTCTTAGGCCTTTCCTATCCCATCGTCGCCATAAGACCTATCTGTGTCGGTGCGACGTAAAGCCAGTAGCAAAACAAAAAAATATGGTGGATTTACGAGACAAGTTAGGAAGTTCCGATTTTAAGGACCATAACTACGGCTTCAGTTTTTAGAATAAGAATATGTTGAGGCAAACCATAATTCCAAGGACTTCAAGAATTATGTAAGAGATTGAAGTAGCCAGCTTTCTTTTTCAGTATTAATCGGTTGATGCTAGTGTATGATTTTGAAATAATTAATTTTGAATTAAGAATGACATCTTTCGCAGAAGTGAGCGTTTTACTATAATTTTCTATCATGATATCATATTGTACTAACATTCTGGCTGGTAGTTACCGAATTCTTGCACACACAAAAAAATCAGCGAATTCCACTTTTTCGTGGTTTTGCCCACATATTTTATGTAAGTGGCGTGTTTTGAAGAAGGGTCAAAGAGGACAGTATTTAATACAGTTAACTGTTTGGTGATAAGCATGTGCCACAACACGCAAAATCTTTGAGATCTCCCCCACGAACAATAATTTTCCCACCAGATGAAATGGACTGTCGTTACCTGATATATTTTAGAAGACGATTCACACACGCACTTTATTAAATGACTATTTGCCATTGGAGCTTTGTCCCGTATTGAGCCGTGCTAATCGAATATCGTCAGCTGAAATTTTGAATTTTAATCCAGACACCGAACTTTCATTCAAATTTAGAGGAATTTTGAATGTAATATACACTGTTCAACGGCGGCTATTCTTGTCCACGAAGCACAGCCAACCAGCAAGACGTCCGACTGCGCTTGCGTGTCTATCCCCTTCCACCTCTCCTGTCGTGCCACCTGGTCAGCACTCTCAGGGTTCAGGCGGCCTTGAGAATGATACATTTTTCTTTAATAATTTAATAGCATTCAACAAGAATTTTATATACATTTAAAGGCACTCGGCAAATCTACTGGTCAAGAGCTTTCTTCAAAATGCTTAACGATGTCGGTCGGTTCAGCCACTCCTCGCAGTTACGAAAATCAGACTAAGTGTTTTAAATATAGAGATAATAGGCTAAATAATAATAATAATAATAATAATAATAATAATAATAATAATAATAATAATAATAAAAATATCTTCAAGATATTCTGTTACATCTATTACATCGTTTATTCTTGTATTCTCTAACGTATTAATCGCATGAAACGTTTAGCTTATAATAATGTGAAAATTGCTCATTTTTAGTTGGTCCGTGTGGGTGCTGGAATTTAATAAGTGGTATTCTGCCGGATTGATACAAGTCTTTCAGTGTGGGAGCATAAATATTTTTTAAATGTCCTCTTGTATTAAATGCAAGCAAGAGATAAACGTACCACTATTGATTGAACATGAGTGACTATTTGGTAAATATCACGATATTTTTATCACCTTTTAAAATATATATTCGTGTGTTTGATAGCATACTATAACTTTCCACGACTGCGAAAGTTCTCTGAATACGAATTCATGCATCGTTCCTGTAAAAGATGATAAATCTCTTCTCCCTTTGTCTGTACGAGTTAGAATAAAAAGTAAATGGGTTATCGGGAGTGTCAGAGAAAGAGATTTCGCACTCAATCGGACGATGGTGCGAAATCCGTGTGTCATTATGCACGAGCAGGCGTGTATTTCAAAGTGAGCGAGGTCCGCTGAGAGAACTGGTCCTGGTGTTAACTCGAGTCATCAATAAAACTGTAAAGCTGGTGCTTCCTCCTTTCGCTCATCACTTCAGCTTGAACCTCACTTCACATTATTTCTCCTCCTCGTTTTGAACCTCGGCTCTCTAACGAAAACCCCAAGTCAATAGTTGGCAATGAAAAAATGTATTTTCTTTAGTGAAATCTATCGAATTCAACTACAAATATTTATGTTTTGTTCTAACATTTGTTTGTTATCAATAGACATCGGGTTTGTATGCAAATGCACATTTTGTTTGCCGATATGTAGACCTCAAAAACCGACAAGGAAGTGCGTTTCATGGTTACATCGTATGAATTATTAAGTTTATATATATGCATATATTTGAGATCAGTGCATAAATGTCAAATTTCGGATTTATTATGCATGTTTCCGACTTTCACTGTGCATATTTTAACATGTTTTACAAGTAGTGTTCGAGAAAACTGTAATTACTGTCGTGTACTCTTTCAGCAATGAAAGGGTTCAAAGAGAATTGGTACTTACCAAGAGACACTTCCAAATCATACCCGAATCAGTCATGAAGTTAGAAACATGTGGGTTGCGTCTTGTTGATTCGCTGGACGTTATGGAGAGCGTGAAAAGGAAGGTATCCCAGGAAACCTCAGACATGTTCTTAAACTAAATCCGGGCTACGACATCATGGTAGCTAAGAAAAATTATTTGGCTTGTACTTATAATGTGCATCTACCAAAATGTTTTAACACGTACATTCGCTCCCGACATCAAGTACTGTGTTTTCACATCCATAGATGAGGATAGATCATTGAAATTAATGTTAACAGACAAAAGCCACGGACTTATATACCAGAAAACGTGAATAACAATGTTGTTATGTACTGCAAAGCAAGTTATGGACAGGAAAAGTAGGGTGTGCAATGAAAGAGGAATGTGTATTTAGTGTGTTTCTTAACGTGTGTGATTTTTCCCGATTTTCTTACAACCTTACTAATTGTGTGTTAATTAACACACTGTGTCTCATCTAGATGACCCGTGCACATTATTTTAACAATAAACACTGGTAGATTGACACGTCTCACAAACTATGCACGGATTATTTGTACTCGTGGAACGGCCGCAGCTGTAAGAAGTGTGTTTTTTTGTTCTACATCCAGTTGTTTATTCATGATCATGATTTTATGTATTAGTGTGGGTGAATCGTGTGAGTCTAGTAAAGGATTGTTCCGTTTGCATTTCATACAACCCCCTGTGGGTGGGGAGCGCAGACGAAGAATACCTCCTCGGTATCCCCTGCCTGTCGTAAGGGGCGACAAAGGGAGTGATCGAATTAAAACCATGAGACTACATGTAATTAGTACCGTCACGCATGGAACACCATAGGTCGCCTTTACTTGCGAGTAGTACCACTATGTTAGGTACACAATGGTTTTGTGATTAGTAGCAACAGAGTGTGAATTAGGGTGGGATTTACAGTACCCATGATTAGTACGACTACATGTGGAACACGACGGGCTTACGTTGCCTGTGATTAGTACTCACTATGTGAGGACTACCATAGGTCTACATTACTACCTGTGAGTAGTACCATTGTGTGTGGAATACCGCGAGTCTACACTACTTTTGTTTAGTACCGCACCATGACAAATACCATGGTTCTACTTTCCTAGCTATAAGTACCATTATGAGGGACCGACGACTTGAATTTTGGACCCCTTTAGATTACAAACATCATCGATTCAGTATTGTGCTTTAGAAGCAGTCCTTTGGTTAGTAATACTATTGTTTTACGATAGTTTCCGGGAATTTGGGGCATTGCGGGTAGGATCCTCTGACTGTTAAACATCCTTATTCACCCATTCATACTTCTTCATCACATTTTGAATTCTGGTCAGTGGATGATGTTGGACTTTTAATTTGTCGTTACATTTCGTACCATTAGGGGGCCGATGACCTATATGTTAGGCCCCTTTAAACAACACGCATCATCATCATTTCATACACGTGTTTAATAGCTTGAAAATAGCTGCATACTTAGATGCATATTTCACCACTTTTTCAGCATAGTTGTACGCATACATTGGTGATTTGTGTAAGATATAAAATCCGATGTGTACGTTATCAATTTAGGAATAATCGACGCTGTGTTGGCAGAGGACTTCCTGTATCCATGCCTGAAGTAAAATAGTCTATCCTTCTGGGTCGCACATCTGATAAAATGTTCATGGTCACGGGTTTCTGGAACATACTCTATAATGACATTTTTCAGCAGAGCCTTCCTGGTAATTGTACGCTAATTACTTACGCAAATGCAGGGGTAGAACAACAAATACATTAACAACCTCAGCAAATAAAGCACTCGACATACTTCTAAGGTGGAGACAGAACAACAAATTGAAATTCGACCCATCTAAAACTGTTGCTATTTTAGTCACCGAGACACCGGTGGTTACTAGATAGCCAAGAATTAGGTATTGTAGACAGCATGACATAAGTAGGAATAATTTTAGACAGCAAACCTTTATTTATATCGCACTGTCAACAGTTGTAAACCAAAGCAGCTAAATTGTATAGGAGCTTGACAATGGCAGCACGACCCACCTGGGGACTAAACTCGGAAATTATGGAGCTGTTGAACCAATGGTGCTTTATTGTGTCACTGCTTTCGAACATGTTCTGCATAAAAAATGGGCGCAATAGAAACTGTCTTGTATTCAAAGAGGCTTCGTATTACGCATCACGCGCGCTTACCGTACAATATCGACTGACGCTGCCCTTATTATTTCTGGTATAGAACCTCAGCATCTCACAGGACTCAGCATGTCAACTTCTGTCAACCTTAGGAACAACAGAATACATCCTCGGGATTTGGAAGGAATGGAACTTGAACTGCCTGTACATCATACTGCCGCCGGACATCCAG
Organism: Anabrus simplex; assembly: GCF_040414725.1. Taxonomy (NCBI): domain Eukaryota; kingdom Metazoa; phylum Arthropoda; class Insecta; order Orthoptera; family Tettigoniidae; genus Anabrus; species Anabrus simplex. Next base: position 82,615,559 of record NC_090268.1, on the reverse strand, counting down.
CAGATTATAAGAGGTCTCTATTTTACCACCCATTTATCAGAGATCACAGCCATTCAATACACATAGATGGTTCTCGCATTTCCACCAGCGAAACTCTAGTGGGCTGCACCTTCATGGTATGTGGGGGTGAAGACGAAGTTCATTCTGAGAAAATAAAACTAAGGGAATACTGTTCTGTGTTTCAAGCCGAGCTGCTTGCAATATTGAAAGCAGTCGAGTGGTGCATAAACAAAAATACATGTGCGATTATACTCAATGACTCGCACGCGGCGCTGAACTCCATAGAAGATAAATATAATTTACACAATTTGGCAATACATCTGAAAGAGAATATATCAAAGTACAATAACCATATATGTTTCGGTTGGGTGCGAGGTCATTCCGCCATAAGAGGGAACGAAAGAGCTGACCAATTTGCCAAAGAAGCTTGCAATTCTAACTTGTCAGAGAGTTATACTAAATGCCGAAAGAACCGTAAAGGATGAAATGCTCTGTCGTTGGAATGAACTGTGGTTAGAAAGCAAAAATGGCTCAGTAACCAAAGACTTGTTTTTTCTAAATGTATATAGTAGGCTGGGATGTAAATATGTAGTCTGCAACTTTTATTTAACTCAAGTGCTATCAGGTCATGGTAAATTCAATGCTTACGTCGAGCGATTCAAAATTCCAATACAAAATGCCTCACTGTGCTTCTGCACTGAAGACATTCAAACTGTAGAGCACATTCTGTTCAACTGTCCTGCTTTTGAGAGAGCACGTTTTGAACTTAAGATTTATTTGTTAACTTGCAGTTGATATTAAAAAAAACACTATATTTCATATTTTATAAAAGATGCTGATCTTTTCGATTTTCGGAATGTATTGATTATGTATTTAAACACGTATAATTAGATATTGTCTGCTTATTAGCTGTTTAACATGTGTATTGTATATATTATGATCTGGTATTTTAAATATTAGTACTCTAGTATTAAGGATTGTACATATCGTACTTTTATCTTTCCATTTCTGTTCATGTCATGCTGTTTATCTATTAAATTTTATCAGAGAAATTGTATATTTTGTACAAAGTACAACCCTAACATACCTTATGGTAAAATAGGATTCACAGCAATTTGATGATTAAATAATAATACATCATTTATTACTTCTACAGTTTTACCACAGCGACCAGGGTAATAGAATTGATGAATTTCGACTTTTGTTGCTTAGTCCATAACAACGCCGAGTATTGCTAACATGGAAATATCGTTCAATCGTGTTCATGATTATCTTCAGATAACTGCGTAGTCATCGGTCCGTATCGACAAGGAAAATTGTGAAGATTACAAAAATGAGAAAAACCGTAAAGTAACGATCACTAGAAGAATGAAATGAAATTCGTATGGCTTTTAGTGCCGGGATATCCCAGGACGGGTTCGGTTCGCCAGGTGCAGGTCTTTCTATTTGACGCCGTTAGGCGACCTGCACGTCGTGATGAGGATGAAATGATGATGACAACAACACATACACCCAACCTCCGTGCCATTGGAATTAACCAATTAAAGTTAAAATCGCCGACCCGGCCGGGAATCGAACCCGAGACCCTCTGAACGGAAGGCCAGTACGCTGACCGTTCAGCCAACGAGTCGGACACTAGAAGAATAAGACAGGAGGGAGTCATGACAGGAGAAAGGACTCCCTTTAAATTAGACGCCCTAATATCACAGAGTTTGAAGAAAACCAAATGTGAATGCCTACAACATCGAAAGCTCATAAAACTGATCAACATTTCGTTGACCAGTGTGGTGTGATTTGTCTCTTCTGCTGCCACTCATCTGCGATAGATGGGATTACTGCTGCGTTCCGAGCAGAACATTCCGTGTGATTGTCCCGTCAACGGCGGGTACTACAACTAGTATATATTTATAATAATACGTGCGGCCTCTGGAGAGGCTCTAGTGCAGGTCGTTCGGGCGATCCGCGTGTATCTCGGGATGGGACACTATTCACGAGGAAATTTAATGTTGAATACGGCACAAATTCCCAGTTCCGGAGCCAGATGACATAAGTAATGAAGTTAAAATTGTATGCCGGGGATCGAACCCCCAGCATTCTAACTATTGAGCCTCTGGGCTGGACATAAGATGGATTATCAACAGTATTTCACATTATATCTCGTGGCCAATTGTAATGTTTGGAAAACGCTATGGTGTTCGAGGTCAAAATACAACATATCAGCGTTACTTTTTTTGCTGGTGTTTTAACGTCGCACTCACACAAGGAACGTTTTCGGCTACGCAAGGATTGGAAAGGTAACGGCCTTGGCCTTAATTAAGGTACAGACCCAGCATTTGCCTGGTGCGAAATGGGAAACCACGGAAAACTATCTTCAGGGCTGCCAACGGTGGGATTCAAACTTACCATCTCGCGAATGCCAAAGAGTTTCTTACGTAACCTTCTGTGTAATAAATAAGTTCAGATGAACAGACTATTACATGTTAAAATGGTAACAGCGTGCGGCCTCCGGGAAAAATCCTTGGTGCAGATTTTTCAAGTTGCCATCCGTGATTTTTAAAAATATTTTTATTGAATTATTTTCACCATAGTACACCTCGTCATGACTTCAAGCTAGATTAATTCTTCTACCTGTTATCTTCTTTCATCATGATTGTGAAGCTCCGTGCTGTTCACGAAATTACATTTGCCACACATATAAACATACGGTATTGATATTACCTTTATGTTATAGTCTCCTTGCCTTTTAATAACATTGAAGCTTGTATTACAGTAAAAGCAAATATCAATGCCGTCTCCTATATCGCGTGTACTTAAACCACCGGGAATATTTATAAACCCACTTTCCGATTCAGTTAGTGATCAGTTCAGTAATTAGTCGATCGGAAGGCTAATACATTATTGAAATATTCAAATATTATGTTACTAAACAAGTAATGTACGTCTTAGCTGTAAGCCATTTAGGCGTGCTGATACAGTTGCGGCAAGCTCAGATGCCTCTAGAAAGCAAACAGTGCAACTGTGAAAGTTCAGGGCAGACGATGCAACAACAACAGGTTCAACGAGTAGAGATTAAACAGAGCACTGCAGCAGTTACGTTTTATGTTTGCGACTACTTGGGTTTCGTCAAGTGTAAAGCCTTACTCTCTTATAAATGCAACCATACGATAACGAGATAAAGGGCAAAGGCCGACTGTACTGGTTTTTCAACTCCGGCACAAATTATTTTCTGATACCTTTGTTTTGCACTTTTCTTATATCGAATCTTCTCTGACTGCGTTTTGCATCTTCCATCGTGATGGCTTGTGGCTTCACCCGTACTTCAGCTATTACAAGGTGGTGATCGCTTCCACAGTCGGCATCTCTTCTGTTCTGGACATCAAGAAGGGAACGCTTCCACATCTAATTGCAAAAGGGTGTATTTGATTTTGTGTCTTGCCATCTGGTGAGACCCATGTAATTTTGTGGCAGAGTTTGTGTGGGAATACTGATCCTCCATTAACCAGCCTGTTATTTGAGCACATTTCGATAAAACGCTCACCGTTGTCAGTTTTGACCCAAACCCCATGTTTTCCCATTACTCGTTCTAACCCTTCATTTTCACTACCAATCTTGGCATTAAAGTCTCCCCACCGGGCGAGTTGGCCGTGCGCATTGAGGCGCGCGGCTCTGAGCTCGCATCCGGGAGATAGGGGTTCGAATCCCACTGTCGGCAGCCCTGAAGGTGGTTTTCCGTGGTTTCCCATTTTCACACCAGGCAAATGCTTAATTAAGGCCACGGCCGCTTCCTTCCAATTCCTAGGCCTTTCCTATCCCATCGTCGCCATAAGACCTATCTGTGTCGGTGCGACGTAAAGCCCCTAGCAAAAAAAAATAAAGTCTCCCATCACAAGGTCTTTCTTTTTGATAATGGCTAGAACCTCCCCTAGTTGTCCATAAAAGTTGTGCTTGTTCTGTAGGTGCATAACACTGCACAAGGTTTGTATTTCTTACTCGGGTCTTGAATTGTGCTGTAATGATCCGATCTGGGAGCGGCGTCCAATCTAATAGGCTTCTCTTGTTAGTAGTATACCCACTCCATTTGCATGGTCTTCTTTTTCTCACCCTTCCTTCCCCGAGTACAAAAGAGTCTTACCAACTCTCATCCTGTATTCCACGAAACCATTCCACCGTGTTTCGCTCAATCCAGGTATCGCCAACTTATATTCTTCCATCTTCCTGGAGACTTACATTCCAAAAGCCCACTCCTGTCCTTGTTTTCAAGCCAAAGGTCGTCAACGAGGTATCCGTCCGGTTTACTCTCTTATGTGTTTCAATAACTGTGCAAATATTTTCTAGGGTGGGGTTGTTAGCCCTACGCCCAACCCCGAACTTGGATGACCAGGTCATTTGATTTTGGGATTTCCATCCTCTAGGTCAGTTGCTTCCACCACAACTAAAGAGCCTGACTTACCCCCGATTTGGTATCAAGATTGTCTCCTCTACAAGAGCTGATTTCATCACGTCTATGAGCCTCTTCCGCTGTACTCATGGACTCCATCTCCGCCTTCGACGCCGTTGAAGACTTAACCGTAAACCTGGCAGGGGTCCCTCACAAGGTACTATCACCAGGGACAGGTGTTCTCCTCCACCTCCTTTCTCATACGGGCTTGGGACCGTCAGTGACAGAGTTCAGACAGATAAAAGTGCGGTTTAAATTTAAGCGGCAGTTTTGCATCCTGCAAACGCGTGCTACGACTTCCGTTTATGTGCAACCTGGGAGTTCAGCAGTGCCGAAGTTGGAGAGGCAGTTAACGCTCTTATCGCGTACTTTGGTCCTATTGGGGACGCTGCTGTAAGAGTCGAGGTGGCTGCACATCGCGTTGAATCTGCATTAGCGTGGCGATATGTATAAAATACGTTCCTGTCCAGGTCTCACAGAGTTCTTAACTACTTCGCGAGAGCTAGCAAGCAGCGAAACTTGTTAAGGTTCGTTTATAGGGATAAACCATTTCGTCAGCCGCACTCTGGTTTTCGTAAGGTTGTTTGAACCACTTGATCTGATTTGCAATATTCTTGTAAGGCTATAATTTGGGCGTGTATTTTTTTCTTCCGTTAGGTGGGTGTACTTAAAATTTGCGAGAATATAGGAAACGAGAAGAAAGGAATGTCTTGAAAACGATAACTTATTCTTTATGTGTAACATTGTCTTGATTAAAGTGTGTGTTTAATAACATGATACAAGGACGATCTTGTGATTGCTGTTTTGTGCCTTGAGCAGCAATTCTCTTGGCGCCTCCTTGAAGCTCTCTTTGTGGGCCGAGCGCGCTCTGGCAGGAAAAGTAAACCACTCATCACCACCCCAACCCCTACTCCTACCCCGTGCCTCATCCCCCATTTGAAATGCAGCCAGCCACGTAATTAACGAGCTTCCCACTTCGCAAAAGAACTCTCAAAAACCAAAATGTTGATTCGTCCCTCACACTGCCACACTTGGCGCATCTTGTTTCTCTGTTAGAAAGAAAACACAGGAAGATGCATAAAAGTTTAATTGGAATACAGTAAAATATATCCTGCGTTGATATTTATGAGTTTACACTGGAGTAAACATCGTTGGTATATCTTGAGCGGAAATTGAAAACGTAGCTTTCGCCCGCTCTCTCCATTCCATTCTCTTTATTATGGACTGCCAGTGAAATCCCTCAAAATAAAACTTTCCTTCCAACATGTTACAGTCCCTTCTCCTTTTATTACTCGGCGAGACTGATCTTTTATTTCTTGTTTACAATCTTAAGATAATGGAACGATGATTGATAGATTGTTAGGAGCATGGTGGGAGTATAATACCAGGTCATCAACTTCATGAGTGAAAACATCTCTTTGACTCCGAAAATGTTCCCATTGCTTTGTAGGAAAACTAAAAGTTTTGTTAATGTGTTTGTAAAGTAAATTGCAGTAGGCGATAATTTGTTTAATGAAATACTAGGAGAAAAATAGGCTAAACATTTAACAAATAGTTTTGACTACTTTGCAATCGACTCTCTAAGTATTTTTTATGCAGGTTGTCACACTCATGAATGGAAAACATCCGTTGACTCCGACAATTTTGCCTTTACTGTATAAGGCAACATACCGTTATTTTTAAAGTGTTACTGAAGCAATTTCAAATCGATGATTATTTATGAAATAATAATAATTTCGTGTGGCTATTACTAGCCGATTGCAGCCCTTGTAAGGCAGACCCTCCGATGAGGGTGGGCGGCATCTGCCATATTTAGGTAACTGCGTGTCATTGTGGTGGAGGATAGTGTTATGTGTGGTGTGTGAGTTGCAGGGATGTTGGGGACAGCACAAACACCCAGCCCCCGGGCCAATGGAATTAACCAATTAAGGTTAAAATCCCCGACCCGGCCGGGAATCGAACCCGGGACCCTCTGAACCGAAGGCCAGTACGCTGACCATTCAGCCAACGAGTCGAACATTTATGAAATAATAGACGGAGATTATGCGAAAATGTTGAGCAGACAGATTTAGCGACTCTGCAGTTGGCTCTCGAAATATTCTCTATGCAGATATTGCCAGTGAAATATGTACTTCTGTATATAGAAAGGGAATGAACATTTACCTAAGAATGACCGCCCTATGTGTGTTGAATGTTCTCAAGTTTTCGGGGTACTGTAAGGTAGTGGAGTCAAATTCCGTCCCCGCACTAATTTCGTCCTCCTGGGGATTTCAAGTGTACATGCTTGGTACCTAACGTTTAGCCGCGCTTACACGAGTAGCCTCATCCCGTTGTTTTGTTGTGGGAGTTGGTTGTGTGCACCACGTTCAGTTTCCGTGTAAAAGGAGGATTCATTTTTCATGCTGAGCTGAGTTAAGAGTCTGTTATTCTTAGAGTGAGCACTGATATGTGTTTGAAATACTGTAGTGCGTTTCAGTCGTATGGTGTAGTTCCTGGCGTGTAATCGCTACAGTGAGGTAGTTGACGTGAGTTACTGTAGCGGCCATTATAGTAAATCGTGGAATGCCGTAATTTCGTCCCCCTTAATTTTATTTGTTATTTATGAATTTTAGTATTATTTTCAGATGCGAAAACGCAAACAGTGGGATAAAGAGAATATGAAAAAGGCTATTATAGCACTGAGGGACAAGATAATAGGCTACAAACGTGCAAGTAAAGCGTTCGGTAACATCTCACGAGCAACGCTAAAAGACTATGTTAAAAAGAATACAAAGAAAACATTTCTCATAAATGGCTTTCAAGTAATACATTATAGGGAAAGTGTTTTCGTAAGGTTAGTAAGGAAAAATATATTAAATTAATTGTACTTTTCATAAATATGTTGAGGGACGACATTACGAACATATTTTTGGTAATTTAGTTTTGTTGTGTTTATGTTTATATCAAATATTACCTACCTTACGTTATAACAGTTTCATTGTAACTTTCCCGTAGGTGGAGAGAATATATTCAGTAATATATATACCAGTTTCTAGCCTTACCCATAATAGTCCTGAATTTCTACAAGTCCAAATCTGATAAGGGGACGAAATATGGGCTCCCCACCTTATCGAAACTGCAGCCTACATTTAGAGGTCATACTTTTAATTTGTGTTCGAGTTCAGCTGTTGTTGCTCGTTATGCATTAGTTAGGGTCTATACAGTACTTCCTTGTTATATACCTGCAGATTAGACACTTAGAAGACTGAATAAATAATAATGATGATGTTGATAATAATAATAATAATAATAATAATAATAATAATAATATTACTGAGCGAGTTGGCCCTGCGATTAAGGGCACAAAGCTGTGAGCTTGCATTCGGGAGATAGTGGGTTCGAACCCCCCTGTCGGCAGGCCTGAATATGGTTTTTCATGTTTCACACCAGGCAAATGCTGGGTGCTCTGCCTTGATTAAGGCCACAGCCGCTTTCTTCCCAGTACTGGCGTTTTCCTATCCCATTGTCGCCATAAGATCTTTGTGTCTGTGTGACATAAAGCCAGTTGTAAAATTAAAATAATAATAATAATAATAATAATAATAATAATAATAATAATAATAATAATAATAATAATAATAATCATGAAGTATTTTTTGTTTCACGTCCGTTCAATTGCTACAAATTTAAAGAGACACTAGGGTGCTGACATTTTGCTTTATTTCATAATATTCCGGAAACCAGCGACGAAGAGTTGTGACCTTAGCAGGAATCGGACTTCGGAACAGAAGGGCAGTCAGTGACTGATCGACTATGCCATCTAGACTGACGATGGTAAAGTATTATGTTACTTTAAAGTTTCGTTTGATTATCTGGGAATGCTTAGATAAAATAGGGATTCCTATAAGTTATCTTTCATAGTGTTTAGTTTATTTACATATTTACCCATTTGGGCTAGAGATTTATATCAAAGTGCAGATTTTCATAGGTATTCTTATGGCACACGTTATTCACGTATATATTGTTTACTATTATTCAAAAGTTTTGGTTTGAAGAAAAAAGTGAACAATTTATTTTATTTGTAGCATATGACTGATTTCTGATTTCGAATTTGGTAGTCTGTGTTTAAATATTATATTTCTTTTCTTGCAGGTGAGTACGTTTACATCCGAATACGAACCTTCTTTTGGTAAGTGGCTTGCAAACTTCAGCATGTTTCTTCTTTCGTATTTTCTCCAAGACTGTTATTGAATTTTTATATGAACATTTGCTGTGCATTCTTCACAGAAATATTTGTTTTCACGTACGGGGGAAAATTATATTTGACGATCGATTCGTTGTCCACTCGATTACTGTTGTTTTTCACGAATTACTCCGTAAGATGATGCAACAACACTAAATGCTAGAAGATACGTCAACCTCAGCAGTACATTAAGTACTCACATAGAAGCAATTTACGTCTAGAGGGCTGTAGCCTTAAAAAATGCTTCAGAAAGACTTACTACCAGGCTGACCGTTCTACGGCTGCATATATGGCAATCCGTTCAATTGGTTATTATGGCGACCGCAGAGAATACGAGATTAAAAGTCTTTCTGAAATTGGATGGGAAGTTGTAAAGAAGGAAAGAAATTTAAGAAGCTAAGAAGATGAAATAACCCGAAAGGGCTTTAGTTGCCTGTAGACGCTCTTCGATATTATCTAGAGAGTGTGTGAGAACATGTCTACGGGAAGAACTTGTGCACCATAAAGCAGGAGTGTGCGGAGTGAAAGCAAAGTGACGCGCAAATATGCGTACACTTAACTGAATTAGCTCTGTTCAAAGTCTTGCGGTCTGGCATGGCTGTGGCAGCTAACTTTTTACAACATTCATAAACTCACGCGGCCATTCCCAGCAACTTGAAACCAGCCGGCATATTCTGGTCGTCGCGTCGAATTACACAGTGACAGGTAGCTACACAACCACTACCATTATATGCTGCCAATATAGCTGTGTTAGAGACCTTTGTTTCAAATCCTGTGACCGTCTCCGCGCTCCACATATTCTCCAACCATTATTTTACTCTTTTATAGCTTTGGATAAGGTTATTAGAGATGCGGGTATCAACGCGAGGGAAATCGAAACCGACTTTCAACCTATTAGGTCGTGTTACGTACTTTTAGTACGTGTTGAAGAGATGTTAAGTACAGAACAAAAATGGCCAACCAGACACCAGTGGGATCCGAACCCACAACCTCCCGATTTCGCGTCGGTTGGTGTGTGTGTTGTTGTGGTGGAGGATAGTGTTATGGGTGGTGTGAGAGCTGCAGGGTTGTTTTCAGAATGCTGATGTTGGGGGCAACACAAACACCCAGCCCCCGGAGCATTGGAATTAACCAATGAAGTTTAAAATCCCCGACCCGGCCGGGAATCGAACCCGGGGCCCTCTGAACCGAAGGCCAGTACGCTGACCATTCAGCCAACGAGTCGGACTAAAAATTCATGTCCTCACCCCAAGGTGGTGCAGCTGTTATCACGCACAGTCCCATTGGAGGTGAGCTGCATGTACCATTTTAACCACTGCCATTATTGAAAATGAAAACCTACAACCTGTTTTCCAGTCATTGACCGGGTCAGGGATGTTATGAATGAAGCAGATATAGGCTATTAGTACGATAGGATCGCCACTCACAAAGTGATATATTAATGACTGATAAATGCTATGAAATGAGAATGGAGAGTGTTGCTGGAATGAAAGATGACAGGGAAGCCGGAGTACCCAGAGAAAAACCTGTCCCGCCTCCGCTTTGTCCAGCACAAATCTCACATGTAGTGACCGGGATTTGAACCACGGTATCCAGCGGTGAGAGGCAGACGCGCTGTCGTCTGAGCCACGGAGGCTCCCCACTGCCATTATTCAATTTCTAAAATATCTAGTAGTACCGGGAATCGAACCCAGGCTCCCGAGGATGGCAGCTAATAACACTAACCGTTACGCTGGGGAGGCGGACCCCCATAAGACTGACAGAGCCGGACTACTATACTGCGATACTAATGTCGTTACATAAGTCGCTGCTGCGTCAGCTTGTCTCTTACATCTTGCTGTTTTAAGGAACGCACGACCAGGATCTGTGTAGTGCGATCATTATCGGTGCTGGTGTGGTCATAAAAAGTGGAGGAGTGAGCAAGAAGCGCGAAGGATGATATATTACTTTAAAATAGAGCCAGGCGCTAACAACAGGGCCGTAAACTGACGTGGCGCGTGGGGGGAGAAGGGGCAGCTATTGCTCGTAAAGCCTGAGTGGGCTGCAATTTCGTCACTCACTCGCTAGATTCGTGTACCCAAGCGTTAACAAGAACACTCTATTATTCGCAATTTATTACCTCTTTCCGGCAACTTATATATTATTTTGGGAACCGTGATAAAGACTTGATTTATGTACAGTTTCTTGGTGAGGCCCATTAATATAATTATCTGTATATTTTAATAGATGCTCTTGCAAGACGTCCTGTGCAGTATACGATTTCTCACATGCATTCGATTTTTTTAAAAACAATAAACTTATAAGACTTGTCCATAACCATAATAGAGGAAATCCTGTATTTATTCGCAATGCTTTAAAAACAGAACGATGCACAGTCGATCAAAAAAATGAGTGCATGATATTGTATAAGTTAAAGTTTAAATGTTAGTCTTTAGTTAAAATGTAAATGTAATAATACATCATTTATAAAGATCACTTGAAGATTGACAGAAATACTTCCTCGCAGGTACAATTTTCTCGGGAACAATTATTATTATTATTATTATTATTATTATTATTATTATTATTATTATTATTATTATTATTATTATTATTATTATTATTATTATTTATTTATTTATTTATTTATTTATTTATTTTCCGTAAATTGTACATGTATAATCTAGGGGTGGTAGATGTAGAAATGGCAAGCCCCATGTACAGGGAAGTGCCTCCATCCCCACATGTACGTTTACATAAACTCTACTGAATATTTACATATGAGTAGACAAATTCAAGTTAACATATGTACACTGCAAACACTGTACTCTTAGAATAATTATTATCTTGATTTATGCTATACATATTAGAGGAAGAAGACCCAGTCATTTATACTCTCACTCTTACGCCTCTATTCTCCACACCACCTGCGTCCAAGTCGGAGTATGGATAAATCCCGGTAGTGTCTCAGGGAGAAAATTCATCTCGTTATTATCATACTCATTTATCGTAGGTTCCGGAGAAGATTATAGGCAAGTCCTCTAAATTTCCCTTACTAGACGGATTCTGCCGGTGGACGTCTCCATTCAACATTCGATAATAAATACTGCCATTAGTGACTACATTTACCCTATCGATACATAACTTATCCTAAATTCGAAATAATAACTCAAAAATAATTCTGGGGAATAATTCTGGGGACAATTTTCATATTGGGTCTTCTTCTGGACATATTTTTGACTTATGAGAGCCGAGATATTCAATAAGTTTCCTTACCACGGCTAAATATTATTGCCATACCTTTAAAATATCGTTAAAAATGAAATATTTGTTTATCACTCCTATATTGACTCATTTGCAACACTAACAATCATAAACAGGCCAAATATTCATATATTGTCCTACCGTCAGTCATAATTTAATCTTATATCATATACCGCTGTGTCATTAATTCAAATTGACTCAATATATCAATCTACTGCTTGCTAGGGAAAGAATGATTCTAAATACGACGATAATTCTTGACATAAATCCCTACATGTTCACCATTAATTGTATGGAGTCTAATAACTCCTCTTATTCTGTCATAATGTGTCACAAATTGACATTGAATCAGCTGGTCTCTTGCTATTATGTTCATCTCAACATGACCTAACCCTACAATAGCCATTCCAAATACGAGCCTCTTTTAACATGTATCATAAGAATTCGTAACATCTTCTTACACATATTACCTCCCGACGAAATAAACATTAAATCTCAACATTTCTATTAACACATAATTCGAATCCATCTCTTCTTAATAATCATTCTTCTCATATAACATCTCATTGTTCTTCTTTGTAATATCACATTTGCTACGATACTACTTTCCCTCGACGATATTTCTTCTATAATATTCTTATAATCCAAGTAGGATCCATCTCTTCCTCTATTTCAAGTAAGTACGGTCATATTATTTTGTCAATCTGATTTTCTCTTAAAGCTCATCTATGTTTTATAATACATGTATTCTTCCCAACGTCTCCAAGTTCATAACTAAATAGCCTTTCCTTGTAGATTGGTACGTTAAATCGATATACAATCATTACGTACATCAATATAACCGTGCCACTTCACAGAGTATATATGTTACTTAAAATAATTAGTATTCGCGGTTGTATGATCAAGATCTGCCACTAACATTTAGAATTTGGCATGTATCAATTATCTAAGCTAAATATCTCACCAACATAAATTATTCCTACAAAATATTACAAATACCTTTACACAGGAAACTTATATCTCGTACCTCCTCTGGGGACTGCTGAATTCTGCTTGGACATCATGCGTGCTCCATGCGGTTGAATTCCACCTCTCGAGACGTCATCTCTGGTCCCAAGGCATGCTACTGCTTGACCTCGTTATGGCATCCCAGGCAACCTGCTCCCACTGTTTAGGCGGATCTCATGATGTCACAGCCGTTCATGAAATTAGAAAATGACATTATACTGGCAGTATATATAATTGAGTTATTAATTTTTTTAGCCTCTCAATATATCTATGTATTATTGTCTCTGTGTTGAACTGCGTCTCTATAATTATGCAGATGTGGCTTCTTTTAATAAATATACCTTTTCCTCAGGCCAATTACGGATTCCAATTGCTACTTTGATAATTTTTTCAGTGTTCTAAATTGCTTGTAGGACGGAACTTTGCCTTCTCGTCTCTTCTTTCGGTAGCTTCAATATCTCCCTTCTTTAATATTTTGAATTTTAAAGATTTCCGATCCTTTCCGTATCTTGACTGCTGTTCCGCCATTATCTAGCTCAAAATAGAACTGTAATTTTCTTATTTAAATTGTATTTTTATTCCAGAACGAAGATAGATTCCTTCTTCTTGCTTCTGCGATGATTTTCCTGTAAAGTGTAAAGAATGAATTAGTTTCAATTATTTTTTAAAACAATACTTGTTCCATCTTAAAGCTCCTTTGCGTGGTCTTTATGATTCTGCGCCTTCTAGACTAAGATTGATTTGAATCGAATCTCGTTGACAATTTATATGTATTTGTATTGCCTGAAGTTGCCGCGCGCCATTTTGTCTACCCCTTTTCCTTTCGTATGAGCGCCTCGAATGTAACGTAATACATAGTCATTGACATCCACTCTCACACCCGCACGCATACACATTCGCCCACATAAACTGGAACTTGCACACATCATTATTGAAATTTTAATTTATACAAGTTATATACATCACATATGGATTTCTATTTACATACACATTTTCTTCAGTGTGTGGAGGAAGTGAGAAAGAGGATGCAGTTTTACTTCAGATAGTAGAAGATTCCAGAGACGAGCAGACCGTGAGTAAAAGCCATTTAAATGTGAAGTTGTTCTGGCGAGGGATGGAACAGGATAAACTCCTTGGGCTCTCTTAAAAGAGCGGTAATTAAGCTGCAGATGGTGGAAAGGGAGAGGTATGTATTATCTGTCAGGGCTTTCTTATGGAAGTACCTATATATTGAACCGATAGATATAATGTTTGTTGTGGGTATCCACGAGATTTCTGTCTTATAATAATATTGTTGTTTTTACGTCCAACTAACTACTTTTGCGGTTTTAGGAGACGACGAGGTGCCGGAATTTTGTCCCGCAGGAGTTCTTTAACGCGTCATTAAAACTACGGACAGGAGGCTGACGTATTTCAGTTAAGTTTATCTACATATGAGGTGTAATTGTTGCATGGTTACAACAATGTTTGCAGGAAATGAATATTAGTGGAAGAGTACAGTATTTATTAAAGTGCAGTGGGCATAGCATCGCTGTTCAGTGATGGGTCATAACACTCATAACTGTTCTGCATGCAAACCTGCGTAGCCGTTAATTTCACCGCGTTCCTTGTATGCTCCGTAATTTGATAACCATTGCCTCTATCTATCGTTGAATTATTTCATACGTTTCTTTTTAACAGGATGACGCACTCTTTGATGCCTTTCATTATTTTGCATCACATATGGTTGGACGTTTTTGCCCTTTAGACCTAAAACCATTTGACTTTTTTTTGTAGATATTCTTTTCAGTGAAACATTTTGTACAGTACATTCTACTCGATTATTGGACTTAGCAGTATTGGACCTATTGACCTGGAAGTATTTTAATGGCTAGTTTTGTTATTGTACACCGAAGAAACCAATTTTCTTAACTTGGTTGATAATCATCGGAATTATATTGTACTAGCTTCACTAACCTAGGTTATTATTGAACATCTGATAACCATAGGGTTAGCAAGAGAAGTTAATTAGACTCCAAGTACGTATTGCCGGAGATATTTGCAAGTTTGTGAACAATGCAATAATCGTGAATATCTCCGTCGTTATTTCTAATACTTTAAAAGAGAATGAAATATAAAAGCTGGAAAATTAAATGTTGTGCAACTTTTGTTACGGTATGTACAGTATGTAAATAAATAAAATAAATAAATCGTAATGGAAGAGCACAGTGTTTTTAAAATGTAGTGAACATAGCATTGCCATTGAATGATGTGTCGTAACTGATCTTGGTCATTATCTTCTTAATTCGCTGCATGCAGTGAAAGCGAATGTGCATGTTTAATATTGCTACTTCACTGTAAACTAATTAAATAATAAGTTATACTGCCTAATCTACAACCTGTCTTTCTCTGAGTTTCGAGAAATTCTACTGAGTCGTTTCCCGCGATGTAACAGACAGACAAAAAGTGGCAGTTTGAGATACAGTGACGCCGACTTTTTGTGTGTGGCGGGAAGGGGGGGGGGGTTTATGCCACCTCCCAAAGACAGAATGCCATTTTGCCCCTCCCCCCCCCCCAAAAAAAAAGAATTCTCCTCCTAGGTGTTAAAACGTGGAGTTTGGTAGTCTTCGGGGGCTGCTAATGCGTTAAATCTGGAGGTGTTAAATGGCTTTATATCAAGAAATGAGATTAGAAAGTGGGCATTCCTTCAGAGAACTGTATTCCCCAATGGAGACTGTTCGGGCTATACATCTGATGGTAGAGCTTTTCACCGTTCGTATCATGAAATGCATAATGCACAATAATAGGACATAACATTTTATTAAGGAAATGTATTTATGAAGCAAGTTCTAATTGTTTTAATTGTGATTATTTTTTATATCTTCGTACGTAAAACATTCCTTCAAAATATTTATTTATGAATCAAGTTCTGTTTTTGTTCACTTGTAAATATTATTGGAAACTCCGTACATAAGACTCGTTCAAAAATGTATTTGAGAAACAAGCTCTATATGATTGTTCTGTTTTTTTTTTGTTCTGTTTGTGAACCTTGTTATCAAAGAGGAATGTTTGCAATAATAGCTGTTCCTCATTTCACACGCCCTTGTTCATGTTAACCATCCCCCCTCCCCGCAATAACTACTCGAGATAAAAACGAACTATGAGGCAAAATTTGAAGTGTATGGATACAATTTTAATTTTATTGATGTAGATTATTTTACAAAATAAATATTCTTTCGTGTTGAAAGGACTGATCACCCTAAATTTCGAGGCTCAAATAGTCACAGTTCATTCTCTCAATTGTCTCTCTCCTGTTCAATGTCTTGTTTCTTTTTAAAGGCGAGTGAATTACGTCTGAACAACTGGGACGTATTGTGCTGGAAGCTTCCTTGTTCTTTGATCTTTTAACTGGAAGTCGTCCACTGCGCTTCTGTAATCTTTGTCATTGATTTAATTCGCTGGGCCATTGGGGCCTGGGATTAGATGGAAACTTATGGAATGCCTCGTTGCAGCGGCGAGGAGAAGGTCGACGACATCGACGACGACAACGACGACTAGCCCGGTCAGGGAGATAGGGGCAAGAAAGTTGGAGAGTGCTGTGCAGGGAGCTAATCCGGGCAATGGAGAGCCGTTGCGAGAGAGTTTGAGGCGACTGGCTATTTGTTCTTCCTGTTTGAGCGCCCCCAGCCGATAAGACACCTGCAAACTCCCCAGGGCAAGCTCTCAACCATGCTGGGCACGTACATACGATCTTGCTTCCTTGCTAGCCAGCGCGAGAGCAGATTGAAAAATCGAAAACTCGGATGGACCCGGGGGAATTGTTCTACATATGTGTGCGGTTGCTTTTTGTTATCAGCGAGACAAACTCGCAGTCATGTTTGCGAATAGACTTACTCACATGTGCAATTCATTTTGCCAGACAGATTCATTAATTAACCTGTCAGGTTGACTTCAAAGAACGCATTGTTTGCACAATTTTCACAGAGTAACTCGATAAGCTAAGTTTCTTTGTGGTCTTGTCTATGACATTGTTCCCACTAATTATTTACTTACCTCCAAGGATGCCGTCTCAAAAAAAGTTAACGCGAAAATTTTCAAGTGCATCTTTAAAAATATTGTGCAGTTTCCGCTATTCTCCATTAATTTGTTTTGTCATGTAAAATGTAATTTAGGTTTTTTTTGCTAGTGGCTTTACGTCACACCGACACACATAGGTCTTATGGCGACGATGGGATAGGAAAGGGCTAGGAGTTGGAAGGAAGCGGCCGTGGCCTTAATTAAGGTACAGCCCCGGCATTTCCCTGGTGTGAAGATGGGATACCACGGAAAACCATGTTCAGGGCTGCCGACAGTGGGATTCGAACCCACTATCTCTCGGATGCAAGCTCACAGTTGGGCGCCCCTAACCGCACGGCTAACTCGCCTGGTGGGATGTGTGTTGGCAAGACGCAAAGGCGTGCTTAGTTCACCATGAAACTCTGCGCGTTTATTCGTCGTTTGGCAGAGTCGATAAATATAGAAACATGACCTTCACTCAACTTGCAACAGAAATGAGAACCATGTTAATTGTGATTAATTAGAGGGGGCGAAAGCAGCCAACCATAGAGCAAACCACTCTTTCTCAGCCAGTGCCGGGTTTAACGATTGGGGATACCATTACCTGTCGCCCTTCCAGTGGCCTTCATAACCTGTACGGACATTGCATTGATTGATTGATTGATTGATTGATTGATTGATTGATTGATTGATTGATTGATTGATTGATTTGGTTTCAAAAAGAATATACGTATTACAATTATATTGTCCAAACTATCGATCGCTGCGCCTCGGCTCGGCTATTGGAGAAACGAATAAATAATCTAGTTTATATTAATAGCCGCTAGATGTCAGTTGTCTGCTGTTTTGCTTGGTAACCGTCACGTGTCCGCAGCAGAAACCATTTTGTGTTCTCGAGTTTGCGAAGTGCAATTCCGTGATTACAGTGCAAAGACGTTTCAATTTGAAGTACCAAATTGATCCTCCGAATGCGTGGAACATTCGCAGATGGTATCGGCAGTTTGTAGATACAGGATGTGTATGTAAAGGAAAGAGTCCTGGCCGCCCTCGTGTTCGTGAAGAAAATGTTGCATGATTTGAAACTGCTTTCCAACGTAGTCCTTCAAAATCAACTCGTCGTGCCAGTCGGGAGTTACAACTGCCCACAACAACAGTTTGGAGTGTTTTGAGACGTCGGTTGGTTATGAAGCCGTACAAGTTACAGCTGTTACAAGCTCTGCGTCTTGATGACAAACGCAAACGTGTGGCATTTTGTAACGAGATTCTTGATGCTATTGACAATGATAACGCTTTCGCACATCGCATCGTGTTCATTGATGAAGCGACTTTCCATATTAGTGGTCAGGTGAACAAACACAATGTTCGAATACGGGGCCTACAGAACCCACATGCAGTCATTGAACATGTACGAGATTCGCCCAAAGTCAATGTGTTTTGTGTGCGATATCCCGATCATCTGTTTACGGCCCATTCCTCTTTGATGGAAACACGGTTAACGGTCAGCAGTACCTCGCTATGTTACAAAACTGGTTGTTTCCGAGGCTGCACGAAGACAACTTCATTTTTCAACAAGACCCCCCCCCACTGGAGTCGCCAAGTTCGTGAATATCTGAATGAAACTCTACCTAACCGTTGGATTGGTCGTCAAGGAGCTGGCGACTTACCACGTCTCATCTGGGCTCCATGGTCACCCGATTTGACACCCTGTGACTTCTTCCTGTGGGGTTTCGTTAAAGACAGTGCTTATGTACCACCACTCCCACAGAACCTGGAAGAGTTGAAGAACCAGATCCGTACTGCCATACCATCAGTGGCGAAGGACATGCTTGCTCGAGTATGGGAGGAATTTGAGTATCGATGTGATATTGTTCGTGTCGCTGATGGAGGATATATTGAACATCTGTAATCTGAACTTGAGAGGTTCGTAAATATGTGTGTAAAGTTTCATATTTGTATGTCTTGTGACTGCAACACACGCACTAGACCAAGCACAAGTAGCATCATACAGCATACAGACAGGAAGTCCAGAGGACTGCAAATTCCCAAGGTCTTTACATGATTCATAGTGATAAAAGTTTACTAGAGCACTTTGATCCTGACACATTTAACACAGATCTTGAGATGTATGTTTAAATTATAGGAAAAATGATTCTATCTCCCTGAATATTTGTAATGTCATATTTTTATTTTTAATTTAGTCATTCTCATACCAATACGTGTTTTCCAAAGGACAGATAATAGCTCACAAGTTCTTCGAAAAAAGAAAATCGAATTGTTGGTTTCGTAAAAGAAATATCAATGTATTCAAGAATATGAACACTTTTTTATGCTGTCATGAGGAAATTAAATACAGCACTATGTTTTCCATATAAATTGTTCCTCATAATTGGTGCTGAGAATTGTATAATCGTGGTAGTGGTAACAGTTTTATCGTGAATTTTTCTGTCCAGTCTGTACGATTGCCGCCATTCGACAACATTTTTGGGAATGGTCCCTCTACCACTCAGAAGCAGTCCTCTTACTCGTATGTTCCTGACGCTGTAGTCTCTCTGGAAGTAGGGTACTGATGGTGCATACATATCCTGTTTTTCTTTATCTACGTCATGTGGTTGGGAAAGGACCAAGGACCAAGGGGAATGTCTTCAAACCTTATCGTACTGTTCTCATTCTCCTTTTCTTTCTTTCTTTCTTTCTTTCTTTCTTTCTTTCTTTCTTTCTTTCGTTCGTTCCTTAATTTTACTTGTAGTTAATTCACCGAAGTTAAGACGTTGAAGTCTAAACGGTCTGACACCGTGATTAGCCGGTTCGAGTCCCGTTAGTCGAAAAACATTTTCACCGTCAGAATGTTGGCCGGCAGGGTAGGGGAGGTGGTGGTATAAAATTGCTAATCACTAGATTGCGTGCCAAAAGCCTGGGTTAAATTCCAAAACTCTTCGCAGTGCTCACATGGAGAGAGGGCATATGACGCTATTGATAGTGATTTGTCCGTTGGATGGGGACGTTAAGCCTTGAGCAGCTCCCTTGGTGCTAATCGACAGGAGCAGGCTATGTGCCAGCACGGGGTTTCACCCTCTCCCTACTATCATATATCACGTCATTCATTTCATTTCATCTCATTAACTCCTCTGATGAGGTTGACGCCAGAAGGGCATCCGGTCATAAAAACCCGCCAGGTCAGATTCATATCACCTCATACCCGACCCCGTAGAGAAGCGGGGTAAGGGGTTGGACAAGCGAGCACCTAAGTTAATAAGAGTTTATAAATTGTTCTGTGTGAAAAGTTTGTCAGTTTTATTATTTTTTTGCCTTTTATATTTCTTTATTAATTTTTGGCTATTCTGCGTCAAGAGGTATGCCAATGGGTATTTATGACTGTGACCTTTCATATTCAATAAATAAATGCAGTAATTAAATGTTTACATCAAGCCTCATTGGACGCTGCTGGGGGTTGGGGACGTGATAGCCCAGTTAATATCGTCATTAGCTCCTCATCAGTGTATGCAGGATTCAGATGTCTACCGAATATGATTGCGGAATTTTTCGTCGCTTGGATAGGAGTCTATTAAAATTAGAGGGATTATAGCTAATGCCATTGCCATCACCGTGTAAGAACGTTGATTGCTCAGTTCATGAGGCAACGTGGATGGGGCGTGAACAAGGAGGTTCACTGCATATATACCGATGACTCTAATCGGAGGGCTGACATCATAGCTATCAACAGAAAAGACAGTGAAGTAGTGTTCCTAGATCCCACCATTCGCTTCGAAAGAGACTCATCAGACTCGGGATGTATTCCATGCTTGCTTTACCTGCCAGTAAGGTATAAAATGCCTTTCGATCGGTGGATTGTCAGAGGCCTGCTATTCGGTTCCATTTTGCGAAATAGAAAAAGAAAATATTAATATAGATACTGGGGGTACTCTCTACACATCATTCATTTCCATCTATACTTGAGAACGTGATTAATACAAGATGTTTCAAAAAGGACTTTACAACTTTGACAGCTCATAGTTATTCATTTTACTTACAGAAATGGTTTTGGTGTCATCCAGACTGACAATAGATCAAGTTTTACCTAAACAGGTTGAATGTGACCTCCATCGCTCATGGGGCACACACCCCATCTGAAGTCGTTTCTTCCCAAACTCGCTGCAGCATGTCAGGCGTGACTCGTTCAATTGCGATGCAGATTCTACATCTGAGTTCTGGTAGAGGAGCTGGTAAGGGTGGAACAAACACTGTATCCTTGACGAATCCCCACAAGAAAAAGTCAAGAAGTGTCAGGTTTTGTGAGCATGGGGGCCATGCAATTGGTGCACCTCGTCCAGTCCACTTACCCGGAAAGCGTACATTCAGGAAATCCCGGACGTCGGAGAGGTAGTGGGGCGGTGCGCCATCTTGCATGAAGTGTACACTGAGTTCGTGGTCATCGGTTTTCGAGGACTGTGCTCAAAGCGTTGTCTCACTTGCTCTACGACATCGTCAGACGTACGTGGACGACCTGAGGTGAAGACAGCCATCTTTGCCGCAACTGCCGCTAGCGCTTGCAGTGGCGCGATTCTGTACTGGGGTACCACGCGAGTCAAAACTTGATCTATTGTCAGTCAAGATGACACCAAAACCATGCCTCTAACTGAAATGAATAAATAACTATGAGCTGACAAATTTGTAAAGTCCTTTTTGAAACACCCTGTATTCCTCTGTCACTAACCCTAGAAAAAAGAAGATAATAACAGTATTAACAATTAAATTTCCACTTTTTTATGTTTTTAAACTCCATTGAAATTCTAACCTGACTGTATTCCGGATCTGAATGGTCACCCTCGTTGGAGGACGGACGATTTATTTCTTTAATAATGTCTGCAAGTATGAAGCTGATAGATTATAGTTAATAATGTCTCTCTTGCGCAAAACTTGAAGCTTGTTTGTTTCATTGATTAAGATAACTCTAGCGCTGAACTAGTTTTAAAAAGATGACAAATCTGGACGTGGAACTACTCACATAATTTTGTTCGAATTTTAGCTGTTCACTTTTCTGCTCGTCACAAGTAGGGTAGTGTTATTGGAAAGTCCAGTAACTAGATAACCAACTTCGATTTTAACACCAGTATATCTCGGACGAGGAAACACCGCCAGTGGTTGTTGTTTAGTTGCAAAAAATGCTGCGCATATTTACTGTTACACGGGCACACAGCACCACTATCCCATGTTCAGCACCGCGATTGCAGTCCCCACTGGAGCGGGAACGTTTTTGAAGTCACTCACTGCTCAACGTCGTATTGAGCATTGACTCTGCGTGCAGTTGAATTTATAAAATGGTATTGTTCAGTTGCCTTTCCAATGTCTAAATTATGTTACAAAATCAGTAGGCATCTGATTACTCATTTGATCACCACTACTGAAAATTTAAAAAGAAAGCGAGCTTGTTGTTTTACGTGACTATTACTTTCGTGATCATTAGGGCCAGTAGGTTTATGTAATATCAGAGTTCGAAATATGTGCGCAAACATACAGTAAATATCAGTGGATTATGTAATATTCATAAAAGAAATACCATTACAAAAAATGTTCGTGTATACCTTGATTATGACTAGGGAAAGGATTTTAAGGTGGACGGTATGGTCGGAAAAGGGGCAAAATGTTTTGAAAATATATACAAAAAGGTGCAAAAAAGGTGTTGATGAAATAATTTTGTTAAGGCTTAAACCATTTACATGAACTTTATGTACACTAGAGCCCGAAAGTTAGGCAAAATGCCTTTTTTTTATTTGGGTGGATATACCCACATGGAGAAACATATTTCCGTACGTTTGACAGCGGTAGGACCAGTTATATTTTGCCTGTTTTAGCTTCCGTAGCCTATTTGATAGTTTCGTGCATTATTAGTCTTTAAGTTGTTGTGGATATTTTCTGCTTTTATTTATGTATAAATGAACGGAAATAAAAAAAATACATAAATCGAATTAACTGTATGAATAATAATAATAATAATAATAATAATAATAATAATAATAATGAAACATTTCATTTTAACGTAATAGATAGAAAAGTGGTATGTACAGTACATTAACGATGTTTTCATATAACACAAATCTCTACTGAAAACTCCACAAGCCAAATGGCCGAAAGGGTTGCCAGATCCCGTCCTTGCTCCGTAAATTTAAGTGGTGGTGATTATTGTTCCATTGTTGGGAGAAAATTCTTTCAAATGTTAAGAAATCATTTGTTCACTTCGCGTTAGTACACACCGAAAATGTGTTAGGTAAAATCGAGATAAATATAGGAGAAATTTTCCAGGCTTGCAGACCGTGGTCCAATTGCCATCTTAACTCCCAACGTTTTACAGGACCATGACGTACAAAACCGGAGAATTTCTCCTTTGTTCATGGTCAAGCCGACCGCGAAAGTATTAGCCGGTTATATTAGTTAAAATGAATGGAATAAGCTGCGGTGGCTTACTTCTAGAGCCACCCTCGTATTTGGCACCAAATTAAATGTGGAACTACCGTATATTCGCCTTCGGAAGACGTCAACTTCTCTCTTCATCCATTGAACAGCAGCAGCAAGTCCGATATGAAAATTCGGAATTAATTTTAATGAGGACTTTAATGGCATACACCGGTGAGTAGGATTTGAAGTGAAATATTTCGTACTGATTTGCATAGTGTTGCCTTAAAGATACATACATTTGCATCCACAATGGACTCTAGTAATTTGATTTGTATTTGTAGTCCATTAATCCGAATCCATCGATTTCCATATGTCACAGAGAGCGAAGCTGATTATTTCCCAGCGGAAGTGACGTATCAGTGTGGAGCGTACGATAATACATTATGCGGCTATCGCATTGACGTGACTTTCCCTGTGCTAGCTCCACCGGTCACAGTTAAAATAGACTCTCACTGGAACAGCTTAGCAGAAATTAAGTTTTCCCAGAGAGTCATTATGCGTTTAGAATTGAGTAGCTTAAGCACTCACGCTTCTTCGCACGGGTTGTAAAAAGGGATCAGTGTAGTGTTACTATTTGTTCTATGAATATAATATGTTAGCATAACCCAAGAAATACTGCGTGAAAGTAATCATATTTCGCTTCTCGATCGGTAGAACTTGAGGAAACTTCCCAGTCGCGACAGCCTCCGCTGCACAACGCTCTTTTGTTGCTATAGTATAGGTCGTTCCATGTTAAGAAAACAGTATTGCTCTTATGACAACAGGTTTGCCGTATCGGACGGCTCTGCTCAACAACCATCACCGGAAAATGGCGGCACATAAATTTGTGAAATTCAGTGTTTAAGTTCAAGTTAAGAAGCGGAAGAAAATAAGCTGAATCTTATTTTTATGAACTTAGGGGGGCGGGGGTTTACAGGGCCTCTTTTTTTTTATTTGTACAGAATGAGTGGTCAACTAAAGCACATTAAAAACTCAGCACTGATGTGTAAGGCAAACTGGGAGAGAAAATAGGCACGTAATAATTTCTATGGGCTCGCATGGGCGCCCGCATGATCTTTTCCAGGGTGGGGGGGGGGGGCACATTAACAATTTTCTTGAATATAAAAACCAATACAACGTCAGCAATATTAAATTGTTTACAGAAATTTCCAGTTATAACAGATGCTAGATGACTGTTAGTAAGTTCAGTTTATGAAATAATCTGGTAAGATATTAAACAATTGAACATCAGCCTTTTTAGAGTTCCAGGTGGGGGCAAGCGCCCCCCTTGCCCCCCCCCCCCTTGTGGGTGCCCATGGCCCGAGGGGTAAGGGATGTATTTAATTGCATTTATTAAATTTATCCAGACAACACGGTGTACTACTGTGCTGTCGTATCGTGACGTTCTCAGCCATAACACAAATAACTCACTGTAGAAATGTTAAAGAAATCACACACGTAGGTTAATTACATAGCACTCACTCAATACAATACAAGTAAGCATCTGTACTGATATGAAGGCTAAAAACCACACGCAACAAATAATAATACTGTACACGACTTCTCCACAAAAGAAATCGCTGCATTAATATTGAAAGAAAGAAATCACAGACGTAGGCTAATCACATAACACTCACTCAAGACAAGTGCGCACTGATAATAAAAAAGCCTAAAAACACACGCGCAACAAATAAATACTGCAGATGACTTCACTACAGAAGTGAGCTGCCGGCGGTTCACAGAGTGAGGGACTACACGAGGCTTGTACCAGAGCAACAACGAAGCGATGGATCTTCCCGTCATTGTGCTTTCTCCCTACGAATGCATTTATGAAAAAGGAAATGTTATGTAGTTATTTTAATAACTCCCAGGCAAAAATGCCTCATCCTTTTCATCTATCTTTCATAATACATTACAAAGTACAGTATAATATCCCTTAATCATGAGGAATTGTGAGTGTCTCCGTGGGGGGGGGGGGGGGGGATGTTCACTCCTTGTAGTTCCATAAGAGCATTGCTGTTTTCTTAGTTCGTACAATCAGAGGATTTGTCGTCACTTTTTTCTCACAGCATAAGGGTTTAGATTTTACTTAGCTGTGCATTTATGTTTTCTTCATTGGTTTCTTTACAGAAGTGGTCTGCAAAGTTGAGGGCTCCCACCTCCAACGGGGCGCGCAGAGTAAATTAGTGACGAAACAAACTTTATGTCCTTTTCGAACAATGGTTGTGATCCCCAGATACTCAGTACAGTACGCCAGACAAAGAAACTCTTCTTCTCCCATTCATAACTAATAGACTCGCTACGCTACGAGAATTGAGTCTTCTTTCTCAGCCTGAAACTCATTGTCAGACAGTGCAAAGACTATGAGTGTTCAGATGGAGTTCTGCGTGTTTTGAGTAGGCGTAGTTAAATCTATCGCCATAATGATGGACAAGTGGCTGATTCACAGTGGTAAAAAAACGATCCCGTGAAAGTGTTTCATCGAGTTCCGGTTCACCCAGGAAAATACCTAGTAAAGACCAGGCTGCGAATTTCGTCGTATGCTCATCTTCCACATCTGCTTCCGTTTTGGCTTATAACGTTAAGCAGCGCAAAGACTATTTATTTATTTATTTATTTATTTATTTATTTATTTATTTATTTATTTATTTATTTATTTATTTATTTATTTATTTATTTATTTATTTATTCTCAAGGTTTACTTCGCAAATATTTACTGTTTTCAGTTTCCTTTTTTTTGGTATTATTTTAATTATGCCCGTAACGGCTGCATCAAAAAGAACTGGAAGGTTATAATATGTTCCAAATGTAATTTAATATAGTATTTTTGTAAGTTTTTCTAAATGAAGCTCACCGTTTTCAAAATATCAGCAGGAAACCTTTTCAGTTCCACCCCTTGTTTAGCTCCCTTCTTCCTTTGAATGTCTTAATGCCAGTCAACCCCACAATAAGGTAACACAATTGTAAAATGATAAAGTTTTAGGTGTAGTTTTTACCACAAAGTAATCCAATTCGAGGACCTAAGTTTCGTCTTTATTACAGGTCATCCTCATTCTACAAATACCACTGATAAACGTGCTGTTTTTATTACATAAGTACTGACTCCATATATCTAATCTTACAAGCTGGGGTACATTCAAATATGAAAAACACACACAAAAAAATAATAAACATACCATCTGCAGAATGAATGTTTCGCGTCAACACAAGGTGCTTACAAAGGAAAACTGGGCTGCGGGAATAAACTAAAGGTGGTCAGAAAGGGAAGTTTGTTCTTTCTTCTTTCGTTTCACCCTCATTGGGGTACTGAATCAGTTACTTCTCTGTGTGCTGTTCTTTTCTTAGTGTCCAGTATTTCTTCAGTATTTCTGATCTTCCTTTCCTCTCGTCTTCCGAGATAATAGGTTTGGCCTTTAATGCAGATTTGTTTGGGAACCTTATATTTTCGTCTTTAGTTATTACTTTAGCTGTTCGATTGAATAGTCAATTTTCTGGAATTTTTGATTCTACTAGGTCTTTTCTAGTTCAGGAATTGAAGATTTGTTTGTTTAATCTGTGAGAATTAACTCTGAGATGGCCGTAAAAAGTATCCTTTTTTCGCACAGTATCTGAGAGTTTTCAGTTTTCTTGTAGAGTGTTTCATTCTTGATGTACTCAGTTCAAAAAATTTGGGGAACATGTTTTTGAACGTATACCATGCTCCACAGAACAAAAACTCACACCCAGGTATATTATCAACTAAACCTTTATTCTTTACCGTGTAAGTATACAATAGAACATCGATGGATTCGCGTTCATTTTCAGAACACAAGCGTAAATGTCCAAATAGGGGCGAAAACAAAGTGATAACAGTCCTCCAGGGTGGATTTTTATCACAGTTGGAGTGCTTAAGTATGCTGTATGTTTTCCATGAACATTTATCACAGCTTGGCACGTACGTGGCATGCTCCTCTCGACGGAGGTCACGTTGCGGTATCAGGTCCCATTCTTCAACGAGAGCCTGTTCGAGGTTTTGAAGAGTCTGTGGTGGA
This sequence comes from Anabrus simplex, assembly GCF_040414725.1. Lineage (NCBI taxonomy): Eukaryota > Metazoa > Arthropoda > Insecta > Orthoptera > Tettigoniidae > Anabrus > Anabrus simplex. Next base: position 82,588,153 of record NC_090268.1, on the reverse strand, counting down.
ACAGGACGCCCACGAACACTTCTGTCAAGCCTATCCCACACATGCTCCATCTCTTGAATGTCCATTTCTCGCAGGACAGCTCTGGTGATGCGCGCTACATGGGCCCTGGCATTGTCGTGCATGAGTACGAATTCAGGGCCAACACCGTATGCAGCAACCAACACATGCTGTGGCAGTATCTGCTCGATGCACCCCGCAGCGGTAAGATTACCACGGACGACGACAAGATCCGTACGGCCATTAATACTGATGCCACCCCACATTATCACAGAACCTTGTCCGAATCGGTCGTCTTCCTTGACAACATTTGGCATGTACTGCTCACCACGGCGTCTCCATACACGTTGACGTCCATCACGCTGTGTCAGGGGAAATCTGTCTGTTAACAACACAGGTCCCCATTGATGAAGTTGCCAGTTGACGTGGGTACGGGCAAACAGAAGGCGAGCTGCGCGATGTTGCTGCGTTAAACGGAGCACTCGAACAGGACGTCTGGGTCGTAAGGACACTTCTCTTGATCTGTTCCTTACTGTCTGCTCAGACACCGTAACTCCAGTGACCCTCCTGAGGTCTTGTTGCAGTTCTCTGGCAGTTGCTGAACGACGCCGCAACGCACAGATCGTCTGTGGGGTTGTCATGCGTCCACGACCTTGTCCAACCCTCCTTGTGAGCTGGCCTGTCTCATTGTAGCGATTGAACAAGCGTTGAATAACTGACGGAGAGACATTGAGATCCACAGCAACACGACGAAAAACCCAGCCTTCCTGGATCAAAGTGACGGCCCTTGCGACTTGAACCTCGTTAGGATGTCTCATGGGATGTGCTGGTTTACGTACAACGTGCTCAAATGAGCGCAGTAGTCCGTGTACCTCACAACGACACACGGACGCACCGCTATTCACCTTGTTTTGAGGGGTCACCTGACAGGCTACGCCTACAGATGGAGTATAACTTCGATTTGACATACCCTCAGTGGCTTAGGTCTCGAGGTATGCTGTACGACCATTGGAACCCCATCTACCAAATTAACGTTCACGTACCAGACGTTACAAGTCATGTTGCCCTAATTTTTTTTTGAACTGTGTATAATATCTTACTATCCTGACATTTTTGTCCTATGATCTTTCTAAATTTTTTCCTTTCTTTTAGTTCATGTTTCTCCATCTGGTCTTCTGAAATTCGTGTTTAATATTTCTGCTGTGTATAGTGTTTCTGGCGTAATCACTGATTTATAATGTTTAGTTTTGGACACCCATGAAAGGGATTTCTTGTTGTACGTATCTGTTGTTAGTTAGAAGGCCAGTTCAGGTTTATTTTTCCTAGATTCCATTGCATTGCATTTTACAGCTTTCCAACTAATCCATTCTCCGAAGTATTTGAATTCTTTTACTGTTTGAATATTTTGTTCTTGGACTTTGAGGTATTTATGTGGGGTTTGTTGTTTGTCATGCGTTTGGTTTGTTCGTTTATGCATGTGTCTTTATTTTTTATTATTTCAAAATAATTTAATATGGAACCCTTAGTTCCAATATAAAAGAAAGGTTGAGATGCTGATCCGGATTGAAGAAATGATAGTTTGTTATAAGGTTGTTGGCGAACTGACTCTGCGGGCTTATGTAATTTTCGTGATTAATATTTTCTTTCGTTGATTTCGACCAGCTTGCTGTATTTGTTTCTTTTGAGTAGCTGGCCCTGAATCTGGAAATTGTTTTACGATGTCTGACCCCTTTCCGTTCCGTCGCATGGATTCATTAGCGTATTTTCTTCTTCTTCTTCTTCTTCTTTTTTTTGCTAGTATCTTTACGTCGCACCGACACAGCTAGGTCTTATGGCGACGATGGGATAGGTGTGAAAATGGGAAACCACGAAAAACCATCTTCAGGGCTGCCGAGAATGGGATTCGAACCCACTATCTCCCGGATGCAAGCTCACAGGCGAGCGTCCCTAACCGCACGGCCAATTCGCCCGGTCATTAGGGTATAAACAATATAATATCATAGGGCTTAAGCTTTTTAACTCTTAGTTTAGTGGTGCCAGGTTGGATGGCTAAAATTTTAGAACTCTGGCTTTCTGAGCCCAAATGGCGGATTCGATCCCAGCCCATTCCGATGATGTTTGAAGGTGCTCAAACACGCCTGCCTCGTGTCGACTGTTTAAAAGAGCTCCTGTGGGTCAAAATTACGGCATCTCATTATTTCCGAAAACCGTAAAAGTAGTTAGTAGGACGTTAAGCCAGTAACGTTATTTTTTTATCAACATGGTTTTTAAGTATAGTCTTGTGAAACCGATTACGATTAACGTTCATTCTATTATTCCGATTCTAGCGTAATACTTGTTGAATATTATGAATGTGTATATTGATTGAAATCATTATGCATAGTATAATTAATCCTCATTAATATTTGTGCATCCAGAGGTCCGAATCCTGGTCAGCACATGTGTGTTGACAAAAGTTCTTCTAGTCTTACGTGAGGTGATGGTTGTGGTAGTGGTATTGATTATTGTTTTAAGAGGAAGTACAACTAGGCAACCATCTTCTATATAACACTAATCAGAGAGAAAAAGTGGAAGGGATCCCACACTTCGAAAAATGAAGGTATCGGCCAAAGAAAGACAAGGGCCACAAAGGGCGTGAAAATGAAAGACTCCCTAGCCCTCGGAAACATAATAGCGTCGGGGTCGGAAAAGAACAAGAGTTGACCAAGGGAGGTCGGAAGGATATGAAAGCGAGGAGCCTGGCACATGTAGAAGCAATGCCAGGACTCAGCTATGGGACCCGTGGTTACCAACCCACGCTTCAAAGTTCAGAGCCCCTGTGACCCCTTTTAGTCGCCTCTTACGTTAGACAGGGGATACCGTGGGTGTTATTGTACCGCCCCCACCCACAGGGGGAGTAGTTTTACGTGACTACCTATCGGTTGTGGCTTGCAGCCACGGGGTCTGCTGTCTTTCGTGGAATCGGAACCAAAGCGACTTAAATTTTCATGTCGAAAATCCGTTGTACATTGACTACGATTTGAACTGCGGACACCTTGGTGAGAAACTAGAGACCGTTAGATTTTCTGTGGAGTTTTTCATATCATAGAAACATAAGTTTATCAGATGTCTAAGACCTCCTGTACCTCCTGAACCTACCACCAGCACAGAATGATCAGACACTGCTCAGTGGTGAACTGTAATATGAAATATGGAACTCTCACTTCCTTTAACAGCACATAAATGATTTCTGACTGACCACTTTCCTAAGCATGGTTCTAAGATCCCAGCGGAAATGTTACAGGTAGTGTTCTTATTCAGAAGTGTTCTTACGGAGTATATTTTCCGACAGTGGCGCTCTCTGCTTGAAGGTATAACAAACTTACCGCCCGGCGTCTGTTGAGGAGGAAACCTATCATTCTAATTTCCTTCAGACATATGTAATCAGGAAATTTCCCTAGCATGTTTTTTTTCACTTGTTTAGCTTACCAGCTTGCTACTTTCTATAAAATGCGCATTGGAATCTACAGGGAATAAAGAACAACGTTTTCCTTTTCTTCTTCTTACTATTATTAATGGTGCAGTGTATTACCCATTATCCTTTTGTTTCCAACACGGTTGGTTTGATCCTGTCTGAGGTCGATGGCATTTGAAGAGGTTTAAATGCGGTGGCCCCTTGTCTTTGGCTTCAGACATTTAAAGAATTCCGAGGAACTAATCATACACTGGTAAAATCCCCAAGGAATCGAACCCGGGATCCTCTGAATCGAAGGCTTCAACGCTGACTATTCAGGCATGGAGCCGGACAACATTATTATTATTATTATTATTATTATTATTATTATTATTATTATTATTATTATTATTATTATTATTATATTGGTTATCGGTGTAATCCACAGAAACACGCAATAATGATTACATCCATCCGTATAGAGTTGGCATCAGGAAGGGCATCCGGCCGTAAAATAGGGCCAAATCCACATGTACGACGCAGTTCGCACCCGCGACCCTACAGGTGTGGGGGAAAAGCGGTAGCAAAAGGAGGAGAAGAAAAAGAATTGTTAATCGGTGTAATAGAGAGTTTGCCGGTTTGAGGTTGTCTGCCGTATTTCAGTATGAATTCTTTGCAGAATCCTGTCATATAGACCTAAAGCATACCGTCGTTTACGTCAAATTGTCCTATAATGGCAGATTGGTTGTAGTTTGCTGGTGTTCAATTCTGTTACAATACGTAGTGCAACGTAACCGATGGTAATGCGATCTTGTTAGCTTTGATCATTCGGCTAGTTCTACCATTTATCTGAACGACATTATAGATTGGTCCCATTATTTGGTCCAATAACTCCCCTGCTATCTGTTATTGGTATCCATAATGCTCCATCTTCAACATGCCCTTCTTTTTCGGCCTTCAGTTACGTTAGTTTTTCTTATTCTAACTGATTCCGTGTGCGACAAACGAAAGAAAGAATACCCAGGAAAGCTTTTCTGAAAGTCCACGAGTGATGTACGGTTCTTCTATTGTTGCGGTTAAATCAATACTTACCTAACAGCAGTCTAGAGATTCTCGTAGAAGATTCCTGTCTGGTTGGCGTGGATTGAAATTCTGTGAGCTACGTGCGCCAGCTGGTGAGGCAATAATCACCACTGCTATACTGAACAATATGATACTAATCCTTGGTCTTATGGCAGTTATGATTAAGAATTTAATTTGTTTTCCTCTTTTCAGAAATTGGTATACGTTCTACAATTTTATAATGTGCTTCTTCGTATCATGGAGGCATACAATGTGAGCTTTGGTCACTTTCAGTCGATCTGTTAAAATTAATGCGCAAGCCTTAGGTATATGGACGAAGTGGAATTTTGTAATAGAAAGGAGAGAAAGACTTTCTCGGAATGTGACCGACATGACTAGTGTTTCAATAACTGTGTTCGGTAAAATTCTGCACTGCACTACTTTGACGGCTCAGTGACAGTTCAAGATCTTCTTTCTCGTGTCGTACATATGAAATAGTTCTCGTACGAGCAACGTATTTCTAAAGGGTCCTCCATACCAACCAAATAATCAACAGTCCACCGCAAACATGTTGGCGAAGGGGTTGACTAATGTAGAGGCTTGTTTATCAATCCAAATGGAGGGTGATTTCCTGTTTGCTGGTCTGTGCAGTCAACGTGCCGACGAAGGAAGCGTTTCCACCACCGCTACTTGCGAGGTTAGCGCAGATGGTGCAGCATTGTCAACGAATGGCTCTTACTTGCTTTCGTTGTTTCCTTCTTCGTTCGGTCAGTAGACAGATACCTTCGATTAACTTCTCTTTCGGGGTGACTGAAACCCTGAAAGTTGTATTTTGCTGTTGTTTGTAACTCTTCATTATTCCCTGCAAATCGTTGAATGTTACTTCGTTCATCCTGAGGTAGTTTTGAAGTCCTCCCCAGTGAGCTCATTTAAAAGGTTGAAATGAGTAACCTTCTTTCTTGCTCTTTCTGACGACCACTTTTTCTCCCTCTCTTATTTTTTTCCGAGATTTCATTGAAACAGCGGTCGTGGAAAATGCTATGATTATCTGCTCACCCTTTGTACTCATCATTCGTCACTGATGAGTAGCACTGCAGAAGACGCGTTGAGATCGACGTTCTGGAATTTACTGAAGGATAAGGTATTTGATTTGAGAATATGGTGTCATCAGAGGCTCTAGCAGTCTCACCAAGTTCACTGTCGCGGTAATGTGTAATATTAAACCATTTATGTTCGTTTATAATACGTAAATAGACTCCACAGTATAAGCAATTAATTAGACATTTATCAGATCTTAGGAGTACACTTCGCCAGATCAGTTTAATATTTGGTAGGGCTCGAATGAAGGAAAAGTGCAACATCAAGAAGTTTGAAAATAATGTGCTAAAAGCACAACAAAAGTTGCAATAACTGGAGTTTTTTTGGTAAGGGAACAGGAACTTGAGAAGAAACACCATTTTCTCACCGAGGTCGCCATAGTTTGAATCCGACCAAGACTGTAAATCACATAGCCACACAAAATGTGCACTCTATTTTCTTTTCTTGGTTTCACCCAACCTTCCTTTACAGCGAAGAATGTAGAAAATGGGTTAGTAAAGAGTGTAGCGTGGTAATGTTTGATATTGATGATGTTACGGTAAAAAGAGGCCGACGACGCCAGTAAACAGGAGGATTGTAAAACGCCGATATCATATTAATATTCCCTGGAATGGGACTTTCGGTCATTTGCCTGGGACATTTAGAATCTACCGTAGCTGAATAAGTTGTGATAGTGAACAACGCTGAATCAGTGGAGTTTCTAGTTTCTGGCGTTAGATCAGACAGATTATTTTCATTTGTACACTTCATGATACAGCTAAGCGGACTCTTATACGGAAACCAGCGCCAAATTTTCTATTCCTCTTCCCATGTTATGAACTTTAGCAATAAAATATTTCTTGGCTCCCTTTCTTGCGTATTTATTTATTTAGCGTATGGCTAGAGATAGTGTCTGTCTTAGGTAGGATCTACACTTCTATAAACGTATATCTAAATTTTGGATGTAGTCTATAATATCTGGCGTCGCGAGAGCAAAGTCACTAGCACTGGCATTATACTTTCTTGTCTGTGCTGGATCGTCTCTTGTGTAGCACCGCAGTCACACTCAGGCGTTGAAAATTCTGTTCAGTGTGGATCATAGTCTACGAAGGAGGTTAAAACCAGGTGTTGGCTACTTCTTCGCAGGAGGCATTGTTGGGTAGTACTTGTCGTTGAGTTTTTCTGCCATTCAACGGAAGTTTAGTAGTTACTGTTCCTCAAGTTCATGGCATCTCTCGTTTGTGGATTTCTTGAACGCAGGCGATTTGTATTCGCATCACCAGTATCATCATGTATCAGCAGTTCTGGATTGTTCATTATTTTGTTGAATTCTCGTAGGAGAACATATTTACGTCTGAGGTCTGGAGGAGGAATATGACTTAACACTGGTAACCACTGTCTGGACGTAGATTTAATTTATTGTGCTTACATAGTGCTTAAGAAAATTTGTAGCGAATATTATCATTTAAACTCCTTTTAAAACACGGTAGTAGAACCATTTATTCGCAAAATGTAGGTAAAACTCCGTGTACTAAGTAGCCAGAATTAGAATTCTCCTTTTTCTTCTGTTTCTTCTTCTTCTTCTTCTTCTTCTGCTGCTCTCTCCTCACAGAAAGTTGGCGACCATCATGGAGTAAGTTGTCCTGTTTGGTGTTTCCCATATCAGAGTTACTGTATCGTGAATATCGGACCACTGTCAGAGGTTACGCGTCCGGGATATCTTCTTCGTCCACATCATCGTTTTATTTCTATATTGCCTCCTATAATGAATTTTACCAGGCTGAGTTTATTATTATTTCGGCAGATGGGACCGACATAGGCTGCTTTCCTGCAAGGGGTATGACGTCACATGATTAACTGGCACGACGGAGTACCTCTTCGTTGGTGATATGATCTACCTGAGGAATCTTGAACATCCTGCAATACATGCGCACCCCCAAAGATCTGCAGTCGGTTCATTGACTAAGCCATTATTGTCCATCTTTCGACACCGTCAAGCAGCTTCGGTAAAGGCCACCACACACAGAAAGCTAAACTAAGCTACGGCATATTACGCAATCCAAGGAAGAAAATTACTCCAATGAAGTTGCATGGAATGGCGCAAACAGAGTGCTACGCTAACCTAAGGCATGCCAAGCTAAATTTTACAGATCGCCAAGGAGGCGATTTTCATACCTGTAACTGGCTTCGTGGATGCGCCCAATCACTTTTTCTGCCCGGCATCCAGCATGTGTGAATTACCGCAATACTGTAACTATTATTAATTGAGACGAAAGGAAGAAAGACGGATTGAAGAGATACAAGAATACACTTGTCTGTCGGATTATTAGAGATAACCATGAAGAAATAAATGAAATTCTGGAAATGTATTGAAAATGAAAATGCACAGCCTGTTTCCAGTCATTCGACCGGGTCGGGAATGGAATGAATGAAGCCCCCATCTAGCGGCTAGGATAGGAATTGTGCCGGCTGCTGAAGCCTGTTGCACTCCTCTAGGGCAATGATTAATGAATGACATATGAAATGATATTGAATAGTGTTGCTGGAATGAATTATGACAGCGAAAGCCGGAGAAACCGGAGAAAAACCTGTCCCGCGTCCGCTTTGTCCAGCACAAATCTCACATGGATTAACCGGGATTTGAACAACGGAACCCAGTAGTGAGAGGCCGGCGTGCTGCCGCCTGAGTTACGGGGGCTCCCTGGAAAATTATTGTACGGTTCATTATTGTTTTCATATAAATTTTACCCTACATTCTATAATTTGGGTTATTCATATTCATTTTTTTCTTGACGACAGTTTCAGTAATAGAGGGAAGTTCATGAAACTGTTCCTGTTCTAGACAAAAGTATTCTAAATTAATCATTTCCACGCAATACTTGAATCAAATTATGGAATTCACCATGAGTTATTCTTCCTCCAATTTCATGAATATAGAATCTTCTCCCGTTTTTGTTTCTTCCTCTTTCTTCACGAAAGTGGCCAATAAAAGAGCCACCTCTTCAATTAATCCGCCATCTTTAAACGGTTGCTTAGCACTGTTTTCTATTCTAAGCTGTAAATTTTACAATTTTACCATTTTCAGCTGAAAATTGAAATTTTCGAGACATCTCGTCAATCAACGCACGGCTTCAGCCCCACATTAGTATTGGATCAGCATTGAAATAAAGAGCTAATACTTATACCACATCATCAAATTATGCTGTTTTAGAGTAACTACACAGAGACTGTGACATTAGATCTTTTATTCTAACGGAAGAAAATCTGTACATTATAGATGGTCCTTAGATTACATATTATGAGGAACTGTTTCGTGTTAAAAAATGGACTATGATAAGTTATTTTACCCACGTAAAGAGAACAGTATTCTAGAAATCAGCTGTTAGTTTAGCATTTTGGAAAATGCCTAAGGACATACATTTTTAAATAAATGCTCTTATTACTCTTTAAGGCTAGTTGTACCGGTGCATACTTTATAGTTTGCCCTACAAGAAATATTTTATCAAAACTGGGTGTTATAATTAGTTTCAAAATAGCTGCAAGAAATAGATAACGCAAAGAGCTTTAAAAATGTGTATACATATTTTATGACGTGTCTATTATCCTACAAGGATTAATCTAGTATCTGTATTTTAATTACAGAGATTTTAAGTCAAAACGTAATCGTAAAATTTACAGCTTAGTATAGAAGGCTCTGCTCATGTTATTGCACTACGTATTTCATGTAGCTATGTAAAAAAAAACTTGCAACAATTTCCTAGGCTGGTGATGGCACAGGAAGGTGCCGAAACCGGTCCCAAAATGACAGATAATAAATATGTGATATTGTAACAATTTCACTGTTTTATTGTATTGAACAGGTGGAAATCTTTATCCTTATCTATAATTGTAAATTTCTATTCAATACGGACCAAAAATGAAATTCTTCACAATAATTCATGAGATGTTCTCAACCAGAGGTGGAAAATATGGTTTGAGTGTGTATACTAGCAATTCCAAGGCTCTCACAATTACATCCACTTACACTGCCTTGTAAAATTTCATACTTTTCCGCTGTCGACTTGTACCAAGTTAAGAGTTACATATGCTGAAAACATAGTAAGTTACTAAATTTAGTGTAATGATCTATGAATTGTGTGTGAACAATAAAATTTCGCTTTTAAAGTATTTACAACTTTTATTATTATTATTATTATTATTATTATTATTATTATTATTATTATTATTATTATTATTGCGGACCCCTTGGATTATCGTACCCCCCTTCCCCCAGGGGTCCACGGACCACAGTTTGGCAATTGCTACGTTAGAGGATTGGTCATACTAACAAATAATTTGAAAATTTATCGATATCTGCCACCGTTTTATTCTATTAGCTTCTGAAGTTGACCAGTCATATCGCTTCGCCGGCGAATTCAAATGGGCTTTGCATGGCGTTGTTGCTAAATGTGCACGTGGCTTAAGAGCGGCTTGAGGGTCATGCCGATAAATCAGCATCAAACACAAACACGCCTTGGGCTTCAGTCGGTGTCACCGTAGCGTACAGCATGATCCTGTCAGCTCAGATGCCCGTGTTTCAATCCCTCCCCTAGTGAACTTTTCTTTTTCCATTGGTGCTCTCAAGTCAATCTTTTGAATTCACCCGCGAAGTTACCTCATTGGCTAAGTTCAGCAGCTAACAACACGACAACGGCGCGAGATATCCATTTTTTCAAATTATTTATCAGAATGTCCACTTCTCTAACGCTAGTATTCCCGATTCACGTTGTTTCCGACCATCCCGTACAGTCAGCAAGTATCACGGTGTTCAGTTGTTTAGTGCTTATTTATTTGCTTTATGTTGATCGTGATTCCTTTATTAACTTCATCAAAGCAATTAGAAAAAAAATGGCATCAGAGTATAAAAATGATCGGAACTTGTCAAGCTATCTCTATGATAATATGCTCCTTCCTTTCGATGTTGATTGTACTCGCGGAATTTATATTTCTAGCCTTTTACTATTTTTTTCAGGAAGTATACAGAAGGAGAGGCACGATTGAGAAGAAGCTGCGTGAGACATTTACCGATCGTGTAATCAGACTAAGAGGGCCGAGATACGGAGTTGGAGGATGTAAGAATGTTAATTGAGAGGCCAGTATAAATGGAAGATTTCTCTCGAATTGTTATGCAATTACAGTATTATCTGCTGTCTGCTCGTTAGGTATGCTAATCAAGTGTTACTGAGCTGTGTGAGCTGTTGAAACGTCTAGAGGGTTAAGCCACACTGCTGCTATACTCTCCTTCCCATCCCTTACCCCGTCTTGTTTCGCCAGTAACGTAATTATGAGATTTTAATGAATGCGTAATGAAACCAATAAATTATTAGTGTGCATTGCAGTTAAATTACCGCAGTAGTCGCCGCACTGAACGCTCGATATTCTCTCATCAACGACCAGCCCGCTATTTTATACGGAATTCCTCTTATAATCTCGGAACTACCTACAGTTGTCATTATGTGAAGCGCTTTTTTATTCAGCCTTCTACACGTCTTCTAATCCTCTCTGGACGCATCAGTGGGGATAGCTCCCGTTTACATGCACCTTCACATGAAGTCACTGCTTCGAATCCCACCGTTGGCAATTGATAGTACCCATGTTCTGTTGCGACGATAAATAGTGAGCGCCTACCACTTAAGCTATCTAGTCAGTTGTAAAAAATGTAATTGTTCTTCGAAGGATATTTTCATTCTCCTATTTCAGTAGTTTCCTTGTCTGTTGAGACCCATTGTTCGTTTGTTTGTTTGTTTGTTTGTTTGTTTGTTTGTTTGTTTGTTTGTTTGTTTGTTTGTTTGTTTGTTCAGAAGGAGGAAGCCAGTTTTTTCAGCATCAACTAAGTTAAATATAACTTTTAAGAACTTGTCAGTCGAAGCACGAAATTCATACATTTATAACACTATAACATAGCTGTAAAATACCACACTAATAGCAGAATTACATGTTTCGCTTTACAAAACCAACATATTCTATCAAATCGCTTTAAAACATGCGTATATAGCTACAGTATTGTTTACATTGCATAAATTTGTCAATGATACTATGAATGGATGATACTATGAACAAACGTGACAAACTATATGAATATTGCGTTTGGGAGGTGGTGGATTCGAATCCTACCGTCGCCAGCCCTGAAGATGGATTTCCGTGGTTTCCCGTGGTCACATCCGGCAAATGCTGGTTCTGTATCTTAATTAACGCTACGCCAATCCTTCCAATCCTTGCTCTTTTCCATCCTTACGTAGCGGAAAACCTGCAAAGTATTAGTGCGACTCTGAAGCACTAAGCAAACATAGTCCGTTACGGACAGTTTTATAAATTTTAAGATGTTTTCTATACTTAACTTATTACAGTTCTGGTTCAGCACGTCTGTTATCTCAAATATCAGCGCCTTGACTGATTTCGTTGGCCTTGCTTGCCTCACTCGTAACTTGCCAACACGAATCTGTTTGTAGGGGAGTTAGGAGAAAAGGAGAAGTAGGGTAACACTGTTCGAGCAAGAGAAGAATGTGTTTGATATGTGGTTAAGGCCAGTTTGTCTTTACGTGTGCTGGAAAATGTATACATGAAAAAAAAAAAATTGGAAAGAAACGTAATGTATATAATAATTTGTTATGACTTTGTGTGCAATTATAAAATAGCAGCCTACAGTACGGTCGTGATTGGCAGGCCACTGCCTAAATTCTAATAATTGAGTACGTTCAGGTATATCCTAACCCAGATTCCAGACGTAATTTGTATCAGCGTAACATCCACTGAGATTAATTAAGAACTAAAGATAAAGTCAAGTGAAATGTTGTTACGAAATGCGAAATAATGTTATAAAGCGAAGAGGTGGGGGGATTTTTCAGATCCGTGTGATCGTTAAGGTTGATTTGGTTGGCTTTTCTTTGCAATGTGTATTTCTAGTGCTTTTTTTTTTTCATGTGTAAAACATCTGTGTTGATGTCTATGAAATGGGAAGTGTTGTCGTATATGTTGTTCTCCGAAGGCTGAAACTCGATTTTATCTAACTGCATTTTTGATTCTACTTGGCGTGGAAATTGCGTTTTGATTGGCCGACATCTGTAGTATTGCTGTTTGGTATCTGGCATTTCAGTTTATATACGGGTTCAGAACGAACAGCACACTACAAAGACATATTAGCAAATGGACACTAAACACAAAGAAGATTTCTCCAAATCAGGGGTCGATTCCTGACGACTCCCGGTGAGATTTCAGTAGGACTAGGGAGTGGAAACAGGAAGGATGCGCGGCCTCCAATCCCCGGTCAAGTCTCAGACTGAGCCTGATGCTTCACCAACCCTACCTAAACGTCGGAAGGTGGCGTTGATTATTCTTAACATCATGGTGTAGAGGTAGCGTATCTACTTCTTACCCCGGGTTCTATTCCCGGCCAATGTGAGGATTTTATTTTTGACCAACTGAGGATCAACACGGCTGAAGATGTCCATACGCTGACCACGTTACACTCCAATATCTCCTCGTCATCTTGCTGGGCAGCAGTCGCCAATGTGCGCTGTAGGTTTGGTTCATCATGATCATCATCATCATCATCATCATGATCATGTAGGCCTCATCATCATCATCATCATCATGTAGGCCTCATCATCATCATCATCATGTAGGCCTGTCCATTGAATTGATTGGTGAATTGGACTAAGTTGTTTTTGATTACGTATACAAATATACCTACTGGATAGTCTTGTTTGCTGGAAACTTTTGAGCAGATACGCTATGTGGTGCAGTTCACTGCCCGCCTCAGAGATGGCGGCCGGCCACTTGTGCGTGCTCGTCCACTTAACTCGCTGGTGTTCTGGTATCGATTGTGTCGCGGTCCTGCTGCAGCCGGGAACTCTCTCTCCCTGTACTGCATCTGCTGGTATGCTACTCTTCTGTCACTGTTTTTTAACTGCTTCCATCAGTGTGTTGAATCACTCCGTGCGCTAAACGGTGAGCAGAAATTCGTTCGGAGACTTCCATGTTTGGAGGAACTCAAAGATTCGAGCTTAGTTTAATTGTTTCAAGGCAATCTATTGCACTCAAATTGCCTACAAGGGTACAGTATTTGTTATTCTCTTTCAGTGGTAGAATTGCGTCATCTTCTCTCAACAACTATTAATCTTACCTTAATTTGCTAAGGAAAAGTTATGCCTCCACGCAAATTTTCTGAATGGGTACTAATCCATAGTGTAGCGAATCTCGAATGAATTTAGCATGAATTTAGATCACCTGGCAAGTTGACCGCGCGGTTTGGGTCGCAAAACTATGAACTTGCATTCCGAAGATGATGGTAGGTTCGAATTCCACCGTCAGCTAGGTGCTTTACTTCGCACCGACACAGATAGGTCTTATGGCGACGATGGGACAGGGAAGGGCTAGGAGTGGGAAGGAAGCGGCCGTGGCCTTAATTAAGGTACAGCCCCAGCATTTGCCTGGTGTGGAAATGGGAAATCACGGAGAACCATCTTCAGGGCTGCCGACAGTGTGATTAGAAACCACTATCTTCCGGATGCGAGCTCACAGCTGCGCGCCCCTGACCGCACGGCCAACTCGCCCGGTGAGAGAGTAAGTAGCTGAGAATAATAATAATAATAATAATAATAATAATAATAATAAGGGATATTGTTTGTTCGAACCTAATTTTCAGAACTCTTGAAGGATTTTCGTTGCTTTTTTTATATATTTCCATACCAGTCAAATGCTGGGGTTGCTCTTTAATTAATGATACAGCTGCTGCCTTCCTTGTCCTAGCCATTTCTGTCGCGTATTTGCCTTAAGGATGTGTGAGTTTAATAATAATAATAATAATAAGAAGAAGAAGAAGAAGAAGAAGAATTATACGAAAATCAAGAAGTAATGATGAAATATACCTGAAGATAGAAAACATAACAGAAACAATGTGGAAGAAGTGATGATATTTTTTGGACAATTATACAGAATGGATGACAACAGGTTGACCAAACAGGTCATCAAATATCTTTGGAACAAGAAGTCAACATCGACCAGGATTTATTAAGTCAAGAAAGATTTGGAAAGTAACAATATAAAAGAAGTAGCATGAGAGAGAGAGAGTTAAAAATGGAAGGATTCCAAGATCGGGAAGGAAAGAAAACAGGCTCAAAATGGTCCGAGGAGAGTAAAAGGAGACGGAGTGAGCAGGTAAAATAGTATTGGAGGAAGACGAAGGAAGAACAAAGGATGAAGCATTGCAATTGTCACGCGGTCCCTAGGAAACCCTAACGCAGAAAGAATAATAATACGTTAAAGTTAAGACAACTTCGAATAGTGTAATTACTGGTGTAGGCTTTAACAGCATGCATTCTATGCCAAGGGGTTATCCTGTGATCTTAATTGTATTTCACAGCAATTCTCGCAGTGTGCAACGGATCCCTCAGGAAGTCTCGGTGCCTTAATAGAAGACCAAATTCTGCACGACTAGCAGAATATTGGTCTTGGATTTGCTACGCGCGTCTACCACCTCTTACAATCAGTTACTGTGAACAAAAATGGTCCGAAAGAACCTACGAGAGACACTGGTTGACAGTCTTCTCAACTTTTCTACTGTTATGAACACACTTCCCTTTAATAAAGCAGAGGAAGTTCACCTAGAATCTATGAATACAGTGTTATAAAATGTCAACAACGGAAAAGGAAACGTCATTTCGGTATAAGAAATACTTTTGCTGCGTACTTTGACCGGAAATTAGGAGTTCTTTTACTTACTGGCCACAAATATAGCGTTAATAACATTACTGTTAGTAGGTGAAGTCCCTCAGCCGAGATTTTACAAGTACTTAGTCATCCTTGGTAGAGCATAATGATGCTTATAGTTGGTGAAGGCGTGGAGACCTCTGCCTTGTCTTGTACAGTTACCTGGAGAGGGAGCTGACACGAAAACGCTTCTCGGTAATTTTAGACCCACTATGAAAAGAAAAACGCTCAGTATATGACTAAACCAAACAAATTAAGGTACCCTCTCATTTAGAACATCACAAATTCAAGACATTTTTCATGCAGTCACATGAGTCAATAATGTGTTTGTCCTCCACGAACTCTGAGACACTATTGAATACGACGGAGCATGCTCAGTACGAAATCATTCAGAATTTCTTTAAGCAAATGGTCCCACTACTCGATGGCAACATCTTTTCGGGCCTGAATCGTTAGTGGTGGATGTTGACAGTTGAAAATTGCTCTTTATAAGAAAGGTGCACGCATGCTCTATACAGTTCATGTCATGACGCTGGCCAGCCTATTCTGCGGATCCCACGTCCCTCCAGGTATTCATTCACGGTTGCTGCGTCGGCCTTCGTAGCGTAACGGTTACTGTTATTCGCTGCCGTCCTCTTCGGCCCGGTTTCGATTCCCGGTACTGCCAGAAATTTAAGAATGGCAGGAGGGCTGGTATGTGGTTAAAATGGTACATGCAGCTCACCTCCATTGGGGGTGTGCCTGAAAAGAGCTGCACCACCTCGGGATGAGGACACGAGTTTACATTTCTACGGTTGCTGCACGGTGTGGACAAGTCTTACCGTCCTGCGGAGTAAACCCATCTCCTACAGTCTTTGCAAAACCACTTACTAAGTGTCGGAGAATGTTTGTTCGTACCCTATGGCCGTCATGTTTCCTTCAGTGTGAACTAGTGGTGTACGGCGGCCGAACATGATAACTTACCTGCCTAGAATAGTGCTGAACCTCCAAGCTGTTGGTGACGTTCCGCTGAGAATGATTCATTGTAACGTTCCCCTCTTGCCCTCCATATGCGCACATCAAGGTGTAAACCAATTCGCACTTCATCCGTGAACGACATTCTGGACCATCGATCCCCTCTCCAAGTCCGATTTGCACCCGTCCATGGAATGTGAACCACCCTGTGATGTCGAAATGCAGGAATCCTGAGGTGTCTTCTTGAATATAGTCCCCCAACATTTTAGTCTATTGCGTCCAGTTTTGGTACATACAGTACCTCCTGTGGCATCTCGAAGCTAGTGGCGCAGAATAGTAACTGTGTATGTAGCGTGTCAAAGTCCAGATATGGGCACATCGATCTGCTACTGAAAGGGTGTCTTGGAGCTTTTTCGACAACTTGGAGACAAAACGTTGTTTCACGTGAGCAGTGGTTGGCAACGCCAACTTGTCTCGTGTTCTATCACACCAACGTGAGGGTGATTTTGATGCTATATAACGAAGCATTTTAGCGCACATTCCGTAGAAATGAGGTACACTGTCAAGCCTGTTTGGCCATTACCTTAACTCTGCTAGTGGCTGTACGTCGCACCGACAGAGATAGGTCTTATGGCGACGATGGGATAGGAAAGGCTAGGAGCTGGAAGGAAGGAGCCGTGGTCTTAATTGAGGTACAGCCCCACCATTTGCCTGGTGTGAAAATGTGAAACCACGGAAAACCATCTTCAGGGCTGCCGACAATGGGATTCGAACCCACTATCTCCCGGATGCAAGCTCACAGCCGCGCGCGCCTAACCGCACGGCCAACTCGCCCGGTACCTATTGTCACACGGTAGGTAACTGTGTAGTGTACTGGATTTGTTTACCAGTCGTGAGTGAGTCCAATGCCCCTAGCTGTGAAGAAGGCAGGGTTGCCATGATTTAAACTACGTACTTACTATCTAACCATAGTGCGACTCCACGGCTAAATGGTTAGCGTGCTGATCTTTGACCCAGACGGCCTGGGGTTCGAATACCGGCCGGGTCGGGGTTTTTAACCTTATTCGTTAATTCCAATGGTTCGGGGCGCTGTGGCTGCGCGCGCGCGCGTGTGTGTGTGTATGTGTGTGTGTGTGTGTCATCTTCTGTATTATAATTCATCACGGGCTCCATCCTCACAGACGTCCGAGGTCGCCTATACATCGTCAACTCAAAAGACCTAACGCCATTGTTAAGATCTAACCATAAATGTTAGACACTGGTGGGTAAACTGTAAATATGCCGTACTTTTTGTATGCGTGTGGTTAGTCGTACATTATTATTATTATTATTATTATTATTATTATTATTATTATTATTATTATTATTACGCCCGGGTTCTTGTCTGAAAGATTAATGTGTTGGCCTTGGATTCCAATGCCTCTGTTTCGACTCCGGGCCGGGTAGGTTTTTTTATGGCGTGTAGTTTCTTCCTTTGGTTAGGGTATTTGGTGTTTATCTCAATACACATCTTCATCGACACACTGCGCATAACACTGCAAACCAACACAGAAACACGCAGTGCATCCCTCTACATAGGGTTGGGGTCAGGAAAGGCATCCGGCCTTAAAACTGGGCTGAATCCATAAGAAGTGCTGACCTCAGGTAACTGGGAAAAGGCTGGAAAGGACAAAAAGAAGATTGTTATTTAACGGCACTCTCATAGGAAAAGTTTCTAGCAAGCTGTGTGGTGCAGAAACGTGTTTTTATCAGCCTTCCTGTGCTTAACAAAGTGAGCTGGTTCAAATTATTTATTTCTTGTTTGAGAAAAATATCACAACGGTTATCATTACGTATTTATGCCCCAGTAGCTTAATAAATCTGATTCAGCATATATTGTTTTAACTTTAAAGCATGCTTTATTGTCTCGTTTGAATGATTAGAATATATGATTGATTAATTAATTAATTGTGTGCTTGTGTTATCTTAAATGTCCATCGCATATGTGCCATACATATTCAGTACATAAATTGCTCATAACTGGAGTAGACATGCCCATAATATGCATGCGATTAGAGAACCATATTATTAATTCTGCGTATTATAGCGGTTTTATTATGCATTTTTAGAAAGAGATACGTTTGAGAAATAAATGGGTCTTTTTATGGAAGGAAGCCAGTTTCGTTAAATTAGATTAAGAAAAGACACGGGATTTTTGACGAATAAGAAAAGTGTTCATGTTGAGTTTGGAAGTGCGTCTCGGCGGTATTCTTGAACTGACCTGTTTAAGTTTTTTTTTCCAACAATTCCTATGTGAATCCTACTATCTGTTTCGTAGCTGCCTTGTTTGGCTCTGTTTTGTTTCTAACTCGCGTCTTTTTTTACTTGCTGTACTGCCCTTTTTTCTTATGCTATCATTCTCACAATGTCCGACTCGTTGGCTGAACAGTCAGTATACTGGCCTTTCGGTTCAGAGGGTCCCGAGTTCGATTCCCGGATTGGTCGGGGATTTTAACCTTAATTGGTTAATTCCAATTGCACGGGGGCTGGGTGTATGTGTTGTCTTCATCATCATTTCGTCCTCATCACGACGCGCAGGTCACCAACGGGCGTCAAATAGAAAGACCTGCACCTGGCGAGCCGAACCCGTCCTGGGATATCCCGGCACTAAAAGCCATACGACATTTCATTTCATTCTCACAATCAGGGACCGATAATTACGAGGTTATGTCATTTATAATAATAATAATAATAATAATAATAATAATAATAATAATAATAATAATAATAATAATAATTTTAAATGTATGGTCCATGGCCTCCGGAAAAGACTTGTGCAGGTCTTTCGAGTTGACGCTCGTGAGCGACCTGCGGGTCTGTGAAGATGGAGCTTTATCTAGCACGAAATCTTTTGCTTAAGATGGCACAAAATCCCAGTCCCCGAGTCAGAAATGAAATGAAATGGCGTATGGCTTTTAGTGCCGGGAGTGTCCGAGGACATGTTTGGCTCGCCAAGTGCAGGTCTTTTGATTTGACTCCCGTAGGCGACCTGCGCATCGTGATGATGAAATGATGATGAAGACGACACACACACCCAGCCGCCGTGCCAGAGAAATTAACCAATTAAGGTTAAAATTCCCGACCCGGCCGGGAATCGAACCCGGGACCCCAGTGATCAAAGGCCCACACGCTAACCATTTAGCCATGGAGCCGGACCCCGAATAAGAAGAAATAATCAATGAAAGTTAAAATCTCCTACCTGGCTGGGAATCGAGCCCGGAGCCATCTGAACCGAGGGACGCTTCGCTGACCATTCACCTATAATAATAATAATAATAATAATAATAATAATAATAATAATAATAATAATAATAATAATGATAATAATAATAACCCTTCTGTGTATCACACTAGTGATATCTCTGATAAAAGTGCCCGGAAAAAAAGGTATTCCTGTACATCAGCACTAAATGAAGTCGTCTTGGGAGATCCAACTAATTTTGGAGTTGTTGATATAGACGTAAGAACGTATGGTTTAATAGCGATAGAACTTGCGGGAACAAACCGAACTAAAATCTCATTATTGATGTTTAATGACACACTTAATTTTCCACTGTCATTCTTACGAGAGTGCGTGAGGTCTCGACGATTTTCAGTGGTCGAATTTTCCATTGGATCCTCGTGGGACAGCAAGCAGGCTGGAGTCAACTGACCTAGCGAGTCCGTAATAATGGGGAGATAAGTAAGTGGGAAAATCTTCGTCATAATCACAATTAATCACGCTAGGAACGTAAAGGTGAATACAGTTTCGCACATGCATTTTGATAAAGACCTTACAAAGTTAGCAATAAAATATACAGGTTCTGATATACTGAATTAGTACTCTGTAGAAGTCAGCGTCACAGTTTGCTGACCTCGGGTTAGCTTTGCTCGTTGCTACTGGAATGATTTCACCACGTGAATTCTGCAGCTCCTTTGGTCTCAATAATGTTTACGCTTGAATGCTTAAAATATATCTAATAATAATATTAATGCTGAACAAAACACGTCCTAGTTATATTTGTAACTGATGAGAAGCAAATCATTTGCATTTCTACCACCTCAACTTTTTGTTGTAGTTTCAACGGTTTTAATGAAACTAATTCCCTGGTGCAAGTTAATCTTCTCCTTTTATACTAAAGATGTCTAAAGAGTGATTTTTCGGATTAGGTGGGAACACTGATCTGATCGATAACATCCAGAAAGAGAAGGTACCAATTTCGCTTTGATAAACCCAGGAATGACGTAGCGGCTGTGAGTTTGTGAATATTATTATTATTATTTACGAGGTGTCCGACTCATTGGCCGAATGGTCAGCGTTGAGGCCTTCGGTTCAGAGGGTGGTGGTGGTGATTATTGTTTTAAGAGGAAGTACAACTAGGCAACCATCCTCTATATAACACTAATCAGAAGGAAAAAAGGAAGGGGTCCGACACTTCGAAAAAACGAAGATATCGGCCAAAGGAAGACAAGGGCCACGAAGGGCGTGAGAATGAAAGACACCCTAGCCCTCGCAAACCTAATAGCGTCGTGGTCGGAAAAGAACAAGAGTTGACCAAGAGAGGTCGGATAGGACAGATGAAGGTGAGGAGCCTGGCACAAGTAAGTGGAAACAATGCCAGGACTCAGCTAAGGGCCCCGTGGTCGCCAACCCACGCTCCAAAGTTCAGAGCCCCGAGGGCCCCTTTTAGTCGCCTCTTACGACAGGCAGGAAATACCGTGGGTGTTATTCTACCGCCCCCACCCACAGGGGGAGGTTCAGAGGATCCCGGGTTCGATTCCCGACCGGGACGGGGATTTTAATAGCCTCTGATTAATTCTTCTGGCCCGGGGACTGGGTGTTTGTGTTTGTCCCAACACTTTCTTCAGATCCACACAACACACTACACTGCCAACCACCATAGAAACACGCAATAGTGAATACATCCCTCCACATATGGTTGGCGTCAGGAAGGGCATCCGGCCGTAAAACAGGGCCAAATTCACATGTGCTATACAATTCGCACCCGCGACCCCACAGGTGAGGAAAAAGAAAAAGCGGTACGAAAAGAAGATGATAGCTTCTTCACGTGGTACGTCTTATTGTAGTACACGAAAAGTAAGAACTCTTTAATTCCTTGAAAATAGCTGCATCATATTATTCTCGTTTTCCTCGTAGGACTCTTTAAAGGTTGCTTCCAGTTTGTAATTTAAATTTGGAAAGGATAAAGCTTCAATCTTACGTTGATAAAATAATACCTCCTCTATTGTTTTGTCATTCTAATGTTGAGCTTTTGTTAAATTGCGGTGACACAGTGTGCTGGCTTTATTATCCATAGTCCTAGTGAGAAAGTTCCTGTGCAGTGGTTTTGGGAGCAACCGCCGTTAGGTAGACTTAGCTGTCTAAGCACGCGAAGAACCACGACTCCATGTCAAGATATATCAGCTCCTATTACATAGTAACTGGTTGGTATTTCGACTCTCGGGACCTCTTGCCAAGTCACTCCGCCATTGCCCGTGGTTATAGGCTTGATTTTTTCGTATTAACGATAAACGCGATAAAACATATTTTGAAACGATTTGAGATATCTAAACGATTCATTTGATTCTGGTTAAGAAATGAATAAATTCGTTTTTGCGAATTACAGCGAATTAAAGCGATAAATTCCCTTCAAAGCGAAAAATCGAATTTAGCAAAGCTAATGCTGTGAGCTAGGTACTCTGTAAGAGATAAATGGTTTCTTTGACGAAATTAGAGGTACATCGCTCCGTTTCCAGGTCATCTAAGTGAAATCTCGGTGGACTATTTCTCATTACTTGGAATTAAGAGATATGCAAATAGCGAGATTGAATGCTTGTCAATTGTTTATTCTTAAAGATTTTCAAAGAACTTCGAAATTTATCGAACATTTTCCGTGATAATTTATTCCAATCCCATACTCCCCGTCCTATAGATGAATATTTGCCCCAATCTGTCCTCTTGAATTCCAACTTTATCTTCATATTATATTTTTTATACTTTTATTACAAACTCCACCTAAGTTTATTCTTCTACTTGTCATTCCACACCAACTTATCACTGACAGCTCGAAACATACCACAAAGTCGAGCATCTCGTCTCCTTACTCCCAAGTCTTCCTATCCCGAAGTTTGCAGCATTTTCGTAACGCTGCTCCTTTGTCGGAAATCACATAAAACAAATCGTGCTGCTTTTCTTTTGAATTTTTTCCACTTCTCGAATCAAGTAGTCCTGGTGAGGATCCCATACATTCGAGCCATATTCTGAGGTCTTACCAGAGACTTATATGCCCTCTACTTTACATCCTTATTACAACCCCTGACTGGGCGAGTTGACCGTGCGGTTAGGGATGCGCGGGTGATAGTAGGTTCGAATCCCACTGTCGGCAGCCCTGAAGATGATTTTCCGTGGTTTCCCATTTTCACACCAGGCAAATGCTGGGGCTGTACCTTAATTAAGGCCTCGGCCGCTTCCTTCCAACTCCTAGGCCTTTCCTATCCCATCGTCGCCATAAGACCTATCTGCGTCGGTGCGACGTAAAGCCCATAGCAAAAAAAAAGTACCATCCTGGGAGAACACACAACCTAAAACTTGAAATTATCGACCTGTTCTAGCTTTGTATCCCCAATCTGACATTCAATTCTGTTGAATTTCTTACCTACTTTTAGTCTTCGAGAGGCTAATTTTCATACCATACTCATTGCACCTATTTTCAAGTTCCAAGATATTAGACTGCAGGCTTTCGGCACAATCTGCCATTAAGACCAAGTCGTCAGCATAGGCCAGACTGCTTACTACATTTCCACCTAACTGAATCCCTCCCTGCCATTTTATACCTTTCAGCAGATGATCCATGTAATCTACGAACAGCAAAGGTGAAAGATTACATCCTTGTCTCACCCCTGTAAGTACCCTGAACCAAGAACTCATTCTACCATCAATTCTCACTGAAGCCCAATTGTCAACATAAATACCTTTGATTGATTTTAATAATCTACCTTTAATTCCATAGTCCTTCAGTATAGCGAACATCTTTTCCCTCGGTACCCTGTCATATGCTTTCTCTAGATCTGTGATGAAACATAAACACAACTGCATATTCCTCTTCTAGCATTTTTCAGTTATTTGGCGCATACTGAAAATCTGATCCTGACAGCCTCTCTTTGGTCTGAAAGCACACTGGTTTTCATCCAACTTCCTCTCAACGACTGATCGCACCCTCCCTTCCAAGATGCCAGTGAATACTTTGCCTGGTATACTAATCAATGAGATACCTCGATAGTTGTTGCAATCCTTCCTGTTCCCTTGCTTATAGATAGGTGCAATTACTGCTTTTGTCCAATCTGAAGGTACCTTACCAACACTCCATGCTAATCTTACTGCTCTGTGAAGCCATTTCATCCCGGCTTCCCACTATACTTCACCATTTCAGGTCTAATTTAATCTATTCCTGCTGCTTTATGACAATGGAGTTTATTTACCATCCTTTCTACTTCCTCAAGCGTAATTTCACCAACATCATTTTCCTCCTCCTCATGAGCTTGGCTGTTCGCAACACCACCAGGATGATTTCCTTTTACATTGAGAAGATGTTCAAAATCTTCCCTCCACCTCTCCAGTGATACCCTGGGATCTATTATGAGTTCACCTGAATTACTCAAAACACTGTTCATATCCTTTTTCCCTCCCTTCCTAAGATTCTTTATTACTGTCCAGAAAGGTTTCCCTGCCTTTCCAGGTTATTACCAAAATCTTCCCACGACTTTTTTGGATTCAACAACTATTTGTTTCGGTCTGTTTCTTTCATTTACGTACAAATCCCTGTCTGCCTCGGCCCTTGCTTAGAGCCATTTCTGATAAGCCTTCTTTTTACGTTTACAAGCTGCTCTCACTTCATCATTCAGCCAAGATGTTCGCCTTTTCCCATCTTTACACACAGTTGTTCCTAGGCATTCCCTTGCTGTTTCTACTACAGGATCCCTGTATGCCACCCATTCACTTTCTATATCCTGAACCTGCTTACTGTCTACTGTTCGAAACTTCCCACTAATCATATCCATGTACTTCTGTCTAATTTCTTCGTCCTGGAGATTTTCTACCCTTATTCGTTTACAGACAGATTTCATTTTCTCTGCCCTAGGCCTAAATATACTTAGTTCACTGCAGATCAAATAGTGGTCTGTATCATCGAAAAGTCCCCAGAAAACTCGTACATTCCTAACAGATTTCCTGAATTCGAAGTCGGTTAAGATATCATCTATTATGGATCTGGTACCCCTAGCCTCCCATGTGTAACGGTGTATAGCCTTATGCTTGAAGAATGTATTCGTAACTGCTAAACCTATACTAGCACAGAAGTCCAGCAAACGCTTCCCATTCCCATTAGCTTCCATATCTTGTTCACATTTACCAATCACCCTTTCGTATCTTTCAGTTCTATTCCCAACTCTCGCATTGAAATCGCCCATTAGCACTATTCTATCCTTGCTGTTGACCCTGTCCACGATGTCACTCAATGGTTCATAAAACTTGTCAACATCCTCATCTGCATCCTCACATGGTAAATACACGGAGACAATTCTATTCCTAATTCCTCCAACTGACAAATCTACCCGAACATTTTAGCAACAAAAAAAAAAGGCTGAATAGTCTCATAACCATGTGAAGAGATCTGAACAAGTAGCTTGCACAAACAACTTGGAACAGTGGATGGCCACGTACAGTGAGGAGATCAAGGCTAAGGTAGAAATGGAATTGATAAATCAAGCTGTATGTGTAAACCTGCTTTAAAAATGGTGTCGTGTAAGGGGAATAGAGCAGGATAGATACCTAGGGGAACAACGAACTCAGTCATGGAAGGTAGCAGAAGCAGAAAAATACCAAGGCGACGATCGTTAGTTACAATGTTCAATGATTTAAAAGTATGACTTGTGGAATTAAACGAGGTCACAAAGAGGATTATAGAAGCGTTTAGTTCATTTACAGAGAATTGCAGACTGAACGCTGTAAGGCAAAATATTCTATGATGGAGATAATGTATGATGCATGTTTCCTTCCCTGGTCGGTTACATCGAGATTGGTAATACTTATGTTTTCGTTCCTTATCCTCGTTTCATTCTGCTAAAAACCTGATGGATGCATGCATGAGTATTATTTGCTTTT
Source organism: Anabrus simplex (assembly GCF_040414725.1). NCBI lineage: Eukaryota > Metazoa > Arthropoda > Insecta > Orthoptera > Tettigoniidae > Anabrus > Anabrus simplex. The sequence goes on along the minus strand of NC_090268.1, from coordinate 82,562,705 downwards.
AATACTGTGGTAGTACGAAAGAACTGCTACAGAGAATAGGCCGGAAGGAAGAATGCCGGCAAACTAAAGTTCCGAAGCACGGAGTTCCTCTCGCCGTATTCTCTTTGAGAGGAGACCACCGCAGGGTGAATAGAAGCCACTAACCCCTTTTAATACTTGAATAAAGTTTAAGATTTTGCTAGGTTTGTTATTACTCCCGTTCCATTAAGAACCATCACGGAATGTTCTGCAAGCTGAAGTCATTTTCATTAGAATAAAGCTCAAGCGAAGCGGGAGCACGCAGACAAAATCTTCGTTGATCTTAAAGTCCGTAAAGTATACATTGTTTTAATGTATAATTAATTATACAAGGATAGAGAAGCTTCTAACGAAGGATTAGAATAGTCTTTATTTAACGAAAGATACTTACCAGTCGATGGAATGGGTGGCAGTTAATGGTAGATTTGATGGCTGCTTCTCCTTCGTCTTGTATGTGTTTTCTTTCCTTTTTCTTTCTTTCCTTCTTTCTTTCTTTCTTTCTTTCTTTCTTTCTTTCTTTCTTTCACGTGAAGACCGTGGCTGGTCTCTACAATGCTGCTACTCTTTTGCTCAGACTCACGGTGAGTTTCACATGATGTGCTCCAGCTAGAACATAGTCGGAAACACACAGAGTGACATGCAAGTCATTTCTATTCGTATTTGCTTCTGCTCCATTTCAACTTAATAGTGTCCAGCGTGACATATTTGTCGCAGACCACATTAGAGTAGGAATGTGTTACCGAGCGAGTTGGCCGTGCGGTTAGTGGAGCGTAGGTGTGAACTTGCATTTTTGAGATGGTGGATTCGAATCCCACTGCCAGCGGCCCTGAAAATTGTTTCCCGTGGTTTCCCCATTTTCACACCAGGCTGTTCCTTAATTAAGGTCACGGCCGTTTCCTTCAAACTCTCAGCCATTTCCTATCCCTTCGTCGCCATAAGACCTATCTTTGTCGGTGCGACGTAAAGCATATTTTAAACAAGAAAATAATTGTATTACTTTCCAGTTCGAAAGATGAGCATTCACTCCATCAATTTGAAGATGTGTGTTTACATTAGAAGTGCTTAAACATTTATCGAAGTATATTTATTTATTTATTTATTTATTTTATTGAATGATGAACATAACAGGGTTTCGCCCAATTGCAATGTTCACAATATACAATCAATAATCACACTACTAAACATTAACTGAATACAAACAAATAAAATGCAAATTGATGAATACAATGAATTAGGGTACCCAATTTTTATTTGACGATTCCAAACAAGAGAAAGTTGGTAATACAATGAAATACAGTTACTGCAATAAATTACTTTTACAGTGGTGCATAGTACAAAGTAACACATTTAGCTATGAAGTTAAATTATACGCACAGTCTTAGAAGAGAGAGTACGAAATAAACATGACACAGTATGCAAAATAATATTCAGAGGAGAGAAATACTGTTTAATTTGACGAACGATTCGCAATTGTGTATTACTGTATATATATAGGCCTACTGTATCATATATTTTAGAATTTAATCGTGCAGTTCATTTGTTTATTGTTTTATGTACGCAGTCCATTGGGCGTAATATTTCGAAATTATTTCAGTTTTAATCCTGCACCTAACAGTGAGGCGAAACAGTTTCCTACTTGATGCTGCTTACGATGCTTTCAGGCCTGCAGTTCAGAGGGTTCTGGGTTCGATTCCCAGCCGGATCGGGAATTTTAACTGCATGTGATTAATTCATTTAACTCGGGGACTGGTTGTTCATGAATACTACAGTACACACCACACTTCCAACCACCATAGACATATGCAGTAGTGAATCCATCAGTCCACACAGGGTAAGGAAAGGCATATAACCGTAAAACTGGACTAAATTATCCTGTGTGACACATTTCGCATGTATGACCTCACCACGGAGTGGGAAAAATAGTCGAAGAAGAATCCTGCCTGCGTTAAAATATATCTCAGCGGATAGTAAAAGAAAACGGCATAATATTTTTTTTGGGGGGGAGGGGTCATCCTGTAGCTTGGAATTTATTCTTTTGCCTTCTTTTACCATTGCAAAATATGTCATATTTCGTAGAAATATTTCAGTTTTGAGACAATTGGTAAATTCTAAATTGAACATTAGACAGTAAGTTACAGACGCCATGTATGACAGTGATGGTGGAGCTGTTGCTGTTGAGGATCCAACCAGTTTTCGGGATGAGCTCTCAACATACATTCCGAAGTCGACGTCTCCTTTTCCGATTAACTTAAGGCTGCCGATACCATGATTAGAACACGAAACTCTAAAAGATAAATTGTCTTATTCGTGAAATATTTCATGTCTCATGTTCACATAGCGCAATAAAACATGTTAAATGTTGAGAAACCAAATGATTTCGCTTAAATCAGTTGGTTTATAATTGAGTCGAGGTTCTCGATACTTCGGAAATCCAATTTTGATGGTGGTCTTTATCTCGCTGGCTCTGTAAGTAATAAAATACCGTGAACTATAATTATTGAACAAAATTAGTGAAATATTAATACATTCCATCATTTATATAAATTTAACCTTATGTTTCGCATTTAGCAACTGTCCATCGTCCTCTTCGTGTTTTTAACATACAGAATGAAGGTATTGGCTAAAGAATAAGTCCATGAAAGGTGAGAAAATAGAAAGTCTGTCTAGGCCCTACGAACGTTATTCAGCAAGTGTCTGGTATCGGATGCCTTCAGTAATGGACAGTGGCATAAAATCCCCGGCAACGGATAAAGGAAATACCATGTAAAGGTGGGGGTGGGGTTAATTTGATACATTTGTATTACACTTATATTCAGAAGTATAAGCACACGATATGCCATATTTGACTTGCACGACGTACATGTATTTCCATATAAATACGGAATAGAGGTTCATGTTATCACAGTCTGCCCAGAGTTGACAGTGTGACCCTGTTAATCAGATATTCCTCGCTATAACAATATAAAACCTGTGAGTACAAGACGATCACAAGTTGATTACCTATACTATAACTTGTGAGGTATGCTATTATCGAACAGTCTTGCAGGAGCTCCTTCTTTGATGGTCGTCAGAGAAAGTCCTTTCCTTTTATAGCCCCTGTCGTACTAAGAATGATAGTGCCGACTCATTATATAATAATGCCCTACACACGGTTCCAGCAGCATGGTTTCATTTTCTTCAACATGTGCCAATCAGCAACACACAGCAATTTGTTTCGTCACTGATATTTTATCCACAGATTGTTGACAGACGCGGAAATTAAATTTATATTATGGCTGCATAAAATGAGTAGAAGAACGAATTCTCTCTCCTAATGGAATTACGTACATTCTCATGATACAATATTTATCTTGTGCTCTCCCGTACATCCCTTTAGGCAAGGTGACGAAGTACGACAGAATAAATACTAAAAACGATATGAACTGTCGCCGAGAACCTACCTGTTAAGAGCAACTTTCGAATGTTAGAAAAATGAATTAAATATGAAATACTTTATTGTTATAATAGATTGCTTGGAAATTGAATAATGTTGGCTTCTTCTTCTTCTCATTGTATTGGGGTCGACACGCATTGTGGATATGGCCCAGTTTTGCGACCGAATGGGTCCTGACATAAACCCTATATGGAGGGCTGTATTCACTATTGCGTTTTTCTGTAGTGGTTGGTAGCGTAGTGTGCTGTGTACATATGAAAAGAAGTCCATTAAGACGAACACAAACACCCGGTCCGCGAATCAAAAGAAATGTTAAAACTGTATTACAATTTGGAAAAGAATCTTTCAATTACACTTTGACTGAAATCGAAACAACCTTATATTATTAGAATGCTTTCCTTTCCTTTTCCTTTTTTTTCTTTTTTAATGTTTCTTGGCCGTACCTGCGCCTTTGAATCAGGCGCTCCCAAATATCTTCAGATCGGCTAATATATGTACGAGACTATTCAATTTTCTTCCTTGAACCAGATCATCTTGCATCCTATCTTTCTGTAAGGTGACTATAATGATGACTGTTGTTTAAAGGGTCTAACATCTAGGTCATCAGTCCTTTTTGTAAGGGGGATTCAGTATATCACCTCCAAGTCGCCTTTGGCCATCATCTACCTCTCCCGGTTCTCGAAGTTCAAAGAACTATGTAGGTGATGGGATTTATCTCGTATCATTATATGACCATACCAGTAAAACTACTACTTTTGAAGCTTTTCGCTCATAGGATTGATCTCAAATGTTCCTCGCATATGTTAATTTCGAAGTCCATCCTTCAGTTTGATGTCACCAGATCACAGCAGCATCTCCGTCCCATGCAGTTCTTTATCACGTTTCTTTTTCCTTGTCCAACATTCTGAACAGCAGGATGGCTTATAGATTTGTACACCTTACCCTTCAGTTTGACCGACCTCTGTCTGTTCCACACGACTTCACTTAGATTATGCTTATTGTTTAAAGGGGCCTAACAGCTAGGTCATCGGTTCGTAATGGTACGAGATGATACATGATAATTAAAATTAAAAATATATCCACTGACTAGAACGTAAAACAAATTATGAAAAATGATTATGAAATTAAAATAATCAGTGGATCTAATTCGCAGTGCCTTATTTTGTGATAAAATTGTACAAAATATAGATTGAAATACAATAAGGCATTGCCTTGAAGGACAGTGATATATATCACTTAAGTTAGAAGATAAAATAACACATTAAAATACGAACTAAAGTAGAGCCAATGGGATGAAAGCGTAGTTAACAAAAATACACTAATAGAAAATACACTTTTAAACACTATGAGAAAGGCTACTCTCCCTCATAAAACGGATGACGACCGAGCTCGATAGCTGCAGTCGCTTAAATGCGGCCAGTATCCAGTATTCGGGAGATAGTAGGTTCGAATCCCACTGTCGGCAGCCCTGAAAATGGTTTTCTGTGGTTTCCCATTTTCACACCAGGAAAATGCTGGGGCTGTACCTTAATTAAGGCCACGGCCGCTTCCTTCCCACTCCAAGCCCTTCCCTGTCCCATCGTCGCCATAAGACCTATCTGCGTCGGTGCAACGTAAAGCAACTAGCAATAAATAAAACGGATGACGAGGTCTGCTGACTGCTCGTCATCTCGTAGGATGAGGGAAATGGCTCTTAGATTATGCTGTTTCATTCAAAGAAGGCTAATTTATTCATTCTGAGTAACTAGCTAAAGTTATCGTTCTTCGTATGGACAGAACAAGAAGTAACGTGGTTGCACTGAAACGAAGCCTCGTAATCCAGGGGTCCCTTAACAAAAAGTGTTTGAAAAAAAGTTGTCTATACCATCCCAAAGTTTGCCGATCTAATTTAGAAATCTCCTTTAGTCTCAAATAAATTGCATCCATCAGTTCATTCATGCAATCTGGGGCTGCCTGGCCGAGGCGCTAAAGGTGTGCTCGGTTCGCCTGGAAGGACGTGGGTTCGAATCCCCGTAAGGAAGTCGTAAAATTTAAGAAACGTTTCCACTTCAGGAGGTGCACTCAGCCTACACAAAAAATGAGTACCAGGTTAATTCCTGGGGGCAAAGGCGGCCGAGCATAGAGCCAACCACTCTACCCCATCAATCGCCAATGTTACGGATAGATGAAGCCTTTACCTTCCACCCCACCAAGGGCCTTCATGGCCTGTACGGAGATGGCTTTGCTCATTCATTCAATCACACAATTACCCATTCATTAATGAATGCTCTGTCCCCAATTCGTGGCTATCCTTAACTGGAAGAGAAGAGTGTTTATTCACTCATGCATGCATGAATACAGTTCAATTATTAAATCATTCATTCGCAAATTCATACATTTTTAAATTTCACTGTTTATAGTGGTTAAGTGTAAGAGAGGGCCGTGAGCCCTAACTTCGACACAAATGTAAGTCAGGAATAAATAAATAAATGAATAAATAAATAAATAAATAAATAAATAAATAAATAAATAAATAAATAAATAAATAAATTCATACATTCAATTAATTCATAATGTAGTATTTGTAGGATAACTCTGTAAAGATTTCTGACACGAAAGTAAGCACGAATTCAACTTATGAAGGGTAAGATACATGTTGTCCTAGACTGTTAATATCTAGGATAAAAATAAATAAATAAATAAATAAATAAATAAATAAATAAATAAATAAATAAATAGATTAATTAATTAATTAAAACGGCAATTTAGAAATTTGGTGTAAATAGTTAGTAAAGCTTAATTGTAATATTTAATGCAGTAGTAGATTAACAAATTGTAGTAAATAATAATAATGGCGTATGGCTTCCGGAGAGGCCTGGTGCGGGTCTTTTCTCGTAGACGGCCCATTAGGGGACCTGCACGTCTGTGAAAATGAGGGCCCTACCTAAAGTGACTTCTAATGCTGAATACGTCACATACACCCAGCCTCCGAGCCATTGGAATTAACTAATGAAGGTTAAAATCCCCTACCCGGCCGGGAATCGAATCCGGGACTCTCTGGACCAAAGGCCAGTACGCTAACCATTTACCCATGGAGCTGGACATTGTAGTAAAGAACCGCATGCATATATCAAAGCACATTTTCAATTACAAGAAATGATCATTCTTTCTCCAGTTTCAGGTGATCCGAAGTATGGAGTAGGTATTCTATTCCATTCTAAATTATATCCATGTCCATATTCTCTAGGACTATTATTTGGTGGCTGTTAAACGTTATAGCCCCAGGTTTTGCGTTTTTACGTATACTCTCTGATAAATATTTTAGTTCTTCATCCGAAATGGGTTCTTAAGAGCTAATTATGAAAGAGTGCAGAATTGAAGTGATCGTTGAGTTGGATTTGGTCTCTACGAAACTCTGCAGACTTTTTTTTAATCTTATTTTTCTTGTGCTCAACACTGTCCCAATTTAATGTTAATGCTTCTTTCCGGGGGTGATTTGTATTCTTGTATCCATGGAGGGGGAACATATTAATCACAACTCTGTCCTGAGGAATGGAATAAGTAGTTCATTCTTTTGGTGGTTAGAAATAAAAGTTTCCGTTTCATACCAAAGTAAATTATTCTTGCCATATATTCTTTTCCTTTTTATCTTTATTTTGGATCGTAATTTATTTCATTTTTACCTCGTTGACAATCCATTGAGAACGTTATTCAAGATGGCTCCCTGCGATCTGTCTAGGGAACTGTGCATACCGTTTTCATATCCTGTTCAGAGACTGTGTTCGGAGACGGTGAGGGGCAAGGGGACGGGGGTTGCCGTGCAATCCCCTAGTGTCTGGCGTTAGTTTCCTCTCCTCCAAGAACGGTTTATAATGTATAGAGTAATACGTTTCTCTCTTCCGTACGTTTCCCATCCTTTTGCTACTCTCTTTGTTTTTTTAATCTCATTTTTCTTTGCCTGCTGCCTTGCCTTGTATGTTACCTTGTGCCTGCCGTAACTGTCGCCGTATATCACTATATTTTTGCGTAGCCAAGTCTCATTTCTTGGCGCCTTCGCGAGGTATCTTCGTCTGCTAACTCTCACCCCCGTTTCAGCATGTCATAAAGGTTTCGAAGTACTGCTACAACATGAATTTAGGCAGACTGTGTCACCGTGTTCTATCAGCCAGTGGTCGACCGAGCATGGAGACTCCAGTGTGAATGTGTTTATCTCTTCTATGCAGCACACATCGCTGCGGTCAAATTCGATCACATGAAGTTCCTTCTCCACGCCCTGTCTCTTTAACACGCTATATCGGATGGATATGTGGCTTCGAAATTGAAAAAGCATAGAAAAGAATCAGTTTAGAAATTTGCTCTTGACCGTATATTTTTTGCTGTCTCCACACAATGAAGTTTGGAGAACAGTGGGAAATGGGCCATAACTAGATTATGTAATCTACATTGTAATTCCGGGAGCATTTTACTCCCGTCAGAAAATACCTCGGTCTGGAGAGACGCACAGTATGTCAGAGTCATAATAGTCTCTTCTGTAGCACATTCGGATAAATAATTCACTGCAAGGAACGTGCGGTGAGATGATGTGATAATGCTACACATCTCAGGAAATAGAAGGATGTTTATGAAACAAGCTGGCAAATTATGTTTTCAAACGAGACCATTTTTAAAGTACCGAATCACGATATCACTCATAATAAAAATATCTGGAAAAAAATTGTCATTTAATTTAAGAACATTCTTCAACTTTCTCGCCACTCCTGGCTATATTCTTTCCTTATTGGATTATCCCTCTCCCTTATTATACTTCAGGTATTTTTTCAAGCAGCTGACTTTCTCGTTGTCCCAGTATATTGCGAATTATTATTCAGACACATCGAAACAGGGCGTTCTGAAAACTCCTCGATCTTCGTTAGTATTTTGAATGACTCCCGACCAGTTATTCAGGTCACCTATATTCTTGCATGGTAATTCTTCCTCTTTTTCCATCACGTGGCAGGCCCGATCATACCGGCCTTATTTAATGCATTTTCCCATCCACTTCAAGGGAGAATGCTCCTTCTACTGCCACAGAGGTGGACGTAACATGGATGGCCGTACGAGCGCAGGCTTGTCCCACTCTTGCCGTTTATGGGTGCCACGATCATCTTTTACCTGGCTCTTTCATTTGTGTGCTTGTTCTGCCGCCGGACTACCACGAACCACCTCAGCATTTTCTTCTCCATTTCCTGCAGCCTGGTTCCGTTTAGTCTTAATGGATGACAGCATTCATCTTCTTATGTTGTCACCGGATTGACCATTGAACGGCAATAAAACCTTGGAGTTGAGTCTGTTTGCGATTTTCTTCCCATCTGTGGCGTTTCCATTCTTCCAGACAGCTTTCTCTGTACTCTGCACCGCCTCATAAGACTTCCTTATTGAACCTTATTATCATCTTCATTTTCAGTCCGAATTGTGTCTTATTCACCTTCTGGTCCAAGGTGTTAAATTTATTTTTTATATTTAGGCGCACTCCATACCTTTCTATTGTTTTTGTTTCCACTCTTTCCCCTTATTTTCAAGATCATACTTTGTTTCTGCTGACATTATCTACATGTAGTAAAATGCAAGGGAGTGGCCGTTAAATGCAAAGATAATTCCACCCATTATCAGAATAAAGAGCAGTGGAAAGAGTGCTGATCCTTGGTGCACCCCGATTGTGATGAGAACCTAACATGACTGCTGGTGTCTTTGTAGAGTAGTTTCACTCATTAGATTTGTTCTTCCGGAACGTGCCTGGTACCATATAAGATTGTTCAGAGCCTGACAGAAGTTCTAAAAGCGCCATACGACCTTTTTCGTTCTTTTCTCTGTATTTTCGTAACGGTGTTCTTGTTGTATGGATCACGTCCGCAACCCTACATCCCAGATATGTCTAGGGTCGCTGGAACCATCAGGCTCATTTTTGGTTTTCGCCAAGTGTTTAAGGCCGACTGCCCTTCTTGACGTCACTTGATTTTTCCAGGTGAAAATTTCAACCCAGAATCGGCCGTGATTCGCACCTCGGTCGTCTGGGTGGAAAGCTAGCAACTGCGCTAGACTCGCCCCCTCCCCACATTTCTTTATAGGCACATGCGTGATTTTCCAAGTTCTCCTCTCCAACATTTTATGGTGACGGAGCCTAATCGGTCTGTAATTTCTACATTCATCTAGATCGATTCTGAGTTCGTGTATTACGATAGTGGTGTTGCTATTCTTCCAGTGTGATGATTATGGAAATGCCTCGTGTGGTACAGTACTATATTGTAGTTAAACCTCAAGAGAATCCGCATTTTTGTTGTTGTTGTTGTTGTTGTTGTTATTTTTGTTGAAGCGTTAGCCCTGTTTTTCAGTATAGACTTATATAACCTTTTCAACCGATCCCACGGTCTAGGGGTCGTGAGGTTGCCTCTTACCTCGAGTCCGATTCCTGGCAAAGTAAGGAATTTTTACCTAAATCTGAGGGCTGGTTGAAGGTCTACTCAACCTATATCAGAACAGTTGAGCTATGTGGCGATGAGAACGCGGCGCTGGTTTAGAAGGCCAAGGATAACCTCCGGTAGGTTTCGTCGCGCTGACCAAGCGACACTTCGTAATCTCCAGGCCTTCGGGCTAAACAGCTGTCGCTAGATAGGCCAAGACCCATCAGGGCTCTAGTGTTGTGTTTAAAGTTACACAATATACAAGTATATGCAAATACTAGTTAAAATCCATGCTTAAAAACTTAAAGGTTATACTGTATGTTTCGTTAGTATATCAGATGTAGAATAGTAGAGAATAATAGAATGGTAGATCACAGAACGTATAATACTTATTACATCATATGATGGTGATGGGAAAGTATGGGTGGCTGCAAGGTCCTTGCCAGGTCCTTGGACGATCGAGTTTCACTCTTGTGAATATAGAAACTGTGTGGTATTCCAGACCCATGATATATGATGAAGATAGCAATGCAGCCCTTACTCTCGCACACTTCCTTGTACAAGGTAGCCTCACAATCAAGACAACCAACGCATACAGACCGAGACAAGACTTCTGGAAGAAATAGAGAAAGGGCTACAGTATTTTGACTACTCGTAGGAGTTTGCACGCGGTGCAGCGTCCCATCACAGGTTGAACGAGAATGAGAATACAAGACATCAACCTCGCCACGTGTAGGGAATAAAGACCAAAACTGTGGAATGAATTCAGGGCATAGATAGGCTAGTTCGTACTGTAATACTTCATACACCAGGAGGATGACAAGATAACTCGAGCCATTAAGCTAGTCACATCATAGGAGGTAGACCAGGGCGGAGAGGTTGTGGAGTAATGAGTCTGTATTTATTCTTTGGTTTGTAAAATATATTCTTGTATTAACTTCCTTGGTATCAGTAGAAGAACGAGACAAGATAGCGATTATTACTTTACTACCTTACTTATGTTCTCGTTTTCGTTTCCCACAGTGCAAATGGGAGTAGTGACTGTGGTCTGCGGTGTTTAATTTTTCTGATATTAACGAACCTTCCTTTTAGCCGATATCGTCAGTCTTTTTGAAGGATCGGAACTCTCTTCCTCCTTGTTAAGTTGCTTGACCACGGGGTCACTAGTATCCTTCCCTGAAAGAGTTAATAATCGAGATTAGCAGTCCCTTAAGAGAGATTCTACCCCTCATCTGTCACGTTGCAACATACAGTTATCGTATGCTGCGTGCTGGCCTTTGGTCACAGGAGTCCCGGGTTCGATTCCCGGCAGGGTCGGGAATTTTAACCATAATTTCGCTGGCGCGGGGGCTGGGTGTATATGTCGTCTTCATCATCATTTCATCCTCGTCATGACGCGCAGGTCGCCTACGGGAGTCAAATCAAAAGACCTGCATTTGGCGAGCCGAACTTGTCCTCGGACACTCCCGACACTAAAAACCATATGCCATTTCATTCCATCGTATGCTGCGTGATTTTGAGTGCGCTTGCATCTAGGAAGTGTGGTCGCGCCAGATATCGCGGTACGTTACCTCTCGTGTAGTTGCATGTGTAATTGATGTACTGTTACTGCACATATTACATACATGATGCATATGTAAGCGTCGGTTGTCTAACACTACCATGCTGCAACCAAGCTATTCGCAAAGCTGTATTTTACGTCACTTCATGGACGAGAGAGTAGCAAAATGTGTTCAACTAAGGGCTTACAATAACATTGTATACTTTAAAGAAAAATATGTAAATTCAGTAGTTGAGCTTTGTCAGTACATTAAATGTTGATTAAAACCACATTAAAGATACGTGTTTCTGCCTTAGTGGACCTACTTCAGGCTTGAAAAATAATATATAGAAACGCTGTAGAAAAAGGTGGACTACTGAAATTACGTATCTTTCTTCATTGTAAGGTCAGTAGGGAACAATTATGAAATTCTTAAATTGCAACTTATCTTTCTAAATCTTTTTTTTTTTTTTTTTTTTTTTGCTAGTTGCTTTACGTCGCACCGACACAGATAGGTCTTATGGCGACAATGGGACAGGGAAGGGCTAGGAGTGGGAAGGAAGCGGCCGTGGTCTTAATTAAGGTACAGCCCCAGCATTTGCCTGGTGTGAAAATGGGAAACCACGGAAAACCATTTTCAGGGCTGCCGACAGTGGGGTTCGAACCTACTATCTCCCGAATACTGGATACTGTCCGCACTTAAGCGACTGCAGCTATCGAGCTCGGTCTTTCTAAATCTCTCTAATCTTTGTACATTTTCATGCACTTCTATAAGGGACATTACCGAGCGAGTTGGCCGTGCGGTTAGGTCGTGTAGATGTGAGCGTACATTCGGAAGGTAGTGGGTTCGAATACCACCGTCGGCAGCCCTGAAGATGATTTTCTGTGGTTTCCAGTTTTCACACCAGGCAAATGCTGGTGATGTACCTTAATTAAGGCCACGGCCGCTTCCTTAACACCCTTGCGTGGTCGAAAATTTTCGATGTGTTACTGCGACGTTAAACTTCTAGCAGAAATATAATGGCCATCCTGAATGAGATCCTCCATTCTGCCCTCAAATGTCTCTGGCCAATCTCCAATAAATTAATGAGATGAAACCTTTTTAAAATCTAGATTGTTTAACCTATTTTAGCCTCAATTATTCAGACGGTAGAGTAATATCCAATTAGAGAGGACTCGAAACTACACTGACTTAGCAATTATTACGGGATAGTCACCTAATAGCCTGTGGGGCCTCCTTTGGCCCTGCGAAGTGCAGTTAGACGCCGTGGAAGTGAGTCGACAAGTCCCTGGCAGTCCTCTGAACGCAGCTGACACCTAATCGTTTGCAGAGTGGCCGCCAAAGCTGGTCTTTTCGTGGGTGCAGGATCCATGGCACGGAGCCTGGGTTCCAGGACATCCCAGATATGATCGATAGGGTTCATATCGAGGCTCCAGGGTGGCCATGGCAGTCGTTGGATCTCCGCTGCATATTCCTGGAACCATTCCCGGGCGACGTGGGAGCGATGTGACGGCGCGTTATCATCTTGAAACACCGCAGAACCGTCTGGATGCCGGAAGGCCAAAAACCACTAGCAGAAATATAATGGCCATCCTGAATGAGATTCTCCACTCTGCCCTCAAATGTGTCTGGCCAATCTCCAATAAATAAATTAATTAGATGGAACCTTTTTAAAATTAGATTATTTCACCTATTTTAGCCTCAATTATTCAGACGGTAGAGTAATATCCAATTAGAGAGGACTCCGAGCAGCTCAACATACCGTGTACCATTCAAAATCTCTTCCAGAACAACTAGGGGGCCCATTCCATACCAGGAAAATGCACCCCAGACCATAACAGAGACACCAGCGCCCTGGACCACACCTTCGAGGCAGGTGGGATCCATCGCTTCATGTGTGTCTGCGCCATACACGGTGACTCCCATCGGCATGGTGCAGTTAAAATCGTGATTCGTCGGACCATATCACGTTACGCCATTGTTCCAGTGTCCATCCCTGGTGACTGGCGACAAATGCGCGTCATTGTCCCCGATGATGTTGGGTTAACAGTGGCACCCGTGTGCGGCGCCGGCTCCCATACCCCATAGGACCCATGTTCCTACGGATTGTCCACTGGGAGACGTGTCTAGCACGGCCTGTGTTGAATTGAGCCGTGATTTGTTGCACGGTTGCTCGTCTGTCACTATTGACAATCCGTCTCAGATGTCGCCGGTCACGGTCATCGAGGGTGGCTGGACGGCGGGTCGTTCGTCTGTTGTGGACGGTGACACCCACATTCAACCATTCACGATACACCCTGACACGGTTGATCGTAAAAAGCCGAATTCCCGCACCACTTCTGAAATCGCACTTCCCATCCGTCGGGCACCGACCACCATACCCCATTCGAACGGTGTCAGCTCACGACGACGTTCCATGTTACACCTGTCACATGCACAGCCACTGCTCACAAGGTCCCCTATACAACTGCCGCTGGCACAGGGGGCGTGTGGTGCGCAGTTAACACACCTGCGCATAAGTGCTCCGCTATCCCATGACATTTGCTCAGTCGGTGTAGATACGTAAACAAGCCGTATAATTCCGTATATTGCCCAATTTTTGTAATTCTTTCTTCTATCTACTTATCTATCCGCCTGTCTATCTCCAACAATTCCACCAGTACCTGTATTATAAATCTCTGGTGTCACTGAATAGTTGTCGTGTTAGGGAATTGAGGAGAGAAATAGTTTCCCGCTGCTTTCTTTACTGCGCCAGAAGGATCTGTTACAAGTCAAATTTATCTGTCAAGTCCATTGAAATGTATATACATATCAACTGATCCTCCAAGACATGCTTTAACATCATTGTCACTGGAAGTGATTGTTTAAGGAATTGCTAATAACTCAGTCACTTCTATATTGTCAAAATCAAAGATTACACTGAAGCAGGATGTTGAAAGGAAAAGACTTATTCTAGTTCTCTACGCCATACGAGAAGACATGCGGACACTATATAGATATCCCTCGCTTTACGCAGTTAATGGGTTCTCTGAAATAATCGCCCAACACGAATTCGCGTAAGTTGAATTTAGCATGGGCGATACAAAGGGACAGAGATTTCTTCATTAGAAATGAAAACATATACCTTACATAAAAGCAAATATAATTTGAATAACAACAATAATTTGTTGGGTATTCAGCCCAAAGGCCGGTTTGATCCTCTACAGCTACACCAACAGCTGTCATAAATAGCCTAGATGTCACTGAAGGGGCATACTAGGGAAATTAGGAGTGAGGTAGTTTCCCCTTGCTTTCCTCACTGAGCCAGAAGTTGCTATTATATATCAGTCTGCCAGGCCCACTGAAATACATGCACCAACTGACCCTATGAGCAATATTTTCATCCATTCATAACAGGGACTGGTTGCATAAGGAATGGTATTATTAGCATCGCTCATACCTCGGTCACTTTCATGCTGTCAAAGCCTAGGATGAGACTGAGGCAGGTCAATGAAAGTAACAAATTTATTCTAGCCCATACCAGAAGACATAGTGCACTGTAAACACTACATCCCGCCAGCAATGGCATAACAACAATAATAAATAATATTAAACAAAACGCACAGTGGTTAATGAACGAATGGCTGCAAATGGGTATACGGGGTATGGTATCGTGAAGTACTGAGGAGAGGTTGTAAAGTTTGTATAAATTGGGACCGCTTCCCTTTTTGCCAATGAGCAGGCATCTTAGAGTTGTGTATTTAGTTTCAAGCACACTATGATCGATGAGGTCATAAATGGTATAAATTTAAAGTTTTCGTAGTATTCCTAAGGAAATGGTTGATTTCCTCATTTTTCGTTTCACTTTAGCCTGGATAATCAGCGTGCATAAAGGAACAATATATTGATTTAATGTTCAATCCAATGCGTCAATATCGTTTACAACTTCTCCACAATATTTGTCCTTATCTGAGCCACTGTGGCTCTGTTCCTTGGTTCAAATCCCGGTCACTCCATGTGGGTTTTCTGCTGGCCAAAGCGGAGACGAGACAGGTTTTTCTCCGGGTACTCCGGTTTGCCCTGCCATCTTTCATTCCAGCAACACTCTGCAATATAATTTAATTTCATCTGTCAGTCATTAATCATTGCCCCAGAGGAGTGCGACAGGCTTCGGCAACCAGCACAATTCCTATCTTCGCCGCTAGATAGAGGCTTCATCCATTTCATTCCTGAACCTGTCGGATGACTGGAAACAGGTTGTGGATTTCCATTTCATTTTCATGTGCCCTTATCTGTGTTATCTTAAATGTCGACATTGTCGTTGCACTTTTACAACCGTGTTTAGTTTCTCTGATTTATTTCTTATCGTTCTTAAAATTGATGCTGATATTCCTGTAGCTCCAACGGTTCGCTCATTACATCATTACCCCTATATAACTTCTAATTTTTTCCTCGAGCGTTAGATTTTTCTCCACTTTCTAGTCTTCGAAGTATTTTGATCACAACTACCAGTTCAATCCCGTAATGTTTACTTTGTAGGAAATGCATACAGTACGATGCCGTCTTATCAAAAATCGCGTTATAGTGAAAAAGCGTAAATCGATATCGCGCATATCGGAGGATGGCTAATCGCAGGCGAAACTTTCGCTTACTACCAACTTACTTGGACAGAATAGAAGATTGGTTATAGCAGTGCCCATAGATTCAAAATATAAGAAATGAAACTTTGGAAGGAAAAACCAAATATTGTAAACATTTCTTTTGTATAAACGTATCTGCTCGGAGTTCGTGTATGTTTGTTATAAAGTTTGGAAAATAACATACGACGTTAAGGAAAGGAGGCCAGATATAGAGTTGAACCCGCCTTGTTTAGTATGATGCTGCATGAACCTGAAACTCGCCTGATAGTGATTTACGCGTCAAGGAGCTCGTGCGCGGACGTAGAAACGAACTAATTCCATCTGTTATATTTCCTTCTGAGGATAACCAGGCTAAGTGCTCTCGCACGTCCATCATCCTCATCCTTAAATGCGAGAACTAGTTATTAGTACGACTGTTAAATCTTGGGACACATTTCTCTTAAACGTCATTATGTATAGTGTACGCCACATTTAACTATAATTTTGGTCACTAAAGCGTACGTTAATCGGTGGTCTTCAGGTTTGTCTGTCAGGTCCCCAACTGTAAAAATTCAAGGAGAACTTGCAGAGGACCCACGTAATTTCTATCTCTTTGGTTTTCCAAGAACACAAATTGTTATACCAGAATATGTCTAGATGTTAAATAATTTGCAGAGTGTGATGTTTCGTGTTTCCTCCAAGTCCTCAACACATTATACCTCCTTATCGTTATTGTAAAGTTGAGAATTATTGGGAGCAGTTCTCTAAATAGTACAATAGTGTTGCTTTTGAAGACAACCTAAAATATTAAGCAACAACATGTACCTTTATTTTATCTCTTACAATCGATTCTAAACCTATAAATATCATTGATTCTCTAGCTTCAGAGTGAGTTATGAATGTCAAGAATGTCTAAAACTACTCTTTATTCCTTTCTTATAGGTTTGTCTTCTACAGATGGCATATTTATTATCTCTACCATAACAAGTTCCTGATATGAAAAATAACGAATGTATCTGGACAGCGATGAGCATTAACAGTCATATATCAAATTTCGACAATAATTTTCATTATGACATCCAAGAAAGTAGATCCTTTTCTGACAAATCCTTTATAATCATGATCTGAAATGGTCTCATTTGTGATGGTTTACTTGGCATGGCACATTCTAACAAAGCAATGTGGCACCACAAAATAGCATCTACGACCGTTTGTTGCTGCCCTCAGAATACTTATTTTGGTATCTTCTTTTCTCTTGATTTTCTGCCCATAATACCGTTTGATGGCGAGGATACGAAATCCTCCCGGTATTCAGAGTAAATACTACAGTGGTTATGAGTTGACAACTCGTTAACCATTTGATCGTAGATTCTCACAGTTGTGTAGTAATCATCATATTTTTGTCTTCGGTCTCCTTAAGTCATTTCTTTTTCTCCACAGACCCTGGAAAATTTTGAATGGTTCATTTTACTGCCTTTCGTGTCCCCATTATTTCTTCACCCAACATCCTCACCCATCGAGAGATTACAGTCCTTATATTACCCCATTCCATTGTAATTAATGGAGTTTGATAATCTCCTTGTTTTGCTTCCTGAAGTTATCAACATCATTTTATGGACATGAGTATTACTTTTCCGTTGTTAGAAATATATCCAATTGGCATTTTGTAAACGTCAGAAGCTAGTTGTAAATCAGCTTGCATGACCTCTCGTTGCATTCTTCGTGTACATTTACTCAAATTTTGTTTTATATTTCGTACTCAGTCATTCTGTATTTGTCAAGTACGATTAACTGACTCTGTTCGTGAACTTTGTCCTTCTATATATGCATATAAACAGACCAGACCAGGAAACGTATTATTTTGTTTTTCTGGCTGTCCAATATCTGACCCTATTTGTTATTTGAAAAGCGTTCCTTTCGTATTTCCTTTTTTCATTTATTATATTGTTTCGGTTACAGTGTCCACCGAACGTTGAATGACTTGTTTGTTGTAAAGGTTAGAGAATGTTGAGCGATTTCGAGAGAACGACCTCTGATACGGAAACCAAATCCGCAAGTATTCTAGTGTGACACTACCTGATTCTCAGACACTTTGTAGTGTTTCATGTCGTCGTTTAAGCACCGATTGGAGTGGCCGCGTTACGGCTATGGAGCCAATCTCTGCATTCGGGAGACGAGTGGGTTCGAACTCCACCGTCAGCTATCCACAGAATAGTTTTTTGTGTTGTTTCCCATTTTCGCTTCCCCCTGTGGGTGGGGGCGGTAGAATAACACACATGTTATCCCCTGCCCCTTGTTAGAGGCGACTAAAAGGGGCATCAGGTGCTCTGAACTGGGGAGCGTGGGGTGGCGACCACAGGGTCCTCACCTGAGTCCTGGCATTGCTTCCACTTACCTCTGCCAGGCTTCTCACTTTCGTCTATCCTGTCCGACCTTGGTCAACTCCTGTTCTTTTCCGACGGTGTTAGAGCCTTCGAGGCCTAGGGAGTCTTTCATTTTCACGTCCTTGTCTTCCTTGGCCTATACCTTCATTTTTGAAGTGTCAGATCCCTTCCAGTTTTTCTCTCTCATTAGTGTTATATAGAGGGCGGTTGCCTAGCTGTACTTCCTCGTAAAAGAAAAATCACCACCACCACCGATTTTCGCTTTCCTGCCACCTGATCACCCAGTTTCATTCACTATCATTCATTTCATCTTCATTGGCTCCTAACAGGTTGGCGACAGAAAGGGCATCCGGCCGTAAAAATATGGCATATAATTTCACCTCACCTCATCCCTGGCCACATCTTAGGAAACGAGACTTCAGCGTCGATGTAATAATAGACTTCTTCGTTATCTTTTTGTATTCTGCCCGAATGCAGGTCCGCAGAGGTGTGGGTGAGCCGGAGTTTACGTACGGGAGGATGGCCAGTTCCTTTCCGCTCCTCCATTCCCTTACCCACCACCCAAATCTTGACCACGCCCAGTGTTGCTTAACTTCGGAGATCTCACGGGTTCTGGTGTTTCAATATGGCTACGACCGTTGGCTAATAATAGACTAAGGAACTATTTAATGCTATTGTAATGGTAAGAATAATTGGTGAGGCCTCGAAAGTTGGGAAAATATACACCATACACTTCGTAAACCCAGTGCCATTGGGGTCGGAAGAGAATAATAATTATTATTGTTACGGGGCTACCCGTGGAGCAGAAAGAGGTTAAAGAAGGTGCGGGCTTGAATGGGTCTAACTACAATATCAAAAATTGAATTAAAACTTTAGAAGGTTATATTTCTTTTCCGAAAACAAAACAATTTTTATAACAATATTACAAGTACAAATAGCAAGCATTAAACCAGATTTGGAAAAATCCAAGATTCAGAACTATAACACTTTGGGCTTTAAGCCCCAGGTTTACAAGATTACAAATGGGAGAAGAAGTCAATAAGGGGCAGAAATCCACTAATTCCGGAGCACTTGCTCTAAAATTACAATATCTAGCCTTCCAGAGGCACACTTTACAATTTGAAAAAGAGCTAACAGGCTCTTGGTTCCCTACTGCCTACTCAAGGCAACATTACATTAATGTCGGGTCTCTCAAACCACTATTTACAAATGGAACTTATTATTACAGGGGTATTAAATACCCAACCTACCGGGCCTTCGTGGGATAAGAATAACAGGTTAAATTAATGGCCCGAACACAAACTGACTGGAGGCGTATACTTGCACTCCTAGATATGAACACTTAAAAACCTAAAGGGCACTAGGCCGATGGAACAGGGGCTATTCCCAAACTACTGAGGTGACTCGTATAGAAATTGCTTTAACGCATTACAGAAGGAAAAACAGTTACAAAACGTAATCACCTCAAACCAAGATGAAGGGGAGCTCGAGAGGGTACATCACTCTCTATCCCCGATGTACAGTTAAAGATTTTACGAAGTTTTTACATTAGCCGATAGAAGATTTACGTTTTAGAAAAGTTGGTTACATAGTAAAGATTCGGACCTTTCCCTCGGGTTAAACTGCGGAGGTATCAAGAAAATAATAAAGTTATATGGCCATTACCTTGTAGATGTTCTAGCTGCCGACGAAGAGGCCCCCCGCCTCCTGCTTAACACTCACACACTCAGATAGATGTCGATCAATTCGCCAAAAAAACGTGAAACGCCGCAGTTTATAAACCCTCAGGGAAGGTTCGAGATCATTCAAGACTAAACGAGCCACACCCTCTCAATTTTATTGGTTAAATTCAAAAGTAACACTCAAAATCGAACAAGAAGCCTGTGATAGGTGGAAAATTAATTACAGAATTTATTGATTGGCTAGATTCAAAACTGGCGGAAAAAAGGAACTATTGCTAACCCAAAAATAAATGAACTTCAATCAGTTAAAAAACAGAGAAATACAAAACTTCTTTAAATTATAACTTCTTACACCTCGCACCAGGGTGCACACCACGGGCCTACGTTGCCTGTAATTAGTACCATTATCTGTAATTAGTACCATTATGTGAGAAACACCACGGGTCTGGGCGTTGTCTGTGATTAGTACCATTATATGAGCGACAACGTGGGTTTGCGTTGCCTGTGATTAGTATCCACTATGTGAGCAACACCAGGGGATAGTGCGAGTCCCAGTGTTCAGTACACCTATGTGAGGAACACCATAGGTTTGCGTTGCTTGTAAGTGGCGCCGCTATGTGAGAAACACCATAGGTGTGCGTTACATGTGCGTATTACATTACCCTTGAGTAGTACCATAATGTGTGGAATACCGCGAGTCTGCGCTACTTTTGGTTAATGCCGCAACATGACAAATACAATGGTTGTACTTTAGAGACTGTACAGTGGTCAACACAGATTTGCCGACCAACTGGCAATGAGTGTCAGACTGTAGTCCAGGAAAGGATTATTGGAGAAGAATTGTATCACAGGTAGTAGTCACACGCCTGACAGAGGGTACGGAATGAGGATATTATGTACTGACTCGACGCTGGCTTATTTGGAGCCCCTTTTAGTTCCGTCGGACCGAGGAAGGATCGAAACTGCCAACTTTAGCTTGGCAAATGGGTCTGAGCCACTCAGTCTGGCATGGCTGAGACAATTTATGTGACAATAGGATTGAAAACATTACATATTCATCTGTATATACTTCTAAAACCATTAAATAGATTACTACACACACCCACATCGTATGGAATGGAGTTCGTTGAATTCAGTTCATCGTACTAATAATAGATATTGCTATCATTTTAAATTGTTATTGAATGGTCTCAGATAAAATTACTTGTCGTTGTCGGATCATTTCAGCTATTAAGGAAATGTGTCCTTTATCAGTTAATATCTTTGTGAGAAACAAGTCGGATAATCTTCCTTACTGCGTATAACAAATACTATTTTGGTCAAGAAATTAGGAACTTGGAATGAAGTACCTACTATCAGAGATGTCCCTGAAATGAGTGGAAATTCAACCTTTAGAAAAGCTGCCTCTGTTACAGGATCACATCTCTCTTTTCGTACTGGAGCTGAGCTGTTGTGGACATTGCTCCACTTCAATAAAGTTCTCGTCATGACATCCTCGCGGGAACAAATATTGATACTCTGGCCGTTCGTATATTGCAGGTGTCTTATTCCTCTGGCTAGGAATTTCGTTAGTAATTCTAACTCTCAGGAAAATATTGCTACTGTTTTTGATCTCCCTTCTGCAAACTTTTTGCTGTATACAGTACACAAAGTAAAGAGAATCAGTATTGTCATAGTTTTATTGACAAATACATACCACGGTCCTGACAGTACTTGATTAAGTAAGATAAGATTGTTTTGTTTATTCTGGCAAAGATAGGGTTGTACTCCCTTTCTTACACTTAACCAGTCTTAATCTAATACACTTTTACTAATAACAACTGCTTTTAATTGATGCAAATAATAATAATAATAATAATAATATGTCCGCTTCTGTGGTGTAGTGGTTAGTGTGATTAGCTGCCACCCCCCGGAGGCTCGGATTCGATTCGCGACTCTGCCACGAAATTTGAAACGTGCCACGAGGACTGGAACGGGGTCCACTCAGCCTCGGGAGGTCATCTGAGCAGAGGGGGGTCGATTCCCACCTCAGCCGTCCTCAAAAAGGTTTTCCGTGGTTTCCGCTTCCCCTCCAGGCAAATGCCGGGATGGTGTCTAACGTAAGGCCACGGCTGTTTCCTACCCTATTCCTTGTCTATCCCTTTCAATCTTCCCATCCCCTCCCCACACAGGGCCCCTGTTTAGCATAGCAGATGAAGCCGTCTGGGTCCCGATTTGTAACTCCTACCCATTCACGCACCAGGACATTGCCCTTGAGGCGGTAGAGGTGGGATCCCTCGCTGGGTTCGAGGGAAAAGCCACCCTGGACGGCAAACGGATTAAGAAAGTAAGAGATATTAATAATAATAATAATAATAATATGAAAGTGAACAATATGTTAACGATGTATGTATGTTTAGTCCTCAGTCCTAAGGCTGGTTGGATCCTCAAGAGCTCCGCCATCAGCTGTCATAGATGGCCTAGGCGTCACTGAAGAGGCTTACGAAGGAAATGAGGAGCGAGGTAGTTTCCCGTTGCTTTCCTCACCGAGCCAGAAGTTGCTATTACATATCAGTCTGCCAAGCCCACTGAAATGCATGCACCAACCGACCCTATAAGCAATATTTTCACACCATTCATAGCAGGGACTGGCTGCAGAAGGAATGGCATTACTAGCATCGCTCATACCTCAGTCACTTTCATTTTGTCAAAGCCAAGGATAAGACAGAGACAGATCAATGAAACTAACAAAATTGCTGTAGCCCATACCAGAAGACACAGTGCACTGTAAACACTAGGTCCCGCCAGCAAGGGCACTTATAAACTTAATAAAATGAATAAAATTATCTAACTTAGCGGTATTAAGATATAACATGATATAAAATATACAGTATAAATATTATATTCATTACTCAAATGTACATGTGCGTAAATATCATAATGGTGATATTTATGCGGTAAGCCAGATTACGCGGAAGATACAAAGACAGTGAAACATCCTTTGACGGACACTTCTTAATAGTGGACAATGTTCAAATCCCCCAGTGAAAGACGCGGACTCTTATGGGAAAATAACTTCTTAATGCCGTGCATTCCTAAAATGCGGACGCGGACACTTGTTAACGGACAATAACTACGAAGAAAACAGCTCTAAAAGAGTGCGAACAGTGCTTTCAAAATGCAAAACACGCTGTTGAAGGAGTAAGAGAACTGAAGCTCTATTTCTTGAACGAAGGCTATCCAGACTGCTGCATTCTGGGTTTCCCGGCACATTTAATTGGACATTTCTATAGTGCCTACCCCTATCATTTTGTTTCATATCTTTTGTTGTCTATTGGTTTTTTGTTTTATTTATTTATTGGCTTTAGGTGCCAGACCAAACAGTCAGCTAGAAATGACGTTCTGAGTCCGTACATAATGCGCACACACACATACAAAGAGAAAACAGAACAAACTGGGACACTTCAACTGTAGTATGTTTACGTAATTTTTTTGAAGTAGTATCACGTCAGACTTTATAATCTTAAATCAGTGTCTTTTAAGAACAAGGCGATTGCATTATACACCTCTGGTTGTTGGGATGATAAAATGCACTGGATGTTAAGTGGTAGGTGGAAGTTCAATGAAAGTAAAGTTGTTACGAATTTTTCCCGCTGTACATTATAAAGATGTCACGAGAAGAAGATGTGGTTGAGGTCAGCGATCGCTTGGCGGTCAAAGGAACAGTAAGGCGAGTTTAGGACTCCTATCCGATAGAGATGATTTGCAAAACTGCCGTGATTGAACCTCATGCGAATAAGAGAAGTGATGTATCGGCGACAAGCATTCCATTTGGAGAACCAAGGTGAGTGAGGAGTGTATGGTTTGACTGCAGCGTATTGTTTTCCCCGTTGCCCTTTTGTAATTGACCATTCTTCAATTTGCGTCCAGGAACGCTGCTTGATACGTGGCACATAGTCTCGAATAGACACTGGTGATCTAGTCGTTCGCCCAAATGCGTTGCTGCTCTAGCGAGCCGGTCAGCATACTCGTTTTGTTTTCGATACCTTTATGGCTAGGTACCCAAAGAAGTCTATTGATTTGAACGTTCAAATAGTATAGCAAACTCATGTCCTCGTACGTAAAATAAAATAAATAAATGAAAGCATTTGAAAGTGGCTGTCGGTTTTTCCTCCCATTCCTGATTCGATGACGTAACAGAAAGCCACGCGAGTAGAAGTTGAGTATTGTGACTAAGTGGATTCAGGTCCAGAGACTTTTTTTTAAACACACGACATTTTTGTTGCTCTTTAGGACTTTAAAAAAATTGAGTTTTTCTTGATAACGGACACTTACCAGAAACGGACACATTTTTCGTCCCCGAAAATATCTCAAGGGATACGATATGTTTTTAATATCTGTATAATTTGAAACGCTGAATAACCAGGCGAAATTTCGATTAAGCATCAGAAGTACGAACATAAGCAAATGTAATTTAAGGACACCATATATTTTCATCCCCCAGTGTCGTTCTTCCGTTAGTGAGATTCTTACCTAGATATCTGGGCGTAAATTTCATTTTATTCCTGACTAACTGGTATACATAGAGTTACCCGTCAGAATTTGTATTCAGTTTGTCTGCAGATGGATAATAAACAATGAAGGAAATATATTACACTTGGCTTTTGAACACGTCAGACAATAGCTGTGTTCCTAATTAACTATATTAATTAACAATTATTGTTAGCCAGCAAGTAAGGATTGGCAAGTACCTAGAAGAGCCTACAAGCAGAAAAGCCTAGGTAACTTTATCTCCCTCTACACCTGACAGTGCCTCTTTTTGCCAGGTAATAATAATAATAAATAATAATTTTTCCGGGGATTCTTTGGATTTTTTGTCTCTTCAGATACACTTTTTTAAACAATAACAAATAACAGTAGGACAAAATTTAGCTCATGAGCTCAAGAAACAATACACGCTGTTGAAGGAGTAAGAGAACTGAAGCTCTATTTCTTGAACGAAGGCTATCCAGACTGCTGCATTCTGGGTTTCCCGGCACATTTAATTGGACATTTCTATAGTGCCTACCCCTATCAACAACGATTTAATAAAATGAGCTTGAAGCTTCCAAGTTACAAACTTTACAACAGCACCATTGCTTCCTTCAATAAATCCTCAAGGAGACTGAACTTCAAAATACATTACCTTCAAAAAGGAGCGTCTTTTTTTCACATACAAATTTCTCTTTAGGAGACTACTCTCCAATATTTACAAGATTCCAACCTTTCAAAGGGTTAATTCAACTATTACATTAGGTAAACAACAAACAGTTTCCATTGTCTTACTCGCTCCACAGTTTACATTGCATTAAATAGGAAATGAAATATTTAACAGGGGCAAAGTGCCCAATCTACCTGGCCTTAGTAAAAAGAAAAGGTTAAAGTTATAGGCCGGAAATCAATATCTTAGGAGGCGAACTCTTGCACTCTTTTGTAATACACTTGAAAAATATCAACCCTATTTGGGCTGATGGCCCTAAGTTACAGAGGCTAAGCCTATACTACGGAGGTGACTAGATGAAGAGAAAGCTTAAATTACAAAGAAAGAAAATTTCAAAGTTCACGGAATCATAGTCACCTCAAGACCAAGTTGAAGGGGAATACAAGAGGGTTCCCACTCTTTATTCCTTGAGCTAGGTTAAGGTCTTAAACCAGATTGAAAATTTACATTGCAAGATAACATTAAGAAAGAATTTTGAAACCTCCCTCTCGAGTTAGCTTTCAGAGACTATTACATGATTACAAGATGTCTGTCATTACCTTGAGCTGGTGGACCTTCCGGAGATATACGAGACAAGCACTCCCCTACCTCCTCTTCTAATACACTCCACTGCTGGACTGGAGCGATCGAAAAACAACATGGCTCGAAAGGTCCCAGCTTTTATAGCGGAGAGGAAGGTTCCAGAATTCTCTGGGCCAAAGCCCCGGACACACCCACAAATCCCATTTGATAATCAAATAAATATAAAAAATTCCTGATTGGTCGAACACTTAGAAGAAGGAATGGATAGCAGTGCTAATAACCTAAGAACACAAAAAAAGAATTTACAACATTTCAGTGCAAAAAATCCTCAATAATATAAATTTCTTAGAAAATTATTTGCTCATCCGCTTACCAGAGAGAGCACTTAGGTCGACAGTAGAGAAATCTGATAATAAAAGTCCAAACTTCTTCCACTAGACGTTGCACAGTTCGTTTCACAGATGGCCTTTTAAAAGGCGCTTAGTTTGAATGTAAGGAGTTGGTGTACCTCCGCTATTATAATAATAATAATAATAATAATAATAATAATAATAATAATAATAATAATAATAATAATAATGTGGTACGACCAGGCAGATGGATATGCCGTTTGAGTCATGTAGTTGTCAGCTTGCATTCGGGAGATAGTGGTTCGAACCTCACAATTGACAGCCCGGAAGATGTTTCTTTCCGTGATTTTCCGTTTTCACACTAGGGAGATGCTGGGACTGTACCTTCATTAATGCCGCAGTCTTTACCTTCCAAATCCTAGCCCTTTCTGCTTTCTCGTCCTTCCGTCACCGAAAACCATTGATATTTTAGAGCGACGTGAAACCACTAACAAGAAAAAAAGCTACTCTCACCTATAGTATAAGGCAGTTCCACAATTATACCCGCTGTACACTATCTCAGGCACATAGTTTACAGCTTGCGCACAACACAGTCTCACAATTCTTTACGTCGTAATTTACACTGTCCGTACACTCACGACTGTCCTTTGTTATCCCTCACCGAATTCTCTCACTGCACTAGAGACATAAATGTTCACTTCACAGCAGGTGGACACGAGAGACGCAACTTCTAGACGACAGACAGAATAGAACAATAGCCTCAATTTCACGGACAGAGTACTCACTGCACTGTTCTGCTGCAATGAACCACCTGAACTCGTCTGGCCAACCTTCTATAGGGAGGCCGGCCTCTCAGGATAATTACTGAAAGTAGTAGTCTCTACAGATTCCTCTCTATAGAGAGGAATCAGCACTCTCCCAAAAGTCATACACAGTAACCTATTATTCACCTTTCGAAATAATGGGAGTTTTGCTGGGGAGCGTTTCGTTAAAACTTTGCCTCCTCTGGTAGATAAATGGTGGCTCTTCCATGGTATCCTGCCAACGGCCGTAGCCGTGTTGAAACACCGGATCCCGTGAGATATCCGAAGTTAAGCAACATTGGGCGTGCTCAACATTTGGATGGGTTGCCACGCGCTGTTGGTGGGGCTAAGGGAATGGAGGAGCGGAAAGGAACTGGCCACCCTACCGCACGTAAACTCCGGCTCAGGAACACCTCTGCGGAAGTCCGGATCTGCCTTCGGGCAGAATAACCCTTACCTTGCATGGTATCCTGGTGAACATATTTCTAGAGCTCTTGGAAGTACTCTCGCCATCGTTGCAGACATTCATTAGTTGACCGCACAAACGACCCATCCTTTTTTTCCCCCCTGATGTTTTCATTTATTGTGTTCATTTTCCCACACAGTCTTCGCAACGTCTGATAAAGTGTTCGGTACTCATGTATGGAATCTTGTTGGCTGAATGGTCAGCGTACTGGCTTTTGGTTCAGAGGGTCTCGGGTTCGATTCCCAGCCGGTCGGGGATTTTAATCAGTTCTGATTAATTCTTCTGGCTCGGGAATTGGGTGTATATGTCCGTCCCAACACTCTCCTCATCATATTCAGACAACATACCACACTACCAACCACCACAGCAACACTCAATAGTGATTACATCCCTTCATATAGGGTCGTAAAACAGTGCCAAATTCACATGTGCGAAGCAGTTCGCATCCGCTACCCCACAGGTGTGGGAAAAAGCGGTAGCAAAAGAAGAAGAATAAGAAGAAGAAGAAGACTCATGTCTGGAATCATTTTCCTCAATGTGCCCCCCTGTTTACCTTCAGCTTCTTTCTGGCGTCTTAAGTTCTGTATATTGCTTGAAGTCAACAAGCTTCATCTTTTTCCGTTTTTGAACATGTTCTAGACATTTGTCCGAAATCCATGGGTGCGTTCGACGACGGGAAAACGGACCTAGAGGGATAGCACATTCCAGAATAGATTCTGGTATGAACTTCCCTTCTGGAACCTTACCATCTAATCGATCTAGTGCTGTATATTTTTTGGACAGTGCAGTATGGAACTCCCTCTCAATTTTTGAGTCTTTTCCAGTAAAACTTTCCTTACGGAGCAGGTATTCTTCACTCTGCCTCATTTCTCGAACATCCTTGAGCGATGATGTGAAATGAAAACTGATTATTATGTAATACAGAAGTACAAATCACTGCTGGAAGAATTTCTCCATGTGAGCTCGTATTTTAGTGACTATTCCCCACCGATGGACTAGTAAAGGAGATGAAGAGCAGCAAACGATGTCAATTGACGTTGATTATCCATGGCCAAAACGAACCATGTTTTCTTCTGACCCTGTGTGGGCGTTGGAATCACCAGTCAAGATGATCAAGTCCATTTGTGAGGTTGGATCTAGAAAATTTTGGAGCTGGTCATTGAAATCTTCTCAGGATTGTTCAGGGCTTACCTCTGTTGGTGCAGAAACTGAGTTGATGTGGATCCTGATTGAGCCATTGATAGTGAAAACTACCAAGCGGTCCGAGAACGGTTAGAAGGCAGTTATGCTTCTTACGACTCGGCTTCCCTTTTCTTATCACCAGAATAGTAGAGCTTCGTTGTGTAACCAGTAGAGTGCAGTTGTGCTCTTAACCAGCGCATTTGCTTTACGTCGCACCGACACCGTTCTTATGGTGACGATGGGATAGGAAAGGCCTAGGAATGGTAAGGAAGCAGCCATGGCCTTAATTAAGGTACAGCTCCAGCTCCAGCATTTGCCTGGTGTGAAAATGGGAAATCACAGAAAACCATCTTCAGAGCTGCCGATACTGGGGTTCGAACCCACTCTCTCCCGCTTACTGGATACTGGCCGCACTTAAGCGACTGCAGCTATCGAGCTCGGTGAATGAATGACGAAAGTACCTTCGCAGTTGTTTCCTTTTGAGCTACGAGACCAGTACATGCGCTCGACGTGCCAATACAGTTTTCCAGTTAAGGTGTGTTTGGCGAGTAGGCCACTTTTCGCCCAGCACCCTGGACCTGCAGTACTACGGTAGTGTGAGTGTTCAAGTTCAATTCCGCTCATTCCATGCCGTTTGTAGCCACTTTCCTCCGCACTACGGCAACATGACCACCTTCCTTTTGTAGCCAGAAGAGAAGGCCTAATGGCCTAATCTAATTTAACTTAGAATTTAAAGATTTGATGCATATACTTCCTCATAGATCCGAAATGAAATCCATAGCCTTTTTCCAGTCATTCGACGCGGTCAGGAATGAATGAATGAAACCCCCATCTAGCGGCGAGGATAGGAACTATGCCGACTGCCGAAGCCTGTCGCACTTCTTTGGGGCAATGATTAATGAATGACGGATGAAATGAATTGGTAATAGAGAGTGTTGCTGGAATGAAAGATGACAGGGAAAATCGGAGTACCCGGAGAAAAACCTGTCCCGCCTCCGCTTTGTCCAGCACAAATCTCACATGGAGTGACCGGGATTTGAACCACGGAACCGAGCGGTGAGAGGCCGGCGCTCTGCCGCCTGAGCCACGACGGCTGAATTTATCCGAAATAATAATAATAATAATAATAATAATAATAATAATAATAATAATATAACAATAATAATAATAATAAAACGAAATAGCGTATGGCTTTTAGTGCCGGTAAGACAAGTTGGGCTCGCCAGATGCAGGTCTTTCAGTTTGATCCCCCTACGTGACCTGCGTTCGTGATGAGGATGAAATGATGATGAAGACGAAGCATACACCCAGTCCCCATGCCAGCGAAATTAACCAATTATGGTTAAAATTCCCGACCCTGTCGGGAATCGAACCCGGGACCCCTGTGACAAAAGGTCAGCACGCTAACCATTTAGTCATGGAGCCGGACATTAATAATAATAATAATAATAATAATAATAATAATAATAATAATAATAATAATAATAATAATGAGCCCTCTCAGGGACTCAAAACTTGGCAAATACGTACTCTGGATTCTATTTTCCACTTAGCGTCAAATTCCCCTCTATTGTATTTTATAGTTGACCTCACTTGGGCAACGCATGTTTCCTCTTGACCTTGATGATATTGTTTGCACATGTGCTTCCATGTTTTCTCCCTCCAATTTCTCTGTCTGACACCTGCATTCTTCGAGGCTTTGAAACTTTTTTTTCTCCTACCTCAATAGATTATTACTTATTTATTTAGCGTATGGCAACACATTGGAATATACAACAATATATAAATCATATACTAAAATAACCAGGGCCTTATTACTATTAGACATGAAACAGAGTATACAGTGACAGTGTATGCACTTATATAGTGAGAGTCAATTTGTCTATCCATGTAACGATGGCATTGTAATTTAATTCATTTTTACTGTAATGTAAGATAATCCCCTCCACAGTTCCAACTGGCTATAGAGAGAAAGCGTACCTCCCGCCACTCACCTTTGTTTTGTCTATTGCTCTGGCCATGATGAATACACACTGCTCCAGTCCAGGTAGGAAGCTCATTATTCGTTACGTCATCCCACCGTTTCAGAATTGGCCATTCTCCGTGGGAAGAGCATTATATATACACTTGGGTTGCCTAGCAACCTCCCGTATTTCTCAGTATCTCCTTTATTGACGCTCTTCTCCTGGCTCCCGTTCTAGATTATATAAAAACATCTTAATTTTGCGCGTCTGAATTTTCCCCGTCATCTTAATCTTGCTATTAATGTGTAGATCATTCTCTACATTACTGATACCGATAATCTTAGGAATATTCATTTCCACTTGCTGTAATAAATGGACCTGTTGGCTGTTGTGAAATAGTGTTTAACTGAGTAACTTCCTGGGTTCCATTTTCGACTCTGTCCCGCGTTCTAGAAAATAGAATTCAGAGAATTAGAGTAGGCGAAGCTTTATCTGTCCCTATAATAATTAAGAGGTGAATTCCTGAAGGCAGTATTATTGGACCTTTATGTTATATATATATGATACGTGTAAAGAAGTGGAATCAGAGATAAGGCTTTTTGCAGATGATGTTATTCTGTACAGAGTTATAAATAAGTTACAAGATTTTGAGCAACTGCAACGTGGCCTCGATAATGTTGTGAGATGGACTGTAGGCATTGGTATGATGATAAACGGGGTTGTGAATTTCACAAATACGAAAAGTCCTCTCAGTTTTAATTACTGCGTTGATGGAGTAAAGTTCCCTTTGGGCATCATTGTAAGTACCTAGGTCTTAATATAAGGAAAGATCGTCATTGGGGTAATCACATAAATACGATTGTAAATAAAGGGTACAGATCTCTGCACATGGTTATGAGGGTATTTAGGGGTTGCAGTAAGGATGTAAATGTGAGGGCATATAAGTCTCTGGTAAGACCTCAACTAGAGTATGGTTGCAGTGTATGGGACCCTCACCAGGATTACTTGATTCAAGAACTGGGAAAGATCCAAAGAAAAGCAGCTCGATTTGATCTGGGTGATTTCCGACAGAAGAGTAGCGTTACAAAAATGTTGCATAGTTTGGGCTGGGAAGACTTGGGGGAAAGGAGACGAGCTGCTCGACTAAGTGGTATGTTCCGAGCTGTCAGTTGAGAGATGGCGTAGCATGACATCAGTAGACGAATAAGTTTGAGTGGTGTCTTTAAAAGTAGGAAAGATCACAATATGAAGATAAAGTTGGAATTCAAGAGGACAAACTGGGGCAAATATTGGTTTATAGGAAGGGGAGTTACGGATTGGAATAACTTACCAAGGGTGATGTTCGATAAATTTCCAATTTCTTTGCGATCATTTAAGAAAAGGCTAGGGAAACAACAGATAGGGAATCTGCCACCTGGGCTACTGCCCTAAATGCAGATCAGCAGTGATTGATTGATTTAAGACTGCTTTAAGATCCTGAAACAGAGCAGTCAGCCTACATGAGAACACATGAGGAAAGAAGCGAGTTATGAACTCACTCGCGATCAGTGTAGAATCTTTTTCCTTTATTTCCTAACATTATCTCCGTACGAAGCCCTGGGGGTAGACCACGGCCTCTATCTTCTGCAAACTTGCAGCAATTAATTAAAGAAACATATACTTGTGGACAGGACGCATCGTCTGTCGGACTGACTACTCACGTGAACGCAGATGAGTCAGGCATTATTTCCAGTTCACGCTCCACTCCTTACAATCTTTCCTTTCCGTAGTCAACTCTTGTTGACACCGACAAAAGTTTGTGAGAACTTCTCTTCCTTTCCAGATTCCTTCACTCTTCTAAGAGGGGGTGTGATAGCTGAATGGCATCATAATGAAATGTCGAGCATCCCTGTGACGTTATTGTTTTTTGCGTCGCATTCTTCTCCTCGTACAAACACAACACATTACGCTTCACAGAAATACATGCAAGAGTGAATACATACAGACTGTACGTTCCGCGGCTGATGATCACAAATTTTACGGCCATATAAAGCTTCCTTCGCAGTCTCAAAATTCATCTTCATTCTTCTTTTATCTTAACGAGGTAAAGACTCATTGTTCAGCTCTTTAAAGAGAAGCGATTACTACGATGCCCCAAACTTGTCACGTTAGTGTCTGAATTTCTAAAATAGCCTTTCCAGTATACAGACTTACGTGTAATAGCAACTTTTGGTTCTGTGATGATAGCAACGGGAAACTACCTGGAATATGTGAAGTATATGATGAAAATAATTCACTATTATTATTATTATTATTATTATTATTATTATTATTATTGAAAATCCACAGCATGTTTCCAGTCATTCGACTGGGTCAGGAGTGGAATGTATGAAGCCCCCATCTAGCGGCGAGGATAGGAATTGTGCCGGCTGCCGAAGCCTGTCGCACTCCTCTGGGGCAATGATTAATGAATTCCAGATGAAATGAAATTATATTGGAGAGTGTTGCTAGAATGAAATATGACAGGGAAAACCGGAATACCCGGAGATAAACCTGTCCCGCCTCCGCTTTGTCCAGCACATATCTCACATGGAGTGACAGGAATTTGAACCACGGAACCTAGGGGTGAAAGGCCGGCGCGCTGCCGCCTGAGCCACCACGGAGGCTCGTTTTATTATTATTATTATTATTATTATTATTATTATTCCACCACTTCCCCCATTCTTTGGTGG